>NC_140125.1:47200729-47902987 GCF_964035555.1 Netta rufina | reverse complement strand
CATGTCATGTGCTGTCAACCTATCTTTGTGTTACTTATTTTATATTATTCTGTTCCCAAAGTCCAGCACACATAATATTAGAATATATAACTAAAATAACCTTTCTTTTTTTTTTTTTACCACTGTCCATTAAAAGATTTGATTAGAATTAAAGACAGACCAGAGTCCTTCATACTAGCAATCTTCAATTCTAAAATAATCCAGAGCTGTATGTGAATTTCTAGTGCCACACACAGTGCTTCCAAATACATAATGTTCACTTCTCTCTTCTCAAGAAAGGCATTTTTTTTTACCAGTGTTTTCAGAATATACAAAACACTTACTAAGAAAGTACTTACTTGCTTTCAGACAAAAAAAAAAATAATAAAAGTTCAATGTTTTTCAACATCAGCAGACTACCTAGTCAAGGTAGTCAAAAAAGCATAATTTTTTGTAACACTTTTACATTAAGAAAATTAGCAGATATTTTATCTCGTTGGAGCTCTCCAACTAACATCAAGTTTATCTTGAATTTAAAGCAGAATATAAACCTTCTTGTCAGCAACAAACATAGCTGATACTTTTCAAGCTTACAATTGCCATGAATGGAGAATGAAATGCCTGGGTTTTGGTATTATTATTATTTAATGCTAGATGATAATTTTACATCAGTACAAACTCAAAACGTCTTCTTTGGAAATCTGTTCATAGGCATTTTGTGCAATTTTTCCACAGCGTAAAACAAATCAGTTAATGTTAAAAGTACTCCCTATAAGAATATATCAAGTTTCAACTGAGCAAAACTGTAATCCTAAGCCAGTAGCATGATATCCTTGCATTCCTCTGATGTGGCATGGAATGACTGAATTTAAAACATTATTTAGTAGATTCATGGCCAATATGGCATTAATTCAAGTTATCAAAAAATACTACAAAGTAATCTACTAGATGACTACTTTGTGGTCATCTTTAGTTTAAAAGCAAAAACAAACAAAAACCACGCCAAATGCAAACCACCCATCCCAAAACCAAGAAAATCCATTGCAAGAAATCACTTGTTAAGAGATTTTTTGAGAGACATCTAGGAACTTGTTTACAGAGGACAAGCATTTCTCCCAATATCAAAACTAGGAAAGCAATTTTGTTCTACAATATTAAGAAAAAACATGTTTGAGCGTTGCTCTTCCTCATGCTCAGGACACACAAACACTAAAGCTTCTAATAGCAGCTCATCTCAGCTTCCTCTAAATCAAAGGAACACTTGAGAAATTTCCAAGGGACACTATTGCCTGCTTTTATGGTTCTAAGACAAAAGGGTTGTAAAGGGATGCCTAAACACCTAAGACCACATGAAACAACAATTATGCTCTCTATATAGATAAAATTGAATCATATAATAGAATGGCTTGGGTTGGAAGGGAACTTAAATAATCACCTAGTGCCAACACCCCTGCCATGGCTGGCTGTCCCAGATCAACTCCTTGTCTTGCATGTGCCTTGACTTTACTTCCAGTAGGATCTGTTCCATGATCTTCCCAGGCACAGAGGTGAGACTCACTGGTCTGTAGTTCCCAGGTCTCCTTTCTTACCCTTACTTGCAGCAAGCAGCCATGCCCCATCACAGTGACCACAGCACTCAACTGGCAGCTTTGTTCTCCTGAAACTACTTCTGGTTTTCAAATAGAGATTTTCTACTGTAAAATTTATATAAAAAATATAACAATTTGGAGTATTTAAGTTTTGTTTTTCTCTTTTAAGTATGCCTCCTAGAGCATCTGAGATCCATGCTTCACACACATACACCTTTTATATTGAGCCTTTATTTCAACCTGTACGAAGAAGAGGTACTGAACTGCTGTATCAGTTAAGGACTACACTTCCCACTTTCCTACTAGAAATGTAATGCTCATCCTGGAAAGATATTCTGCAATTAAAATAAACATTTCAAAACCAGTGATAAAATATTACTACTTTGCTCAGGATCTAGTGCTCAATCTCACCCTCTCCTCCTGCTCCAGTACCTCATGAAAAATAAATAAATAAATAAAATCCAACTTTTCACTATATGAGTACATCATTACTAGGAAGTTACTGTATAGACATCTAGTGTGCAGACATGCCACACACACACACACACTACAACAACTGCTCCCTTGATGGAGCTTTAAAGAAACTGATAGAATCCTACCAAGGATTTTGCCCCCATTAGAATGGTATATAGTTATTGCCAAACTAACATACCATTTAATAATTTTATACATTTATCTGCTTATTCTATTATAAAAATGCATAAAGACTATTTTATTATATCAAGTAAAAATATTAAGAGAAAAATTACAATTAATATAATTCAGTACATAAGCATGGCATATGTACCTGTCTTGCCATTTAAAGGAAAAAAAAAATAAAAAAAATATAAAAATTGAAATATTGTTGGACAGTGAGATGATTAAATCAGGACGAGTGAAAGAACAATCAGAGCTATATTTATTCACATTAAGATAACAGAATTTTTTCTGTGAATCACAGCAACAAGTTGGAAGCTGTATACAGCCCCTATTTCAGAGAGCTTTTGATTTTAGATGAGGCACTAGACAGCTTACTTTGGGGAGTATCACAAAGCAGCTAAACAACTGAATCCAGTATATTAAAGTCTGGCTCTGACTGCTTGGAATATAGAGAAACCTCAGCAGAATAGTGGTGCTTTTGTTGGAACATGAGAAGTGAAATTCTTCTTTCTGTCAAATCAGATAGAACAGCATCCAAAACATGCACTCTACTTCTGTGTCGGCACTTACAGCACTGATTTCACCTGGCTTTCATGTCTCTCAGTTTCTTTTAAATAGCATCATGACAGAATGTGCCATTTAATTAAAATAAAAGTTTTAACAGCACTACCCATGGTCACAGGAAGAAAAAAAAAAAAAAAGAAAAAAGCTAATGTCATGGTATCTTGATGATGAAAGTTGTTCTGTACCTCAGAACAATGACACTGAAATTAAGAGAACTGTCTTCTCTGTTTAATGCCTTGCTTATCAGAAACAGCATCTTCAAAACATTAGGTTTTCTTTGAAAGAAATATGTGCTATGCCACTCTGAAGTAAAATTGTGGGAAATGCAGGAGGACAAGACTTTAAGAACTAATTATTGATTATGATTAGATTCGTGTTGTTTAAAAAGGAGTGTTATCAGAGTACACTAACCTCTGTAACACCCTTTTTTTCTGTCTTCAGAGCAGCATAGGACACTGTCACTAACTTGTTATTTCAAAATAAAGCATTGACCTCTCTTATAATATTGAAATATGGTATTTCTATCTTTGCCTACAAAATAGGCAAAGATAGAAATAGGTAGGCAAAGATAGGCAACTTCTTTTCATTTAAGTATCACCTCAACGTATAATAAACATTAAATATTGAAATCAAAGATGATCGAGCATATAAATTTTATGTTCATATAAAAGAAAGAATGAAGTTAAATGATTTCTGCACTTTGCTTTCTTGTAGGTTTCGATGAGTCCAAATTACTACTATTTCACTCTGTGAAAGAATAAACTCAAACATATTGAAAAGCTATGATAAAAACTGATAATATTCCTGACACTAAAAGATGAGCTCAAGATAGTATTTTAGTCTTAATGTCATAGCTTAACACTCATATCAAATAAGATTGATTTCAACATTGATATATCTTTTGCTAGAAACCACATCCATTATTTACAACTCCCAGACACCGTCTAACAGTATATATGCTTGTGCACACAATGACTTTGCTCTACGTACCCTGCAAAAATGTTTTCAGATGTAATTTGTGTCAGGTCCCTTTAATCAACTAAAGAGCTCGCTCTCTTTCTCTTCCATATTCCCTCCAAAAAAGTATAGATAAAATATTGACTGCCCATAAACACTAATCTCCATTAGTTTAATCATATGCTGTTACTGACAACATCTAGTCAGAAGAAATATTTTTGCATTCAGTGATCATCTGTATGACAAAGTGACAACAACCTAGCCTGACCAAAGACAGAAATGCTGACCTGAGTCTTGAGTTTAGTAAAAAGCTCCAAGTTCACTAGAATTCACTTCCAGGTGAAAAGAACCCATAATAGCACTCAGCATGGCAGCGTTGAATTTTCATTCTTTAGTCTTACTGTGCCTTTCTGGCAAGCATATCTATAAGCCTGAGTCGAGACTTCAAATACCCCCAGCATAGGGTACTCACTTTCTATTTAAAAAGAAAAAACAAGAAAAAGAAAAACAAACAAACAAAAAAAACAACACCAGTCATAGAATGCAAACATTTATATTGAACGTTTTCTTCTACTTTCCATATTCCTGTGCACACAGTAATCTATTCCGAGGGCTCAACACCAATCAGATTATAAATATGAACATCAATTCCCAATAAGACACAGAATTACAGGAAAATACATCTCAAACATCAGAAGAACAATTTTAAAAATGGTATATGAGGGGGCTTGTACCTAAGGTCCTAGCATCCTAAGACTCTCATCTAATTTATCCTATTTTCAGAACTGGAAAGCATTCCTACCAACTCTTTCTTAACTCAATGGGAGTTCTCCGTGTAATGTTGCCAAGTCCTAAATGTGCAGTTCACTGTTGTTTGCTTTTTTTGTTTTTCTTCTTCCCTCCTAACATCCATACCACCCCATACCCCCAGCACAACTTAACCCAAAACAGTATAATTAAAACAAACAAACAAAAAAAAAAAACTATTCAGGGCCTAATGATTTTCCAGATCACCCATAAATTCTGAGAGCAGCAACAAATTTTCACACATCAGCTGAAAAAAACAGACAGACATACATGTGTATCTAACAAAATTAGGGCAGTCTGAAATACAGCAATGATTATATGAACCTTTCTAAAACAGTATTATGTTGAGTAGAAAAAATCTTGTTTGCATCTAAATTTGTGAATTCATCTGTGAAAAGCATCACTGATCTTTACACCTGCAGAAGGTTATAAATTCTCAGTGAAACATCTTCTGTGATGAGATAAAGGAAGATAAATCAAAAGCCTTACCACTGCTTTTGGATCATTCCCTCAGGTGTCACATTCACAAGAAAGCATCCTTATACTTATTACAGCAAGCATAACATAGTATAACAATAACAGAAATTTAATTTGAGACATTAAAACAGTACTGTAAAAGACAAGACAAATTTGTGGAGAATATATCCTCACCTAAAGATAGCAGATGTTTTACCATACTTTTTAAAGATATAACCCTGTAGAAGCCTGAGAAAAAAAATACTTCAATGACAGTCATCCAGCCTGCTTTGATTCTTTTGTAAATCCGACTGCTTAGTGGAGGAGAAGAATTGTACATATTTGGATAATTCATACCGAGTTATAATAAAGTGCTGTAATAACATACTGGCCTTCAAATGATAAAAGGAAAAGCATTGGTTTAAATGATTTTAAATCATGAGCCTCCAAAACTTTTCTTTTTGATGTGCAGACATTACAAAAAAAAAAAAAAAAAAAAAAAAAAAACAGCTAATGGCTTCAGGCAACAACTGTCCTGTCACTGCTTCCCTCTATGCAATGCAGTGGATACTCATTGCATTCCCTCAGTCCATGAAATCTGAACTTGTGCACCTTTAATTTTCACCCCACACCTTCTTTTTGAAATGAAACCTCCTATTAACCAGTTTTGTTGTTTGAAAATATTTTCCTCAGTATTTAGTAAAGGAAGAAAGAATGTGTTTTGTCAACCACTGGGAAACAAACAAAGACACACACAAGCAGACCGCACAAGTGACCCAAGATCATATGCAAAAACACACCTGTTACCTTCAAAGCTCACATTTTGCATTTACATTCATCATTTTGTATCAGTGTAGAAACAATACAATGTAAGTGTGCACTACAGTATCCATCACATCAGACCTCCTTGTTAAGTTTATTCATGCCTAAATTGTTTCCTGTCCTAACTTAAGCGACTCCCCATTAAATGAACACATTTTTTGCAAAGTTTGAATGCTGTGGCTATATTCTGCTGTCATACTAGTTTTTAAGTTTGTGATGTTTTTTGTTTGTTTGTTTGCTTGCTTGTTTTGTTTTAATCATCTCTCCTCTCCCTCTCCAACACAGACTTCCTACAGCCGCTGTCAGGGTGAAATTTTGTAAATGACATATTGCTTTTTGGACTTTCCATGGTCAAATTCCCACTTTCTGAAATTCAAACATTCACTTAATCCCTTTGCCTCCTCATTTTGCATCTTCCACCTGGGCTCCTCCTTCATTTTCACGTTGCAGTTTTCCACTACTGAGGACTGAGATACTGAACTTTCAGTTGTGTTTAGTCTACATACACATCAGGAATGGTTTGTGCTCTTTGTAAACAGTAAGTTCTTATCTGAAGTATCATTTATCTAAATACTGCCCAAATTCTTTCCTTTTAGATTTTAAATTACTACAGATGCACTTTGGAAGACACAAAGAAAATAAAGTAAAAGCAAACCAAATTGCTTAATCGCATTAATTTAACAACAGCATAATATTCACATACCAAATTCTGTTTTTGAAGAAGCAAAAGACCTGTGGAAGAAGTTTAACCTACTCTTTTATGTAAAAGTTAAAAAAGGAGGTGATTTCTAATTTCGTATATCTTGCATTTTCTGCCAATCTCCATGGCAGGGTCTAGACGGCTTATATGCAAACCATTCCTTAACTGTCTTTAAAAAAAATTATTTAATTTTCTAAGTTAGTGAAAATAAAGCTGAAATGTCCATTTTTGCTATTACAATATGTGGATTTAATTCCTTATTTTTTATAGATTTGAAGTTATGCAATAGAGGTGATCAAAAAAAAAACCACCAACCAACCAACCAACCAACTCAATTGCACAGTAACCAACACAGAAACACGAAAGAATTTCTCTCTTATCTGAAGCAAGATCACGCAAGCATTTTTAAGTGTATCCCTCTTCAGATATTATTTGAAAGCTATTTTTAAAAATCTATGGTAGTAGACCTTCCAGTTTGTATTGCTTTTATTACCACATATTTCATACTTAATCTGCATTTCCCTGCTCAAAACACTACATTTTCTCTTATAATACTGTGACTTTCAATGGAGAACTATCTTGCTCCATGTAACAATTTCTGTCAGACTGACTGATATTCTACATCACCCTCTTTACTTCATCTTCTCTTTTCTAGATCAATTAAAGCTTACTGTGTCTTCTAAACCTCTTGCAATTTCTGCTGCTGTCCTTTGGATTCTGACTCATTTATATGCTCACAGTTTGGCGTTCCAGTGTGAGCATGTGTGTTAGTTTAGCTAGAGCCTCACCAATGGTAAATAGAGTGGAAATGTTATTTCTCAGTGCACCTGTAATATTTCTGCCAGTAAAACTTTCACCATACTTTGTTGACTTACTCATTCTGCTGCCCAGTAGGAATCTATCCCCATATCTGATTCTGTAGTGCTTCTACCTGGCTATTTCTGGTTTTACATTTGCATGTACTGAATTTAGTATAATTTATCATACTTTGCTTTGTTCATTGCAAATCACTACTCCAGTTTTGAGATTTTCAAATGATAAAGATTCCCTCTTGCTTGGTAGCATCCACTGATGTCTGTGCATGTATTCCTTCTTCCATGAAAGACGTAAAACATACCTAGGCTAAAAGAAGATTTTCATTGGCTGTCAGGCTCAAGAACAACTGACTAATAATTTCTCTTTGAGTAACTTTGTTCAGTTGGTAAAATAATCTCATTATAACCACTTAAGTGAGAGTTCCCTGTTTTACTTATGATAATGCTAACGCACCCAATGGCATTAAGGTTGAGATAAAGTTCTCTAAGTCACCACAGCAGCACTCAAAGCCACGAGCAGAAAAGCCTGAAATGGTATAGGAGGAAGAGAGTAAAGCAGGGCACAAGCAGCACTTATCATCATAAAGTCCACTGCCACATAAAAGTCAGGGAAATGATGGACACCTATTGTTGTTATCCTTCTGAATGCCTGAAGGATGAAAATTTGGGAGTGCCTCTCTGAAGGCACACCAAGAAAGCACACAATGGCATGGAGAGAAAAGGTATGGCACATTCCCAAGCACTGTCCCCATGCTGCAAAACAATTGCCTCACAAGGAAACTGCTTCTCTTGCTGCCCAGGACAGAAACACAACACACCCAGGCAGAATTACAGGTGAGCAGCTCTTGCTGTGGGACAAAGAGGAGGAGGTAGGCTACCAAAACCCAGTATTGACTGGAAGGGAGGATACTACATGTAACCCATACAGAATTAGGGCCTGGACAAAAATGATCAAGAAGAATGTCATCGAGTCCTACTGCCTGGACCACACCTAGCTCCATAAATATTCTTTGCCTGTCATGTTCGTACTATGCACCATTGATACAACTATCTAATGTTTGGTCAAAGAAAACCTTTCTAGAGTCATTCTTTCAGTCCTGTGTTCACTTTATCTGTGAATTCTCTCTGAATCCACTGTCTAAGCTTTTTTCTACAGAACATCTTGGGTTTTGTTTCACACAAGCTGTAACTCATATCTCTCCATTTTTGATTCTTCTCACAGTGGTACATTTTTCCAGTTACTCTTCATAACTTAACTTCCATATTCCGTCATGTCAAATGAATGTCCAATATTAATGTTATAAAACATTTAGAATATGTTAAATATTAAGAACATGTCAAATATTAAACAACCCACTCACACAAAATCAAGTCTTTTTAAATAATGGAGTTATTCTAAAAGGGCTTTGATTAGTGAAATTAAGTATTTGTCTTATAGTAGTTTTTATTCAGGAAAAAAAAATATTTCATTATTTCTATGAAGTAATATAAGCAATAGGAAAAAAAAAAACAAAAACATAATAACAAACAAAAAAGAATACAACATCTGGTGCTTACCTTAAAAACAATGAGATCATGCTGTTGACTTTAATGAATTTTCTGCCTCCAAAGAGCAAAAGGACAAAAACCTGGTCCTGAGGTTTGGCTGATGTAGCTGCCAAGCCTCTCTCCATCATATTTGAAAAGTCCTGGCAGCCAGGTGAAATCCCTGGTGACTGGAAAAAGGGAAACATCGCTCCCATTTTTAAAAAGGGTAAGAACAGAGACCTGGGGAACTACAGGCTGGTAAGCCCCACTTCTGTGCATGGGAAAATCATGGAGCAAATCCTCCTAGAAGCAATGTCAAGGCACATCAAGAAGGTGATCTAGGGCAGACAGCATGGCTTCATCAAGAGCAAATCGTGCCTGGCCAATCTAATGGCCTTCTATGATAGAGTGACTGCATCAGCTAATGAGGGAAGACCAACCAATATCGTCTACCTGGAATTCTGTAAGGCCTTGGAGACAGTCCCACATGACATCTCTATCACAAATTGGATAGAGAGGGATCTGAAGGGTGAACTGTTTGGTGGATAAGGAATTGGCTGGATGGCTGCAGCCAGAGAGTTCTGTTCAATGGCTCTATGTCCAGGTGGAGGTCAGTGGCGAGCTGTGTCTTTTAGGGGTCCGTCTTGGGAGGAAGGTTGGAACTTGATGATCTTTAAGGTCCCTTCCAACCCAAGACATTTAGTGATTCTATGATAGAATTACTTGCACTAAAACATAATTTTCTTTTCACACTGA
The DNA here is from genome assembly GCF_964035555.1 of Netta rufina. Taxonomy (NCBI): domain Eukaryota; kingdom Metazoa; phylum Chordata; class Aves; order Anseriformes; family Anatidae; genus Netta; species Netta rufina. The sequence continues at coordinate 47,893,376 of NC_140125.1, read as the reverse complement.
TATAAAATGATGGTTTTTTAAATTAGATTTTTAAAGTTGTTTTGTATTTTATAAACATTAACATTTTGTGGGTACAAATAATCAGAATCGCATTACATTGGAAATTAATACTATATATGATAGCTTCAGAATGCAAACTCAAAATGTTTTTGACTTCAAATTCTGTCAAAAATTATCTAGAAGATAATCATTCTTGAATACATAGGATGAAACTTCATACTATGGAAGCTGCATAGCCGAATTAGGCCTCCATTCAATACAGTATCAACTTATACTTCCTCTTGCAAAGTTTAAGCAGAAGAGAAGATTTGTCAGACAAAGGCTCTCTCTAGATGTGGCAATCACGAAAAACCTACAAGTATGTATACAGTGTTTTGATCCTTCTTTTTATACTATTTTTGTTTTCAATATTTACTTCAATACCAGCTGTTGCAGCCATGCTTCAAAACACATTTTCTCGAATAGTGTTCTACAGGCAATAGGGTCTCTAGAAATCAGAAGCAGCAGAGAGCTAAGATAAAGCCTCTCCCTTCTTTTCCCTAAAAAGGACCCATTAGACACTCTTTTTCCTAGACATTGCCTTGAGAAAAATGTTCTATAATCAAATTTTAAAGAGGAAGACAGTGAAGGGAGATCCTCCCAGAGAACCAGGAAATAATGCCCATTGTCAAACGGGAGAGAGTGGAGGAGCTAGGAGAAAAACACTGTGTATTAATGAAATTCACTGTGTGATTTATTTCTAAATAATAATTCCCAGACGTGTCAGTGTTGTACATAATTAAAACCACATTCTATTCATTCTGGCTTCTTACACAGCCAATGAAATACATAATGGATCACTTGGTGCCAAATTTCATTTCAGAATAATTCAGGTATCTCTTAAGAGAACTACTTGCTTGAGAGGTAACATGGTGTCGTGGTTTAACCCGACCGGCAGCTAAACACCACGCAGCCGTTCGCTCACCCTCCCCCCTCCCTCTCTGGGACGGGGGAGAGAAATGGAAAGTGAAGCCCGTGAGTTGAGATAAAGACAGTTTAATAAGACAGGAAAAAAAAAAATAACAAAAATAATAATAACAATAATAATAATGATGATACAATGGGGATAATACGAAAGTAATAATAGTATGTACAAACAAGTGATGCACAATGCAATTGCTCACCACCCGCTGACCGATGCCCAGCCTAACCCCGAGCAGTCCGGCCCCCTCCCCCCGGCTAGCCACCCCTATATATTGTTTAGCATGACGTCAGATGGTATGGAATACCCCTTTGGCTAGTTTGGGTCACCTGTCCTGGGTCTGTCCCCTCCCAGCTCTTACTGCACCCCCCAGCCTGCCCGTTGGCAGGACAGAGCAAAGGCTGAGATGTCCTTGGCTTAGTATAAGCACTGCTCTGCAACAATTAAAGCATCGGGGTGTTATCAGCACTCTTCTCATTCTAAGCCAAAACACAGCATTCCACCAGCTACTAGGAAGAAAATTAATTCTGTGCTAACTGAAACCAGGACACATGGTCTTTCACAACAAATATTATACCTAATGTTGCCATTGTAATAAAAGACTGCATAATCTTCCAATAACAGGAGTCCCATTGTTTCTAAAACATTTGTGTACCTAATCCTAACAGAAATAAAACATGTTTGTGTCTTAGTCCTAAATGCTGTGTATCCAATCCAACTGAGTGTCTGGGGCACAAACCCTGCAAGCTCCTCACAATTAGAAATTCAGCTGAATTTTGCAACCATTGCCTACGTAGCCAGGAGAGGGCGAGCCCGAAGAGAAGTAATATTTTGAGATACACAAGCCACTACTTTGGTGATTTCCATACGAACAATACAATGAGCAGTACTGAGATCTAGCACTACCCTGGCATTCTTAAAAGCTCTTTCCCATCAGAATTCCATGTCTGGCATTTTAAATATGTACAGACAAAGTGTGTTTTTTTTGTTTGTTTGTTTTGTTAGTTTGTTTTTGTATTTTTAATCTATGAAACTTGGATTAAATTCTACAAATACATGACAAACAGGATACAGAGCCTTATGTAGAAAGAAGCCCCAAACGAGTCCAAATATTTTAATAACTTTTGACTAATACCTGTAACATTGCACATATACCATGTTTACTGATGTTCTTTTTGGCACCACTTAAAATGATTCTGTTGAATCTTAGCACCAGTCCTGCACATCCCAATGCAGGTACCACAAAAAGTGGAGCTTTAACAGTTGTTTGGGTATTGCTTTAGACTGTAAAGCTTCCCAAAAATCTTTGGATAACAATTTCAATTTTTAGCCTGTGCTGCTACTGCTTCACTACCCACAGTAGCAGCAATTTAAGGTTACTTCTAGCAGCCTTATAAATGTTCAACAACAGTAGCCCTTGCAGTGGTTGCCCATGCCTTGATACCTGCGATTAACACAATTATCTTGGCGCGTCTGGTATGGATTGGGCTTCACAGTGATGTAAAATCAAATAAAATTTTTCCCTACATGTACCTATAAAAAAGACATCTCTAAGTACACTGAAGTGTTAACAAACAAACATAAAAAGAAAATTCAAATTACTTAATGCAAATTTGGAAACATTTATACATTTATACACAGATGAATGAAAAGTTTGAAAACAAAAGGTTTACACAAAGATACAAAAAAAGCATGTGATTATGAAATATGTTCAATTTCAGACCTTAAAAATACTAGGAAACTTAAAAGTTTTGAGATTGCGTAAGTTAATGACACCATCATACCACTTAGTTTTAACATTCTGCAAAATTAACACAAGAAAATATGATGCTTTCAAAGTATGTGCACATCTTTCAAAATCCAAAGTACTAAACCCACAATTTCATACCGAAGGCCATACAATAAGATTTATAAAGCCGAAAAGAAAAAATAAAAAAGGTGAAGGGCTTCAGAGAGAGTACTAGTCTTCTACTAGCCTTCTGCATATACCATGGACACATTCATCAAATGAATTCATTATTTATCATAGATTCTGTCTTAATTTCTTTTTTATTATTATTATTATTTATTTTATTTATTTATTTATTTATTTTTAATTCAGCTCCATGGTAAGGTATCACATTCCTGAAAACCATGTCTCTTATAAGCTTTAAACAGCATTTTAAGTTGGGCCTGCCTGCCATGTTTTACAAACACTATACACGGTATTTTACATTTGATGCAGCAAGTACAGTCAAATATACATCATGCCCGATGAATTAAGCACACTTTTTTGAGCGGATATTTATTCTCTCCAAACAATTTAGAAATAATACTAAATAGTTTAAACAGACAGAACTCTGGCCTCAATTCAAGAAAAGCAACAAGATATTAAAAAAAAAAAATAGGAAAAAAGAAAAAAAAAAAAAAAAACACACTCAACAGAGCTGCCTTTTCCAGACAAAGAGCCTTTTTTTCCTTCCTTTTGGCAGAGAGCTTTGGGCACTAAGCCAAGGAGCTACTTATCAGCTGTTTGACATCAGGGGAGGCCCACGTGCGTCAGCGGGCCCAGCAGGGACCCCGGCTCATGGCAAGGCACCAAGTGGTCCTTATCTTATCAGTCTGCAGAGTCTGGCACTTCATCCACTGCAGTGTGAAAAGAAAAGAGAGAATAAAAAGGGGGGGAAGGAAGGAAGGTGTGTGTCACTGGGAGGGAGGAGGCCAAAGGGGACCCATAAACCAGGCTGCACTGTAGAATAGGGCTGGATTACACTTCGGCCTACCCTGCTGCTGCAGAAAATCACGGCAGCAATTTCTCCCATTTTCCCCATACACTTTGAGGGGAGAAGAATGACTTCTCATTTAGCTTCAGAGAAGGCAAAACAACGCAAGATTGAGGGACAATGCTACCTTTCATACATGGCTGGCTGAGGGGGCTGCCAGAGAAATGGGGGATACACTCATTAAAAAGCTTATCAAGGTAAGCACATCCTCCAGGAAAATTCTGAACCAGCACAGTTGCTTATTACTAACAAGATTTAAATGGCCTAGTTTATTCCTTCAAACACACAGCTTCAACAAGATTTATTACGTAGGCAAATTATTCTTGGGGAGGTGCTGTATCATAAGTCTTGTTTAAGTACAATACCAAGCTTAAAAATTGATTGCACAAAGGAACCTTTGTTTTTAGTACTTAGAAAAACATTCACCCAGGAAGGCAATCAAGTAAAACATCTGCTTTCCAAGGTTTATTCCCACTGAAAAATTAATATAATTACTCAGAAAAATATGATTTGTCTTACCCTGCCCTTCCTACACAATATGTATGAATCAGACTGCAAAAGAAAAAGTCACCTCCTTCAGATTAATTTGCTTAAATGAAGCACTATTCTACCTCTGAAGCTGCATCACAAGGTATAAATTACAAGACAAAATGAGAAGCTGTTAAAGTATCTGTGAAAATTAGTGGTTTTGTACCCCAGACCACTTTTTCTAATTATTTCCAGGTATTTCCCTTCAAAACCTTTTCATCTTATACTGCAGTGAGCCAGACTGACATCAACACACAAAGCCAAACTACTCAACACTTGTACAGAAACTTTATTCATTAAGGATTCAGCAGAGCTTTGTGAACACTCACACCTCCTTGTCAAAGGACCAGGACTGGGCACTCTCTCATGGATTTGGTTCACTCCAATGAAGGTTCTAGGTTTTCACAGAGAACGTCATAAAAAATTGTTATGTTTTGCTGCATACTGCCCTCCCATGCTTCAGAAGTTTCATTCTTCATGTTAAGTCAACTTTCTAAACCATAATAATACTGTGTAGTTTGTGGGAAGATGATTCCATCTTCCTCTGAAGATGGAATATGCTTTTATGGTCAAATGAACTAGCAGAAATGAAGAACTAAATGAAAACACATCCTAAGCCTTTGTCAACATTGCCAGTAGGAGAATAAAATCTGCACTATGAGTTTAGTGTATTTTGGGAAATTTTCTAGTACAAGCAGTACACTTTCCACTCCAAATATGACCTGACTATTTGTTAGGTAAATACCAATAATTCTTACGTGAAATACAAAATATAAATTTATGATCAAAGACCGTGACATTTAAAACAGGATGAAATACTACATATCCACTGTTTTGCCCTGAAAATTATGAATTGATTACAATGTGACCGATGTGACTTTTTTTTTCTCCTGATTTTTATGATTCTGAATTATTTTTGTTTTCTTACTTGTTACTTAAAGTAGCAACCTGACTGACATTAACAAATAAATGAATAAATAAAAGTTATCAGGTTTAGTAGATGGGAAGAGAAAAATACAATTTGAAGCCTGAAAAGAAACATCATTTTGCTACAACTAATCTGCAATCTAACCTCCACAGATGGATTTCTGCGCTTGGATAAAGTGCATACTGACTGGGATACAAAATACAAAAGCTGATTTCTTTTATAATGACAAAAATACAAAGCAACATCCGACCTATCAATTTTTTGATAACACCTGTATTTCCCCCTCTCTCAAGTCCTGCAGAATCAAGTTAGGCCTTGAAAAATGAGTCAGATGATAACCCCTTGCATACTCTTGTTGAGTTTTTCATTTAGAATTTTTCATTTAGAATTTAAATTCTAATTACTGAAAATGTCATGTCTACCAAAGATTTCATGTCACAACAGACACATTCTTGCCCATCGAACTTCTGCTGTTTATATTGTGATGACTTACAAAGAAGGACCTTAATTTAATTTTCAGCTTCAGATTTTTCTTGCTGCCAGGAAGGAAGAAGTCGGTTGAAGAATTCTGCTGTTGTTGTTTTAAAGTATACTTTTGATTGTATTCAGATTTTAAGGGGATTTTTTTTTCTTACTTTTCTTTTTGCAGGGAAAAGAGAAGAAAATTGGAGAAAAAAAAAAAAAAAAAAAAAGAAGAAAACAATAGAAAACAACTAGAATTCAGGTTATTTACAGAGAAGGGGTTACTGTTCGCACTCAGTCTAACTATAATCAAGTAGTTCTCCTGTGAACAAAACTCCATTAATTGGTATAAAGCCTATTGTAAAAGCTTATCTGGTAGTAAAATGAAATAGAAAAATAAATCAAAAAAATAGAAATAGAGAAGTGTTGTAATTGAATTTATAAAACAACCAGATGCTTCACTTCTATCCCAGCATATGAAACAAAAACAGGTATAATGTTTGTTTTTGGAGAGCTCAGTTTGGGTCTTGAACTCTGGATCCGGTCTCACAAAGACAACACAGTCCTCCGGAGGAGGCTGCGCCAAACCTTTCTTACTGTGGCCAGATTCCTTGTCAGCGGAAGAAATACACTTCTGCCAATCACAATGCTATCCCAGAGGAAAAAATCCAGATGACATATCAGCCTAAATGCCAGGGAAAAAAAAATATATTAAAAAAAAAAAAAAATCTGGACCTCTGGATAAGAACATGACCTGCCAGAATGACACAGAATGGGAGTACTGGAGATGCAGCCACGGTACAGCTAGTGATCTTATTCAAACATGGTCAGCATTTCAACGTAAGTACTTGTAGCTGCAATCATTGAAGAATTACTACCAAATTTCACAAGGAGGTGGCAGTTCTGGATTAAAATCAGAGATTTTAAAATTAAAAAAATTCAAAATATTTGTTGAAAAGTATCACTCAAGCTGGTGGGGGAAGGATACATTTTAGTTATCTTTTAAAGGATCAAAAAATCAGTTTAATTGCTGATATTAATGTATCTGTATGATATGTTACAAATTAATTTATCTGAAATTTGAAACAGATCACAAATTCACACAGATTATTTTATATTCTCAGTAACTGACATCAAATGAAAATTATAACTGAGTAGCTAAGGTATTTATTCTTCCATTTAGGTGACAAGTTCCATATGGGGACAGGAAGAGCATGTTATTTACTCAACTGCAGAATGTTTCATGCAACAAAGTCAAACTAAGCTGAAAGAGGAACAGTCCTTTGGCAACCAATAACCTGAGAATCAAAAAGCTTAAATTTAATTTCCTAATTCTTGTGTGTGACCCCAGAACATTGCTCCACTCCATATGTATTATTTCTGTATCTGTAAAATGGAAATATTTTTTCTCATTCAAACTTCATTACTTCTCAGAGTAATATCCCAGCTCATACATTCTAGTTTGATTCATTTATTTCGTATGATAATATCAAAAGAATCTCTTCACATGCTTAAAGATAACCACTTCTGTGGTCCACAAAAGACTTCTGTTTGTACTCTGCACAGGTTGAACATCCCATTTAGCAAAGTGAGGCCTTGATCTTGACCACATCTTCTATAATAGTCTAATAAAAATAAATCTTTTCATTGATCATTCTTTTATAAGCACTTTTATTGACCTCCATGAGTGTTTTCTTTCTACTTTCCATGAGTGTTTTCTCCAGAGATCTTCAAATTGTGAGATGGATAAAGCCATCCCCAAACTTCCCTATCTTGTCAAGAAACTGCATCAGACCTTGAGGTAACACTGCTGTTTTGACATCCTGATGTAATTCTGTTCAATAGTCTTATGTATGTAAAAAGGAAAGCATTAAGAAACCAAAACTGCACAAAGAATGTAAGTCAAAATGAAAAAAAAAAAATAAATTATGTGAGCTATAATGGCCAAAAGCAAGAATTAACATACCTTAACATAGCTAATTAAGAGCCATGAGAAAGTTAACAACCCCATGTGGTATGAACTGTTATCTTATCCAAAGATAAGACATGTCCACAGCTAGAAGAATGATTCAGCAGGGACTGAAGGAAAACTCTGTTTCCTTAAACCATATCAAATTCTTAAAATAGTCCTTAGCTTGAGATCCCTCAAAAGATCATACTACAAAAGGTATGCACTTAAGCTAATAATTTCTAAACAAACAAAAACCATCTATAATATGCTCAAATATATTAGGAGAGCAACATAAGAAATCAAAGTATAAACTTGGGCTCCTTTTAGGAACTGTAAGGTGGATCTGGGACTTTCCTTTTACGTTTTCATATTTTACATACAAAGACCTCAGTCAGCTTTGGCAAGATAAAGAGCTGTAAAGATGAACAAAAATGACAAAATTATTGTGCACAGAAGAAATTATGAGTCTATTATGACCAACCTGAATTTGTTTTAAGTACCACTTATGAAAGCTACCTGAGATATGGAATTACCAAATGTTTTGCTCTTGCATTCCATCATGGAAAATACTACAAAATTAGCAGAAAAACTCTACTGTGCTACTAAGTTATTTTAACAACTCTGAAAGCATGAAAATCTACAGGGGGGGGAAAAAAAAAAAAAAAAAGCTTTTAAGTAATGCAACAAAAAAAAAGTATTTTATGCACTAAGTATTATCTGTATTATTATTTTTTTAATCTTCATTGAACCAGTAAGACTGCCCCACATGACATTTGTAAAACTAAGCATCCTATAAAATATGTACAGTAGCAGAGAACCTTTACTTAAATTGCTGTTTAGGCAAAATGCTTTTTCCTCCACAAAATTCATTAATATTATCTGAATTGGTTACTTTCAAGGAAACACCATGGATATGCTGAAAATTATAACTGTTCTTTTTCATTCTAGCATTCAAAATCACAGATTGCCTGCACACCCATTCCTGTTTTCTTAGGGAGAAATGCAGTTTGTAACATTAAAAGCACAAACTAAAAAATTTTTGCTTCAAGACAATTTTGAAAGGACTGAATGAGCATTCATACCCAAAACATTAGCTGTTAAGTGTTCCGGTAAATTATTTTTTCCACCTTAACAAAATCTCTTCCAAAACAAACAATGCTGTTTTTACTTAAATACTGTCAAGCAATAGATTTGGTTCCAGACCTACACAATGCATTACCTGTCTTCATATTGCATGTCCAAATCATATTTTTCTGAAAATTTAGACCCTGTGCACCCTAGAATGTTTGACAAATATTCAACTAGACTCTGACTAGCAACCTAAGTGCTAGAACATTCCTATCTGGTTGTCTTTGCTTGGGCTGTCTTCACAATAGCAGATCAGCCCAGCTGAAGAGGTCTGGCCTTGTTTGTGGGCATTTTTCCATCCCATTTGCTGCCAGGTAGCTTTCCCCTTTGGGGAAGACTTTCCCAGGACAATAGGTCCTGCTGATGCAGCGTACTGCAGAGTACTATTCCTTGCAGGGAACTGTATGTAACAGGTAGTAGTCAGACCCCACAAAACCTTGTTTCAACCTGTTGAACCTTTTAATCTCAGTTTTCTTTGGTAAAAAACAGTGAAATACAGAAAACCATAAACAATCAGTCTGCAAAAACATAATACCAAGCAACCTAGCTGTTTGGCATTAGTAAAGCAACACTGTAAACTGGATCAACCACCATCCCATTCTGTGGTGACTATAACTCTACCTGTTCTCACGACTTCTCAGTGATTGACTGATCTGGTGTAATTTTCATGCCATTTTAACTTTCAGGCTTTTGCCCAGAAGCTCCACACTACTTTATGTGCGTCCAGTATCCTTTTGGACACCCACAATGATATCATCATCACAATTCATCACAATTCAAAATGACACCAAGCTGCTCACTTCAGGGGCAAAGTATAATTTTAAAGTGTTCTCTAATTTTTTGGAATGCTGACAGGGACTGTACTGTTCACAGCAATCACTAGATTGCAGAGTTTAAGATTTAACCAGAACATTCATTTCTCCAAGGTGACTACATTGTATGTTCGTCACTGGAGTAAGGGTTTTACTGATACAGGTACATGAACATTCACAGAGCTAGTACAGTAGAAAACTGCTTCTGTTTGTTCATAAAATTGCCAGCAAATTTCCTGGCAAAATCTAACAGCTTTTTTTTTTTTTTTTTTTTCAGACTCAAACTTCTGAGTGGAAAGGCACATAAAATGCTTACAGAATAAAATCTTTGGTAAGAAAATGTTTTGTGTTCTGAAGCCTAGAACACAAAACCTGCAAACATGTCAGCATGTGTCCAATTTTAAGTATTACTGACTTCAGTAGGCATATTCACATATCTAAGAAATTTTAAGCAACTCCCACACACAAATGTCTACAGCACTATGGAAATCGTGAAAGGGATCAAAATTGTTGTACAATGATGACTTTCTGTCTTCAAGTTTTGAAAAAGCTTGCAACATTTCTTAAGTATTTTTAAAGTGGAAAAGATAAAAACTTCACATAGTGAAATCCAGCCACACAAATGGTATCCTGTAGACAGGCAATAGTACTGGGTGTTGCTTCTTTTTAAAGGAACAGCTCCCTAAGAGGGGAGAAACACTCGTGGATTTGGTTTTATAAGGTTGTCTTTTCCTCCCAAATCAGACAGAGAAAATCCAAAGCCGGGTCAAGGGATGGCCAAAAAGAGTTATTCCTCCTCTTGCACTGCAATACTAGCTTTCTGCGTCTCCATGTAGACAGTAAGGCCTTGTCTACAACAGGGCTCTGAAACCTGTCAGCCTTCCAGTTTCAAAAAATAAACTAACCCATGGCATTCCCAACTTAAAAATTGTAGTGGTTTCTCTTTGATTTGTGGGTTGTTGGCTTTTGTCGTGTGTTTTTAAACTGAGTGTCAATTAGGTAGAAGTAATCAACACATTTGTCACGCATGCCTCAAGTAGTTATCCTAGGCTCAAGAACTTGTGGTTTTCCAAAAGGATTTTAAGGCAAGCCACAAATGTTTGTAGCTGGGAACAAACATTTGAAGAGTATCCAGATGAGCCTTTCAAAATGTGTTGACAACCTTGAGAAAGGAGCATGTAACAGCTAAACTTACAGGTCTGTGAAGACAAATGCTCACAGAACAGTTCTGTGAAGCAGATGCCAGTAATTGCAAAAGCCTCTCTGTAAGAATATACATAAAAGTGGCAAGACCCAAGGAGCCCCAAAAGTTTCATATAAACTTTTAATGAATTCATCAAACTGGTCCCACTCTTGATTTCAAATACCAACTCATTCATCCATTTTAAAACCACAGCCCTCTACATAGCAGAAAACATACTGTGCTAAGAAATCTAAGACTGAGATATGTGTACTACACGTAAAAGAAAAAAAAAAATGTTAGTTTTGCATCTTAACAATGGATTTTGTAATACTAGAGTTATCAATAATTTCATCTGAACAATGGAGATACAGTTGTGTTGAATTCAGGCCAAGTTCTGCAACAGAAATGCTCAGTAATTCCATATAAAATGGTGGAAAGTATATTACAAATTGACAAGATTCAACTCCAAACACCCTGGATTTTACACAGGTGGCAAGCTTTAATTTTTAGGTTATTCCTTTTTGAATGCAACACAAAGAATAAGAAGAATACTCAGTGTGAAAATTATAGGACCTATATTTGATTCAAGTTAACTTGTACTTAAAACATAAAGCAAAGCAGTTCCATGAACTGATAAATGCTACAGTGGACTGTTATACGAGAGATTAATTTTTAATTCTTCAGACACTGAAACCCTAGCTATCTGCATGCTTGACACATTCGGTCCTTTGGAGTTTATCCCCTTTGCTTATTCCTAAACTGGACTGACTGTTTATTTCTTTACTGTATATGTTCACTTGGTTCCCCCATCCTTCAAAACCTTTTTCCCCTCCTAATAGACATAATAATGTCTATTATTAACTGTTATATGGGGCAAGTGAAGCTTGGATACTTGGGAATAGTGAAAAGCTCAAAGAGAGGAACCTGATGATGAGAGTGAGACAAACTACAAATACAGCTGAATAGCTGCAGCTGAAGCTAACCAAGGTCTGGCATGGATTGCAAGAGCAGGAACACTGAAGGTTCAGAAGAGATATCCAATCTTTCTGCAGTGCCAAGCAGTGTACATCTCATCCAATTTCCTATTATGCTAGAGGTGCTCACTTACTTGTGACTTCAAGCTAGCCCTACAGGTACAGCCCTGCTAGGTCTTGTCTGAGCAAATAACCCAAATATATTCCTGCAGGTTTTGTACAGAACAACCATCTTGTGTATCTTACAAGTAATTTCACATGAAACACACCAACTGTAACTGCTCACAAATACCACTCAAATGGTTTACTATAAATCGTATTTCCTGAGTGATTCTAAAAATGTTAAAGATGACAAAATGACCCACTTGATTGAGATTTATCTTAGCTGATCTTAGTCATGTAAGAAGCCACATGAAAGCAGTGTCTAAATCTTTCCATGACATTACATTAATATAACAAACCTCATGGCAAATACATGAATTTAAAGAGGCAAACAGAATTAACTGATGTAGTACAAGCAACGGCCAGGCTCTTAAAAGCAGAGGGGGAAAAAAAAAAAAAAAAGTACAACTAACATTTAACCTCGGCCAAGCTGCATGCTCCTTGCTTTTCCAAGCACAAAATGTCAGTGCATAACTCATGTACTGCAATCGCTGTCTTTTATTTGAAAGCTCAGCTTGAGCTTATGTAATATAAGTCATAACTTTCAGTTCCAAGCCTAGGCTGACCCCAGCTTCAGGCAAGGAATGAAAAGCTGCTTGTTAAACATATGTAAAGTTACTAAGTATTAAGCATATGTGCTTAACTACACTCAGACACTTTTAGGTTCCTTTTAATCAACCTTCTCCTACACAAATGTTCCCACTTGGATACAAAAAATTATCACCTACAATGTGTTAACAGACAAAGATTATTCCTAAATCAAACTGTTTGGTTTTATGCATTTCAATAATTAAGAGGAGATTCTTTCAACATTAAAAAGCACATAAAGTTATACATTGACCTAGCCTATACTCAACACACTTCAACTCAGCTTACATTCCTAAGGTCTTGTATTAATCAGTGTTGTGAAATTCTACTGATAATGCTTGCACAACAAGGTATTTTTTTTTTTTTTCAGAAAAAAATACTATTAGAAACTTCAAAACTTTTTTTTTTTTTTTTTTTTTTTTGGCCAATAATGCTATTTTGTGGATATTTGTTTTTGAAGTCATGTATTCAATGGGATAATTAAGAAGATATAACAAAGTTGCAGCCTACCTCGACAGAAGTGCTGTTTAAATGTCTGAAAGAAATCACATTGTGGAAAGAATGACACACCAAAAACCAAACAAACTTACAAACAAAATCCCACCACACACATTTACTATATGCCCATGAATTCTTCCACTCATTTCTGTATATAATAATTCCGACTTCAACTCAGATTTAACTTCATCGTGTCACATTCTACCCTCACCACAATGTTCAGTCCCCAAATCTAATACCAACTGTCCTGCAACTGGAAAGCATGAATATGGTATGGTCTTATAGAAATAATCAACACTAAACACCTGCGAAATTTCTCACACAAAAATGATTTACACAGTAGTGTTATTTTTAATACAGTATTAAAGTTCCCACCAGAAAAGAAATTAAGATTAATAAAATATGAAATTGCAAAGTTTATCCAGTTTTACAAGTTACATAGAGTACACACCAATAGTACTGTATGCATGTGCTGTATGACACTATGGATTAGGAGGGAGTATTAAAAAGTTCTTTAAAAGAATACTGGCAGTTTCTCAACAAATGCATTAGTACCTTTCAGATGATGTTCCTAAGCCTTTACATACGTCAGTAGTCCATGAGTGCAAAAAGTCTGGAAAACTATACATTTTAAAACCTAAGTGTATTTTCTGCTCTGATCCATAGATTTCTAATTGTTATGGTTAAATCTACAGTTCCATACAGACACACAGCCAGTCCACCCTGCATGGAAAGAACTGCTGATTGAAAAAAACTCCTTCTTCTGCAGCTGTTGAGCACCTCTAGGTAGGAAAACCTCTTCAAGACAGAGATATGAAACCTGTGAGGTGGCATTCTTAGAGCAGCTCCCCACACCTGAGCTACAAGGTTTTCATTAACAAATACCTTCACACTCAGGGAAGAAAAATAAAAATAAATAAATAAATAGAGCAGAAGAGGAAGGGGAGGGGAGGGAAGGGGAGGGGAGGGGAGAAAGAAAATACTCCACAAACAAGATCTAGTTTGGTATTCATAGCACACAGGGGCAACACGTTAGTTTTTTCTGCATGGTTATAGACACCAGAATTGTGTTATTTTGTCACATGAACAAGAGTCAAATCAAAGCCTCCTATTCCACAAGAAAACAATAAACTTCTCACGAAAAGAATATCGCAATTATTATATTCAAATGCAAAGGTTTAAACTGTTTCAGAGGCAGAGCACTGGTACATCATGACAGTGATCTTTTCCTGTCAGTATGAATAACATCTACAGTTTAGATCAAACACAAATTTCATTATCAAACCTGATGTCTTCAGAAGGAAGATGATGTCTTTTTGTTTCAGAAGATGTTCATATGCTTTGCTTTCTCCTAACTCACACTAAATTCTGTAGAAGATGACACTGTCTGCTTTCCCTGTTGAAATCTGTTTCATGTTGACAACATCTCTCTCTTGCCTTCAGCAACCAACTGGGACCAGGATTCTCACAGAAGAACAAGAAATTGAGCAGGAATGTTCTTTAAATAATGATTTCATACAAAAAAACAAGTTTCCAACTTAAGTTTCTAACTTAAGGGGAAACTATATTGAAAAGAAACTCATTAAAAACATTAAAATAACTGATATCAACACATAATGTCAATATTTGCATTCAGGTTTCCAGATCCCAGCATTTCCTCTACTATAATTGAAGAACCTAAATCAGCAGAAGGAATGCAATTCCCCTATAATTTAGGTGTGAGTGGTGTCAGTGGCTGTAAGAGGAGAAAAACGGTAAACCTTTGGGTTTTGCTCATCTAAGGAAAAAGCCTTTCAATTAAAATTTGAAATTAAAAGCTGCAGCATTATTTAATTAAAATAATATGGCTATTTGGCTCCACTTTGGCCATAGTTTGTTAGTCCTCTCCTTGAAGTAGACAGCAGTCCTGGTTCATATACATCCTTCACAAGGATGAGCAGTAGCACAAGCAGACAGCAGTAGCATTTAAAACAAAAGAGAGACACAAAGTTCCCAACTGGCAGGAAGATCCAGAATTCTCAAATTATTTTAGAAGGGCTGAAATTATTTTCAACTCATTAACTTCAAATCAGATTCTGAACTGACAATTCATAAGATTACTCATGTATCAGAAAAAAGACATTTTCAGTTAATTTTAATATTCACTGTTTGAGACACATTTATCAAAACATTTACAACCCATGGAGACCAGACTTACAGATAAATAGTTCAAGTTAATACTTTCAGAAATGGTAAAATAAAGTATACTTGAATAGAAAGAAAAAGCTGTCAACAGCACCTGAAGTACGGAACTGAAGGATTAACAAATTGAATTTTAGTTTGAAGACAGACCTCCATTGGTGAGAATCTGTTTTGCATCTGGTCAAATTGGAAGACTTCCAAAAATAAGAATATGTACATCTACTTTTTTTTTTTTTTTTTCCATTTGTACTTTCTTAACTAACTTGTCGAAAAATATAATAGGATTTTAGATCACGTTAGTATACCTTTATATTTTTCAATACCTGATCTTGAGATGTGAGACATGAAAATGCTCTGTTAAAAAGTTACTGAAACATATAAGCAGCAGACCCTCTCTAGCTACTCACTTTATATACTTCATAAATGAGTGCTTCAGAGAATCCTGCACATGCATTGGTTTTCAAAGTTTGTAATATAGTCAAATCAAAACATGAAACTCTTCCACAGGTATCTCTTTAGTAAGTACAAGTTTTAACATTTGACACAGAGTTTTGCTTTAGAGTTAATAATAATAATTTAAAAAAAAAAAAAAAGTCACTGCCATTATTCCCTGTCTCTCCTCCCAGGAAAAAATATTAATGCAAATTCCCAAAATAATCATTCCTAGCCAGAAGAAAAGCCTGGGAACTGCTACCTAAACAGCTCCAAATTCTAGAGAGCAGTGAGCATCTAAACCAAGAACTTTAAGTGGAAACCATGATGAAGCCTTAATTATAACATTTTTGTTAATAAAAATAGACTTGCTCCAGAGGACAAAATTCCATTTCCACTTCTGACATCATCATCCCATGAGACATTGAGGAAATTAAAAAGGCCAAACCACTCAGTAGGAACCAGCAATTCCAGATGTCACATTCTGGTACCCACTGAAGACTTCTTCAGCCCATTTGTTGGAACAGCTAGCTTGCTTTATGAAAGTGATTAAATATATACATGTACACACACACATATATACACCAAAATAGTCAGGAGGGGCGTTCTAGCACAGAATAATGTAAAATGTACAGCTATATATCAGAATACAGGCCTAAATCTCTCAATTCCCCTCCTCTAAAGTGGCCATTGTATGAAAGACTACATTAAGGATCTCGACCAGAAAAACGTGTATGGCAAACCAAAAGACAGTTATGCCATTCACTTATTTTTAGATTTTTTCTTGGAACTCTTTCACATGAAGGAGTGGCTGCTGAATACTGTGATTAATCTATGGTGAATAATTCCATTAGTCAATCAACCAAGCAAGAATATGAAAACAAAAGTCTTGTTTTTTCTGTCAGAATCATCAAATAAGTTGTACTGAGTCAGCATGCAAGGAAAAAAAGAATCATAGTTAAGTAAGTTGAATTAATTTCATTGTAAAGACTTCAATGCTTTGTTTTGATCTTATTTTTTTTTTTTAATCTTTAGCCTTTTAAAGCTAAAATGTGTTGATAAGTAGCCAATGATCAATTGCTTCTGTGGTACAGGACTGATGAATTAGTGGCATGAAAGGTGTAAGCTTGATTCAGATTCTATAGATACTAAATAAGAACTTCCTAAACGTATATTTTACCTTAATTAAGGTTATCTTCCCCTATACTTTTTAAAACCTAACTAGACCCATACATTTGATTGTTATGAATAATAGTAATAATGAAAGACCAGAATCAGAACTGCCCAAATTCCTGAAATGTTAGGTTACTCAAGAATACTTAATACAAAAGCATTAATAAAAATATGTAAGGTGTCTACCCTGCTCACTCATTACATGGCTTACAAAATGCATAATATTGTTATGATTTTTATTCTGAGCTGCATTTTGGGGGCTGTTAGCTTTATCACAAACAAACAAACAAAACAACAACAGCAACAAATTGATTACCAAAGCCCGTTTCTAACCTGCTAGACTGTACACTTGGTAACTGAAAAGAAGCAACATTTATGTAGTGACACATCTGTTAAAAACTCTTGAGATTAACATATAACTAAGAATGGAGAATCAAGTGGATTTATGCTTCACTTTAATTTCTTTGGCCTAATGAATAGTTCTGTTGTCACCTGTAATTAATTTAATGAAGCAATGCTGTAGGAGTATATTGTGGCATTAGTGCTTCAAAAAAACTGCATGGAAGTATCACTGAACAGAGGTTGAAAATATGAAGGAAAATTAAATAACATAATACACAGTCACGAGGGTGTTACTGTGCAGTTATCAGGACCCAGAGGAAGCATCGTAGGCTCACAAAAGCACATTCCAAGACACTTGAACAATGACATAGACTAACAAACTGTATTAGGAGTCTTGAGAAGTGCTAGCTAGACAAGATGGTGCTGGACAAAAGAAGCTGGTACTCTAACTAGTAGACTAGTCTTCCTCTCTAACAAGCACTGAATTAAGTATGAGGATTTAGTTTTTACAGGTATATGTATCAATTAAACCTTAAAGTAGTCCTTTGAAATGGAAAGTAGATAAGATTCTCTTCAAGATGTCACAATAAATAAATAAATAAATAAATAAATAAATAAATAAAAGAATAACACAACCCAACAGGGAAAAGAAAACAAGAAGGTAGTTTCATAAGCACACCCAGTGCAGTAACTCAATAACTAAAGGAGCCCAATTACAAATACTTGCCACTTAGAGTTGTTCCTCTCCAGTCATAGATTCAACAGCACAAAATACACTCCAAGTAAAACTTACACTTATGAAGACCACGTATTACTACTCCTGTTAGTAAAGCTTAGAAAAGCATTGCTTGACATTAATTGGTCAAAACACACATGTTGTTGAACACTATAGTAGTAGCACTACTTTATTATTATTACTTTAAACTGTAGACTTCAACATTATGTGTACTAAAGAACTTCTACAGATGCATCTGCTAGTAAAGAAAGACCTACCCTTTCATCAGATTAGGTTTGCAGTAGGGCTTCTTACTGTGCCCATAGTTTGATGCACAGTCTTAGTGGCAATGTCTAGAAGTATTTAGACAGTTGGCACAGTGTAACAAGGAAAAACTAAAAGCATGTATATATCCTCTATAGCCTCATGTGTCTTCTATGTGTTACTTCAGCACAATGCAGACTATTTTCTCCGTGATAGTCTGTCAATACATGCCAGGTTGTTTGTTCCTCCTGCAGCCCTATGAAGTCCACTATCCTTTTAGGAGCCATTAGGATAACCGATGTAGCAATAGTAGTAGAGCCATTATATTGCTCATAGCACTCAAATTCTGATATCCCAGCAGAAAAGAAAAATGTGACCACAGCTGAAAAATGACATAAGACATAGAACATAAACAAAGTATTCCTCTGTTATTACTCTGTTACCTAAAGCAGAAGACATTAAGATTAGACACAGGTAGTCCTGCTTGTCCTTCCAGCCCAGCCCATACTGCTATGACCACAATTTGTATCAGTAGGTGAAGCACAGGAATGGGAAATCTAGTCTCAACTTTGTGTGCAGTCCTTCCAGAATCTGAGAAATACATGAAGTTACATCTACAGTACTGGCAGGAATTATGTATATTTTCAAGTGCATTTCAGAAAGCAAACTATTTTATGTCCTGGAAAAGTTTTTGTTTGTTTTTAAATAAACTTTCCTTTCTGTTCTTGCAGGTGTGCATACAGAAGGTGAACATATGAAAATACTATGAAACCTCAGGAATAACACCCAAAAGCTTCAACATTTGTTTTTGATCTGGCCTTTGAAATACTGCCCTGTCTACATGCTTTCCCATATCCATTATATGTCTCTTCTTATATTTGATACTGTTGCTAGAACTTTATGAAATATAGTGTTATAAAGTAAAATTCAAGCAGTGTTCATTTTTAAACAGAGCAGTATAGGGTTTTTGGTTGTTTTCATTGTTGCTTGTTTACTAATTTATTTATTTCAAAATAACGTTACATGATTCTCTTAATTACCAGATGTTTTGGATTAGAAAAGTTTAAAATAATGAGCAGGAGGGCTTCTTTTCAAAGCTGGGTTTGCTTTATATTCTACCATCTACCCCAGAAGTTTAGTAGAGCAACCCCATAGGCATTTCTATAAAGCATATAACATTAGTCTGAGGGCAAGGTTTTCAGAAGAAACCATGCACGAAACTCGGTGGATTAGACAGACCTAAGAAAAACACATACAAACACACACAAATTGTTTCTTTGCTTTAATACAAAAAATAGCAGTTAATTCTACTGTGTTACTCCTGAACACCACACAATGAATGGTGAATTGTATCCAAAGGATTTCTTTCTCTGCCAATTTTTTTCTGCCTTTAGCAGAGAAGCAGAACTGGAATAAGGAATTAAGAATTTCTTAGTCAACATATAAAGTTGTTGCCATTGTCAAGCTGATAATGCTAGTTTGTTTTATTATTCCTAACCTGCCAGACCCCAGCTGTTGTCTTAGTCAAAACCTGAGTTTTCCAATAACTAGAAATTGCAGCTGCTCAGAATGGTTCGCTAGGGATTTGAACCACCACAAACATTACTCATCTGATCCTGCCCTGATCAGACTTCTTTGGCCAAAAGGCAGGGTTAGGCCTGCTTGAAATTTAAGACATACAAATTAAAAGTATTTTTTTATCCTCATCAAAATAATATTTCTTCTTTAGCCTTTGAAAAGTTACCCATAATTCTTACCTAGCATGTTAATACAATCTGGCAAGGTCTACTTTTTTTAGCTATTCTATACTAAAATGCCGTTGGGAAAAAAAAAGAAAAAAAAAAAAAAGATCATGAGTTATAACTGAAGATAACCACTATGTGTTACAGCTCTCATCTATCATTTATCATTTTTGTCAATGCCAAAAACTTGGAAACAAGAAAGTCTTTCGTATTTCAAACATCTTTACTTAAATGAAATCCACGAGTTACTGCGCTACGTATTTGCAGCTGCATGTAACAGGTGCAACCATAAACATTAGGAAATGCTGCATTTTGATGGGCAAACAGCCAAAGCATTGCCCAATTTAAGCAGTCCAAATTGGAATTAGTTTTGTTTAACAAATGCTCTCAGATGAAGTTCCTTCAGCAGAGCCCCAGAGCTTATGGAAAATGACTATTTAACATTTCACCGATAGCTATTGTTGTTTTCTCTCTCATATATTAGTTTCAGATGGGAATCCTTGCAAAAATAATTAAAAAAAATAGAATTAAATAAAACACCACCAACTTTCTATTCCTCCAACTCTTATTGACTTTTTCTGGTTGG
Organism: Netta rufina; assembly: GCF_964035555.1. Classification (NCBI taxonomy): domain Eukaryota; kingdom Metazoa; phylum Chordata; class Aves; order Anseriformes; family Anatidae; genus Netta; species Netta rufina. Next base: position 47,873,004 of record NC_140125.1, on the reverse strand, counting down.
ATTACAAACATCACACACCCTAATTTCTTCCCTTCCTTTCATCAAGTTTCACTCCAAAAATATAAACCAGCTATCCTGCTTCCTGAGCTCTGCAGCCCTCTACAACTTGTCCTTCCTCCTCCATATGATCATTCCTACTATTTCTTAGAGACTTTATTCTAACTTCAGAATACCACCCTCCTTACATTTCTTTACTGTTCCTGCATTGTGCATCATACTAAATTGTCGTGCAGAGTAGAATTACTTGCTAACAAGCAACCATCTCTAATTGGAAAAGAGAAAGTAGCTTGTCCAAGCTCAGTGACACAGAGGTGTTTTTACCACAAAGACGGCATAGATACAGAGTTTCCCTGGGGTTCTCAACATAAGCATACATGTGCATGTACATAGAACCGATTAGAAACCAACTGTTTTCTGCAGACCAGTTACATGTGAACACTAGCATGCAAACTCCTATGAATGTTTATGAAAAAAATAAACGAGCCCTTGGTTTTCACCTTAATGACTTCAATATTCAACAGCACACTAGCCTTTAATATTGTGCTAAGATAATACTTCTTTACAGACCCACAGAAAGCAAGCCAGGCACTGGCCAAACCAGTTCCAGTAACATACTGGATTTCAGCTGGAGACCTTTTTTCTTTGGTGTTGCAAGACTTTCCCTGCTCAAAAGCTGTACATGACTACAAGCTGATACTGTCCTTTGCATCTCAAAAATTTTCACATTTGATGGAAGAAATAAATTATTTATTAATCCCCATGCAATAGTAGGCAATTGGCAGTGGTGGAAGTGACAAGTCAGTCAAGCACATATGCAAACTATATCTTGTCCAGAGGCAGGAGGAAAAAGAGAGTTCAGGGACAGAAACCCCTATCAGAGTGAAAAAAAAAATTTGAAGGCTTTCTCTTTTGCTTAATTAAAAAGTCTGAAAGGCAAATAAAGTTTAAATAGGAAAAAAAATGCAAACCTGGAACACCAAATTACAAAACACACCCTTCCTTTTGGAAATTGAAATAGTAACAGTTATGAAGTAGTTATGAAGTTTAAAGCCATTGAACTGACTTCTGCAAAGAACATGAACTGAACCTTCTTCAGGAAAAAAAAAAAAAAAAAAAAAAAATCAGCCACAATTGAACCAGTGAGGTATGCTTATTAGCAAAGGTCTATCACTTTAAGTTCCACGGTCTCTAAACAAAATGCCAAAGTTTTTAATCCTAGATAAGCGGATAATTCATCCCATTCAGCTGACCGACTCTACCTTTCTCCCCCAAAGGAGCTAACACCTTCCCTCTCACCATAAATCTTGCTAACTTCCCTATAGGAAGCCAAGGCTTTGAATGGAGTTACTCAGCAACAGCTCTTTTCTCCTCACACAAAAGATTCATTTTTCTATCTACCAAGATCTGGCTGGCTCTATGTTTTCTTCTTTCATTTCTCATAAGCTTTCTCTCAGTGACACCTCACTTTGCCCTACTTTTGTCTTTGTATCATCTGGTGGTCTGCAAATACCTGCCAAAACCTGTCATCGGTTGAAGTACTTCTCTGAGATGCATCCACCAACTTTGCTGCTGAGAGCTAATTGCCAATACCACTGATCTTTGGCATCCTCACAGCTACCAAACCTTGGAACTTATTTATTTATTTATTTACTGATTATTTTAAAGCAGACAAGTGAAAAGTTTCTTTTAAATCCACAGAGGTAACTTAGGACCTAGAGAGCCTCCTAGAAATAGAAAGCAGAGAAAGTATGTACTTATTTGAGTGAGGCCGCACCTCGAGTACTGTGTTCAGTTTTGGGCCCCTCGCTACAAGAAGGACATTGAGGTGCTTGAGCGGGTGCAGAGAAGGGCGACGAAGCTGGTGAGGGGCCTGGAGAACAAGTCCTATGAGGAGCGGCTGAGGGAGCTGGGCTTGTTCAGCCTAGAGAAGAGGAGGCTCAGGGGTGACCTTATCGCTCTCTATAGGTACCTCAAGGGAGGCTGTAGCGAGGTGGGGGTTGGTCTGTTCTCCCACGTGCCTGGTGACAGGACGAGGGGGAATGGGCTTAAGTTGAGCCAGGGGAGTTTTAGGTTAGATGTTAGGAAGAACTTCTTCACTGAAAGGGTAGTTAGGCATTGGAAGGGGCTGCCCAGGGAAGTGGTGGAGTCACCATCCCTGGAAGTCTTCAAAAGACGTTTAGATGTAGAGCTTAGGGATATGGTTTAGTGGGGACTGTTAGTGTTAGGTCAGAGGTTGGACTCTATGATCTTGAGGTCTCTTCCAACCTAGAAATTCTGTGATTCTGTGATTCTATTTCAGCTAACAGGCTTTTGAACTGTCTTCTCAGCAGCAGCAAACATTAATTTTCCAATTAACAAGGCACAATGGCTGAAAGAACTTGAAATGCAGTTATGCCTGTCCACTCAGGCAACAGATGCATATAAGGCAAAAAACAGCCCTGAACTTCAATACATAAGAGCTTTCTTCCCTATTTTCTCCTTCAAAAGGACTGAACTTCCATCATTTTTTTCTTCAAGACACCCATGCCCATTTAGTGCTGCCCACACACCCAGGCTTCAACTCATTGTTTCTCACACAAGCTTCCCCACCTACCCATGAATGGGTCTGGATATCACCTTCTGATCCTTTCTGACACACTGCTTTATGCCACCCCGGTGGTGGATCACAGGTCAAGGACATCATCACAGGACACAGGGCTGGTGCCGCACTCAGGCCATTCAGCTGGCAGAAAGCATGTGAGGGATTGGGTTGAGCAGCAACGTGGAGCATGCTCAGGCAACGCTGGCATGGGGCACAGGCCCCCAACCTACTGTGGCTCTGGAAGCCCTCACTGTGGCCCTTTCCAAACTCTTTTCAGCCTAGCACTCATGCAGTTGGGCCCAGCACCACCATCCCTGCAACTCATCAATGCAGACACTGCACTTACTGCACTTTGGTTCATAACATGGAGCCACCTCAGAGGATGTGAATGGAGGTTCCCTTCAGGCTGAGCTACATGGGAAGACGCACTCCAGGAGTCCCCAGACTGTTATAATGCAGCCATACCAAAGTAAACCCACTAAGACATGTAGGATCAGTGGTGAGTCTTTAGCACAAACTGTTTTGCCCTACAATTCCACTTCTCATCACAGTACTTGCTCTATTTTCCATATCTCCTTCCCTGCAATACAAAACCCCAGGCACTTGACCACATGTCTGCTGAGCACCAATTCCCATCCTCCACCAATATATTGGGAAGCCTTGCACATCCAGCTCTTGCCTGAAACAGCATTTTATGTCATAGAATCATTGAGGTTGGAAAAGACCTGAGATCATCTAGTCCAACCGTTAACCTAGTACTGACAAGTCCACCAATGAGCCATGCTACTACGTTCTACATCTACACATTTCTTGAAAACCTCCAGGGATGGTGATTCAACCACTTCCCTGGGCAGCCTATTCCAATATCACACAAACCTTTCAGTAAAGAAATTTCTCCTAATATCCAACCTAAATATCCAAGCACATCTTTAATGGAAAAAGCACTGAAACAAGTATTGTGGATAGGGACTGAAAACAAGATTACAGATAGGCTACCTCTGAAGCTAACAGAATTCCTGTCCATTTAATCATGTGAAACACAAGTCCTTGAAGTCACGTATTAGGCATGCCGCTCAGTACACCAGGTCATGCAACAGGAGAGGATAAGCAGATTTTAACTAGTTACACTGCAACATTCTCACATCCACTCTGCATCACAGGTGCAGTCTGTCTGCTGACCTGCAGCATTTGGCACCAGGCATCCTCAGGCAGGAAAGCAGCAACTCCATGCTGCCCTGTGGCTTGAGATCAGGGGTGCAAATACCACGACATAGGAGTGTGGAGTGGAGGCAAGAAAGAATGAATCTCCATTTGCCACATCAGACTTAGGCAAGTCTGGAAGGATCCTGTGCAAGCCAGAGCCCCTGGAAGAGTCAAAAGGAGACATCCAGGCTTCACACTGTTCACACCTTCAGCTCAGTTCCTATCTGACTGGCCAGATTAGCAGCCTCGCCACTTTTGTTCCTTAATAACTTCTGGCTCATTAGCCAATTTCAACTATAGCCAATGCCAGACCAGAGATGTCAAGGACAACTACATTCCTGATAGTTTTATGGCCAATGAATAAACTGGAGTGTCATGGTTAAAAAAGCTGCGGATTTTCTCTTGCCTGCCCAGGATTCAGTCAATCAGCACAGATGTAGCCAAGCAGCCCACATATTCAGTCCTGTCACATGCTACATCTTCTCACAGCTGTTAGGGACATGGCAGGAAAGTATTTGAGGACACAGGAAAAGACCAAAAGCATTATGCTGGGGAAGAGGTACAGAGATATTAAGTTCAGAGTGTGTAAAAGGACAGAAATTGCCATTTATCTTGTCATGAAACAACATTGTTTCTCATGATTTTCAAAAGAAATTAATAAATAATAAATAAATAATAAGTAAATAATATACGTGCAAATATACATATGTGAGAAGTTATTTTAATTTCCAACTGCAAATATTCACCTCATACAGGGATTTAATCTGAGATCACAATATAGTACTTATAAATGATCTACCTTCTAGAAAAGAGAATGTACCTGCGCCTGCAACATGACCTGCATCCTTACAACCTACAAGAGCATCTACAGAGTGGAGGGGCAGCCACAAGGCAAAAACAGAAGGGAAAAAAAGTTTTATTAGTCCCAGTGTTCAGTCTCATGAGGCTATTTAATCACTCACTCTCTCACCCAAGAGCTGACCAAAGCTAACTTTGCCCAGCCTGAGGCTAGCTCAATGCAGAATGTGAGCTCAATATGCCAGCATCTCTAGAGCAATTGAAGATTCAACTATTTACTCCCCTCCCCACAAAGCCTCCCCTGTTGTTCCTAGGCACATAACACAATCCTTCGTTGGGAAATGTTTTACATTGCCCACCCTTAAATTGGCAAGCAGAAGATCTCAGAAATGGCAACACTGTTCAGCATATGCTGGCTTAAATTATATGTCAGGTTACCCTAAAACATCAAACCACGAGGTCACCATGGTCCAACTGCTGTCTAGCTTTTTTCTTTTATTATTGATATTTGTCTTCACAGAGCCAAATGAATACAAGCAGGCATCACATGCAATTATTCTTACTATAATTACTGCTAAATCACTAGACAATATTTCAAAATAAAAATAAAATAAAATAAAAAGAAACCATCTAGTCAAAAACTTCTTCAAAATGGACAATTGGATAACAGTATCCACAATTATAGCTTTAAGGGATTAAAGCTAAGGGATTTAAGGGATAATTGGGTTGAAGTTTCACCCCACAACCTCTGTTAACAAACAATGCCATGTGCTGCTAGTTTAAGAGGCCCCTTTTTATGAATGGAATATCTGAGTATTTTTTTATAGCAGCCACGTAATTAAATTGTGCTCATTCTTCAGTTTTCTATTATTTTTTTAAATTTATTTTTAAAAAGGGATGCTTAATACAAAACAACAACCTCATCTATGTCATCACTGCTCAGTTGTGCAATGCCAAAATTTAAAATTTAGGACACACTAACTTCAGACTCATCATTCCAACCTAACCCCACTTTCCTGTGCCTATGTCATCATTATCATTTTTAATTACATAAGCATGTACCACACCATCCTAAGGACCTCTATCTTAGTGGGCACACAAAGTTTATCATGGAATGAGAAAACGTGCACTCTTTTTAACCTCCATGAAACTGTGATCTTAGTACATATGACATAGCAGTTAATACAAAGAATATGGAATCAGTATTTTCTCTTTAATTTATGTGTACTGTTGATTTTATATATGGTGCCATTAATGAACACTGCAGTCTTCCTTTTGTTTGAAAGGTTTATAGCTGTATGTTTCCTAACTTCTGTCAGAAGAAACAGTATTGAAAAGAATGTCCTCCATCACGGCTAGAACTTTCAGATCTTGCGAAGATGGCAAGCACCTAAGCATTACACAATTTCAGAATTAGAAAGTACACTGAATTTTGAAGTATATAAATCAGCAAGGCTATACGCAAACTAAAATTTTCATATTACAGTGAATTATGTGTATTTTTAGTACAACATCATTCATGCAAGCTCAAGGAAACCTGTTTCAAAAGCAGGTCATGAGTAACAGACAAGATCTCAAGTCAGAGTGAATTGAGTAAAATATCATTTTCAGGCTCTTTAGGCAACATTGCCTCCCTCTTCACACTCCCCAAAATGGTGGGAAAAGGCTTAGATAGTAAAGAAGGTTGCAGCAAGAAGGGTATCAGTCTCTTTTCTCAGGTGACAAATGAAAAGATGTAAAGAAAAGGTCTCAAGTTACACCAAGGAGATTTAGATTGGATATCAGGAAGAATTTTTTCATGGAGAGGATGGTCAAGCATTGGAATGGGCTGCCCAGGGAAGTGGTGGAATCCCATCCATGGAGAGATACTTAAGAGACATGCAGATGTGGTAGTAAGATTTAGTGATGTGATTCTATCAGTCAGGTTGATGGTTGGTGCTTGACAATCTTGAAGGTCTTTTCCAACCTAAATAATTCTATGATTCCATAATTCTGTTATTTCAGTGATTACTGCTTTTGTAACAGTTAATTATACTATGGAAGTCAAAGGCAGCCTTGGATAACTGAGCTTCTACAGCTAAACATTTACCACATGATAGGTTGTAGAGTTCACAACACTTTAAAGTAACTTCACAGCACAGTATCTATATATCAAAAACTATTAATAAACTGCCTTAAAAAAAAAAAAAAAAAAAAAAAAAAAAAAAAAGGAAACAGAATTCATTAATGTTAATAACACCAAACTCCTAATTGAAATATCTGCCAGTGATACTTCATGAATTCTCCTCTTAACTACTCCAGGAAAAAATGAGATAACACCAAGTTTCAGTATGCTTTTATCAGTGCAGTGGTTGCACTAAACTTTATAGTGTTAATAATAGAATACATTACAAGATGGAATAGCAATTTGTTATCAGTCAACAGCAGAACACTTGTAAATAACGGTGACTATGGTTACATAAAACATCAGAACACGCTGCACCTGCTGAAGGTAGAAACAGTGATTTACTGAGGGAAAAAAAAAAATATTTAGGAGTAAAATCAATTGCAATACAGACATGATTTTTATTATTTTGTCTTACATGGCATTCCAGCAAATAAATAAAAAAAAAAAAAAAGACTTCTCACTGAAACACAAATTATTAAACCCCAGCAAAATAGTTAACACCACCCTACAAACTTCTTACCATGCCATAAAGAGGCAGTCTGTATCAGACCTGGATGTAGCCATCAAGGAATTCATCCCAGCTCCCAGCAGTCAGTGAAAGCTTCACCATGAAGTTACACTGAGAGTAAGGTATGGCTCTTGCTTATTATAATATTGGTTCTGTGGTGTTTTTTTGTTGTTGTGTTTTTTTGTTTGTTTGCTTCCCCCCGCCTTCCCCTTTTTTTTTTTTTTTTTTTTTTTTGCTATGCAGGCAAGCTTTGAACAATTCTCATTTAGCTTATCTAGCAAGAAACAGCAATAAAGTAACAAAGAGTGAACACAAAGCAAAGCATATTTCTACTAACAAAGGACAGTTTGAAGATGAAAAGAAAAGATCAATTATAAATTGTGTCACATCACTGGAAATGGAGAACATGTTCACTGGAAGTACTCTATATGTGAGATGTAGCAGCTCATGATCTATATCACACAGATCATGAACATATGTATTCTTCAGTCTTTTCTGACTAAGGTTATGTTATTTCTAACTAGGTTAAATAGTGAAGAAGGCAAAGGTGTGTCTGTTAACCATTATGAGACTAGGGAAAAAACGCAGGTGACTAAATATAGGGAAGAAGATTTTTTAAAAAATAATCATAATTTTTGTTAGGAAAACTCTCATTATACGGTTTAAATTAAGACTCTTCTAACAGATTCAATACTGGTAAAAAAAAAAAAAAAAAAAAAAAACAGGATTAGTAGTTCAGTCTACAAAATCAGTTATAAGCCAACAAGAACAATGAATGACCCACTATTATTTAAGCATGGGAAAGAATGTAATATTCCTCTTGTCATTTGTGTTTTTAAAGTATGTTGGATTTATTTTTTAGATCCTATTTCAGAATCATAGCATTTCATAACCACACTTATCCTATCTTTCCATAACTATATCCGACAGTCCATAATCCTCTTCTCATGAAATAAAAATTCTGGTTGTCTTTGCAAGTAGGCTCTGTTCAGCAGGATCAAATTTATAACATTAATAAATAACCAAAACTCAAGATAGCATCTCAAAACAGCGTAATACATAAATCTTAGCTATATTTTACAGACACATTTATCATGAACAGATTGAATAGGCCCACGGTAAAGTGATTCTTCGTCTGCATCCATCTGATGTCTTTCAATAGTTGATGAAATATTCTTAAAGCAAAACTTTCCATTATTTCCACCACAATTTGCCAAATCTGTTCAGCAGGCCCTGATCTTCATGCCATTTTTCAGACACTTACATGGAAGCAAAGTATCGGTAAATGCATGTCGGGTCCCCCCTTCCATCACCACCACCATCAAGGATTCCTATAGGACTGTTGAGTGAATGAATGTCATTACCATTGAGTAAGGAGATCGCTAGGAGGACATTCAAAGAGAGATGTAAGGAGATAGAGAAATTGACACAAGAGAGTTAAGTGGCTGGGGACAGAACAAAAACAGATCCTAGAAAGTACTACACACAATGTGGAAACATAAGTGAGACAATATATAGACAACAGACACAGATAATTCTTATGTCTGCATTTTTTTTTTTTTTTTTTTTTTCCCCCCCACTGGAAAACCCTAACATACTCTGGCTATTTTTTAAACAAAATGCTTCCCACAGACACGTCACATAATTTTTAGTTTAGAAAAGAGGTTGCGCTGGAGGTGGAATACAGTCAACCTATTGCTCAGCAATAGTTAATACATTGTTTAATTGAACTACTTTATATAACCCATTGGTGCAATGTATGGAAAAAAAATGTAATGTATAAATTTTAAAAGAATGACAAAAATAAATACACACCTTATTTTTATTGATGTATATCTTCGTATTCGTTCTCTTTGAAAAATTAAACTATTACTGTAAGTTTCCCCTCCAACAAACACTTGTGTAAAAGGGGGAAAAAAATGATTTTATTGGGCCCAGTTGCTTTTTGATAGCTGAACAAAGCCTAACATCAACTTTCCCCCAATGAAAAAGTGATCAAATGTTTGCTATAGAACTATCAGCGGACAGGTATTTTCTTTTCAAAAGGTGATTAGGTAGTTCTGAAAGCAGGTGGTAGTAATAAGATACCATTTTGCTGTATTGTCTTCTGCTTTCCACAAAAGCTCTAACAGTAAAAACAGGAAAAGGCTTAAACATGATCAATTTAAAATGCAACACAGAAGAAGACAATAATAGTTCTTACAGTTGAAGATCTGTTAAAATATCCTAAATCAGCTCTGCAAGATGAACACACTATAAGGCAAAAAAGAAACTGAGACACTCACTGCTAAATGTAATAGGCAAACCAGAAAAGAGAGAGTTCTTTTACAATTAAAAAAAAAAAAAAATCACAAAACAAAACACAAATCAAAAATTATTCAGAATCTGTATGTAAAAACCTTGCAGAAGCAAACCACTTCCCCCACTGCACAGAAAAAATAAAATAAAAAATAAAAATTTAGACCAGAGATGATGAGTTCAACCCACATCAATTTTCTCATATTTATAGACAGACAAAAAAAAAAAAAAAAAAAAGCAGCATTATTTGAAATTTAGTCTGATAACACAGTCAGTGTGGGCACCATACTACAACACCCTGGTCTCAAAAACAGGAAAAATGATCTCTTACTCAATATCCACTTCCCCCTCCCTCTCTTGAAATTTCAATATTTTCAGCAGCCAAAGGTATTTTGACAACCTTTTTTGAACCAACCTCTAAAACAATAAAAATATATCTGAGTTTATTTCACCTCTTTTGGGAAGACTTCTATCATCAAGGAGAGTCACCATTCAGTTTCAAACATCTGTCAAATCCAAGCAATCTGCTTTATTTCTGTGTAAGAAATTCAGCTGGAATTTTCAGCGATGCCTAAAGCAATCACCTGCTTGTTCCCACCACCCTTTATATATATATATAATTTATATATGCAATTATAAATGCATATATCTCACCTACTTTCTCTTATCTACCTTCTCTGCCCAAAGACAATAGGTAGGAAGAGAAAAAATAAAACTGCTCCAAGATTTAATTTGCCCCAAAACGTCATTACCTTCAGGACCATCAGTACAACTCTACATGTAAGTAAACTTTCAAAGTGATCTAACAGTTTTCTGCAGTCAACTCAAAATTTATCTAGCTGTTCTTGGATCTCCTATGTGATAATGCTTAGCTTGATCCCCCAAATCATCAAGGAATACTATTAAAGGTCTTCATAAAATGATAAACAAGTGTACAACAGGGCCACAGATGGTCAAAGACCAAAATAATCTTTCTTGTATTTAACTTCACCTTAAACGTCTTCCTGGTCACTAATCAAAAAATAATAATAATAAAATAAAAATAAAAATGCAGTGAAAGGCTCCAGGTCTAGTCTAGCATCAGCATTGGTCCTTCACAAGCACTGCCAGATAACTAGTGTAAGAATAAACACACTTACATGCCCAACATCTATAGTTGCAATTCTTCTCCAACACACTTCCAGGATACAACCCTGAGCCTGTGCTGTCTTGAAATGTGTTGAAGCAAACAAACATCCATTATTTAAATCTAGACCTCTGCTTATAAAACCCTCACTTTCCAAAATCCTGTAACATTCTATTCTTTTCTGAAAGATGACTGGTTTTACTCAGCCCAGCAAAAGATTTGTCCATATATGGACAACCCTGAAGACAACAAATGGCTCTTTTCCCAGTCTATTATCAAGCCAGGAAATTAGACTGCCTGAGGTACTCTGCTTTACTTACTCTAGTCAGAGCTGAGAGGAAACATTCACGAGTTCGTCAGACATCCAGTTTCACACAGAGGTGAATGGATGATTTTCCTTTACAGTTTTAGCAGCAAACACCACAACCAGTTTTATAGAAGATTAAAGCCCTCATGCAGTCACCTGAGGCAACAGTTCTAATGATGACAGTTGAAGGTACATAGCAGTCAACTGCATCCCCTACAGTTTGGCAGATGGAAAAAGTTAAAACAAGAATCACACAACAATAAATTCAGCAATACAAAGAGGGGAAACAGGAGGAAATCAAATACCTTCCCTGTTATTCAGTAAAGCCTCAGACATACCTATACCATTGCTAATATTTAAGTGCAATGCTGTATAAAGTGTGAAGAATGCTATTGGTATGAAACATTGTGCTCTCTGATACTTGGCTGTCTATAAAGTTCTTTTGTCCTTTCACACTCAACCAACAGTTGAGCTCACTTTCTTTAGTAAGAACACATCTATATGTGGAATCTATATCTTAAAAGCTCTCAAAAACAGATTTAAGGTCCAAATAGGTAAAAACTTCCTACGTAGACCAAGAAATACCATCTTTTTTTTGCACTATAAATCTTGCAAAGAAACCCCTTCCACTCTGTCAGCTCAGCTGCCTAGAAACTTAGTGGCAGGCCAGCCTATGCCTTTTTAAGCTGCAAAGGAAATGATTAAGGAAGCATTAAAACCTAAGTGCACCATAAAAAGCATCTACCAGAAAACTAGCTGCTATTTGCAATAAAGAACATGCCTTATTTACACACACAGGAAAAAAGAAAAAAATAAAAATAAAAATCCACACCACTACAGTCCCACTGTCCTCTTAACATACATACAAAAAAAAAAAAATATGAACAAAGGTTGATATTTCAGCTACTGGCAGAATTTATTTCAGAAACTCGAGTAGGTGGGACTGTGTCTCTTCAATGGAAAAATATGAACTGATGTGTCATGATCTATTTTTGTTTTGTTGTTTTTTCTGTTTTGTTTTTAATCTCCCTCTTTTGCCAGAAAATTTCTTATTGCCCCTTCCATTTTTTGATGTCCCAATTGTCTTTTCAGCTTTGTTTATTTTCTGATTGGCAAGGAAACTATGAAATTCTATCTTGTTTCTTTTACATGCTTTCTTGCTCTCTTCCGTTTTCCTCCTATTAAGACATCCGGCACACGTTAATATTTCAAAGTACACTTCACAGTAGAGTCAAGCAGCTATTTATGTTGCTAGAATTAGCCAAGACAATAAATAAGATGGCTACTTAAAACATGTGCATATATGAACCAGCCCTGAACATTGCAAGTTGGTTCAAAGGCAAACTGGGAGTTAGCTATCTGATTGAAAACCCATCTCTGTGCTCTAATATTCCAAATGCTATAGTATCAGCATTGATCTTAATTCATTTTTAATACTTGCCACAAACACTGGGGGAATAAAAAGACTGTTGTAAGCCCACAATACAAGTTATGATTCTGAAGAGCACCTCTAATGTATTTTATGTTTGCTGCCTCTGTTTATAACAGCTACTTAATGTGTTGATGTGTTGTTGTTGTTTTGTGTTTTTTTGTTTTGTTTTGTTTTTTAAGCAAGTGCCATAAAAACATCACAATCTTTGTTATGAATTATATATATATATCTCATAGAATCATTAAGGTTGGAGAAGACCTACAAGATAATCTGGTCCAAGCATCCCCCTACCACCATTATCATACACTAGACCACGTTCCTAAGCACCACGTCCAACCTTTCCTTGAACACCCCCGGGGACAGTGACTCCACCACCTCCTTGGGCAACCTGTTTCAATGCCTGACTGCTCTTTCTGAGGAGAAATGTCTCCTCATTTCCACACTAAACCTCCCCTGGCACACCTTGAGGCCATTCCCTCTAGTCCCATCACTAGTTACCTGTGAGAAGAGGCCGACCCCCAGCTCCCCACACCTTACTTTCAGGCAGTTGTAGAGAGCAATAAGGTTTCCCTCGAGCCTCCTCTTCTCCAGACTAAACAACCCCAGTTCCCTCAGCCGCTCCTCACAGGACTTTTGTTCCAGGCCTTTGACCAGCATTGTAGTCCTTCTCTGTACACGCTCCAGGGCTTTGATGTCTTTCTTGTAGAGAGGGGCCAGAAACTTATGTTGCCACTCCCTGTACCCCAATGTGCTAGGCAGCAAAGAAAATATGGCTATTTTTTATCATGGGAGAAGGTGATGAAGAAGAGTTGTTCTCCATTTTCTATCAGACACACACATAAGGAAAGATGAGCAGCAGAGCTGTATAAAAGTTTCATTAGAAGAACCCATGACCACTTGTAACGCCCTCCTTTCCCTGGATGTCCATTTACTTTATAAACACAAAAAGCTGTTCACACCCTTACACTTGTAACAACTTATCATTTTACAGAAAGGCCATATGAAGAACTTAATGGTTTAATGTGTTTTAAATGACACAAAAGTAACTAACATGATGGCAGTTGTTTTCAATGAGATTTCTATGAAGTAGAAACAAAGTGCACCAACATTCGAAAACAAGCTGCGATTAACAAAGCTTTCACCAGTTGAACGTGACTTACTCATTAGTTCAGACCACCTGATAGCATCCTTTGAAGTTTATTTTCCTGAAATCCAAAACTAAGTCCATCTTCATTTAATTCATAAGTGCAGTTAGAGGGATATCACCCCAGTTTAAAATAATAATAAGTCTATTTGAAATGTGTGTATATATTTGTGTGTGCATGTGCACGCTCCATTCTTATCTGTGAATGCCATTCTTTGAGGGAGTTTGGAAGGAATTTGAGTTGCAAATACATTTTTGGCATGGAAAAATTAATAAGCATGAAATGAGCATAAACAGAATAAATATCTTTAAGCTGTTACCAAAACATACTTCGTTTTATTTTTAATAATAATAATTTTATCCTACTGTTTTTAGAAGTTTTCTCCAGCAAAATTTATGCTGTTTAACATAAAAACTTGACCATTTAGTGTTTTGCCCTATGGCATATAGTAAAAACAACTGTCTGTCTAGTTACCATTCCCCTCTTGTCAAGGCTGCCAAAAGATCCATTCAGTAGCTTGCAAACTTCCTTTACAGCCTATACAGGCAGTACATTAACAATACACAATACAATTAACACACAAAACAATTAACAATAACATGAATAATTACCATTATTTTTAATAATCAAGATCCATCAGAAAGCCATTATGATGGAAAAAGTGGGGAACATAACCTTTGCAACTAGTCATTTCTGCCCCCCTATCTGCATCTGTAAGTATCTGATAAAATGAAGTGCTTAAAAAAGGTAAGTTCTAAAGAACATCATCCCACAGGTCTGTCTGAATTCTAAAAACATCTCTGTAATGAAAGTGTCTCTACAAAGTACAGGCTTTTTTGTTTTATTTATATATATAAAACTATATATATATATATTTCTTATTGGCTGTAGGCGTTCCTACTCCAACATCCTGCCATTGTCTTTAATACAACAAAAATCAGAAAAAGTAACTAAGTGCCAGCCTGTCCTGTACTCCACAGCAATGATACCTGTCCAAATTAAAGATAAACCTGAATCACAAGGAGAAAAAAAAAAAAAAAAAAAAAAAAAAAAAAGTTCCTTTGCAGTGCTCCTAAAGATTTTTAGGTCACAAATCCTTTACATATTATTGTTCATTGCATGAGTTACTTCTAAGGTAAGTTTCTGTCCATTGTGTTCTGAGGACGGCAACCAGAGAAAACATTTGGACACCCCAATCAGTCAGACCAGCTATTTCAATAACAAGCAGCTTATGTTATACCATCTATTAGTATGACTTTCTGAAGTCAGAGAGAAAGCTACTTAAAATAATTAACAAATTATTTTAAATGTCATCATTTTCCAGAGTCTTAAAATTCAAAAGTCACTGGACATTACTGTTTTGATTCTTTGAGGAATGTGCAACAGTTCTGCAAGTGATGAAATGCAATGTGTTCCTGCTTCAGATTAAATGAGTTTTAGACAAAATAGCTGATATATAACAGCCTTGTGTAAAGCGTTGTTGCAGCATACAGGATCAAGTTGATGCTGTTTCAAGTTAAAGCATGTCAGTTTCAAAGACAGACTGAGAGAAAACAACATATCTTCATCAGAAAATTTATCACTGTTAGTAGTAATACATATCAGATAAATATTTAATTCATCTGAAGACCTATCTATCAAATTCATGCAGTTTTATGCATTTAGTCCCCTTTGCTGTATCATTTAAGTTGACTCCTCTTCTTAGCATTGTCCACAGAGGAAGAGAGTACAAGTTTTGTTAAAAATCAGATTTGGCTTTGACATATTTTAAAATAAAATCTATTTTTGTAAAAATACTCTTCATGAATTAAAACTTTCAACACTGCTGTGAGGGACTGATGTCAGGAAATCAGATTCACAAAGCATGAACAACCAGTTAAAACAAAAAGATCAAACGACAGAAGTAAATATCATGGCAACTAAAATCAATGACAAATCTTGCATTAAACCAAGCGGAGCTGCAATTTTATTCTGTTTCCAGGAAACACAAATGCATTACATCAGTTGAGATGCACTTCCCATCACAATGACTTGATTGCAGAGTCCTTTCGTAAATTATACTAGAGAAGGAAGAAGCTACTGAAAACAGCGTTGACCTCTCTCCCAGAAGCAATGTATCTTTGCCAAGTTTGGGGAATCCAAAGAAATTAGAGCCATCGTTAATATAACCTCAGTGTTACCAAGAGAACTAATAAAGATGCAACACCCCCATACCCTACAAAGGCTTTGGAAAGCCACAAGAAAGATAAGTAATTATCTTACTGGCTTTTCCACTACAAAATCTGTCCCTACTAATACATTTTAACTTTATGATCACTTCCAGTCACATTTGATGCAATAATACTTGTGTCAGATGAGTTCATGAAAATCAGCAACTACAAAGACCAGTGACACATGAATGGCAGCAGGGATTCCACAGAGCACAACAACTAGGCCAAAAAAAAAAAAAAAAAAAAAAAAAAAAAAGAGTGGAAGAAGTGAAGAGAGAAGAAAAAGCTCCAGGAACATCTAGATGTCAGAAGAACTAGCACCCACTGACCTCCTTGGCTTTCAGAGGTTATTGGCCTCTGTCTTATTTAATTAAAACTGTTCTGTCACAGGTGCATAGATGAGCAGACTCACAATGTTTCAGCACAAAAGCCCTGCAAAGTAGCTGAAAATATGAAGACATAAACTAGGACGGCAGTGCTTGGGTGGTACCCAAATTATGTATTGCTCCAAAAAGAAAGCATTACAGCACTAAGATTACAGTATCTGTATTACAGTGTTTTACCAAAATAATTCATTATGACATAGCTAATTGTTTTGTTTTTAGTACAGTGTTATTACCAAACAAGAGTGGGAGAGTAATAGCCTGTTAAAAAATAAATGTAAAAAATTCCAAAACTGCATTCAAAAGGCTCATTGAACTGTGCATCGGCTGATATTTGAGGTGATAATTCTGAAGGACTAAACCTTTATACACAGAATTTCACAGCCAAACAACATAAAAAGACAAATACTAGTAAAGGAACGTATATAATGTAGCATTAAAAGATAGGAAGCCTCTGATACTCATACTTTCACATGTAAAAGAGTGTGCACATTCTGAAAAACACCACAGAAAGGGATCAGTAACCATCATATAAACTGAAGATATATTGCTTCATAATTACTATACAATTTTAAACATGCTCATCTATTTCTCTTTATTTTCACCTTTTACTGACACTCCTCCCAAAGGGCTAACAATCATTTTAAAGGTTAATGGCTCTGAAGTAAATTCACAAAGATTTCTCAACTGAAGCAAAGATGTAGGTTTGAGTTTGAGGAAAACATCTATGAAAAGCATCTCGACAGAACAGAAATTCTCCCTCAGTATGGCGTAAGACCTCACTTCTTAAGCAAGAGTACTGGCTGCAGCACAATTACCTGTGACTAGTTCAGTAACTAAAAACAAGGAAGAAGTTATGTTGCTTCTGTAGCTAAATCAATATTAAAAGGTGCAGTAAAATAGCTGAAAATTCTAATGCTTAACACAGACAAGAGACAGAAAACGGTAAATGCCCAGAAAACTATGAATTACAAATACAGTTTAGAAGTATTTGAAGGGTATCTTCTCTTCTCTGTTTATTCCTACATTTTTTTTCTCCTGCCCATTGGTCCCTGGTAAGGTAGACCTGCTGACTTCATTTTTCTTGCTGTTTCTCCCAAATACAATGCCAAACTTTTCTCAATGGGAATTTATCTTAGCGAAGTGGCAGCAGTAGTTCTAATCAAAACTGGTCATTATATCACTTTGTTGTTTAATACTAACACATTTAAATTCATTTCACTGATGGCCTTGAGCTGAACAATGCATCATTATAATTTTCATTCAAAGGTCCTAGCTTCTCAGTGTCTGGAACCTGGTTGTGGAAAAGAATAAACACAACAGCAAATGAAGTCCCTGGAAGCCACAGCAACTTTCTGCTTGGATCACTAAAGCAACGTTGTCATTGTTTCAGATTATCTCCAATTACTGACGTACCTTGAACTAGTGAATATTCTTGTACTTGTGTCCAATCCCTTCTGCATTCTTCAGTAACATACAGTTCAGCACAGGACATTTCTATATTTAAACAAAGTTTAAGCCACTACCACTTGGTGTTTTAACAAAAGAATTTCTTCTTAATATCTCCCCAGTATAATTGGGTAGCTGTTCTTACATTCTCTTTTCAATTTTGATACAGATAGAATATTTCAGCTTCCTTGCCATTCCTCCCTTCAGCTCCATAAGCACCAGAAGAACCGTTGTCAAACAAGAAAAACAAAAACCTTTTACAAGTGCTAGGGAAGACATATTTCTTGGCACCACAGAATGGCTAAATAATGGCTAAATGCTTTGATTCAGACACAAGGTTATTAAACAAGATGCTGAATAGTGCTACAAAAGTGATTCAATACATTTTTAAAAGCACACATAGCTGGAAGAAAAAAAAAAAAAAAGTTACTCTTGCAGCCAAATCAGAAAGCAATAAACGCAACATCATCTTGTCAACAAGAATCAGGGCTTGTCACAGACAAGATCACCATCAGCAAAAGTAGCCAGCCAGTGATGCTGGCTGTACTCACAACATAGTCACGGCTAGAGCCATCCGAGACTATTCATGTTAAGAGACTCAGAGAAAGGACATGGGCTGAATGTAGCCAGATTTCTGCTTTAATAAAATGTTGCGAGGGGGGGACCATAAAACGTAAATTAAGATACAAATCACGCTTACAATAAAACACAGGGTAGAACACTAAAAGTTTCAGAGTGATGTAGAAAACAATGGTAAGACACGGCCTGAGATCGGCACTTAGTTGATCAGTGAAAATAAGAGTAGACCACTAGGAGTGAGTGAATACTTTAAAAGGTTATCTGTAAATACATTCATTAAATACACAAGATTCAACAGGTTCCCTTTATGTTATTACTGAAAGGAGGGGAAAAGCAATTAAAAAACAGTTAAGCAGAAATAAAGCATTTTTGATGTTAAAAAGATAAGTCATACTTCAAAAAAGCCTTAAAACTTACATTTGAATGAAATTTTCTACATCACTGAAAAGATTTCTTCAAAATCAGACAATTTGCTGAGAGATATTTACATAGCAAGTTTTTCATCTACCCCAAAAGAAACCTCTCATAGTTTAGAAATAGCTTTCCCTATAAGGATGAACATTTCCTTCTGTTGTAATCAGATTCCTTCAAGCAATCAAAATCTTAAATTTACCATTCCAGTTTTCTTTTTCTGATTTCTACCCCTTAGATGCACTACCATAGATGAATAAGCCTCCACCATTTTTCTTCAACATGAGATACATGCTAACAACACACACACTGTCTTCTCCTTACTCTGTGAGCACTCATTTAGAAATTTCTACCACAAACTTTAAGATGTCCTCCAAAGAACCAACTTAAGGAAAACCATTAACAAGCTAATTTTTTGCAGTTCGGCAGCAAGCCATGTCCTCCAGAAATGATCCCCAATTCACTGGATGCATCTTTCACTCAGGACTCTGTAGAATCTGTGGTTGAGTCCCAAGAACAAGGTCCGTTGAAACAAGGTCTGCCTTAGTGCCACAAGCTGTATAAAGCTGTACTCTGCTGCCTATATGGCTATGTCCCTATACAAGTAAATAAAACATGCCAGAGCATGTTGTCTAGCCACAAAGTAAAGGGGCATGATACAGCTTGCATCCACATAGTTAAAGGCTTCTCCATACAGGATGTCAGGAGAGACAAGCACTATCCCCACTGTCCCGCGGGAACTGTCACCCTTTGCTTTCTCCCAGCTCTCAGGATGACAGGTCAGGACTGGATCAGGGAGCATACTGAAAACTAAGTAGATGGACAGTGATACAGCTTGAGCCCTTGGCCTCTCTCTGCCTCAAAGTATAAGTACTGCATATAGATCCAACAAAAGTCCAAAAAAGGTTCAAAAGAAATGAGCAATCTACGAGCACATTCCTACTCACAACCAGCCTACGAACGTCCCTACAACATGCCAGACTATCCTGTTCTCTACCACAACAAGAGCTATGCCAGGAGTTGTAAGGGGAACGAGTTGTTCTCTAAACAGTTGAGACTGCAGGTCACCCATACTCTCTCTCCTCCTGAAAGCACTTCTTAAAAGGACACCCATGGTCCTAAGACCCTCTTGTATTCATGATTATGAACTGAAGGCCACAAAGCTACAGCTAAGATGAGACTCATGAAAAGGCAGTGTCCAAAGGGCAGTTCTCTCAGGAGTCTTTACCAGAGAAAACTGATGCCTGAAGAAATAGAACAGTGAGGCACATTCAGAAAAAAAGCAATTTGCTCACAAGCATGAGACACAGGAGGCTGGCAGGATGAAACCTGAGTGTACTGGCTAAGGCAGTGCCTGTTTTGAGAACAGATTAGTTAGTTTCCTGTTACATCAAACAGTAACTTTCATCAGTCCTACGTTCACTTAAAAAAAAAAATAGAAAAAAACTCTACTGACATCACACTTAGGGCTGGGCAGAAAGTGGCAGATTAGGAAATACCATGAGTCACTGCAAACACAGAACACATAGAGTTTTAAATCTTCTGTGCAAAATCTAGTGTTACAAAAAAAAAAAAAAAAAAAAAAGGCAACACAGCCAAAGTGAACTACACCACAACTAGAGTAAGAGTGGCGGTCTGCCTTCAAATAAACAAGGCAGCTGGGGAAAATAAGAACATTGTAAAAACGACAGGGTAAGACATAGGCAGGCTGCAGGAAGGAACAAGAGCAACACAATTCAGCAATCAAGAAGGAAACATCAGCTAAAATAAGCTGATGGGTGGACAAGGAGGAAATAATATTAAGTTGAAAAAACAGATACAAATGAAAGAAAAAGAAAATGATGCAAAGAAAGCACAGCCAACAGATCTATGCTCCCAGAAAGAATTCACTCTGGACAAGTTTTGAATATACCTTTATATGCAAGAAAGAAAACCGAAATATAAACACACACACAAGCATAAGAATGATTTCTTATAAACTTAGCTGCAATGTATTGGGAGGAAAAAAAAAAAAAAAAAGCACTAGTGCACTAGTGGAATACTGCGATACATAAATATTTTTAGGAATAGTTGAAAACGATTAGAACAAAGGGTAGCAGCTTTACCTGGTCTGGAAGTAAATAAGACACTAGAGAAGAAATACAATGGGGAAATAAAAAACAGGCAGTGAAGAAAAGTACAAAAGAACAAACAGACACATACTTATCCACTATGGTTCCAGCTCAGCATCTCATTGTCTGAACCAGCAGAACACACAGGTGTTGCAGAAAGGCTACTAAGACACCTAGGGCAAAGAAAGTGGCATCTCTCCTAGCAATTATAATGTTTCCCAACAGGGTGAAGCAAAGTAAACTGTATTATTAAGGTGGACATAGCAATGCTTGTCAGCAGCTAAAAATTAATGCTATTTTGAGGGTGTAGTTCAAGATGAATCAAGATAATTAGAGATGCAAACTTTCTGTATAGAGCTATTAGAATTTAGGATGAAAAAAAAAAATCTTTCCTTTAGGAACCATTTCTGGCTTGACTTCAGGGGATTTTTTTCAATGTAAGTGGAAGCGTAAGAGGAAGGAAGAATGCTGGAATTATTAACAGCTGAATAAACTTTGTTAAGAGAAGTACAGGCCAACTGCAGAAGAGTTTGTTGATAATACAGAAACAAGGAATCAGACCAATAAGTGCTAATGAAAGCATTAAATCTTCATATTTTCCAGATGGAAGGTGGATTAACTGGTCTTATAGATCCTGACAGTCTCTTCTTCAGGTCCCAACATCCAATAAGGTCAGATTACTACCGCTGCCTTTATGTTGATGGTTTTTATTATTATTTTAATTAGAAACCACCAAAGCGAGTATAAATTCTCTCAAGGCAGCAAGTATTATCAAAAAGCTTTCTCTTCTTTTTTAATTCTTGAGACAGAACTACTTTGAAAAGCCTCCAAGTGATACAGGAACCCCAATTCCACTCCTATCAAGCCATAAGATTTAGACATTTTATTGGCAACAGTCTCACTCGCACAGATTAAAACTTGCCATCAATGTCTTTTCTGAGAGAATATAAAATTTGGAAACAAAGTAAAAAAAAAAAAAAAATCTCCTTTCTGCCACCTATTACACTTAGGATTTAGAAAGCATTCAATGGTGATAAATCGCCGGAAAAATTATATATAAAAATTACTTAACTCCAAAATAAAGGAGTTCCTTGTAAATATGTCGATAATACACTTTTCTGAAGTAACTCATACTCTTGCCAAGATTTTTTCCCCTAAGAACATAATTAGCATATTTCTAAGTTGGAAGACAGAATTCTCAGTGTGCAGTAACAGTAAAGATCGATTCACCAATTTACCATGAAAATTTGGAACTTGTTAATCAGAATATCCATCTCCTCTGCAAAAACAAAAACATCGTGAGCACTGTGGAATGTCAATTTGTTAACAAAATCATGACTTCGAACCTGTTACCTGCTTTTTGAACCGTCTAATTCATGTGTGCAACACATCAGTACATTGTCTGGCACAACAGAAGCCAAAATCTTTTACTAACATAAGCCAAGCTAATGGTTCCTCCCACACTAATTATAACAATTTGACGAGAAATGGTGATGAAACAACAGAAATATGCTACTTTTTAACAAGCTTTTAAAAAGGGACAAGAAGAAGAAGAAAGGGAAGAAAAAATGAAAGTCCACCTCCCAGCTGAAAATCCTGTTTTCTGTTTTCTTACCTTGAAGTAACCTAGGAGGGAAAAAAAAAAAAAAAAAAAAAAGCATGTCGTTTAATGGAGGAGGTCAAAGCCGAGGCTTGATTTAACTCAATTGCCACATTTAACCACATCAACTTGCCACATCCCACAAGAAAAGCAAGGCTGAGCTGTGAGAGGCTGCAGATGGGAAAAGACAAAGTACTGGAAGGAGCTGTCAATCAGTAGGTGGCACTCTTCAAGCTCTGCCAGTAGGAAGCCAGGTACCAGCACAAGTGAAGACACATTGCACAGAAAAGTCTGGATCTTTAGGAGAAATATGAACAAGAAATAATGAGCAATCCTAACCATACCTGACGTTCATGGGGGATGCAATGGCTTCATTTCAATACTATAGACAGCAATCCTCGTATGTAGTCTCCAAAGTTCCTAGGAATTATAGCTTTTGAATGCTGTAAACATTTTGGATGAATGCTGCTGTATAAGAGAGTACTAAAACCAGTACTTCATGAAATTCTCCATTACATCTGCACAGAACACCCTGGGTGCAGTCTTATAGCCAATTACGCAGAATGAAGTCAAACTGGTGAATGATAAAAAGATATTTTAATGTAACAAAAATGCAGCATAATTATTTAGATTTTGCCACAAATGTTTTTCAGTGCTGTCCACCAAATTCGTTACAATAAGTAGAACATATGACTAAATCTTTTGGAATAATATATGAATTGCGACTCCTGCAATATATACTAGTGAAAACATAGCCCACACACCTAAAGATTCAATTGTTTTTAAGAGTTAGATCAATACAAGACATGATAAAAATGAAAACATTGTTCCATAAAACAGGCGTTAAATTTTTCTGTTCCTCCAAATAGTCTTTCTTCATTTAACACTTACAGGCTTTTTTTTTTTTTTTTGTATTTTAAATACAGATCCAAATCAATGCACATTACTGCTCATTTGATGAAGCACTAAAGGAAGAGCAGATTTAGTAACAAAGTTTGAGTACAGGTACTTGTAATTGAAACAGCCAGCAGAGGGAGTATAAAACGAAACAAAAAATATGCAAATGCTTTTCTTCTTTTTATATTTTGTTTTACTTATGATGTTAGCTTTCTTTTAGAATAAAGCAAAAAGCACAAAACTAAAATATTTAAAAATATATAATTTTAAAACATTAAACGTAATGACTAGAAATGATAACGTTTCAAAGTAGCACTAAAAATTTTTGCTCATATTAGCTCTACCAAACTGAATGACAATTTTAAACCACAGACAAGGTTAAAGACTGATCAACAACCTGCATAAGCCAGTTCCAAGTTGTAAACCCAGAGACAAAGAGACTCTCATTTTTAGTTTATGAATCCAAAACCAAATTCATGTTTCAAGAATTGAGAGAATAGAAAGTATGATGTATTTTTATTAGAATGCAGCACAAAATCTTACAAGTGAACAAAAAGGTACTGTTGTACTGATCTGTACAACAGAAGGATTTTATAGAGATTAAGCCAAGTACATGCCCCAGATCATACATGGAAATGAGCATTTGTATGACTGTTTCAAAAGCCACTAAGTCATATACATGTATATGCCGAAATAAACACCCTTCTTTACACTTTCAGGTTCTCACCATATCTGGCTTAAACACCAACCAAAGGAGGAAGGACATGAACAGGGGTGACTGGAGCCATCAGCTCCAGTTTAGGAACTTAAGTTTAAGAACCTCGGATGAGCTGCCACCCTACTCTCAAAAGTGACAGAGACACCATCTCCCAAAGCATTTGCACTGTGCATAATTATTCCTTCCATGGTCCTTCTGAAACAAGGGACAAGCTTACTGAACTAGAAAGACTTTACCTACTTTCTCAAGACCGACGCTCACTATGTGCCCGCAAGCCACGAGGCAAATGTAGACAGCAAAGCTGAGGAGGCAAAGGGACTGTGGATTAGTTATTTCAAAAGTAAACTGTATGCTTTATAGGTATTTTTACAAATGGTTGCTTAACTCAGACAAACACTCCTTCACTGTTAACTGGGTGCATTCCCTTCCTATGTTGTTCCCTCTTTCTCTCCAAACAGAACAGTAGTGCTTCTGAGCAGGATGCATGGTGGGACTATACAATAATGCAAAGTGGGGTATTACGACGCCCCAGTCCTGATGGGAACTGCTGAATGACACCACTTACCATCATAACTGCACACAGTTTCGGCCACAGTTCTGTTTCTCTAACCAATGTGGAGCCAGAATCCCTGGGGTGAAAACCAGGGATAATTCTGTTTTCTACATTAGCACATACATGTTAAGGATGGTTTAACCGCAAAAGGAAACTCTGTCCACCTGTACGCATGAGATTTGTTGCTGAAGATCAGCATTTGACTTAGAACACCCTGACTACAAGTAATGAAGAGACAGACCAGAAAAAAATAAAGAAAAAAAAAAAAGAGTCAAGCCAAGATTAACTTTCCCACCAGCACAGGTACTTGGAATACTTCTAACTTTATTTAAATTTTAATTATTATTTTCTCACACAATTACAGATCTTATTGCATCTACTCTGTTAGTTTTACTCAATCTGAAAGTCTTAACATCTGTCACATGTAGGTGGTGGATAAACTTGCTGCATCAGAGAACGAGCAGATAAAACAACTCCACATAAAATATCCATACACTGGTAATACTCGCACCAAACAGGAAGATCCCGCAATGTAAAATATTAATATTTGATTTGTGCACAGCTTGAGAGACCTCTCGTGTAGAAGGAACATGGGACATCCTCCTGCAGGTAAGACATTTTACAAGAACCTGAATGCCTGGCAATGGGCAGCATCTTAAATACAGCAGAACACCAATAGAGAATTGATCCAGGATGGTAGATATTATACATCTCCCAAAACACTATGTGATGCACCACATTACAGATTTAAAAAAATTCAGAACACCACACACCATACGCAGTTAATATAAGCCTCTGCAGTCCAGTGCTTTAATTGGAGTCTTAAAAAGTCAAATATGGAACAAACTGAATATTGCAGGATCTAACCTTTTAATAAAATCAGTAACTTCTAACAAAATCCTGATAGGAGTGCATGTACATTGAAAGAGGTCAGACAAGAGGAACACATCTTCAGCAATTTCATTGGTCTTGAAGATGCTGTTTGGTGACTTTTAAGTCTCCCACCCAAAGAGTGTATCTCAATTCTCTTCCATACAGAACTCACCAGTTGCCCTCTGTAAAAGAAAAATGTTTAGACTTTGCCTGGAGCGTCAAAGAGTGTATGTATGTATACGTGTATGATTTAGAACCTAAAATACAATTCAAGAAACAAAGCCCATGAGATGCAGCAAATAACCTTCATTATCCTATATCATTGTACCCTCTTGAGCACAATAATTATCTTCCTGCCCTACTGTAAGCGGGACTGTGTACAGTACTCCACACAGTTGGACGAGTGGTCTTTGTAATAGCCGCATCATAACCGAATAAAAGAGTATCTTGTTTGACTTCCCTCTGCTTCTCTTTCTTCAGCCTGGTTTCCAAGGGAAATCAGATTTATGCAAACACTTAGGGGGGGTGGGGAGGACTGGGGAGTGCTGTACAGATATGTATGCATGCACACACGTGGATGTCTGTCTGCCTGACCTCACTAATACCTTTTGAGCCCATTGGCCAGTTTCAACTACATTCAAGAGAGGAGTCGAGATATCACGCATTTAGGTTCTTGAAAGTTTCATGAGAGCAGGCTGCAGAGCACAGAAAAGTGTCTCCCCAGAGACAGGCTGCATGTCTTATTAGATGTCAGAAAACTCTCAGGGAAAAGAACCATTCTGCCCCTTTCCTGCCTGCAGGAAAATCTTCAAAGGTCACAACCAGTCAAAGATGACCAAGTTTCTTCCAGTCAAGTGTTCACAAAACAGCTCAAATTGAATTCATCGTTCCTTTTAAAATGTTGTTTTGAATAGAGCTGATGTTTTCCATGCCTTCTTTCTCTTGGTCTAGCATAAGAGAGAACTGCCCCCTACATGACACAAGTTCCCCTTGTTTCCCTTGCTCCCAAGACTACTTATTTTAAAGCATCAGAGTTGTGCTACTTGCATGACTAGCGCTCCACTCGTCTCAAACACGGAGAAAATAAAAACTAGAAGAGCTTAAGAATCCCTTCAGGCCTTAAAACTGAGCAAGTATATGGTTCTGTAGCATAATCAAATATTGCATGAAGTTTCCAAAGGACAATGGGGCATGTATATAGCGGTCTTTATACACCTCTACCATATAACAGAACAAGTACTACCACACTTGATAAAGAGAACTGTTAGGCAATAAGGAGGTTTCAGCTGACGTCTCTATAGCTCTTCTCACATCCTCCAGAAATACGTACACGCATGAACTAAATACTATGTACCTGTATCCGAAAAGCTACCCAACAAAAGTGAAAGCGTGCCAAGATACCATATCGCGAGTTCAGGGACACCTTAAGGCATAAATCTGTGACTTCAGAGATAGTCAGGCGAAAGAAGAAAAAAAAAAAAAAGTCACACCAGCCACAGCTGGTGGAAGCCACCCTAAAACCATACCGCTAGGTGACCGGCGGTGTCCGATGAAGCAGCGTTTCAGCCCGAAAGCACCGTGTGCCCCAAAGCCCTTCGCTCCTGCGGCTCCGCCACAGACCGGGAACCCCGAGACTGGGGCCGAGGGGCTCCGGGGAGATGCCCCCTCGAGACGCCCCCGAACGGGGGTCGCCGGCCCCGGGGGAGCTCGGGGCGCTCCGGGCGGGCCCCGGCAGCGCACGGCGAGCGCGGCCGTGCCCCGGCGGCCCCGCAGCGAAGCCCTGGCCGAGGAAAGGGGGCAGCCGGTGGCGAGGCTGTCTGGGGAGCCCCGAGCCCCCCGCGTGTGGCAGACCCGCCGGGAGGTGCGGGAGGATGCGCGGCGCTGCGCCCCGCTCGGTCCTCCGGTCCTCCGGTCCTCCTCCTCCTCGTCTTCCACCGCTTTTCTGCCGGCTGCCGAGACCGCGAGGCTTCCTCACCGCCCCTCGGAGCGAGCAGGGGGGCGGCCCCCGCTCCCCCGGTACCATTGGTGAGGGAATTGAGCAGCACCAGGCAGCAGGCTGCTGACACGCACACCCGCGGCGTTACGCCCGGCGCCGGAGCGATGCGGATACGGCCGCCACAAAGCGCTCGGGCACGCCGAGCATCCCCTTTGTCCGTGCATCCTCGCCGCTCCTCCATGCGTCCACGCACGCCCCGCACACGCAGCCCCTTTGTGTGCTCGCCTCCCCCCCCGCTCACAAAGAAAGCGATGCCCTTGCCTCTCCTCGCCGCATGCACCCAGCCTCGGACGCGGCCCTTCGTCCCCCCCCGTCCTCTCCGCCGGGCGGTACCTACTTGTGTTCAAGAAACAGTCCGTAAACCTCCTAAAGCAGCTGGCAGAATTAGATCCATCTTCCATGTCTGGCCCTAGGAGCAGGGGAGCCGAGGAGGAGGAGAAGAAGAAGGCGCCTCTCTGCCGCTGCTGCCGCCTCGGAGTCCCGCTCCTGCCGGGGCCGTCGCCTCCTCGGATCCCGTCGCCGCGGGCTGCTGCCGCTGCAGCCCCGAGGGAATCGCAGGACCACGGGCGAGAGGCGGCCGGGGGGAGGAGGAGCCGGGAGTGGTGCTGCCGGGGGCCGCCGGCCGTGGAGCGGAGCAGCAAGCCCTGGATGGAGGAAGAAGAGAAGAGTCTCCTCCTGCCGCTGCCGCCTGGATGGGCGATCAAGTGAGCTGCTGCTGCCGCTGCTCCGCCAACATCTCTTCCTCCTCCTCCTCCTTCCCTCCCTTGCAGACTCGTGAGGTTAAAGGAAGACGAGGAGGGGAAACGAGGAGGCGGCGGCAAGAAGTAAAAAGAAGATGGAGAAGCGGAGGAAAAGGAGGGGATTGGAGCGAGGAAAGGAGCCGCCGCCGCTCTGGGGACGATGCTGGCGGAGGCGGCGGAGGAGGCTGTCCCTGCAGCGCGGCTCCCGCTGCTGCTGCTGGTTGTTAGGAGGAGAGAGAGGGAGCTGCAGGCAGCCGAGCCGCCTCCGGGAGCGGGGGGAGGAGGAGGAGACCCGCCGCTGCCTCCACCTCCGCCGCTCTGGCCATGGGAGTGGAGCGGGCGGCTGCCGGAGCCGGGCTTTTCCCCGGGTGCCGCAGCCAGGGGGGCCGAGGGGCGGGCTAAGAGCCGCTTCTCCGGGTTGGACATGCTTCCGCTCTTCCCTCCCTTTCGCCGTAGTTTAAGGCAGGACGTCTAGCAGAGACACCGGAGTAGGCAGAGAGGGGAAGCCGCGCAAGGACGGAGCAAAACGAGAGGCGACCGCGGTCCGGTCCTTCGCTCCCTCCGGCAGCCCCCGGCCGGCACCGCCCGTGCACCCCGGCCCCCTCCGTCCCGAAATCCTCACATTCCCGGTCCCCCTTTAGGCCGGAGAGGGACGCGGCGCTACCGACCGCCGAGCGGCTCCGATCCCCTTTTAAAGTCCGCTTCTCCTCGTGCTCCCGCCTCGCCTTCACAGCGAGAAAACGCTAACAAGCTGTATTTTCTTCCAGCAACGCAAATATTGCCCCGTATGTGCGTGCGCGTCTGCAAAGAGGCAGATAAAATCACTGCAGTGCCGCTTCCAATACCGAGCCCGGCCGCCAGAAAACGCCCACTGGCGGAGCGATCGCTTCCCAAGCTGCCTCCCTTCCTCCCGCTCCCAGCCGCACACCCAGGAGCTACGGCACAACGCTTACCTAAAGGGAACGCAGGCAGAAACGCGAGGAAAAGACCCTCCCTATGCGGCCTCGGCACCCGAAGCGGCGATTTCCAGCCGCCCCGGGCGAAAGGCGGGCGCCCTGGGGCGCCTGGCACGAAGCCGCCGGGGAGCGGACCCTGGGTGCCCGCAGAGCATCGCCCCCCGCTCCCCGGGGACAGGGCTTGGGCCGCTCCCCCGACACCCCGCACCGCACTCGTGTGTCCCCCCTCTCCCCTTTCTCCGCCGGGGGCCGGCAGCCCCCAGCCCCGTGTCTCTCAGCCCCCCAAGCCGCCCCCCCCCGGCTCCCCACGGTCTACCTGGGAGCTGGCCCCGGAGGCTGCGGTAGTCCCCGTGCCCTGACCTCGCTCCCCAGCGCCCGGTGCCCGCCGCTCCGGAGCGGGCCCTGGCGAGCCGCCCGCCCGGAGGGGTCCCGGGACGCGGCAGGAGCCGCCCTCCCGCTGTGCCGTCCCGACAGGACCGGGACGGAGATGGGGACGGGGAGAGGGACCAGGACGGGGCTTTCCAGCACTGCCCGGAGCTGCCCCGGTTCAGCCCTCCCGGGCCGGTAGCGCGGAGCCCCGGCCACGCTCAGGCGTCCCGCAGGCGGCACCCCCGGGAGAGGCCGGCCCCAGGGGAAGCCGGGGGGGACCCCGAAACGGAGAGGGGCCGAGGGCAGCGCTCGAGGCCCCCGCGGCGAAGATTTCGTTGTCGCCCTGAACCCGCTGAGCGCAGGGCGCAGCTGAGGGGAGACGGAGCTTGGAGCCCGGCGGGGGTGCGCTCAGGCCGGCCGCCCCCCAAGTTGGGTCAAGGGGGCGACACGGGGAGCAGAGTAGGTAACACGGGGAGCACAGGATACGATACGGGGAACCGGCAGTCCGCTATTTGGGCTGCCCCTTGCCCGCTCCGCTACCCGGCGGCGGCGCTCACCTGTGCGCCCCGCCCGGCCGGCGCTCTGCCTCCATCCCTCCCTCTTCTCCTTCCCTCCCTCCCCGCCCGCCGCAGGTGTGTTCCCCTCGCAGGTGTTCCTCTCTCCGGTTATCGCCGGCAGAGCTCCCTTTCCCTGCTCCCCCGGCATCCCAGCGGAGCGGCGGCGGCGGCCGCTCCGCTGCGCTCCCGAGAGCGCCCGGGGAGGGTTCCCGGGGGGTCCCGCCGAGCCCCCGCCACCCTCCAGCCCCGGGGCAGGAGGGTCCCGTCTCCCTTCCTCGGCCCCGCTGCAGACACGCCACCAACCTGTGCTTCTCGTCCCGATTTTAAAGTCTTGCCGCGGTTTAGCCGCGCCGTTTCAGGACTTCGGTTAACGTTAGAAAAAGGACGAACTTCCACGCTGGGGGCCGATTTGCGATATGGTCATCCGGCAGCACACGAAATAAGGTGTTTCTCTACAAATAACAACGCTTTCAAATGAAATCCCGCGTGCAGCTCGCTGACCGTTAGCTGCCAGCGGGAAACAAGCCCCGGACTCGCAAAGAGGTTCAAACGCCAAACCAGATTAAAGAGTCACTTAAAAAGAAAAATACAGAGCAAAACAACTCACAGAGGGACAGGTTTTACTAAACTGCTTTCATCTATATGGTTCCTGAAACCTGCTGCTGCTCAAAAATCTTGAACCGAAATACAGAAAGATGCATCAGCTTCTGCGACACATTTTCCTGCAGTATACTTCACTTTATCAGTACAGTTTAATAACTTCAATTTCAGGTATCTATTCGTGCGAGCTGCTTTTATTTCTTTAAAACCAGCCATTATTTACCTGCTTCGCACAGACAGCTTTCCTCTCGGAACTGCTGGGGGATCACTGGGGAGCCAGCAACTATTTAAATTCTCTGAGAAAAAAGGCTTAGCGAATGGAAACAAAACTTTAGTGAATTGTGCTTGGTTGTTGCAGTCTGTTTGCTTAGCAATTAACAAATTGTATTTTGTTAGTATTAGAAAATCTGTAATGCCAAATTATTGAAATTGAAAGGGAGAATGAAATTGAAATGACTGAGCATTCACCTGAAAAAGTGAAAGGTGCTCCTTTACACAGATTAGTCCCAAATTGTTCTTCTGTCAATACCAAATTACTGAAACTACGTTGACAGTTTATAATTGTAGAAATCTTGTTTGACTATGCTAATTTATGCAGAATTCCTCTATTGTTGGTCATCCAAACTACAGTTGTTCAAATATCACTGCCTGAAACTGGATATCTGAGTATTTATATAAGGAATGTGAATTTTGCATACATAAATATGCATGTGTATATTCAACAAAGTAGGCAAAATACATTTTGATTTGTAAGAAATCAAATCTTCTAGACAAACAGCTTTCAGGTTAAGGGTTATTGGCAAACTGTTCATTTGATTATTATTCATTAGCCATTGGCAATTCATACCTGATTGGTCACCTGCTTCTTGGCAAGGCAGGCAAAAGCAATTATAGAAGAAACATTAGATGACAATGAAAATTAATTTTCAAGATAAATACATATGGATTTGTAAAATATATTGATTTGCAGACAGACAAATATGCTTGGTTTTCATCTAAATATTTGGGAATAAATTAGCAATGAATCACATTTGCTTGTTCCCCCATATATCTGTAAATCTGATTTTTCATTGTTCAGAGCATAATAATTTGCATCGCCAGAGCAACGATGCCACTGATGCAGCTGTGGTACCAACCATACGTCCACTTCATTTGCCAGAGAAGTCTCAGCAACTCCAATAGGAAGTTTTGATCTGGAACAGTAAGCTTTGCTATATCATCCCATGAAAGGATTTTTTAAATTCTGAAACACAAATAAATGCAAATTAGAACACTCTTATGCATCCACTTGCATTAGATGCAAGGGCTCTGTTATCAATGTGTTGTATCAGGAGCACTGTGGGCAAAAATCTTTGGTTGCATTTGTGTGTTTAAATGCAATTTCACAATAGTTTAGAAGCCGGAGCTCTCACTGGAGCTGTCAGTCATTTTAGCGCACATCATACTTACAGGAAAAGGCCTGTTTAGAAAGCAGCAAATAAGTCTGTTTGGCAATAGTTTGTCAATATTAATCAAAATACTTACAGGAAAACATTGTTGTAATTCATTCCCCCCCCCCCCTTTTTTTTTTTTTTATTATTAAATGCAGCTTAAAAACAAACACTTATTCATTCCAGATCTGTCTGCTACATTTCAGCAATGACTGACTCATCTTTTATCTGGTCCCACTCTTTTGCCTCGTAAATCACCTTATCTCACTCATCATCCTTATATTCTTAGAGACCCCTCTATGATGCAAGATCAATTCCTTGGAAGAAAAAAGAAATGGGATAAGACATGATGGGGAAAGAGAGTTTATAAAGATCCAGGGTGGCAGCAGTACAGGAGCTGACTGAACCAGCCTCCTGAAGGTGGCTGAGGCAGGAGCAGCAGCAATGAAATACACAGAAGGCAACCTACTGGAAAGGTGGGGGGCTGCAAACTGAGGAGGGAGAAAAGGATAAATGCAGCTAAAACCCAAGCTTCAGGGCTGAGTAAAGAGAGCCCCATATTAAATCCCTTATGGAAAAGTCCTGTGCAAGTTAATAAAAATAACTGCATTTTTTCCTAGGTATTTTCAGCTAAATGATCTTACAGAATACAATAATTATTACCCAGCTACTGAATTGCTGTCACAAATGAGAAACCTACAGGAAAGACATTGTTCCCTAGTCTTATTCTGTAAACCTTTAGAGCAATTTATACAGAAACCTATTTCACAGGGGATTGTTTTTACAAAGGATTGTTCTCAAACACTGTATGCATGCAAGGAGTAAACTTGTTTAAAGGCTATGTGTCAGTCGTTTTCTTTGATTCCTACAAGCATTTACATAAGTCACCACTTTTCCACAAGAATATTAACTGAGTGCTGACACCATGCAAACGTGGGTTCGCATTGCTGTGTGTGCCAGCAGCCATCTTGGAAGCACTTGGTGGAGTCGGGAATTACCTAGTCCAGAAGCAGAAGAAATACTCTGAGATCCAACATGAACTGCAATTCATTCAGCAAGTCAAAACAACACAGTTTTTAAGATGTCCAGGTCTGTTCAGAGGTAACTGACATATGGAAAAAGAAAAAAAAAAAAGTAAATATATTGTTTGCTTTCAGTAGTTTGTTCAGCTCTGCTTACATTGCTTCATTTTCTGCTCTGCAAGGCGACAACTGAAAGGTTAGACAGCTAGAACCATAAGTCATACAAGTGACACAGTATGTGATCTATGAGGGTTAATACCTCAGTTATTAAAGCTGTGAAGACCATGTCTTTTCCTGGCATATTTTTTCCTTTCAGAAACAAAACTATCCAAAATTTTCAGTATATATGTATTTATTTTTTTAGGGAAAAAAATCCAAGTCTTTATGAAAAAAAAAAGGGGGGGGGAGAGGAATACTTCTTGTGCAAGGACATTTTAATCTGAAAATTTTCAGGTAAATATAATGCTACATATTATATTGTTAGGAAATGCAGAAGATGAATTTTAAAAGAAATAAAAAGCTAGTGTTAATGCACAAAGGATGCGTTGTACTGTGGATTTGTTTCCTTTACAAGACTACATGAGTAGCTAAAGAAAGCCATCTTACCATCTACCACGTTGTGCTGTCCAATGCAGTACAAAGATCAGATATTTATGGGTTTTATTATAGGCTGTTCCGTAAAGCAACCAGTTGTTTAAACTACTTTGTTAAAGAAAGAAGAAAAAAAAAAAAAATAAAAAACAAGCACAAAAGCATTTTCTAAATTAAAACTTCAACAGTAGCTATCTTGACGGATCCTTTACAGATAAACCAAAAGCACCATAAACAGTGTAAGCTTTTTGCTATAAAGACCATCTTTTGAACCATATCTAGCACAACAGGATACTGGCTTGGGACCAGGGCCTCTTAGGTAGTAATGAAATACAAGCAGCAAACAACATAACAGTTGGCATGGTAGGCAACAGCACTGTTGTTACCTAACACTAGCAGAATAACATATTTTATTGCAACAAAGATAAATAAGGTTATCAGGATTTTTGTAATTTTCTATTTCCATATAGAAACCTTCTAGATTTAACGTATGGCTGGAGAACACTGTTATAATTTCCTGTCTGCTAGAGCAATAAGTTATTTCAATTATCTGCTTAATTAGTACATACAAATTTTAACCTTTCCATGAATTAAAGTTACTTTAGAATTACTTTATAATTAACAGACTTAAGAAAAATCCTAAAGAAATAAGAAGTTAATAGTGCCCTATCTTTTGTTCACCCCACTTTGAGATGTACTAGCATGTAATACAGATCAGATGGTGCCATTGTCACAATAGGGATGCCAACGTTCCCCCATGGCCCTATCTTGAAACTCCCCTCTTCATCTTCCCCAAAATTTCCAACCACTAAAAATAAGCAGACTTTTCCCTGACACAGTTTGCACAGTTCACAAGAAGTCCTACTGCCCCAGCATTGGCAAACTGATAGAACTTGTAGTATCAGTTTTAAGCTTAAGCATAAGACTTTGTTCTAGCCTAAACCCACAGCTGACTCGTCTTTGATATTGACAGCAGGTGCAAAAATAAATGAAGAGACTGAACCCAGACTTTAGAATTACCTACAGAGAGAAGCAAAATTTATGTTGAATTCAAGTACCCTGTTGTGAACATCACTCAGATGGAAGCAAGTTTCTCTTTTTACAACAATGGTCCCTCCTTTTCATTTTAATTTCTCTTTTGTTTTCAACTTTCTGACAAATCCCATTTCCCTCAGTAACTACCATGTTCCCCTCTGGGAAGAACAGGGCTATTGCTCCATCCCCATCTGTTAAAAAGGTCAATCCTGGAACTGTGTCTCCTGATAGTTAAATGTAGTCACTACCCTTCAGAGTTAACGCTCTGATGAGACGAATAGTACAAATAAATGCATACTTCTAGAAACCATGGGCTTAAAAACTTCTTTTTTTTTTTTTTTTTAAGTATTTTTGTTTTGATCCTTGCCCTGTTTCTTGGTGGAAACATACCCTTGCCATCCTGAAAACTAAAGCCCTTGACTTTGAAATGAAAGCTTGGATTCCTCAAGTTTGTGGTGCAGCCCACAGCTCTCCGGTGTGCACTTAAGCAGATGCCACTGTAACATGCATTCATCCAATACTACAGTCAGACTAGTAACATTGAGAAAAGTTTAGTCTTTAAGTAACTTGTCTCTATCTCATCCTCATTTTAACAACCAACCAATTCAACCCAACTTACCTCCCCATATGTACCCACTATGGATATATCCCTGCTGTCTTTATATACCACCCTAAGACACACTTCCTATCTTTTTCTTTCCTGTTGCTACACCTGTAGGTTCTCTGTCACTCTTCTCTTTCCTCTCTCTCCTCTCCCTCTCTCTCCCTCTCAAAAACACAGACCCAGTATTTCTCTAGCTGCAGAATCACCATAACAGTAGAGATTTCCTTTGGAAAATAGTTTAAGATCAACATGAATAAAAAAGTAAGAAATAACCAGAAACCATGAAACCACGTAGAAAGCTGGGGTAGTACTGCCACTGTCATTGAACAAATACACTCTCACATGTGCAACCCCAGACCACTGCAGACAAGCTTTATTTGATTCAACACAATTCTCCTCAAGAAAAAAAGACACCACTGCCATGCACTTTTATTCATTCTCTTTTATCTGCCTACTTATTCCCCATTATCTCCTTTGCCATGATCCAGCATATCCTTTTACTCTGAGAGGTTTCTTTTCCCTGTGCAAGGACCCTCAGTCCTTCGCTCCAGTCCACTATTTCTCCCCACACTGCCACATCTCAGCAAACAAACATCACTCTGGCAGCTCTTCACCTGCCTTGTCCTTGTGGCTTACCAAGTCTTTCCCCAGAAGAAGCTCTTCCTCCTGCCCCTCAGCTGGCAGGGCTCCATGGAGAGCCCTGGCCCTCACTGAGGAATGGGGACTCTTCTCAAGCCTTGGGGCAGCTGCTGAGGAAGAGAAAGGACAGAAGCTGCTTGTGCTCCTCCTATTTAAAAAAATAAATTAAATTACATTCAGTAGGTATACTTGACAGCAGTCCTGTTCAGGCTAGGAAGCTTGTTAGTCCTGCTAACCATCCAGGTTTGGGATTTTAAAATATATTGCTTTATTTTGTAGAAATTAAATAGAGTAGTAGAGTGCAAAACATTGCAACTATTTTGGGACAGAACAGACCTGGGTATCTAGCAGATTTTTACAAATTGTTTATTTGAACAAATCATTTAAGGTTTTGTTTGTTTGTTTCCCTCATTTTCCTGAAAATCCCTGCACCTGAAGATAAAAGCAGAAGAGAAAGCATGGTGATACCCCCTCTACACCATCCCTAGCTCAGCTTTCTCTTGCTGGATGCAGCCTGCAGAGAGGGAAATGCTGCACCTGTCCGACTGTTTCCAAGACAAAGCAGCAATGTGGATCCCAACCTGATCACAGAACTCAGAATCCCAAAACTGAGAAAACTTTTGGCAATCCCTCTAGTTCGCAGTTTCTAAAAGCAGAAATAAATCATACAGTAGTCCCAACACCCGGGTTACATCAGACTGTTTCTGCATCTGATCTGGCTCATGCACACGCAGATACAATTATCTATCATTACATATTTTTTTTTAAGTACAGATTGACGTCCAGACTAAACAAGCCATTAATGCAGGAGCAACTCTGCCTTTATTTCTGGAGAAAGGGTTCCTTTGTGAGACCGCAAACCTTCCATTTAACCTAAAGCTCTATGTGGGGTTTTTCACCCGTGGTTAGTCTAACCTAAGTTGTGGTTTAGCTGAATGCGGCTTCACTAAACAAAATCTAAAGGATTTTGTTAGAAAAGCAGAACTTCTGGTGCCAGTAGCTTTCATTGCCTGTCAGCCCTTGTCCTGCCCATGGCTTTGCACAACACAAACTCAAACATGGATGCCATTTCCCTTGCCTACAGAACTATCAGAGTTGAATTCCTACCTTTTTCAGCCCCTTGGAGCTCCAAAATAGCAGTCTACCATTAGCCCAGCTTTAACTGATCCATGGGACAAGGGTTTAACTGAGAGGGAAGGGGAACCACAGGAGCCTTTAAAGCAGGAAGGAAACAAAAAGGAAACAACCAGGCCGAATTTCAGTGGGAGGAAGCAGAGCGTGCTATGGAAGCAAACCCAGCGCCTCCCTGCCTTGTGGCTGGGCTGCATGGAGCCCATCCTCTGTTCCAGGTCAGTGAAGTTATGAACCAGCAGTCTGACAGCAATCCCCAGATCCCTGAGGTCAGTCCTTGCTGCCGTGGACTGGTCACACATCAGCTACACCGCTTCCAATACGTCAGCAAAGTGGTCATTCAGAGTCTTTCTCTTCCTCCTCATTTCCAGCCAGAACAAACGTATGCTCGTTTCTGTTGGATCAGCTTTTTCTTCTGGCTTTCAATATCTCCTCTGTCTCCTCGACATTTGGTATTTAAAAGGACCAGTAATATCATCTTCCTCAGACTTCATTTTCTTTGATTAATCAAAGAAAACTCTTTTAGCTCCCTCAAGAAATAGTAACTCCTGGTCTCCTGATCGTTTTATGAGCCCTTCACCACACCTTTTCCACCTGGAATTCATTGTTCCTCTCCACAGGAGACTAAAACAAGGCTCATTGCAGTGAGCTCTCATTAAGGTTTTGTAGATGGCTTAAGCACTTCCCCAGTTCTTCTGGAAAAACTTTTGCCCGGTACATCGTGGTTGCAATAATGTGGGGGGTAGTCATTGTTACCCAAGTCATTTTGTGACGAGCAGTCATGAGGGCTTTATTCTTGTTTGTTTCTAACTGATGAGCTCAGAGGCAAAATTCTTAGAGGTCCCCAGGTGAATGATTTTGCACTTTGTACTGCTACGTTTCAGCCTGTTTCTATTAGTACAGGCTTTAGAGTTCTCTGAATCATTCCAAAATCTGCTCTAGTTCCCCTCTGTGCAGACAATGGGCTCTCAAATTTTATAATCAATAAACTCTGCTAGCACACCCTTTCTTGCATGCAGGAAATAAAATATGAAAACAGCTTAGTCCCCCCCAGAAAATCTTGCTAAATTCAACTCATAACCTTCGATATGCCAGTGTTGCAATTGCCCTCCCTTCAGCTGTAAACACTTAACTTTATTCACAGGTAGTCTAAAGCACCCAAAGCTTCTGCAGACTTGACAAGCACTCAAAGCATAGCCTGAGACCCCTGCAGAACAGGGAAGTATTATTCAAGAATGTTGTCTTGCAGAGGAAAAAACACACAGCAGTTTTTCCCTGAAGTTGTGCAGGAAGATTTTAAAAAGAGCTCTAAAAGAGAGCTGAAAGAATGAGACAGAAGTGTCCTGGTTCCCCCTCTACTCCTCTGTCTGCAACATCACTCTGTTTTCTTATCCATCGCACGTATGAGGAAGGAGCCCAGGCTGGGGCTGGCTTTAGGCAGAGGCAAAGTAAGCAGATCCCAAAAGCCGCAGACTGCCAGAGGGCACCTGGCTGCCTGCTCTGCCCTTCCAGGAAGGCGAGCAGACGAGCTCTGCAAGCAGGGTAGCCACCCAAGGAGCGCAGCTCCAGCCCTGCCTTAAAAGCCTCCTGCTGTTTCAGCCGCTGAGGGTATGATCACAATGCATGGCTTGTCCTTACTGCCTGCTGTCATTCTTTTTTAAGGAAAACAAATTTGTGCTCTCCTTTGTTTTCTCTCTTCCCATGGTCATTATATGTGACACTAAACAGTTTTTAAAGCAAACCCTCAGATCTAACAGAAGTCTAATTTTTCAAATCCACACTCAGCGCTGAGATCAAACCATCCCCCCTCAGCTGTGAACCACCAGCCTTGTGTGCAAGACCCCTCTACAGGACATTCAATTACAAAGAACATAAATTTAACTCAATTTAATCTGAGAAGAAATTTAGAAACTCCAAGCAACAGTAACCAAACTGTTGTTTGATAGGGAAAAAAAAAAAAATTAAAAAAGAAAAAAAACACTCTTGGTTTGTTTTCTTGTTCGTAGGGAGCTATAAAGCCTCCACTTCCCCATCTCCTTTGGTGACACATACCTTCTCGTAAGTGAGAGCTTGTTCTCTGCCATCAAATACCTGTCCTGTCCTGAGCACAGAAGGAAGATTCACACTAGAGATTAGTGTCAATATTAACAGCTTTCATGAGATTGCTGCCTTACACTGCCAAGTGAAAATATTTGATCCACGTGAGCTGCGTGGAAGCATGGCACACAGTCTGATGTGCTTCCAAAGCTTTTCTTAGACTTTTCCAATATTTGAGTTTCAGGCAGCAGTGTGAATGTAACTGACAGGGCAGCAGCTGATACAGTTGTACTGACCTGCACTCCATTTTGGGACACAACTGACCCAACCATGGCAGGATTTAATACAGCTGCTACTTCTGTGTATACTCTGCCAGACTGTTTTTTTCAAGACATTTCGAAATAGCTGTTGTTTTGCCTAATAACAACAACAAAAAGGTAATTCACACTATCACTCTTCCATGAAACTCAGAATAGTTACGTTTCAACAAAAATATTTCTCTATAGAAAAGGGATCTCATTTCATAGCCCATACTACTTCCCCCACTCTCTATAGTACCTTAAGGAAATGTGAGAATAAATGTAGGAAGGAATGTAAGAGATCTAGAAATCTGATGTATGAAAGTATACAAAGGAGAAAGGAAAAACAGCTGTGTTATCAGATGGCAGGTTAAAATTCAGGAGGAAGGGGAAAGGTAAAGGAAAAGCAAGTGGAATCACTATCCCCTTTGGGGGAGCCCTGGAAAAGGATGTACCATCTTTATTTAAAAAAATAAATAATAATAACAATAATAATAATAATAAATACAGCTGTTTAGCTTGCAGTTATTGTAAATCCCACCAGACCATTGCAGTAGATTCAGGCAATCAGAAATACGATTGTCTTAATGAACCCTTCATTTTTTTACGAACCAACTCATAAAACAGTCTTCCTGATGAGAAGTTCAAGCTGAACGGTGATAATTCACTCACTTATCCACGAGAAAGACTGTGTCCTCACTACGGCTGAAACCTCGTGCCTGCTTCCTTTCTCCTTTGAGCCAGCATAAAGCCACTGACTTCAATGGATTCCGTTATTTCTGCCACAATAAAAGAGTCAGACCGCCTGGTTTTGGCCTTTCCTTCCATCCCATCCCTTGCCTCCCTACCTTTTTCACTCTTTGTACTACTCTCTTTTTTTTCAGTTTCAAAGCCTCTCCAACTGTGGCTCACAGGGATCTGGCTGAGATGAAGTTCTCTTTCTAGGGCAAAAACCACTGCAAGTTATCTAAGCACTATGCTGCAGGCAAGTACTTGCTGCAGTTACATGGGAAAAGAAGTACATAGTTGCCTGTTGAATGCTGGGGAGTGGGGGAAGACTTCAGGAGCCCCCATATAGGTACCAGGGTTAGAATTGCATGAAATGAGCAGCATTGAACAATTTCAAGCCCACCACTCCAATTAGATGAATCCACCAGATGGAAAATTACTTACAAAGCTAGCAAGACTGTCATATTTTGCTGATTCTTCAACATGTGCCTTCCAAGCATGTTTGAAAACAAAACAAAACAAAACAAAATCTTCAGAAAGCCAGGAAAAGCAGAATTACAACTGGGCTTTTCACACATGAGAGCAAAACAAACTACCCACATTGTTAGACTCAGTCTTCATTGCCTAAGGTAAATTTTTCAAGCCCTGCATTAACTGTTGAATGAAAGGGATTTCTTCAGAGTTCTTTTATTTCTAAAAGCAAAACAGGTGGAACAAAATGAAGAGATGCTATATGAAAGCCAGTTTGTACTTAATACATTGAAAAAATTATTTAAGTTTTGTTATTCCCTTGTGTCCCTGTCTGATTAGGTAACACCACCAGTTACAATGGGAATAATTATGACCTTGCAAATATCTTCAAAACCATTATGTCCTGCTGTTTGGGAAATATTTTGTTCGGTTGCAGAAAAGCTTATTTTAATTTTACTTTTGGCATCATTTTTGTATTGTATTTCCTATAACATCCCAATGGAATGGGCTTTTGACTCTACTGGTACACATTTATGATCACACTTTTGTCAGAGGTTTGCATATTCCAAGTGCAAACACTGATCATCCTCGTCTGACAGGTCATTTCAGCCCACGTTTAATCCTTGGAACATTTTGTTCTTGTGTGTTTAAGGACTCTGTGAACACTCGGTACATACAATCGGCTAGGCACACAGAACTATCTAAATAATTAACACTAAATACTGAGGTGTAACCAAGCGCTTGTGCACAGTGATTGTACCTGGTTGTTTTCGGAAAGTCGAGCAGTCAGGATATGTGGAGTAGTTAATAACAAAAAGGGTTCACTTCTTTTCCAGAAATGCTAAAACTCTATAACTGGTTAAAAGAGTTTAGAATATGTAATGTGCAACCATGCTGCTGGAATCATTGGTATTTTAAAAATGAAATGTTTATACACAGCTAACGAGGTTAAGCTAGAAACTGCAAAAGAAGTTCACTTAAGTTTCAGAATGCGGGCTGGCAGTTCAGTGAATAATGCTCGGAAAAATCCTCTCTCATTAACAGTTCATTCCTCAGGTGCCTTCACTAAGATTTCATCCAGATTTTCCCAAAATTTCTATGAGCAGACCTTCTCAAAGCAGGGCATGATCATGAGGCAGAGTTATCTGGAATGGCCTCTCTTATGTCTCTAGTAAACCTAGCTTCAGGGCAAAAAAATACACACAAACAACAAACAATACTGGGGGAAAGGAGGATGCATGGTTTAGCCAAAGCAATAGAACATTTGACATGAAAAAAATAAATTTGGCTGAATAAAAGTTGAATGAGGACTTCAGATTATAGCCTGACGAACAGACTGCATTCCAAAACGGTACCTGGCTGAACAGTTGGTTTAACTTGCTCTGTGTGATATAACAGTACCTAGGAGTAGGAAGTGATCTAAAAATATTAGTGTTCATATGTTAGCAATAGTGTTTTTGCAAAACATTAAAATATTGT
Organism: Netta rufina; assembly: GCF_964035555.1. NCBI lineage: Eukaryota > Metazoa > Chordata > Aves > Anseriformes > Anatidae > Netta > Netta rufina. Next base: position 47,830,970 of record NC_140125.1, on the reverse strand, counting down.
CAGAAAGTAGAGAGCAAAGCATGCAGCATAGCTGTAGCGGTTGCCAAATGTCTCTGTCCCATATTGTTAGAAACTTTGAAATGTGCCTGTTCCCAAATGCCTTCTGGACACCAATTTCCTGCCTCACTGTCTCATTTCTTCCCCCGCCCCCAATAAATCAGTTTTCCTTCTCAGTTCCGTGAATCACAAAACTGAATGCACTCTGAATCACCCCAACACTCATCCAAAAGGTAATTCCCCAAGCAACAATGTGCTTGATGCGGTGATCACAAACAACATCTACGTGGCTGAGGCGCAAGGAGCTGCGTGTTACCACCAGGCAGCTCTGGCCACCAAGGCCAGCTGAGCCCACTTGGGAGAAACGCTCCACCTTTTAGAAATTTCAGCTGTTCCTTCCCCTCAGTTTCTGCCCCCAAATGAATCTTTCTCCAAAAATAAAAGTGTTTTTTTTTTTTTTTTTTTTTTTTTTCCTTCAAGTTGTCTGGAGCTATAACACGTAAAGAAGAGACTGAGAGGGATACATGGATACAGACACACAAAGTTCCCCAAAATCTCCTGAAATTTTAACCATTAATGACTGTCTTGATGTTCAAGATCCTGTACTTCATAGTCGTGTGGGCAGACATTTTTGTGACATCTAGGTACATTTCAACATAGGCATTGGTTTTTCTGATTTTGATTTCACAAAATGGGTTTAAAGTGAAAAACAAACAAACAAACAAACACCACGTAACTTTCTCTTCAAGTAGAGGAGCAGGCCTCTCTGGGGAGGTGGATGGGCTAGAAAAGCATACCCAGGGCACAGGGGGGCTGACACTCTGCTCCAGAAATTGCTGCCCCACCAACAGCCCATCTTCCACCCTATAGGACAGGAATTTCTCTCTGCTGCCCGTCCACCTTATTCAGCCCCTGAAGAACAACCCATCTGTAGCTCACTCTCTGTTGCCAGGAGGACTGTTGAATTTTACCTAGCCATCAAACTGCTGGCAGTTTTGCCTCCTTTCCTCCACCCTATTCAGTAATCGATTACAGTGATGAGGCAAAACTGACAACCCCAGTTACAATGCTGCTTTCAATTTGCGTTGCTTATCCCCAATTAAGTCAGGCAGGGAGACATCGCCTGCACCATAACTCGGTTGTTGTTCCTCAGCAGGAGGTGATGGAAGTCCCTTACACCTTGTTTTCATGTTGAGAACCTTTCAGGTATGCCTGCTCTCCATTTCTGCAAGTATGAACATCACTGAGCTCATTTTTATCTCCTTCGCTTTCATGTCTTTGTACACGGAGTTCTTTCTTCTCTTCTTTCTAAGTCAGCCACTTGACAGTTTTTGCATGTTTGAATCTCTAGGAGCTGGTGCCTTGTTTCATGTTAACAGCGTTGTGACTGTGCTTGAATTACAGCTGCAATGCTGAGCAGCACAATGAAAGGCTCCTCAGAAAGGGCTTAGATGAATCCCACTCGCTGTACCTCTGAACACTTTTGACCTTTCTCTTCATGCACCTACCACAACGCTGGAGTGAGGCCTTGGTCTCCTGGGTGGCTGAGCAGGCTCTGGCCCCTGACACAGGCTGCACTTCCCTCCTGACCCCCCCAAACTTGGCCTGTGGTGCCGAGCTCCACACCAGCACCCGGGGGCTCCCTCTTCCCTGACCTCAGCAACACCAAACTCCTTATTTTCACTTCCCAGGGGCTCTTTTCAAGTAAATCCCCTTCCCCACCCCCTATCCTCCTCCTTGCTGCCTCCATCTGCTCACCCTGGGCCTCCCCTGTCCCCACTCACCCCCTGCCTCCATCTCCTTTGTGCTCCCCTCACATGCCTGCTCGCAGGCTCTTTTCACACTGCCTCTGTGCCTGGATTTCTTGTCTTAAACCCTGTCTGGCAGGCATGTGCTCTCTATTCCTCCCACCTTATATCCTTTCACAAAATTGTCTTCAATGAGACTTAAAAAGTGGACTCTGCCACATTCAGAATTTTTTTAAATGCAGTCATATTTTTCTGGAAAACTCACTGGCTCCAGTCATCAGAATTAGTTTCTCCAATCATCAGGCTTGTCTTGCCTTCTTTCACTCTCACCCCTCTTCCCTCTCACCCCCCTCCCATTGCCCTTCCCTCCTGTTTGTTTTCCATTGAACTGGGACTGGAAGCTTTTCAGGGCATCTTTATCTCGATGGGAAAGTGCCATGCATATTGATGAATGAGAGGATGGAGCTGAATGGAACCAGAATGTCCCCCTAACTGTTGGTACTGCAGGAGATGCTACATCTGAGCTTTCTTAACAAATGCCAGCCAGAAAGAGTGAATGGAGAAATTAGTGATTTTGCATGTGTCAAGGAGTGATTTCCTGAGGTAAAGTGTAACAACCCCATCTATAACAACAACGGGCATTTTGCCTTTCTGACTGAAGGCAACAGAATCTGCCTGGAAACTTCTTGCCATCTTTCAGCACATGGGAGCAGCAGACCAGACCTGCAGCAAATTACCCTTTTCAAAACTCAGAGCGACTGCATTTTGCATTCTTCTCACATTCATGCCAGATCTGGCCTTTCTCTCCTACAAATGCCAAGCACTGAATTTCAGGGCTAACTGAAGAGCAACAAGTGCTGTGCTGCCCAAGTTCTGAAGGAGGCAACCACATCTGCCTGGCCCACTTTCTCCAACCCATGCTGGAGATAATATATATATACCCCAAAATGGGCTGTGAACATTATTTTTCCCTCCTAACTTATAAAAGGGATTTAGATGCATATATTGCTCCATTATTTGGAGCAATCCTGCTCCCACAGGAGGGCTTGTGGGGACCTAGGCACTGTGAAACCCTTACTCTGTTGACTGTCACCCAAACCCTCTTAGGATCTTCCTAGTGGAGGCAATTACACTACTGGGAAAAGCACCCTGGGCAGGAGGACAAGGCAGGTGTAGTGCCAAGAGAAGACAGCAAGGGGCAAGGATGGCTCCTGACCTGCTGTGAAAGGGGAAAGGACTGATACTGTGACAGAGGCATCATTCACTCTCCTGCCTATTTCTTGAGCAGTCCCCAATGGCGATTTGAAATCAAGCAATTATTTCATAATGGGTTGCATCAACATAGTAGTCTAGCATCAAACATAAAAAGCAGCACATTTTTTGCATGTTGGCAGTGCGTTACTCAATTAATTTCTTCATTAACAACAAAGGAGAAGTGAAAAGATACCAAAACAACTTCTTTTGCAGGGTAGAACACCAGAATCAATGCAGTGGTATAAAACCAGAGGGGAATGGGTATCTCAGAAGGCTGATGTTAGTAACATCATTTCACCTTGAGGCTGACCAGATTATTATTGCAGTTAGTGATGTCCTAAGACTCAATACAGCACTCCTCACCCCTTCAGAAAAGGGGGTCTTGTTTCATTCACAGGAAATGAAACAGGAAGCTTCTGTCATCCAGAGCTCAAACCTTTCCCTGTGCTTTGATGGCTTTCTGGTTGCCTGGAGGGCATTAATGGTCGCAATACATTTCTATAAAAGGCAGGACAACCACACTTCAAAACGCATTGCTAGAATGAAAAATTATTAGCAAGCCTTCTCAGTAGTTTCACTGGAAGAAACTCGGGGCTGAATTGGCTTGCAGACTTAACTCCATTCATTTATAAGAGTCCTTCCAGGCAGAGTGGAAGAAAACAGGGTGACAATATTGCTTCTGTGCCTAAATCTCAGTCCAGATCTGCCAGTCTCAAAAGTAACAGTAGGGAGCAGCTGGAGTTTCCACACCTGGAATGGCCTAAGCGTCTTGGTGACATTCTTATGGGAAGGAATTTATATCACAAAGAACAATCCCAACCTCCTATCTGAAAAGTAACTAACTTCTGGCAGGCTAGTTATCATCAACCATTACTCTGAGAGGAATCTCAAGACTCCTCATTCCGATCTACTGACCTGAAGTTATTAACTGTTTGTCAAGAAGAACTGGATTTTTTTTTTTTTTTCCATGGGGATTTTTTATAAGAGGGTATAATTAATCTATGCAGCTAACTGCAAGAAAGTGCTAACAATCATGAAAGCTAATTTTCAAGGACTTGTAAATCCTTATATGCCTTTTTAACAGTACTAGAGAAATCCATAGTAATAGCCCAACAATTCATTCCTGAGCTTTTATCTCTGTTGTGCCAGTGGAACCCCAGGGACTGTCCTGAAGTTTGACAGAGTGATGAGAGCAGACTGTGGTCAGCAGTTGCTGTACATTTCTTTAGAGTGTCACCAGCATTTTACTGCAATATTTTTTCTCCTTCATTAAGAACAAGCTTGAGTTGTAGGGCTATGATATAAAAGTTACATAAATCTAGTTTTACATGTTTTGTTTTGTTTTGTTTTAGATTGCATTTAGACTATGTATTTACCAGTTTGCTTGTCAAGGCTTTGAAGCAGGGACAGTCTACTTTGAAGCAGTATGACAAACTAGCACGACCGACCTCTGTTCTGGATTAGTCCAAGGTAATTCTGGAAAGAAAACAGCAAGAGATCAGTACAGGGGATACAGAGCACCTTAGAATCACCATTTTCAGTTGACCTTTCTTCTCTGCACTTAGGAGCAACCTCTGTCACTGGGATGCAAACAGTAGCACAGCAGTCTCCTTCCAGCGTCTACAATGCCACAGGCACAAGATATTGGCACAAGTAATTTTTGCCAGTGGAATACCAGGGTAGAGAAAGACTGTCCTGATCCCCCAACCATGTACACAGTGTGGGTGAATGCCAGGGAGCCAGAGAGATTAATGAAAACCTGGTTTCAAACACCTTGTTACTTCACAGTAATAGTCCAAAATCCTGTAGCCATAACACAATTTTAAGATGTGGTGGGTTTAGCCACTGCTGTGAAAGACTAAGTTTTATTCTGGTGCTTTTTAATAAGAGGGAAGGAAATGCCTCGCATTGCTCAGCAATGATTCCTTTGGGCAATTAGGAACGACATCAACAGGCTAGAGGGAGGTTTGCCCAGAAAAATGAAGGGTGCGGGCCAGAAAGCAACAACAGCAGACCCTTGGAGGTTTGAAAGTAACATGAAGGATACCCAGAGGCAAGACCGGGAACATCTTAAATCAGAGAAAACAGCAGTAGCTGTATAAAGCCCATGCTGTTTTCTGTTTTCAGGTTTACAAAAGCTTCTGCAAATGAGTAAGCCATATGAAAACGTTAAAAGGTTACAGATAAGACACGGAGTAAACTCAGCTGTATCTGTGTCACAACCAGCAATATGCTGCATTCCTAACTAGAAGATCCTGGATACATTTTGGAAGGGACTCAAGCTGCCAGGCTTTGAGCCAACACAATCTGTGGGTGGGTGCTGGATGCTTGCCTTGAAATCCTCTCCTTGCCAGCTAACCTATGGAGTAATAATGGCATCAGTTTTGGAGGGAGTTTTCATAGTGTTTAAAGCTAGAAGAGCCCACAAGTTGATCTACTGTGACCTCCTGTTTATCACTGGCCATTAAATTTCACTACTGTCCTTTCTGTTAAGAATAACGATTTTGGTTATAATAAAGCAATGCATTCTTCATTCAGCCTCACTATCTGCATGCTGCAAGACCACAGGCAGGAAGGGAAGAAGGAGCTCAAATCCTTGCAACCGCAGGTATGGTAAGACCACACATCACTTGTAGGTGATCCACATACCTTCCTGGAGAGGAAATCAGAACGCTTCCCAGGACTCAGGTGAGTGACCAGGAGAATCGTTTTTAACCCTGTTTAATGCAAATCTGATCAGCATTTTCACATGGGGTATGAGACTGTGAGACACTAAGCAGGTATCTTAAAATGAGAACTCCCTCTACTATCTGCTCTCTCATCTACAGCTGTGGCCTGTCTATGAGGAGCCAAAGGAAGGTGAAAAACACCCCCAGAACTCATCTTGCTAACTGTGCATCAGAGGGAAATATCCTGCCTAAACCCTGCGGGCAGCCAGCTGAAGCCATGGAGCATGAGACTTTATTTTAACACCAGGATGTCTTCCAGAAAGGAAATGGGGGAGGACAATAGGATGGAGAGATGAAGTATGAAAACACAGCACTGTCTCAATTCCAAGTAAATCTGCCACCTTCTGATTCCTGCATGCTACGCGGGAGATTTACAGGATAGATATTTTCAAATATCACACTAAGAGGTAAAATCATGTTATAAACTCCCTGCCTCTTTTTCCATCCCTATCCAACATTTCCTATCCAGAAACAGCAGAAGGAACTTCTAACAAAGAACTTAAAACAAGGTAGATTAAGCCCACTGAGATTATGGTAGCATGAGAAATAAACATAGCAGAAAATTGGAAAATAAGAGAGCAAACTAGGCTCATCAAGAGACAACAAAGCAAGCATTAATTTGAAAGTGAGGAAGAATATGCCAGCTTATTCCATATGTGAGGGAATAAATATTAACAATGCTGACAACATTTTTAGGTGGACTAACGAGGACAAAGGATCAGAAAACTAGTAGTGAATGAGGGGTAAGTAAGCATATTTAATGGATAGAGGGAGATGAAGCATTGTGTCAGCATGAGTTACCTAGAGATGAAAGATGAAAAACATGACTCATTCACTATTTGTAGAAGTATTTTCCAAGTATTTGGAAACAGACACCATAGTTCCAGCATTTAGCAAATAAAGATTCGAGAAGATAGGTTGACATTATCTTCCTAAAAGACTAACACCTACATTTTTTAAAGCCCTTTGAGATATTTATGAGTAGCCAGGGGGTGCACTTGGAAATGTGAAATTTAATTAGTGAGTCACTACAGAATTATGAGGCGTAAATCAGGTCAGATTCATTTTTATGCAGTAGCTGTTGGTCTTGATTCAGGTGAGGAACCAAGAGATCCAACCTAGCAAATATTCAGGGATATTTGTCTTTTAATCAGATTCCATGTGGACTGGACTGCTGAACAATCCACTTCATTCATTAACAGTAATTTTAAGAAATGAGCCTGATTCTGTTGTCGGCATGCTAGAAAGCCCATAGATTATCACCACTGGGAAAGTTTTCTATTTTAAGAATGGGAACAAGGAGGTGGAAACCTAGATGTGGAGGGTTTGTATCCTGCTCTGGAGCTGGAGAGCAGGAGGGCACTGAGAGGGCTCTACCTTCATCCATCACTGAGCATCAGCTAGAATTTCACCGTTCCTTGTGGTGCACTCTGCAGACAAGGCTCTACCAGCTCTTTTCCAAAGGTGGATGCACACACAGGCAAGAAAAGCTGGGAAAGGCTTATCTCAAGTTACACAGCAAGTGTTCAGATTTGTGCTGGGGCAGTAGTCATGGTTTGGCCAATGGAAATGATGTGCACAAGCCATCAGCAGATTTCAAAGAGGTGGTCATGACTATAAAGGTCATGCTCAGTGCTGTTGTTAGCATCATTCCTACTCTGCAGCAGCAGAATTTCTACCCCAAATCCCTCCTGTGCTTCTAGCTCCTTTTAATGTGAAAAATCATGTGATTTTATTCTTATCTTCAGAAATACTCATCTCTGCTCCTGTATTCCCTGTGCTCACTCATCTTTTCATCTCCTTCCATCAGTCAGTCCCTGATCATCCTTGCAGGTGCTGCCTCCTGTTCTCTGTTCAGAGCAGAACAACATTAAAGAAGGCTAGCAGGTACTTGTTTGCAACACGGAGAGCATGCTTTATAAATCCAAGCCCTTGAAAAAGTGAAATGGAAGTAGCATCCAATCACATTGTGCTGTGGCTGCCTGCTATCAAAAATGAAGGTATATAAAATATCTAAACAAGGCAAGGGCTATTTCAGCTCTTTACATGTTTCCATTCAAAACTTTTGTAGTGAGTACAGCAACTTACAATTAAACAACTGCTCAAAGAATTCAGCTATTGTTCAGTTTCTTCATTTAACGCAGCTGATAGCGATTGCTGTATGCTTATGCATTCTTCTTTTTCCTTTTTGACCAGAAACACATACAGAAATGATCCACTCAGAACATTTTATTATTTTAAAGTAAGGGCAAGGGTGCTCGAGCTGAAGCCTGAAAACAAATTTGTCAAGTTTTAAAATCATTTTAAACTTGGTAATCTAAAGGAAGCCATCCAGAGCACAAGGAAGGAACTTTGGATATAAACTGAATGAAACTCTACACACACACACACCGCTATTATTTTACACCAGTCTGTGAGTAATTGAAGCTGACTTTCCTAGCAAAATGGCAGCAAGTTTTTATACAAAAAACTGAAGGACAATACAACGTGCATCAAGAGGATGCACTCACAGGAAGCACACAGACAAAAAGCCTTCCTTGTGGATTTACCAACTTTTGCTCTGCTCTGCCACCCAGCCCGGCCTCTAGGGTATTTTACATGGCAGAGTTTCTGCGGTTTTTCTTCCAGAGATGCTCTAGACAGTTTGACTTGCTGTGGATGGCTCATTTTACTCTCTGGCTATGAGGCATCAGCACAGGACTCCTGTGTTTGGCTTAGCAAGATGAAATGGAACATTTTGTAAGTTTTAAAATCTACTCTCTGGCCCTTCCCTCATTCCCTGAAAAATGAAGACTTGAAAATAGCTTGCTTCAGACCGATTTTGTAAAGCAAGATTCTAAATTAAACTCAACAACTAAACGCTAGGCCCCAAATAAGCTGGTACTGTCTTTTCTTATGCCTTCACAATCACTGCTTTCAACAGAATGAGAAAGTTGTACGCAATAGTCGCAGACTAGAAGGTAGTTAAGCCCCCACACATTACTAAACCAACACCATTCAAAAGCAACTTCCGCAAAGTATCCCCAAGGTATTTGTATGTGCAGTCATCAGAAGACACCAGAATTATCTCAAAACTATTAAACAAATTAAGGCAAACCACTTGAGACCTCTGTGTTTATTAATAAAGAGCTGTGGGGAGACTATTCTCTGTTTTCAATTCCTCTGCATATTTTTGTTGCAGTGAACTGGATTAAAAGATGAATGTTCTGGCTCAGCCTGTAACAGACAAGCACACTTAAAGGTATTCCTTGGTAGTCCTTGATATTCCTGGTGAAACACACAAAAGGTCACTACCTTCCCTGAACTCCCGTTAGGGCTCACACACACTGTCCTGTTACAGCAGTGGGGAAAAAACACGGCCCACCATTTGACCACACACACACAGGTGAGACAGCAACAGAAGGTTAGGTCTCCATAAGTCTCCATATACTGCAGACTTCAACACTTTTTTGGAGCTCTGCAGCCCAGACGTGGTGCAGACGGAACAGCACTACATGTGTACTTGTTCCGATTGTCAGCTCTGAGCTTGGGAGAAGATGATCTTCCAGCTTTATTCCCACATGTATTTATCTTGTTAGCACTTCCATTTCCCCTGCATCATCATTAGGTGATTTCACCACCTTCACCAAGTAGATAGATAATATTGTTAGAAGTGGCAAGTTTTAAAGTTTTTCAGAAGCAATTTACATAATACTTAGATTTTGTAATGATGGGGGGCCTCAGCAACTTCCATAATGGGTGCCAACTGCCAGTAAATACATGCAACTATCTCCTTTTCAGGTATGGTGTTAAAAAAGGAAGGCAAACCCTACAATCCCTTTGCATCAGCTCTGAATCCGAGATGATTGCTTTTGGATTCCCATACTTTCAATGTACAGAGTCTAAGCAGGTTTCATTCAGTTTAGTGGTCATAAGAGTATCATTATTAAACATTGGCAGAAAACATTTTATCAAGGAATGAAACAAATAAAATTCCTCAGAAATCAGAGCTTTCCCATAACAATGCCAAAAATAAAAAAATAAAAAAATAATTTAAAAAAAAATCTGGATTTAGGGACCTATATTCTCTTTTCCCACAATGGATGAAATTGCAGGTGGCCTATTTTCTATACAGGAGCAACTCTCAGCCTCTTAGCTTTTAATGTTCACCTGGGCTCACAGTGTTTGGATCATGGTCTTAAAGGTCTGTTAAACCACACTGACCACATCTCTTTTGCCAAGAGGAGTATGATGGCTGTGGGGCTGCCGGAGCTGCACATCCCTATGTTCACCCCTTCCCTGCTTCTGTGGGGATGCAACTGGCTGCCCTGAGACCCCAATCCCCTCCATCCCTCACCCTGAGACACCGCTCGTGAGGAGCCAGTGCACACACTTCTCAACCCAGCCAGCTCTTCTGCTCTGCCAGCTCCCTTTCACAGGCAACTCTTTTCATTTCTTTATTGTTTGGTTCAGCAGAATAGCTAGTTGGGGGAGACTGGTTGTTTTTGCTTCTTGAGACAAGTAAGTTTTTCTGGTAATGCACTGCCACGTTTCCCAAACAGCGCAATAAAATGGAGAGTTTCTCTATAGAGTGACTCACTACCTCATAGGGCCATTCTACAGAGAAGAGAAAAAAAAAAAAGACAACACTGAACTTTGAAAGAGTTTTCAGTCATAGGCTTCCAGTTAGAAAGAAAAAAAAAAAAAAAAAAAAAAAAAAGAAAGAAAAAAAAAAAGAAAGAGAAGAAAGTTAAATAGTGGTTAGCCCAACTTATTTATTTAACTCCTAGGGACTGAATGTGCAGAAACATTTTTAAGTGTGTTCTAAACTTCTGTTGAGGGTTTGGAAAAGTGGGAGCATTAAAAACCTTAGTCATCTTCTCCAGCCTAATAAAAACTCCAAAGCAAAACCCCAAATGCAGCAAACAAAACTCAGCAGAAAGGGGTTTGTAATGGCGTTCACTACACCACGTTTGGCAGTCACAGATGGGTTTGACTCGCCCATTTCATTCCCGATCGGGGCAGTTCAAGGCAAATGCAGTCAGAAACAAAGAATTTTACTGCAAGTCAAAATTGCAACTATAAACAAGGATTAAGAAAAGAAATACCAAGAATAAAGAAAGTAAGCAACAAGAACAAAGACTATAAGTCTCATCTATTGCTAGGAGCAAAGCTTTTCTGCCTCCTCCTTTGTCTGAAAGCTTTGTCCCCATGTTGCTGCCTGGCACTGGCTGTTGAGAGGGCTCCCAGGAGGCACGGTGCTGTGGTGCTGTGCAGAATGCTCGGGAGGAAGAAAGCACTGCAGCTCTGCTGGCACAGTGTGTGCCACAGGACTTGGGGCCAGCATGGAGAAATGCAGCATTGTTGGTGCTGCCGTATCCTAAATACAGATATTCATGGACAACTGAGGAGGCAGGGAGGAGATCACTGTCCTCATTTGAAGATGAAGAAGCAAACAAATCCCCTAAACAAAATTTTTACATGCCTTCCCTACCTGCTGCTCCCCATCAGCTATCAGGATGCCCAGCTGACTCTAGATGACAATGGGCATCACTGATGGCTTACATTTATAAACGATTATCCTTATGTTGCTCCTGATATTTGGGTGGGAGCTTCCTATACACATCTGCAGACAGCAATAGACGCCAGTCTTTCAGCAAAACTACTAGAAATCTTATCCAATGCTGAATCCAGGTTGGACTGGTCAGGGACTGCATCAGTTGGTACACAGCATCAGTGCCATCACTATGGGAACGGGGCTGCATGTAAGAGTCTGAAAACTCTCTCGCTTTCAGTTCAGGGAAGATCATATTAAACTCTGTTGCTGCTGTTTCTTTTAATCTGCCTGCAGACCTTTCACTGCTGCTGCTCCAAACAGCATCGAGTCTGCACCTCCAGAAGGAAAGTTCATTTCTTTAAAACAGGACAAAACTTCTGTACCAAGGAGCTACGTCACCAGTGAAGTTTGAAGTGTGATGGACCTGAACTTTCTTTAGTGCTTGCCCATTGCCATTAACTACTTCATACTTACTTACCACCTAGGATGAGAACTAGCAGGAGCTACAGTTTATAATCCTGTTGATGTGTTAGGCTGCCACAGGGGCAGCATGCTAATCAATTTTGCCCCCTCATAAATCAGAATGCTTTTCCAGAAAAGTTGTTAAGAACAAAACCAATAAAGCCTGGCTCACAAAATAATCTACTTGCATATTGAGCTACTTTCCCAACAGCATTTAAAATTCAGTCTAAAATCCCACAAACAGTTCTGTGAGAAAGGAATCTACCATTCCTGAAGGCAGCTAAATGTGCAATTACTTTTTTCCACTGACAGAAGAAAAGAAAAATCAGCCTTGGAGTCACCAGTCTGTCACATGGGCGAGCAGCACCCGCTGACACAGGCTGCAGTAGTATCATACCAGGGGGAAAGGGGCAGACTCAAGTCTCCAATTCAACAACAAGCAAACAGATTGTAACCTGTGAGAGATTCCTGAACCATTAAACTACCGTTCAAGTAGGAAAAACATCCATGCCAAAAGTAAACAGGAGTTTACAATTAAAAAGGCCAATTGCTCACTGTGCAGAACTGTTTTTGGTTTTGTTTTTTCATAAGAAAATACACAGAAATGCAAAGCCCATGACCTGCAGCTGTGTGCAGTTCTGCGAGCACCACACACACAGGCATAGTCCTCAGTCCTCCCTCCACAGACAGAACCAAAATATTTCACTTACGCTGCAGACTCTCGCTATGGTTTTAGAGTTCATAGGTTGTATCTTGATCTGAAAACAAGCTTCAGTCTCCTCTGTGCTGGATTAGACAAGCACAGAACTCTTTTGGCCTTCATCATCTACAAATCACCTGTACGTGGTAGGACAGTGCCGTGTTTTAGCCACAGGGAAGCAAAATATGCACGTTTCACAAAGCAGCCAGGGTCACTTTCACCCTGTATGCACACAGGGATCCACAAAGCCCACAGGGACTATACTTGTGCTGAAAGGTGGGCTTTTGCCTCAGACCCATGCTGAATTAGGACCTGCAGCCATAACACTGTAATGAGTTTTACATATTCATCTTTCATGCATCCATACCACTACCAAAACACAAGTGCCTTTCACACATGGATTCAGCACCCATATTTTATATCAAGATGTAGCCAGGCTGATGGATAGAGCAATTCCTTTTGTTCTCTTCTATTCGTACTTTTTCTTATGGCACCTTCACATTTAGGTGCTGAGCTTCCATTAGAAACCTACATTTTCTTGCTTCTCAGCTTCACACTTTGCTGCCTTCTCTTCCTGCAGTAAAACATAAAAGCAAAACTATACCGTGTCTTCCATCCTGCTCCAGGAGGAACCTCATAGAAAGACAGAAATCTCATAGATACTGACAGAGCAGACTTTCTACAACAGTTTCAAAGGAAGGTTGTATTTACATTTTTTTTTGTCCTAATTCAAATACAGCATATATATTTTTGGTCCAATTGTCTTCTAATAAAGGAAGATACAGGGTAATCTGTATTTTTATTAGTTACTCTGCTTTATCCCCACTCCCTAACTTGACCTGGAGCAGATTCTGCACCATCCTCAGCAGGAGACAGGGTGGGAAGGGAGGGAACTGACTATGCTGTTCAGGATTGCATCACATTAAGGTCTCACTCCAAGGGCCCGTGCTAACTAGGGAGACGAAGCTCTCCTCCCACCTCTGCTCCTGCTAGTGGGAAATCTCTGCCTGGCTGAACCCTCTTTGCTGATCTGCCTTTCAATAAAACCAGGCAATTAACATTCATTGTGAAACTACAGTCATAGGATCTTCAGTATTGGTCGCGTGCCCACCTAACCAATGCACGCTTCCTAATCCGCCACCTACATGAGGGTGCTTTGCTATGAACACAAGCAGCACAAATCACAGACCACGGATTCTAGCCTCAGTCCTGCCCAACAGCAGTATCACTCCGATTACCCATTGCTCCTGCTCTGACTAAATGCTGTAGCCAGTACCTGCCACTGCCCGTGTCTTGCGTGGGGAAAGAGCAGGAGCTGGGGACAAGAGTGCAGAAGGGCAAGCTTGCTCTCTGCTAATTAAGTGCACAGGCTTTGCAGTAACGGTAAGGGCTGGACATGTGGGTGGAAGGTACGCACTGCCTTCGTTTTCCAGATTCTTCCTTTTCTTTGGTCCTGTGTCAGCAATGCTGCATGTACACCAGCTTTTGATTTTTATGCTTTCGTGGCTTAAGGCCATTAGGGTTGCTATATACACACAAACATACAACATAGCTGTTTCAAAACAAAGATTTTTGTGCATTAATATGCAGAGGGTTTGCCATCAGAAAGCGTTACCACAGACAGGAACACCAGATTTAGCAACAAACTGATACAAAGAAGTGTTATTTAAAAAAGAAACAGAGAGAAGAAAGAACAGGAACACAAGGAGAAAGGCAATACCAAATTCTTTTGCAGATATTTATTAAACAAAAGGATATAACAGATGCACTTGTCCAAATTATTTTCTGATGTAACCTCACAGGCTTCAGAGGAGGAGTAAGAATCAAACTATCTGCTCTGAAAATGAATTATCTGGTCACCATACCCATGTAGGTGGGCAAATTACCTTTACAACTGAAAATTAGAAATAAACAAACCAAAATTATTGAATTCAGCTAGCTCCAGATCGATCAGCTTGCCTATATTAATCTCATTTTCTTATAAACGAGTCATTTGAAATGGGAAAGTTCATTTTGTGGAAGTCCAAAAAAAATCAGACATGATTCTAAAAATCATAAAGCTTAATTTAAGTAATTAAAACTTCAGCCTGCAAAACTGGGCTGATCTTGTAAATGAGTTAATTTCCTCAGGTCTCACTTCTTGGAGTAGACAGAAATGACCAGAATCATGTGGAAAACAAACAAAGAAACAAATAAAAACAGAGTGAACACAGTCTCCTCTCCTCATCTCCATGAGGAGAGACAGTTCTCTCTCCTCATCTCCGTCCATAAGAGAAGGGACACTGGGGCACGTTGGCTTCTGCACTTTCTTCTTTTCCCCAGGTTTGGTCATGTTTCCCTAGTCCTGAGAAACCTGACTGAGGCTTACTAAGGAGTATTCAGAGGAACAAAAAGGCATTTTAAGGACTGTCACTACAAATTTGTATTTGTTCCAAAAGGGCTCTCTTATGAAGGAAGAACATAGCAAACTTAACAACTTGGGCTACACAGTCTGCAATTTGGATCTCTCTTTATTTCGTTTCCACATTGCATGTGACAATGAAAGGTTGTGACATTCTAAGTGGTTCCAGACTCCATCAGGCTGTCCACAATGAATTAAAAAACAATAAAACCCAGATGTTTTCTCAAGTAAACACTTCCTTTCTCAGCAAAGTGAACCAAATGCAAAGGATACTGCTGAAAGTTTTTTTCTAGTATTTTATTTTATATAAAGGTATCTTCTACTTCACTGGCACTTCAGTGTTCTCCTTCCAACACAGTAAAGCCTCTGGCGCTCTTTTCCTGTATTTCTAGTGCTGAAAGCCAAATTCTTGAGAAAATATCTCACTTACATGAATGACTTTAATTTGCTTGTAGATATTTAACAAAGTCTACATCTAAAATAACACTGACAAGTTAAATTGGCCCCTGGCACACGGTTTGCATTGAGGTAAATGAAAAGATTACTTCTTCAAAAAAGTTGACTTTTAAAGCACAGAATTTGTGTCCCGAACAAGGAACATGGAATTGCTTACCAGAAAAGCAAAGCACACCTACTTTTTATTAGCCAGTCTGAGAGGTACGAAAGCAAAAATGAAAAAAGCCACAAATGCTACAAGTAAATTGACTAGATGAAACCATTTGCTTTAATCTTTTAAAACACTTTTTTTAATAACAGAGGTAAGGACTTTTAAATGAAGTATAAATATTAACCCTACACAGAATTGTGTTTTTGAAAAACACTTCAAACATGAGATCCCAATTGCAATGCATTGCAATTTCCTTAGTAAGAATAAATCAAAACCAAAACCAAAACCAAGACCTCCAAGCCCAGGCCTGCAGATGACAATGGTTTATCAAAAGTGGGCATACCTGAACATGAATACAAATAACTCAGAGTGGAAGCCTGCAATACCAAGAACTATTCAAAGAAAGGGATCCCCATAGAGGCTACTTCTTTTTCTCTGTTGGAAGGGAAGTTGCATTTCCACTGTCCTTCCAGAGCTCCTGGGAGACAGTGGGAAAAAAAAAAAAAAAAAAAAAAGATGCTATTTGCACAGCCAGTCTATTTCCATTAAAGGCCAGTAGCACAGCAGACAGACATGTCTAGCATTTAGCAGCACCAGCAGGTATCTGTCTCTCAGAAGACAGTGGTTTCATTCCCCTTTGCCATAGGCATGGTCTTCTGTAGATCCCCCCTCTTCAGCCCCCACTGAGCTTCAGCAGTGGCTGGAAGTGGTGGAAGGCAAAAGCACTAGAGTAAACTTATTCTAAAATGCAGTTCTTGTTGTAAGCTCTGTAGATGGAATCGTTTGATCCAGAAGAAGCTCTGAGAGATTAAACAGTTCTATACCTACTCACCCTCCAATATTACAATGTATTTTCAAGCTTAAAGGATTGCCAGGAAGTTTTTTGTTTTTTGGCTTAGGATCTTCAGCTAATACGTATCAATCCACCTAAGGGGGAAAAAAAACCCAGCAACAACAAATCTTATTCCTGATCTTGTCATCTGGAAAAGCTAATAAGAGATTTCAGTAACAAGGGATCAAAAATATCCAACTGTATTCAACATTCAGGATGTATATTAACATGACAGCAGTCAGGGTGACCCTGAAAGCCAACCAGAGCTTTCCTTTTTACTGGATGCTTGAAGAAAAAATAAATATATTAAAGAGATAGTGGAAAACATGAAAAACAGCAGTAACAAACAAGTGGAATGAGGTAATCCTTGGTGAAAACTGAAATTGTGACTGTAGTCATTGCTCATTGCTCTATGACATTAGAAGAGCTGAAAATATTTTTGCCTGCTAAAACCTGACATCATAATCCCAAGGCTTTTTCTGAAAGAGTTGCCATTGCTGCCATTAATAGCTGATGGTCTTCTTGCACCCAGCTGTCATCTTGCAGCTTTGGGTAGTGCTGAGGCAAATCCTCTCCTCCCTCTCCTCGCTGCAAATCCACATTAACCACGCTTAAACCAGCAGCAGCGTTCTGGAGGGATAGCACTTGCCGAAGAAACAGGCACCGGTCCCACCACAATTTTAGAATGAGGAGAATTTCAAATTACTTCGTTTTAGCTGTTAGACACTCTCAGTTTTGAGAAAAGGGGCTTTAAGTCTTGCAAACTGTTGAAAACATAGCCTTTTCGCTTATCACACATTCTGATAAAGTGATTTGGAAAGCCTTAAAAAAAAATCCTTGAGAGGAAAAAAGCAGCAAAACATTCTTTACCGACGACTTAGATAGAGAGAATATAAAATTCTTCTGACCAGGCCACATCACAAAGGTTTACTTGATAAAAGCAACATGTTGATTTATTCCATTCCTTTCCCCTGCTGCCCAAGCTGTGAAATACAGGCAGATGATGCAATCCCTCTGAGAGAGAAGGAAAAAAAAAAGAAAAGAAAAAAAAAAAGGAAAGAAAAGGAAAAAAAAAGGCGAGCAAGCAGGCAAGAGACTATTTCTCAGCGTAGCATACTGCTGGCATGTCCAAAGTTACGTAAGCCATTCCTGAAGGGACTGCAGGAGTGCCCGAGTTCACTGCACTGCAGGCAAAGCTGAGAGCAGGGTGCTGCAGCTTGAAGCCCACCGCAGGAACACTCCCGAGCCTTGAGCCCAAGCAGGAAAAGCACCAGAAACAGACAGACAATCTTGAAAACCAAACAAAGCTGTCATCAGCATTTGTGTTTATTAAAAACAGAATCAAAACCAACACTGGTGATTTTTCCTAACTAAAGATTAGCAGAAAGTCTTTTGTTCTGGTGTCTGAACTCATCAACCATGCTTACCCTTTAAAAACAAAACCAAACCAAACAAAAGCAGAGGCAGGAATTATAGTCTCTTTTAAAACCATGTGTGATCCTTACCAATTTCTGCATAATATGTTTTCAAGATGAAATCACTAAAAATTACTTGAATTCAAGGTATTTTTTCTACTTGTGAGATATTAATTATACAGTGTTAATTCACACATAAAATATCATAAAATTAGACAAAAATAAAGTTAAAGATTTAGATAATTTCACAACATGATGGGATCATTATTTTTTTTCAGTGTAAGAAATTATTTTAATATAATTTATGTATCTGTTACCTACATACGGGCCAGATCAAATTCCTCATGAAGTCTGGAAAGGCTTGCTTTATTTCAATGGGGCTTTGAACTAAACAATATCTTGGGTATTGCTAAATTTCCCCCACTTCTCCCATTCTCATTTTATTGCAACTTTGAATCTCTTGATATTTAGCCTTTTAGGCAAGACTGCTTGCTTCTGGCTTGGAAAAAGCAGCTTAAGACAATTGGTTTTCATTTCTGTAAATTAAAATAAAAGGTACATCAGCTTTGCTTAAAACGTACAACTGTTGAATCCTTCATTTTCAAAGACCAGAAGGCATCCTGAAAAAGAGCAAGCAACCTCAATTAAAAAAAATAAAAATAAAATAAAATTAAAAAAATCATGAATTTCTCTATAGCATGAGAATAACTAAGGTCCAGATCATTCAGTTATTTCCAATTTCCAGATAGGTACATTCATTTTAAAACTAAAGTGTCTTCCTAGACTTCATCTTGCCTGTCACAGCCAATTAGTCAAGGACAATTATCCACAAGGGCAGTGCATAAAGAAAAAGACGAAAAAGAACAGGGCTCTAACAGCACACACACAGAAGAACAATAATATCTGGGATACAAATTATGCCTTCTCTCAAAGAAATCCCGAGGTCTGTAGACTTGGGAATCATCCCACTCGGTGGGAATCTGATAGGCATCGAACAATGGCTAGATGCACAACAGAACAGCCTGCGGCAGGAAGTGAAGAAGACCTTGGTCAGCTGAAATAGCAAAGGAAAACAAGGTAGAGGGAGCACAATGCTCAGTGACATTCTCATCTGTAGAGCTTCATGCCAAAAGACCATGACAAAGCACATAGGTATGTTCTCGGCTGTCTGAAAATACAGTACAGTGCCAGCTGTGGACAAACACTTCTTTTAGCATGTATCTTCCAACAAAGAAGTCAGCCCAGATCTGAAAGGTCAAACCAGAGGAGGAGGTGACTCAGGAGGGCACTGGTGCAGGTGTTCAATTGTTCAGTAACCACCACCTGCTCCATCCCATCCCAAGCTGTCCCGTTGCAATTGCTCCTCTAAAGTATTTATTAAACATGGCCAGAAGCACGCAGGGCTGAAACACCATCTGAAGCCATCAGATCTAACGTTGCTGAACATATGAAAGTGTTGAGCTTAAGATCTGCTCTCTGCACAGAGCTAACGGCCAGCATCCCTGCACTCCAGCTGGCAGGTGTGCCAGCCCAAGCAAACCTCGCCTGAGGAACATTGTGCTGTACCATTGCAAGTGGAATCGAATCAACAAACAACATAAATAACAGTTCCTTGAGAGAGAGTATGACTGTAGCGGGAGGGTGGGATTGCAGATGCTCTATCTGTACTTGATCTGGGCACTATTCTACATCAATAGTGCTGTTCAGACATTTCTAAACCTTTTTGGAAACAGTACAACCAGAACAGCCAGCCAGAACCGAACAGAGGGACCTGAAAGCCTACACCTGCACTTCTGAAATGCTCCTCAGATCTGGAAAGACCAGCCCTGCCAAATCCATCTCCAGACACCAGATAAACACTGTAAATCCCTTGCCATCACCCTGTCAGAGAAGCATCAATCATATCATCACTGAAGCAATTCCAAAACTCTTCGGCACTGAAATTGCAGACAGAACCTTAACTGACCCTGACCCAACCTTTGTCACACAGTACGGGGAATGAAATGGCTTTTGGGTCATGCACTGTCTGACTTGCGAGTGAGAAGGAGGATTTCTGCTCCTCTGCAGAATTGCGGAGCAGAGGATACCTCATGCTCAGCCCCAGCCCTCCAGCAGTCAGGAGCTGGTGACAGCAGCCAGGGAAAGACCTCTGAAGCTATGTTGGCTGTACCCTTGCTTATTCTCTTATGGGAAAATAACCAAGCCCCTCTCTCTGTTCAAGCTAAGTGGATCACCAAAAATTTCTGAGTGAGCAAATGTATCTTGGATGGGCCATATTCCGTCATTGAAAACGAACATGGTCACAATCATGAGCATTTCAGGTCAAAAGTTATTTAAATTACTTGCACAAAGCACAAAAATGCTCGTGTCACTTCCCACCTTAGATACAGACCTTTTCTACTTCTCCATCAAATGAAGAGCAATTCTGGTTTAAGCACTGGCTGCAGCACGGAGGCCAGAGGGTAACCTCAGGTCAGAATATGCTGCAGTCTCAGGGCCAAATCCAGGATCTTTACTTTCTCCATCTTATCTGTTCATGTCCACTGCTGTCCTCGGTGAGCTACAAATGTTCAGTATGACTAGATTTCTGGCTCTTTTTTGTTTAAAGACCTTTAAGTAAGTTTATCAACAACTGTGTATGACATGATTTATGCACAGAGCAAAGCAGCCCAGACACAGAAATTGAAGCTTTTTCCCAGGATCTCTCCTCTCTTCTTTCATGCCCAGTAGATCTGCAAGGAAAGTTACCACTACTTACACTGCTGCTACCAAGGTGCCACTGAGGAGCACAGAAATTTGACCCCAAATGTCCTGTCTCTCCCATCCTGTTACATCTCTCTAAAGCAAAAGATGTAGGAGGGTTCTTATCTGTTACACAACACACAGGCTGAGGCCCATAATGAATGTTTAAAAAAAATAAAGATAAAAAGGGAGTAAGAAAAAATAGGAAGTGAAAATCCAAATAGTCAAAGCAAAAGATATTGCATACAAGGCATAGGAGAAAGACCTTAAGAGCTTCAACCCAGGATCATTTCTGCTATCCCACTTCAGAGCCACTGCTCTGAATGGATGAGCATTGTAGAGTATCGAGACTAAAAAGAAAGCCTCAGGGGCCTGCAGAACATGAGGCCAAGCATTTCTCCCTGATCTACTGACTCCCAAAGCTCAGAATTAAGCTGGAGTTTTGTTTACATAAAGAAACGAACAAATACCTTATACCTTTCTTATGCAACAACAGTCCCAGAAATATACAGCAATCAGAGGTGGCGACCACCATGGCCGTTGGGAGACCCTTGGCTAGATGGCATTAAGAGCAGAGTCCTGTTACTGCATTATGCTCCTTGCTCATGAATTCCACACCAACATGTCTCCGCAGCTGAGAAAAACAGCTCAATGCCAAGGATTTATGTAACAGGTGTAAACAGCAAAAGAAATTCTCTGGCAAACCTACCTACTCAGCCCGAAACCCATCACCAAGACAATAAAAACAAAGAAACTAAATAGGAAAAAAAAATGCCACTAATTCCACAAACACACTGACTGCAATGTTAAACAAATACGCCAAATTGCTTCGTGAATTGCCAAGTGCTGTACTACTAGGTTTCCTCCTGCGCAGCGTCAGTGTTGTGACCGCAGGTCTGGTTAGGATCACTGCCGTGAAAAATAAAACTTGCGAGATAGGCCACACGGTTTCTTTGAGCAATAAATTATCTTCAGCCTGGTTTGGACAGCAGCAAAGTGCATACAGGATTCAACAGTGAAATTTCAGCCTCTCGAAAGTCAGTGATAAAAATCTCATTTGTGTCGGCACGATCAGGTTTTTACTCCAACCTCACGTTATTCTCATTTCAACTGTAAAAATACAGTCTTCGACAAAGCAAGCAAAATGGCAAGAAATGCACCAATAATATAGCAAACATCCTCTGCTTGGGAAAACCATCCTTTAGAAACTAATATTTTTAAGGTCAAACCATGTTGTAATCTGTTTCCAACAATGATTTTGGACAAGCCTCTTCAGTGCTCTATGTTTCAGTGATCACAGCTGTAACAGGGGGACAACACAACACCCTACATTTCATTTTTATTTTTTTTAGCCCATCCAAACCAAGTAGAGAGGAAAAGTTACATCCAGAGCTGCAGTCCCATATTGTTAAGTGTTGACAGTGAGTGTAATATGACCAGCAAAACTTTTCCACTTCCACTGAATTCTTTTCCTTTCCTTTTGTTTTACAGCCTGCTGAAACAGTGATAGTCCACATCTGGATAGTGTCTGGTTCAAGGCAGACACCAAATAGAAAAGGCCATGTTTGGGATTAGAGGCAAGCATTCAGCGCACAGGGTAGAAGAGCCATTTAATGTTTTTCTGCACAACAGTGTGGGGAGGGGAGGAAGTGGGCTGTAATGTTGGTGACATTTTATGCTGCTTTCTGAGCCCCAAACACTTAGTTTGAATTTAGTTTCTTGATCCTTCTTTTCTCTGAACAGAGACTGTACCTCATAAAAACAATGAAAGGAACCATAAAGATTAAGTTATTTCAAACGTTTCCAACAACTACCATATAACCTGTATAAAGGGAGAGCATGAATGAATTCTGCCGCGACAGCCTTATCATACATAACAGCCCCCAAGACCCCTTGGTGTTACTACCTAGACACAGTAGGAAAACCACGTAGTAATATCGACAGAGGACACCAGCAAACAATGGAAATAAGCACCTTGTAGGCATACCAGCATAGAAAGACACCCAGCAAGGAAGCGATGAATACGGTAACAAAAGAACAAGCAGAGATCAGTCCAGGGTCCAAATGAGGATGGAAATTACTCTACTATCCATTAAAAACAGTGAGAAAAGCAGCTTGCTGTAACATTTCTGAAATTTTTGTATCTCCTACACTATCAACATATCCTCTTTGCATATCAGTTAACTTATTGCCACAACTGATGAGTAATTACTTAATGCTGTAATGAACTGCATTAAATCTCTTTGAAATGTGATGAGTCTAACAGCATTCCAGCATGCAGGAAAAAAAAAAAAAATCATTTAAAAACTACAACATCAACAACAAACACCCAAAAAAACTCAAGAACATAATCAGCTGCATTTCTGGAAGAAGGTATCAGAAACAAAGGCAGCCTCCTTCTTTAAATAGAACCAAACATCCCCCCATGAACATAGTTGCATGCTATGCATGTGAAGGAAAAAAAGACCTTTCAGTGGCTGTTCATGTGAGAGGAGGATGTAAGAGGAAAAAAAAAAAAAAAAAAAAAAAAAGAGAGAGAGAAGAGAAAGAAAAACAAGCCAAAGCAAACCACCACAGGCAGACAAGCAGAGGGAACACAGCATGACTAAGCACTGGGCTCACGGACCCCACCCCCTCAGAGAACATTTTGATTTACAAGTAAATAGCGTCGCTTTGGGGTTTTGCCCCATTCCCTCAATTTCCCTACCACACCCCCCAAACATACACACCCAGCAGTGCAGCAATATAGGGTTTTGCATATTCTTTGCTGACATGTGCGGCAGTGTCAAATACACAACTCTGACCATCATTTACTTGTCCTCATTAGTACAGCCTGCTTTGCCTGGAAATTTTGTTCAGCTGTTTGAGTCCAGGAAGGCAAATGATATTATTTGGTAACTGCAAAAAAGATGCTCAGAGATGTGAGAAATGAAAATGACCATAAATTTAAAATGTTACAGAGCCATTATTTTTGTGATTTTTTTAACGCCATGGGGACAACCTTGGACACCTGAAATGTAGGGCTCACATTAAAAAAAAAAAAAAAAAAAAAAAAAAAAAAAAAGCAGCCATACAACTCCTAATATACTTAGGAAAGGAACTCATTTTTCTAACATGTCTTCTAAAAACATTTTCCTGTAGGATGTGATTACAAGTAGTTGAGGAACAAACGTGGCCATAAGACAGCACACCTCTGAAACCTGCCTACTGCTTTACAACGAACTGCATCATGCTGTATTCACAATTCTCCACGTACCTGCTGACTGCGATGCTGTTAACGTCACCTTGCTCACAAAGAACTCAACAGACAATAAAATGAATTGTAAGAACAGAAAATCCCATGATAAATGAAGTGCATTAGTAAGAATATTCAAAATTCTGCCCATGTGGATGAGAACTGGGTCAGAGTTTCTCCCAGATATACCTGCCAAAGCTATGTAACAAATACACAGTTATAAAATGAATTAAGCAATCAAAAGAGACAAGATCTAAACTCTGTTATTCATTTCATTTTATAATAGAGAAAAGAATCGAGACACTACTGAATAAGAGCCACGTCATTTTCTCCCACATTATTCTTCATCATGACATACCGTGAGCAGAGATTAAATAGAAGCCCAGATAAGTTCAAATGATATAGCTATCAAACCTAGGTGTTTCTAATAGGTCCTTCACAATGATATCTGGACTATTAAAAAGAAGTGACACAAAGACTGTAAAATAAATGAGAGACGGAGTCAAAGAGAAGGAGCTACTCAGAATAGCTTAACAGGATAACCACAGGGAAATGGGGATAGGAAGGAAGAGGCAACACTAACATTGTGTTTAATTTTGTCTCCTCCCAGTCAGCAAAAGACATAGGGTCTGATTCGTCTCTCCTTTCTATTAGTGTAAAAGATAAGGGACCCCATGGATGACCACGAAACTACACCGATATAAGTGGAAGAGAATTTACAGTCTTTTAAATCTCTCCAGATTGTCCAAATTATGCTCATGCTGAAATGAAAAGGGCTTCTCTCCTCAGGGACATACAGGGTGAAAAGTTGGCATTATTGACTCCCGGTTTGAGCCACGATGCAGGAGGTGTCTGCACAGTGAATCAGTGGAGAGGGGGGCTGCCGCTCCATTCACGCCTCCTCTGAGAGCAAACGTGCCAGCCAAGTACAAGCCTCATCAGACATCTGAGAATCCACCAAGCTGCAGACCACACCTGACCTTCCCCAAAGACACAAAACCATGGGGAACCACTCTCCATTATTTCTAGATCTGCTGCCTGTGGGCCTTTTAACGAGATGGTGGAGGAGCCCGTTCAGATCCACTGTTCTTGTTGCAGTCACTCTTCATTACTGCTCCCAGTCACAGTCAGTAAAATAAGGGGAACCCTCTGAGACACTGGATGCCAGCAGAAAATTATCAACAGCCTGGTGTTTAATAGCAGCTCTGCTCGTAGCTACCACATATGGTTTTTTTTTCCTCTGTGAAATGTGATTTCTTTAGGATAGTGATTATAAAGCATTGTGTTTGCTACAGAACCACCACAGTAATAAAAATAATAATACAATCAAATGGCAATGCTAATAATGCCTTCCATTCACAGATCTGAAGTTTAATGACTCAAACCTGGCAGCACCCTGGGAGACTTGAAAAAAAAAAAGAGGTTTTCCTTGCTGTTAGAAAGGGCAAATGAACACACAGATGGATTAAATGCTGATTCCTCCAAAGGCAGGAGCAGAACCTGCAGTCAAAGTACGGAAACAACCCCAATTTTCAAACCAGTGGTTACATGCTGCCTTTCTCAGTGGTATCATCTTATCAAGGAGACTCATCATAACACACTTTCCTGTGCCAACCAGAAAAGTTGTACCAGCATAAAACAGAGAGAGAAGGGAGGTAGAGAAATTCCAGTGTGATTCCTGGAGTAAAAAGGCACTTCTTAATTTACTTTTGTCATTTGAGGTATGTAAGTAAGCTGAGCCGCTATTACACTGGAACAAAAGTGTGGAAGGAATGATCTTTCTAACCATCCTGCTATAGTTCTGTGAGTACAACTGGCAAAATTTCCCTATATGAACAACCTCCTACCACCTCTGGTGATAAATGGAGGGAATTGACTAAACGGGAATTAAACTTGGTTCCAGGCAAATTAACTTTTTAGCAGAGGCACCTTTACCCTGAATGTCAAATATTTGCCATTGCTGTATTGCAATACATATACACATACGCAGTGCCAAGAGCCCCTGGTACAACAAACTTTTGCCTGCAATTGCTGTGAGCTGGAGCAGGTGAAACTCGTGAAGCACCTTGGTCGTCCTTGAGCTCCAATAACAGTGCTGCCATGGAGCCAAGCTACTCCAGAGCAAAATGTCAGGCACCCATTTCCAATCCTGTTACTCACAACCTGCCCACAATGCCACGTTTCTCCTGCAGTGACATTTAAACTCTTCTGTTTACAGGGATCACCCTGTAACTCCAGGTGCTGTGAGGCTTCTACATGTGGGGCCATCCGATGTGGAGCTTTTGTACTTTCTGCACAAAAGGGGAAGACGTGGTGTGTGTTGGGAAGACATGCTACTACAGCCTCAATACATGTCACCATGATGAGCCAAATTTGGTAGAGAGGGCTTTTCTGGAGATATTTCCATCTGTTGCATTTATAATTCCCCATGGCAGTTCAAAAGCATGAGAAAAGAAAGGACAAGAGAGGTTTCTGGGCTACCCTGTGTTAGCAATGCAGGGGAAGCTTTGCAGGGCTGAATTAGATGCCTCCTCCTTCCTGCCCAAAGCCCAGGCAGTCCTGCTGCCAGGGTGCAACTGCCTAGGGGGAGCTAAGGAAGGCCAGGGAGGCTCTGTGGCCCCCTGCAGCACAGCCATACTCTCATGGGAAACACAGCCCACAGCCACAAAGCTAACAACAGCACAGAGAGGCCATTTTGATCCTACTTTTTCATGCCCTGAAACTTCCTCACCAAATCTCTCTGGACAGTGGCCTACAGACAGGCTGGGCCAGACATTCTGGGGAAGAGAAGGAGCAAAAGTTGTTGTTGGTACTTACAGCTCTTTTGAATTTATTTTGGTAATGGTAATATCTGCTGTAGAGATCTGCACATGGACCTGAACATTACATTTACCTGAACCATGGATTTGTGTTTCTGAGAGTCTGCTTCCTGCTGCTGGGTTTGAGACCACTTAACTCCCCTGGTACCAAAGGACTTGCTGAAGATTTACAGTGAAAAGTAAAATCAGACCTCTAAGTTTAGAAAGAGGAATCAATGTAAAGCTCTGCAAATACAAGAAATACATCTAGGTGGAGGCGTGAAGCAGCCTGCTGTGCTTCATTACCAAGTGAGAAAAGGTTGGGTGGGCTCCCATAGGTGGAGCTGTCTCACAAACAGCTCAGCACAGCACAACGCCTCTCTACCAGGTCTTGGACCACTGAAGTGTTTTATTCACTGACTCGGTGTTTCCCAGGCAGATACCTCATGAGGCTGAATCCCACCTCTCAGCATAGCTCCTTGAATTGAGGAGTTCAAGAGCTGGTTTCGGCACGACCATGCACACACCCTAGCAGAGATTACTATGCTAAGGGGAAGACATGAAGGGTCAGCAATTTGGACTGCACATTTTACCTGGCAGCTTGGTCTTTAGCAACTAAACCCGCCTTCTAGTTCAGAAAATAGCTGAAGCTCCAGCAAGTACAGGGATTTCAGGAGTCCAGGCACAGACAGCATGCTACAGCCACACATGCTGTCCCCAGCAGTGATGCCTTCACCACCATGAGCTAAAAGAGCCAACACAGCAGGAGAAACAACCACTGGGAAGCTAGAGCAAATCTTCCATCCAGGTAGCTGCAGCCATGGACTTTGAAACAAAAGGACCCTTGATACAATGAAATGACAGAGAAAACACACCTGTGGCCTCGAGCATTTCTGAAAGTGAGGTGAGCAATAACACAGACTGTACCACTGACTGTTAGTTAACTATGACAGAAACTCAGTAATGCAGTTAGAAAGTTTCTATTCTTAGTCCAAATTTGGATGTTCCTCTCTTGTGCACGTAGACCGTGGTTGACAAAGTTAAATAAAATCCTTTGCCTTATATAGCAGAAAGCTTTTAGGCTACAAGCATCCCATACCAGAATGGTTTTCAGCCTAAAAATTACATTATGATGACAATTCAGACACTAATTTTTTGTTTAAGCCCTATGGATTGAGCAGTTCTTAAAACACAACACTTAATAAAAATAATAATGAATAGTAAATCCATGTATATATGGAAAATGATTACGGAAAAGTCTCTCTTTAGGAGGTAGAAAAAGAGTTGAACAGAATTTACTGAGAACTTATAGTATTTTGTAGTCCATGATGCATGTTTCTATTATTTTCCTTTAACATTATGCTATAGCATAGCAGTAGGGGGACGAAGTGCCTCATAAAAAATCTGTACAGATATATTTTTGTGTAAAGATTAGCCTTCTTCTATGAAAGCCTATTTTTTAAAACACAGCTACAGTTAAAGAAAGAAAACCAGCCAATTTTCTTGAAATGCAGCCATGTGTGGAAGGTTTTACTTGCTAAAACACCAGGAAACACCATCTCAGTAATGCTTTTTTACAGGATGTACCTACTTCAGCTCAAGTGTTAGTAAACAGGGGGAACAAAAGTCCTAAGCAATCTGTGGACCACAATCCCCACCACAATCACCCACAGAATAGTTAGCTAGGGCTCAGATTCTCCCTTACACTAATAAAATCTGAAACTGGACTTCTTGGTCTCTCTTTTAGCCACCAGACTTGTGGCTTAGGTGGGCTCTCACAGAGATTTGTCTGCTCAAGGGTTTGCATCAGTAATAGCTGAACAGCTCACAAAAATTAGAAACAATAATAAAAAAAATCCAACTAAACATGAGCCCAGGACCAGCATCACCACTCAGACAAAAACACCTCACATTTAATTCTGAGCACAGGAGAGTAATTTTTAAGCAGCTCTGCTAAAGGTGCCCAACCTGTACATATGGTCCCTGCGATAATCCCGACCCAACGCATCCACCAACCTCTGCACACGGGTCCATATGGTGACCACCAGCACTTGTGGTGCTAAACCACAGGGCCAGTCCTGTCAATGTCCCTGAAGGCCAGAAATAAAAAGTTGTTAAAATGGGACCTTTCCATTTAGTAGGGTAACAACGCACGGAAGAACACTAGGATAACGTGGTCACGCACTGGTACAAGAGGCACAAACCAGCTGACTTGACAAAGTCATGCCAGCGTGCATGGCATGCACCCCTCGATATACAGGTTTATACTGGAAGGCTGCACCCCACAACGGCCACTCCTGAACACGGTAAAGCAGGGCAAAGCCTCATGTCCTTTTACAGAAAAACACTTGCTCTTCTAGCACTATCACAGCAGCAGCAAAGAATGCAGAAGTGCAGAAGAGCCCATTGTTTCTGTGCCAGCTGAACAGCCGTTTGCTGGGAGGGAGCAAAAAAGCAGAGTGATGCTCTGTGATGAAGTTACCAATTGCCCCAGTTCAGGCTGGGTCTCTCTACATCACGTACTCTTTGTGCCCAAGGGCAAGCGTGGAGAAGGAAATCAAGAGAAGGTGTTGTCCACACTTTACATCAGAGAAGACATAAAGTTGGTGTCGTGAACTTGAGCACTTCATCCTAAAAACTCCCCCCAAAGGTTGTAAAAAGCTGTGAATTTGTAGTAGGAGAAACGGAGCCCTGGAGGACGGAGCAGGTGAGAGGACTGGAGGTGAAAGCACTGTTGCATGCTAGCACCTGCACGCATAAGGGTGGAGAGAAATGCCCAGGAGGCACTGCAATGAAACCTCCACATCTCCTTGGCAATAACATAGGCATCGGTTTTGATCACTGGGTAGAAAAGCAGTGCAAAAGGCCCAGAAAGTCATCTGCAGAGCATAAAGCTAACCCAACAGCACTGACTGGCAACACAAGATGCTAGACGATTCTGGATTAGCTTAATGGCTTCATGTCTCATCAGCATGAAACAAAGGAGCCCTTGTTATTAGTAAGTATTTTATATTAAATTAAGATAATCAAAAGAAAAAAAAAAATCAGTATGAACATTTAGAACAAAGGCAGAGGGTAAAGAATGTGTCCTTTTAAGATAGCCTGTATTTCTTAGGAAACGCGTTACTGACTGAAGAAAATAAAATGGGAAAACCTGTATCTAGCAACCTTCTTGATTGACACAGAGAATCTTAGAAAACAACATTGAAAACTGATTCCTACAAATTCCCTTAATAAATGCAAGTCCCTCAGTCTGAGATGAAGACAGACAGAGAGTAAAGAACCAGGCCCATTTTTTTGGCAAAGGCATGTAGTTGGTGTTCTTGGCTAAACTCATGATCTTAAAATGATGACATGCGCGTATTTATTTTGGTGTGGCAATTAACTAGGAACTCAGACCAGAACAACTACAAACAGATTTCTGCCCCATGGGTTTATATAATGCTTGAAGAAGGCACGTAGGAATCATAAAGGTAATTCAGAAGTATTTTTAAGTTATTTTTCATAAATTTCAATAGAAGAAACAGGAGTTTAACATCTGGTGAGAGAGTTTGAATCCAGCAGCTCAGTCTTATCAAGGCATATGTTAAATATATGATAAAAAATCCAGCTAGCCCATTATCTCTAACAGCATCTGTGAATTTTTGAAACTGCCATTTCTGTAGACATTTGAATTGGTCACTGGAGGTGGTAAATAAGATGATTTGCCACAGATGCAAGGAATCAAATCCTGGAGCTGTGCACAGAACAAATGGGAGCTCTGTTCGAGCCAAGATGGAGCCTTCCCTCCTCGCTACTTGAGGCCAAGTGCACCCACAAACAGCTGCACTAAAGCCCTCACATCAGTTACGGCCTGACCGCTGCTGAGGAATTTCACAAAGTTGTATTTACTTGTTAAAAATGATTGATTTGAGCTCCCCTCCATCTTTGTGCAATTCGTCTGCACGCTGTACCATCTGCCGTAATTCTCCCAGGTTGGCTTTGTCATACCGTAACACACAAAAATCAATCACAGCTTCTTGATATGTCAGTGCCTGAGGAAGAGCGGCCGCATGCATGATCTCACCATTCATTTCACACTGTACTTTTGCTCCCTGCCCAGCGAGTTTGGAGACGGTACGTTGCTCCCCTTTCCAACAATAAGATCTTATCACAGGCAGCTGGCCCACGTTCTGCACTTTCATTTTTATTGTGTGGGTTCTGAAACTCTGATGCAAATAGTCTGCCGAACATCCTCCCTCCACTGCATGTGTTTTTTTTTTTTTTTTCCCTCTTCAACCTCCTTGCATGCAGTGTGCTCCAGCGTCATGCTGGCTCCAGCCAGCTCCCATTGTTCACATTGTTGTTTTTGTGTCAAGGGCGTGAGAGGAATTTTTTCTTTTTTCTTTTTCTTTTTTTTTTTTTAATTTTTATTTTTGCCAGGACAGCAATTTAAAGCTAAGGCCTTGAAAGTACACTTGCCATTTGCAGGAAAATAGCTACTGGATTCACCACAAGGCCAAAGATGAGAGGAAGACCCAAGTGGTTAAAATACAATAACATAAATTAAAGAAGGACTGAAGAAAGAAGCCATTTGCAGAATAGGATGAAGACACCAAAAATTGAATATTCTCTGCAATGGCCTACATAGAAGAAGAACTGCCACAGCAGATTAGATGAGTGGTCCGCTGGGGCTGCCGTGCCAGCAGCACGGTGGTTATCTCTAAAAGCGTGAGAGAAATGATGCGTGTGACTGGGAGTGACAAACGGGACAAGGTAAGCAGCCAGCTAATTGTGCAGTGCTGTGCATGGGTTATGCACGAGATACTTCCCGATACCTACTTGCGAGCAGCACTACTTATTTCTGTATGGAGTGTGTGTCTTTTTTTTTTTTTTTTTGCTTCATTCAACAGGAAAAACAAGAGGAAATGAACATTTCACCATTCCCTTCACAGTTTTGTTTTGTTTTTAATTTTTAAATACTGTTCTCCTTCACAGCTCATAAAATCTGAAGCCTGTCTCCTATAACCTTTCTTCTTTAAAATCTCATCTATGTTGATCCTGCCTCCTCCTGTGACCACTTTTATCACATCTTTTGCAATTGTTGCAACTGAAGACAGCAACCTTTCAGGTGACATTCCAGCCTGTCCTCAATACTATGCCCTCTAGGTTTACACCTTCTAGTTGGCTTTTATTGCCCTCCAACCAAGTATCCTAGGAACTGCAGTGGTTATTGTGGTTTCCCCAAAGCTTCCCACCAGGTTAGCACCAAGAAGCCCCGAGTGTCTAGGGTGAAGCCCATGAGAGTTCTTCAGAAGCTCTGGTCTTCTGTGGGACTTTCTGCTGACACAAAATTTCCCCTGCTTTCTCTCTGTGTCTTCAGTGCCCTTCCCCCTCCTCCTCTCCTCATCTGCTGGCTGTACAGATATTTGCAACCCTTCAGGTGCTTTTCATCCCCTACACTCATGTTTTGATCTGAAGCTCAAGGGAAGCCTTCCCATTGATTTCATAGAGCCTCAGGCCAGTTCCCAATTTACTTTCCACTCCCTTCTCTAAATCCTTCAAATCCCTACAATGCTCTTGTTCAAGTACCAACTCCTCCTAACTACAAGTCCCCTCTTAATTTTGCTCTGCTCTGAGCTGCTGCCAGTCATCATTTGTTTATTCTGTGGCTTCAGAGCATGCCCTTTGTTTGGCATAGAAAATATCTACGCTTCCAAATCTTACCTCATCAGTTCAGGATAAATGGTCCTTGCCTAGTAGTTTGTATTTTCTTTCAAAGTTTCTTATAAAGGGCTACACCAAAAAGGTCATGAAAAAATGGAGGCAGTTGGCCAGGAAATGGTTCTTCAAGACCCTACGCTGGCCTTTCCTCTTCCTAATTATGCTCTGAAGTGCCTCAGCAAGCAGTCAATAACAGGCCCTACACTAACAACTTCCACTCACCACAAACAGCTAGTCATAACTTGCTGAAATACAAAAGTTATTCATAAAGCTGTCTGCTCCTTTAAAGAAACCAACAACTCTGTTTGTTACACACTTGGGATGTTGTCCTCCACCTGTAGAAGTGCACTGAGACTCCCCTAGACTCCACCAGGATTGGGCTGAAGCCCACAATTCATTATTTTTGTGATTCCACACTACTTATTCCAAAAGCCTTAGATGTATACTGGTACCTTTTAGTCCTGGTAATTTATTGAACTTTAGATTCTCAAGAGGTTTTACATCTTCATCCTTAGACACTTCTGTCTCTGTTAAAGAGACATAGATAGGTTAAAATTGTATTTACAGAAGTCAGCTTTCCTCTCCCTAAATCACGTAGGACTTACACCAGCTACCGACAGTACTTCAAGTACTTTTGTCTTCTGTTGAACATCCTGTACAAACCATGTGGAAATTATGTTGTTTTCCCTCAGAAGTGCACTGGAAACAATGTGCACACACCCATGCATGCAGGAGTACAACACAGAGCTAAAAGTCCTTTTTCCTAAAACCTTACCTCATGCTGGGGAGCAGGTGACTCTGGGACTGACTGCAGGAGAGGAGCTGCAAGTCTTTGCTACTGGTCTGTTATTGCAAATAAGAGCAGACACATGATGAGGGAAATAGAACTCCCCCAGAACTTGCAGAATTTATCTGATGTGAGAAGAAATCAGGTCACCCACCTCAAATGCGCACATGCTGCATGGTCTTTGAGTGAGATGTACTGACACCTCATTTTAAACAAAGTCTGTAGCCCCATACAGTTTTCTCTGCATACACTCATCAGTCCTCTAAATGCTAGAACCTTTGAGGCTTTGACTAAGAAACCATTGCTTTATTTTATGGGCTTTGGTTAATAAACCACCATTTTATTTTACTGCTAGGCCTGTCTGACACCATGCAACAAGATTAATTAGGATAGAAAAATAGTAACGGAAGAGGACAGCTATGACGCAGGAGTGATGTGCACACCAGAAATATGCTGAAGGAGCTTGGGACAGGAAGATGGGAGGGCAGGATGTCTGCCCACTGCTGTAATAACACAAATCCCATCTTTTTTGTCCCTCCTCTTCACATTCCTCCAAAGCAGCTATTAGGATAAGGGCACAGAGATCACCAGAGACATCTCCCACCCCTTCCTCCATGTTACTTGTCGCACCACTGCCAGAGGTAGGCCAGGACACCAATTTACTTCCAAATTTTAAAGAGGGATACATGCATTTTGGTAGGCATCAAACCATGTGTCATTCATGCACCTGGTCTAGGTGACATATTTCTCTGATAGGAGTATGTCAGGGACTCCAGCTCGGCCCCACACCCCAAGTCTAGGCCACAAGTCCAAAGAGGGTGAAGGACTTCACTGCTGTACTCTGTTCTAGTAAGCTTTGCTTCTTCTTTCAGCCTTATGCTCTGCTGTCCTCATAAAATTCAGTTATAACATTATAGCCAATATCAAAGTGTTGACCTTAACATTAATTACTCAGGCTAGCAATAGTTGCAGGTCCCCAAAGAGTCCTTTCATTATTCCTGGTTTTGGACATTGACATCACTGAGGAAGAGAGATTTCTCAATAAAGCTGGAGCTAATGCTTCTCAAAGTTTAACTCATCCCCCTGAATTTTGATCATGCAATTGATCAGATTGTCGCAAAGAATGGGAAAAGCTTCTAAAAAAAAAAAAAAGAAAAGAAAAGAAAAACACTGGATTCCATTTTCAAAAGTGTCATTGAATACTCTTTGGGTTTGTCAGCTCTCTAAAATAGCTTGGTCTAAAAATTTCACATTCTTTTTATTCCTGCTAAGGAACGGTGCCCTTGACTAGTCTCTTGTGCATATCTTTCTTTCCTTTTTTATTTATTTATTTATTTATTTATTTATTTTTGGTGGAGATTACATGAAGAATTAAACAAATTAATAAAGTGCCCAAAGAACACATTAGCTCACAAGCAATATAAATGACACATCCAATCAATCTGACACATTCACTGCAGACCTATTCCTGTCTTCCTGTCTAGCTGGTTCTTGGGAGACTTAATTGTCAAAAGATCCCAAGGGAGATAAAAAGGGAGAAGAGTGAGGACAGAGTGGGGAGCACCATCTGAGGTCTTGGAGGCAACTGCTCCATTTCCTATCAAGGCTGAGTTTCAGATCCCCTGAAACAAGTAAGGGGTGAGAATATGAAGAAAAGTGAAGAATGAGCATGGACCTGCTAGATGAAGAAGATCCCATGGGAAGCCAGCAAGCTCCCTGTTATGAATTCATGATTTCTTCCTGTGCCCCCAGCTAACACAGTGCTATCAGAGGCACTGTTATGCCTCTCCTTATTTTCTCCTGCTTTAATGCAGAAGACGACATTTCTTAGACTTGCTTTCTTGACCTCTGCTACTTATTAGGTGCAGGAATAACTTGAATTTAAAGCAGTTTTTTTGTGCCAAAGACAGACTTGATTAGGAACGGTTAAGTTCCTCTGTAACAGATGCTGATATAATTTTTTAAAATCACATCCAATCCTTAATTGCTGATGACAAAGACTATTTGCAGCACACAGGGATGCCAGGAATACCCTTCCATCTCAGTGTTACAGGCAAGAAAAACATTGGTCAGCACTGATCATTTTTCTGTGGCACACTTTGCACACGCTGCTTTGGCTCACACCACCAGGGATGACAATGCTGACAAGAGGGGTACACGGAGTGCTTGTCAGAAAGCTGCCTCACTCTAATGTAACCATAAAAACAACAAAACTATGGCCAGAATAACTGCCTCCAGACACACTCCAGCTCCTCACAGCTGAGGGCTCAGGAGGGTGTCTCCTCCTTGACCTCCTTCCCCCTTACTCCTACAATTCCTCTGTGCCCATGAGCATTTCAAAAAGGGGGAGAAGGCCACTGGGCCTCCTCAGAGGCGTGAGCTCTCTGAGGGAACCATCCTGCTACCTGCAAATGGTGAGGAAGGCCCTGAGCTCAAGGACTGCTGCTGTGTGACACCAGGCTGCAGGGAAAGGACCTTCTCATGCCACACAGCCCTGGTCCACATGAGGGGCGTCAGTGCTGGCAGGTGTACAGGGAGAGGGGAAGGGCACAGGAGGCCCAAACCCACAAGCTCTGCTTTTCATTATGCTTGAAAGCAACAATATGCATCCTCCCCTTTGCTTCCATTTGGGCAGAGGCTTTGAATGCCACATTTCAGTTATGCCCAGAGCAAACTGCTTAGTCCTACTTTTCATGAAACAGCCACTAACTAGGAGAGAGATACAGGGTGGAGAAGAGGTTGAAGAAGCTGGGGGAAGGGTAACTAGGTAGGCAGACCAGTTGGTTGGGGCTGTGTGAGGGTACCTGTTGGGCAGCCTTGGTCTTGATTCCCTCAGCTGGGAGCCAGACAACACACAAGGCCTGCTGCTTGGACCATACCAGACCCACCAAGCCTGCTTCTGCTGCCAGGAGGAGCAAGGGGGTCCCAGCTGCCCACCCCTGCTAGCAGGGGAGCACCCAAGGCCTAGGAGGAACAGAGCAAGTGAACTACAGCATCGTGCCCATCCAAGGCACCTTCCTGGCAACTTCCTGACATGCATACCTGTCTTCAACGTCCCTATTATGCACAAGAACAGCTGACTACTGAAGACTCGATCATTTCTCATTTTTCTCCATCCTGTTGGCTGAAATGAACATCTTGCCCAACTAGCATCAGGGGACATGACAGATGTGTCTTTTTGCAATGACTGTATATATAGCCTTAACACAGCACTGTAGCCTTAACACAGCACCAAGCAGTAGGTTAAAAATAAAAAAGAATAAAAAAGAATATAAAATCAAATTTTTGGCAGCATTCATCAATTGCAAAATTTTATCTCACATACGAAGTTTCCAGAGGGAGCTGGTCATACACAGAAGCCACCCCCTTTCAGCCCATTGCCCTTCAGTCCCCCCCACTTCATCTCCTTCCAGAGCAGGCTAATGCCTTGCCCCAGGGGGGCACTCTGTGTACTTGGAGCCACCACCTTCAGAACTGTTCATTAATTATCTTTCCCCATGACCATTCTTTGTCCTCCAATGCTCTTTTTCTTGTCTCCTTCCTTGCTTGCAATCCTCATGGCCTTCAGTTTCTCCTTTCACAGCTTACTGAAGATCCCCCCATCCCTTGTGAAGGCCTCCTGCAGCCCATTGCCAACCGTGTGAGCCTTCTCATCCCTAGCACTCAGATTTGCAGTCACACAGGTGAAATGCAGATTGAGGCCTTCCAAGGCATCAGACTAAACATATCTCCTGACTTTCAGCTAACCTTCTACTGAGCAGCACTGTAATACTCACTTGCACATACTGTAAGTGCAGAGGCACATTTTAATAGTAATAAAAATAATGTTCTTTTTCCTCTGTTGAAAACATGGAAGATTTCCAGCAGCAAGTCAGGCAGTCAGCCTCCCCTGTACGCCTACTCCTGCAGGCGTGCGTAGGGAAGAAGTTCACTTTGTGACATGGAAGCCTGTCATTCCTCCAACCCGTCTTTCTTCTCTGATGCCCACATAGACACTCTTATATTTTTTTCCTGGATGCCTTCCCTCCTTCAGAGTTAAACTGAACCTCCCATCCTGATCACAGGCCTCTGCATTCAAGGCACAGCACAGAAAAGGAAAAAGAACATTTTTTAAAATTATTATTATTTTATTTTTTTATAACATCCTAAGCTCTGGCTCAGTGAAAGAACTGACTGGTCAGCGTCTCCACGCCATCATAAATTTCCTTTAAGTGATAAAGTTACTCATTCAGTCTTTACTGCCTCCTCTGACGAAGACTGTGGTGGCCAATTACTTCAAGAAACGCCACATTACAAATGGTAACTCATTCACTGAATTGTTTTATAGACCAGTGTACATCAATTTTGCATAGACTATTTTGTTTTTAGAGCTAATTCCTAATCCTAACTCACATCACAGACACATATCTCTGCTTGGATTAATTAAGATCTTAGAGAGAACCTTCTGCTCCATTACCCTCTGTTACTGATTTGTAAAAGAGGCCACAAAGCAATGCTCTTAATGATAATGAGGGGAATATATTATCCCTTAATGTCATTCCTGGTTCCTATGCTTAAAATGTGAAGAGAGAAGAAACTTGGACATTTCAGGGAACAAAAAGAAAATCTTTGTCAGCTGCATGGCATTCTTAAGTGGCAGATGTAACTCTTCAGTAGATGACCTACTTAATTCTCCATAACAAGCACTTTGGTCAGTGATTCCTCAAACCTGAAAACACTAACTAGGAAGAGGAGAGAGACTACCAGGAACAGGAAGTTACAAACAAAAAGAGGCTCTTGTTTATACTACTAATGACGTGAAGCAGCTCGACAGGACCAAAAGCACTAAGGGTCAAAAGAAGATGAAGCTTTTTTGGAGCACACTGAAGGCCAGTGCTAACTGAGATAGGAAGACTGTGCAGACCCTCCAAGTAAGGGAAAGAGCTGTGTGGGAAAGTGCAGAGGAAAGACAAGTTCTCTTGCAGGGACCAACTGAGCTGCTGAGCATCCTCAGGTGGGAGAAACCACCCTGGCTGATTTTATAGAACCTAGGTAAAAATAACCACATCAGCTGTGACCAGAAAAATAAATAAATAAATAACCAATAATAATAATAATAAATAATAAAAAAAAAAAGATGAATTGCATAAGATTCAGGATTTGCCCCCTACCAAGCTTCCTGCTCTTTGATGAGACAGAAATCCATCTTCTGCAGGAAAAGGCACCAGAGCAAAGGTGGAAAGGCTCAGTTACAGCAACAGGGCTGGACTGCTGAAGTAGCCAAAAAAAAAAAAAAAAAGGCCAAGTCCTGGCTCACAGGACTCTTCTTTCATCTTTATTTGAACTGTAACCCAACACAATCCCATTCCCACCATACATTTACCTTAAACAAAAGCAGCAGCAAAATCAAAAACTTCTCAGTGCTGGGGAGGGGAATCCCAGGATGCTTTTCTCACAAGCAGTCACTGGCTACTTCCAGAGAAATGCAGACCTTGGGTGGGCAGCCTGTTATTTCCAGACACTGAAGCCCTGGTAAATAGGGCCACCTTTTCCCCTGGTATGGCCTTCACTGCCTTCTTGTCTACACATCCCAGCATCTGCCCACAGTTATTTTGACTCAGAAAATAAGACTAAAAAAAAAAAAAAAAAAAAAAAAAAAGGCCAGTTATCTTCATTTTAAATGGCTTACTTAATCTCATCTAATCCAAATGTTGACTATGTTATTTTTGCAAAGTTGTGCAACTTTGGCAAACTGAAAGCATTTGCCTTTTACCTATCTATAACACCATCACACACAAAATACTCACACTGTAAAACGCATGTCTGCTTCTTTCCAAAAATAAAGAGGAGGTAGCTGAGTAGCCCACAGAGCTCACTGCAGAATTTACCCAGGGCTGGTCTGTAGCATCTAGGCACATCTGTCTCTGTTTTATACTAATTTGGCAGAAATATAAACCAGAAGTGACTTCCCTTAGTCAAAAAAAAAGATTAACAGGGAACAGAACAGAGAAGCATTGGCTTCTTCAGAACATATACATAACAGCTAAAGAGGTGAATAAACCCATTTAAATGGGTGTATGCAAGGCCAGGCCTATAGGAACTGTATCTCACTTGGTAATGTGTACAAATTTGCTGGAAAATGATGTGTATCTCAGCATGCAAACTGTTATTTGCCATTCCTGGGAAATTTTTAATGGGAAATTGTTTACCATGACCCAGTTATTGCCCTTGTTTTCAGACTCAGGAATAAGAGGTTTTACAATTTTTGGATTAAATACTTTTGGAAAAGTATTCTGCTGTACTACATTTTTTCCATATTTTCAATTTCTTTGTACTGGTTTAATTTTGGTAAAACATGCAAACAAAAGCACAAACTGAAGCGTACAGCATTTATGTTTGTAATTACAGAATAAGAGAGCCATAACCCATGCTGCCTCACACTTCACCAAAAACTTCTCAAGCCTCTGAAGTCAAGGATAATTTTACATGTACTCTTGCTGAAGCCTCAATCTAACTGGATTCTTAAAAGACCAGACAGAGTTGCTCTGTCTCAAAGCATGAGGAAGACATGTATATATTCACCAGTAATTTAATAAACTAAACTTATTTTGCAATTAAGATGGGTTTGGCAGGTACAAATAGAATCAGATTAATTGTGTCTGATTGATTTATAATAGTTTCTAATCTGAGCCACCAAAAGGGAATAAAAGGAGAAGCTGCTTTCATTTACACAGCGCTACCTGGAGGCCAGATTTCCTTTCCAGTAGTGCCTGGCTACTGCACTCTGCTGATTCTGTGGATGTTCAAAGCCAGACCAAACTTTCTACTTCTCTCCATGGCATGGCTAATTGGACCACCACTGTGCTACAGAGCTGCTAAAAGATGATGGCCTTTACTACAGAACTGTTTCATTGATGTTGATTCCTGTAACTTCTGCAGATGGGTAATGACAACAAAGTTGGACTCCATAATTGCAAAATACAGCTGATATTCATTGCCTGCATACACCTTTGTTTCTTATGAACCCATGTAGCTGCATATTAGCCAGAAGCTCTCAGCTCCCAATAGCCAGGTCTTTCCATCTGGGCCTAAGAACGGTCACTTGTAAGCAATCTATCGACTAACCAAGGACCTCACAGCAAGGAGTACTTCCAGGAACTATTTGCAAAACAAAAATGTGTGCACATGCAAACAAACAGATGGTGACATACTTCAAACTACCTGGACCTTATAGAGCCCCATGATGAAGCACCATGAAGCAAACATAGCAGCAGTTGACCTGTGCACAGAAAGACTCTCACAGCTCATGGGAAGATGCCTGGTCAACATGAGGTGAGTGCAGAGATTGTGCTCAATCACTGCCTGAAGTCTTCCCAGCACAAGAATGGCAATGCCACAATAACAAACTGGAGAAACCACTGCAAGGGATCAGTCGGAGCAGCTCAGTGACTGATCTACTATTAACTGAAAGACAAATCAGCCCCCACTCTGGCTACAAATTTACAGAGACCTAGGGCTTGCCCACCTCTTTGGGCATGTGAAACCCAGCCAGCCCAAGGAACCTTGTCCACTTTTTCCAGTTTCACTATAATGATGGTGTTTTCTCACATCAGTCTGACAAGACGGCTCAAAAGTTAAGCAGTAGAGCAACCAGAGCTAAAAACACTCCTGGGATTATTCCCATATTGTACGCAATCAGCTTTGCTTCCATTTTATTCCTACACAGTCCGAGGACATATATATATACATATATATTTGATTATTTTAATAGGAGAGGTGTAGGTGCTCTATTTGTGATTCATTTCTTTAGAGACATATTTTCAAGCTGCTTCTGATTATCACCTCTTCATTCAGATCTTCCTTTCCAAAGACAAGATTGTAACAAAAATGCCATTTACTGTCCCCATGTTTACAGCATTTTAAAGTTGACAGTGTGTTCTTCAGGACTGAAGGGCGCAGTGGATAGGGAAGTTATTTGTTTAAAAATGAAAACACGCAAGCTGTTGGAACAGAGGGAATGAAACCTCATAGGGCTCAAGCACTCTTTAAGAAATTCTACAGAAGCAGTGTAATAGCACTGAAGGCTGATTCACGTAAGGGGTGATGCATCAAATGCATGTAATTTTTGCTGTACAATCAAGAGCTTGGTCTACATATATGTCCTCATGCATAGTGAAAGCCTGCAATGTAAATAAGGCTGAGTCAGACTGTAAAAAAGGCTGTTTAATTCTCTAACATAAAGCATATGTTAAAAGCATGCTCTCTAAAAATTTCAGCAAAAAATCTAAGTATGTTGGTTTAGATACCAACATGAATTCTGAAAAAATTCCTTGAATAAAATATCTCTATTTGTATCTTTCCAGGCTGTGTTCTAGGTGGCTGCATCCCAATAAAGAGAAAATGGGTAGCAGATTCTAAGGCCTTAAGTTTCAAAGCACTTTGTAATTTTAGATGCCCCCTCTGATATGCTTTGGGTATGCAAAAGATGAGAGCTCAGCATTTTCTAGAAGTCAAGCTCTCTCCAAATTCAGATATAAAAGCTTAGGCACCTAGTTCTATATTTGGGGACATTTGAGTTTAAACACTGACAGTTCCAACACATAGTATTAATTCATACTTTTTCCCAGGATACAGCTTCCTATAGTCTATATAGTTAATTGCTTCTATGTAAACAACTTAACTTCTTAGGTATTTACTGGCTTCTCTTCCAGAGTCTCTGAAAATCATACTATTTTTATTTAGGAGTCCAAATATAGAATTGAGCTTAGCATGATATTTAACAGTCATACAAATGCTACTGACCAGAGCTCTCAATACTTTGCAACAGAAATGAAGTACCACAATTCTTTCACAGATGTTTTCTTAGACAGGAAAGCTTAAGGGAGAAAGACATCTTATTCCAAGTGGAGATGGTTTAAAAAAAAAAGAAAAATGGTAACATGCAAAGACTGCAGTATTACAAGCTTCTATAAAGATAACACATTGAAGACCCTTCAAAAGCCAAATATGTCACTCAAGTTAGGCAGAAATTAGCACATGAAAGACTTTCTTAGAAGACTAAAGAAAGCTACAGTTTCTCAGCAAATCTGATCATTATCATCAGAAAGTGAAATAGCAAAAATTAAGCAATTCGCTAACCTTCTGACAAACAGGCCTAACAGGGAATTTCCCTAACAACAAACTTGTGAACCAAGAGGCTCATTTGGGAAATATATTTCTCTGCTTGTTCTGGTGTATAATAGCAATCTCCTAAAGTGGCCGAATGTTAGCAAGTCTTGTGTAACACCAAGGACTCTGATTTAAGAGTATAAGGATAAATACAGTACTGGGAATTCCCTAGAAGTGGATCACCTCCACTTTCCAAGAACTCCTTAGAAAGTAACGATTCAGAGAAGAATTTTGCGTTGCTGAGTTAAAAATAACAATCAATGTGATATCTGCTTGAGATCTCAGTTAAAGCTCTAGCAAAACAGCTAAATACCAGTTCAGTTAGGTAGCTTGCTGATTTGCTTTCTGGTTTTCACGCTTCCAGATGAACGCGAAGATGTACTTTTCCCAATTCCTCTCCTGCTTCATCTTCTGCATAAAGACAGTGCTAGGCATCATATAACAGTAGCTGTATCTCCTTTTCAAAGTCTGACAAGAAGTATAAATTGTAATACTAAATGAACAGGAGTATGCCATCCTGATGAAAATTTGCAGACTGTGAAAGTAACTAACAGAATGTGACCAGAAAGTCAAGACTTACAAACATTGCTTCAACAATAGCTTTAACAAGCAAAACGTTGCTTGTTTTGGTTGGGGTCTTTAGAAAAGAAAATGGTATATTTGAAAGTGGCATGTTTTACGTAGTTGTCAACAGTATTCTTCTCCGTTTTGTTCAGTTGCCGTTTTGTATTAGAAAGAATGATTACTCAGGGAAAAGATGAACTTTCAGAGCAAAAGAGGATACCAAGTGCCAGTGGGCGACATAGGATGGGGAAAAACTGTTTTATATGGGGTAGCTCTTCACTCTGTGCAGTGAGAGATGAACAAGTTCTTATTTCTGCTTATTTCCTGCACTGTCACTGTGCCAATGTGGGGAGCCCGACATCTTCACGGGCTCCAAACAGCTCAGACAAGAGTAAGTTTCTGCAGAGGAGGAGCCATATTGCTCATCTTCTCCCTACACAAAATAACAATTTCAGTCCAAATCTAAACTGACTATAGGGTACTCAGGGGACTTAGTGAAGATTTATATTAACAAATGTGAATAATGTGAATACAGGATCTGTTCTTCCCCCACAGGTAAACAATTTATTAGAGGGAATGTAACAAACCAGACATAATGCCTTAATCACTTTTTTTTTTTTTTCTTCTGCACAGGTCTCCGCCCTTCACAATAAATCTAGCCTTGACATCTAATTGAACATTTCTGCCCAGGAACTCAGGTAGGTAGGTTGCTTGGTTGGCTTGCTGGCTGGCAACCCCACAGCCATGGTTAAAGGTCTTCATAAATTAACGTCAATGCTTCATGCAATTGTTTTTTTCAACCTGGTCAGGTTTCTGTGCACTCTAATTGTTCTATAGCAATGTGGTAAACACTTCCTGCAGACAATTTGTTAGGAAGTTTGGATTTTATATAACCCAGGAAATGAAGTCATCAGACCTGTGGGCTGCCTGTAATGATTCAGTCCCCTGGTTCCTGCAACAAGCAAGCACTTCAGACACAAAAATCCAGAGGCAATGAAAAACTAATGGAAAGAAAAAGTGTGCATAACGGTTTCTCCATTTGTATTCAGAAATTCAAAAAGTTGTAAAGAACCTCCACAGACTTCCAGTTGTTTATTTTTATCCTTGGTACCAAAAATATAAATAAAGTTTGATCTCTCTCCTCCTCTTGTCTTGATTACTTTCAGGAACAGAATGGGATAGGACATGTAGGTGGGGATTGAAGTTTCTGTCGATACCCTTTCACTGAAGCAACACTGCTTTTTTTTCCTTGCCTCATATTTCCATTGATTACAAAATACACATTTCCATTTTCATTAACTTCCCTGCTTTTGCATCATCAATCACTTCATCAACACTCTGGAAAAATGCTATATTGCTACAGCTTGCACAGCATTCCCTGAAATGGCCTAAGGGCTCTGAAATGCTCATAGCTTCCTAGTTCAAAACTAACTTGGATTTGACCATCTTTGGCACTTGCTGCAGGTCTCATTTATTTCAGAAAACCTTTGAGGAAATTCAGAGAAGTTTAAGATACTTTCTGACTTATAATATTATTTGCATTTCGCCTGAATAAATGTTCCCTGGGAAAAGGGATAATAAGATCAAATCCAAATGCACTAATGTTTCTGGAACTTGAGGCAAGTGGCAGACTGCTGGAATCCTCCAAATTACTGCTTTCTTCAATGCACACCAAAATAATTTCAATATGACTGGCTACATTTTGAACCTCAGTCATGGCATTGTACAAGTGATCAGTTAGTTATACTTCTGTGCCTATTCCATGCCTTCTACC
Organism: Netta rufina; assembly: GCF_964035555.1. Classification (NCBI taxonomy): domain Eukaryota; kingdom Metazoa; phylum Chordata; class Aves; order Anseriformes; family Anatidae; genus Netta; species Netta rufina. Next base: position 47,786,539 of record NC_140125.1, on the reverse strand, counting down.
TCATTTGTAACCTTAATACTATCTCTCCTTTTAAGTTTGTTTTACATAGTAGAAATATTAGTATCTTATGTAATCCTTTTTCTGTCCCATTCCTAACCTGTCTTGAAATGTAAAAAGTTCTCTCTCTCCTTGTGACTTATCTCCTGGGCCTCACCATTTTGCTCATGGACGTTCTCATCTAGACTTCAACACCATGCAGCTGTGGTATGTGACCTCAACAGAGTCTTCCCCCTAGTCCTCTAGCTATGTAAGAGGAACCAAAATATTAGTAAGCAGAACAACATTTCCTCCCAATAGTCACAATAAACGCCACTCCAAAGAAGGAGGAAAAGGAGAGACAAAAGAGAAAATGTAAAAAGGAATTTCACATTGCAGACAAAGAAATAATCCTTGGCTGCCTAATATCCTGGAAAATATTCCCCATTTAATCAAAATAAATGTTTAGACCAGGAAATCTGTTCAATCCATATATGTTCAAGTGCTAAGAAGAAATCGCATCATCTGCTTCTGAATCAACTGGCTTTGGGAATAGTTACTGGAACCTGGGGACTTCTTCAGGTCTCAGCTTTCTGCCAGAGGAAGAGCAACTGCTCTGCGAGCCATTGTCAGCTTATTTTTAGCCACACACAAAGCAATTTCAACACTATATGACCTTCATTTTTGATAGAGGTGGGTGCACTTAGGTCTTTCTGCACTTATCTATCCAACATGTAGGCAGAGGGTTGTATTGGTACAGCTCGTAGTGCCAGCCATCCTATTATTGTAGTAATGCGTCTCTCCCAGAATTATACAGCTGCAAATCTGGGTCTGCCACTGGCATGCACAGTTTAACAAAGTGCTACGTTATCCTTACACTGCTGCAAACATTAGGGCTTAGCACAAGCTAGTATTTGCCTGTGAACTCCATCTGACTCTGAATTCAGTGGAAAGTAGCCTGTCCCATATCTGGCAGGTTTTCTTTTTGGCTGGGACACACAGAAAAATCTGAGCTGGAAAAGAGGAGGAGGAGAAATCTGAATGATTTGACTGGGGCCTAAACAACCTAAGTGGTAGCACACAGATGAGAAGACAGAAGGGGAGGTCTGAGCGGCATCTGGTGCATGTGAATCCTGATCTGTTGGATGGGGCTTGACATTATCAGTATTCACCAGGCTTACACATATCCATAAACACTACACATGAAGGGAATGAGTGGATCACATGTATTTTTTTGAGTTTCTTGGGAAATACTTGTAAAAGCAAAGAGTAGAAAAAAAAAAAAAAAAAAAAACACAGGTGGGCCTGGCATGTGTGGAGATAGAAAACAGGTAATAAGAGATATAGCACTGATGGTCTCAGGAGAAATACGGAAAACAAGGGAATTTCAGCTCCCCCCATTACAGAACGTAATCGTCTATCATTAGATGCCATTTAGATGTGCTTACCCTACTCTGATTAAATGTACATAGCCTCTTTTATTATCTTTGATATTTCAAAGCTATTAGAGCTATTAGCTATACTGCACAACTTACTTTATCTTGTTCAATTTTGGTCTCACTGAGGTTCTTCTTTTCAGAGGTCACTTGATCCTGAAGCCAATGATAAAATTCATCTTCAAAAGAGGAGTAGAAATAAAATTAGAAGAAAAAAAGTCCTTCTGGAGAGCATCCTCCTGACAGCCTGTCCCACTGAATTTGATAGGAATACTCCTGGAAATTAAGCAAGCCTGGTTTATCCTTCAATTACGTTCAATGCTGACATTTATTAATTCCCAAGCATAACAACAATTCTGTTGCGTGTTTTTACATAATATACATGCACTCACACTGCTAAGTTCTTCACAGTTGGAAAACAGATTCAGAGCTCAAACGGGTAAAAGAGGCAACAGTCACAAGTAAATCCCAAGGGAGAAATAAAAGGACTTAATAGCAGGCTATTATTAAACTCTATTTGATATATTAAAAAATCACAAGGAAGCCTGTCAAAAAAATTACCATGATCAAATAAATTACAAGGCAAAGCTGCCAGTCATGTCTTGTGAACTGGTACAGCAGAGACACGATGGGAAATAAAATACCCGGAGCTCAGAATAAAACGAGGCTTGCGCTGTCAAACGGCCTGTCCTGTCTGCAGCCTCCCTGCCTCCAGGCAGCTACCACCTGCTGCCACCTCTGCACCTTGGCCTTCGCTCGTTGCTGGCCAGGGAGAAGCTGAGAGTGCTGTGCAGTCTGCACCGGGGCTAAAAGCCCCACTCCCACTTTGTTCCACCTCCTCCCCAGCAAAACCATTCTTCTCCTCGAAGCTCCTCGTTATCTCCTGCCTACACACTCGCTGCATTCGCATGTACTTTGCCACTTTGCAAAGTGCTCTTGGGATTACTTAGGTACTGCAGAAACCCCAAAGTTGCTCTGCTTTACAGCACCGCAATCCTGGCTTCATAAACCTCAACCTCGCACAATGGAGAACTGCTGGAAAATTAACTTCAAAATGTTCCCTTCTGAGTGCGTGACACCAAAACTCTGCACAGTGCATTGCAACAAGGGTTTCTGCAGAGAAGAAGCCACCCAGTGAAACACCTAAGGGACAGGCAGCAGAAAAGCTGAGGCTGGACACGCAGCCTCATCTCTCTCCTTCATGCCCATTCACAGCAGGAACTCCTGGGCAGAGCAGTATAGCCTGAGCTATAAGAGGCACTTCTCTTTCTGCAGCTGTCCATACACGAATTTCCCAGAGACACATGACTGAGTTTAAAGCAGTAAGTGTTGTAGCCTAATGATCTTACAGTGTAACAGAGGAAAGGTTGGAGCAAGAAGCAAGATTTGTCCGGGTCAGCTGACAATGCTAGAGAAAATGGAAAGGCATTTGGGCACAGGAAGCCTCTTTCAGATTTTAGGAAGACAAAGGCTATACACTATGGGAATTTGAGAGTTAAGATTTATTTATTTATTTATTTAGCTTAAACCTGTAATATCAATGTCTCAGGTAATTTTTCCCCCTCACTGCATTTACTAGACATTTGTTTGCCTGTTTTTGTTCCCAAGTTGCAAGCAGCAAGCTGAGCATCTGAAACCCTAACGATTCTAGTCAAAAAAAAAAAAAAAAAGAAAAAAAAAAGCAGCCAGAAGCCTGTGCAGCTCCAGGGCATGTATGTGCTTCTGCACCTGGGTGTCCCTGTGCATTTTATTCCACTTAATAAATAAATGTTTATGGAGCAAAGACATTGCCCTGCTTCCATTTCTAGATGTTTCTTGCTGTCCCCCCACCCTCGAGTCCTGCTGCAGTTAAAAGGACATCAAGAGTTTCTGTTTAGCTGCTTTTTTTTTTTCCCCTTTTCCAAATGGTATAAAATCTTGATAACCTCTAACCTAGCTGTCAAATCTAGTATGCTTAAGTGAGAGAACCCACTGACGTCAACAGAGCTACTCACATGAATAGTTACAGCTTCATTTGGCCTTAAGGCTTCAGATGTGTTTAAACCATTTAGATCAATTCTAGGCCTCGGATTGCTTTTGCAGTTTCAACCATTTCAAACAAGGAGGAGCAGGAGGAGGCAAGGGAGGAAACACCGGGGAGACAACAGAGCTGCCACCACTTCATTCGTCCTGGAATGCAGTTAATGGCATTCCAGGTGCACTTGGAGGAGCTGAAGCTTTCTCTCTCCACCGTACACACCCTGAAAGGCCCTTCTCCCAAGGCAAAACGTCAGACAAACCAAACCCTGCCCCACACGTTTGGTCCACAGTCATTCTGCAAACACTCCTAAAGGCTTATTTCAAAGCAAACAGAAAGCGCTCTGCAACCAAGCACAACTCCAAACCCTCTCAGAGGTGCCAGCTCTGTACAGGCTCCTGGGAGAAACCCTGGGGCAGCAAGAAGCTGTGCTAACAGCATTGCAAGGCGGGAAGGCCCTTGCTGCTGGAAATGCAGTAACTTCCTGCGGTGAGAACAGCTTCTAGAAACCAGCCATCTTCCCCCGAGGAAGCCCGTGAGATTTTTAAAAACCAAACAAACAAGCAAACAGACAGACACTGCAATGACTGTCTGTCTAATCTCTGGGGAAAAGATGGCGTAATACATCCAGCATGTGAATCACAGTTCTGCAAATTGGGTGTTCAATTTCAGCAGTCCCACTGGCATCAATACACCTAACCAATCGATCAAGCCAGGCCAAACTGTTACATGACGTTCAGCTCCTAGCTTGCTCTATATAAAAGGGAACATTTGCTCCTTGGGCTTTAGCAGTGGAGGGTTTGAACACAGACCTGTTTTGAAGATCAGGTTTTGTTACCCTCCTCACTTTCTTTCAGTTGCGTTGAGCTGTCACTGACATTTATTCTTGCTTGTTGCTCAGAGTCCTTGGGACAGCTACTGTAATCCTTTAACCAGCTGGCCTGCTGCCAATGGATTTTATGCTGTATTATAAACAGAATCTGTCAGACTACTTATCCTTGCACGTCCCTCACAAAGAAGAGCCCAGGACCCTAAAAGAAGAGAGTATGCTTTTTGTCGGAAAGGTTGTTTTGCCCCGAGGTTCTTCCTCTGTCCATCTCATGTTGCAATCACCAAAGATATTCTATCTGGGAACATGCAGGCCACGTTCCTACCAATCACCTCAACAAGCCTTACTCCTGCAGTGCTCCTCTATACCCTCCAAGTTCTCCAGCTTTCTCTCAGCCCTGACCTCATATGCTGGAAGCCTATGTCCTTTCTCCATCCCCTAAACATCCTTCTGAACACAGTCTCCCTCCAGTCTCCAGCCTGGCTCAGTTTGGTCCAAAGGCCAGCCAAGAGGCAACACACACTATGACAGGTTCAGAGCCAAATGTGTGACAGCCTCCTGATTCCTAAACACTTTGGGCTGGTTCTGCCCCGCTGACAGGGAAACCCCAGCAGAAGTAGGGGCTGAGGGCCCCTCCCTGCATGTTTGGGGGGTGCTTGTTACAGGTTCGCTACTTGCTGCTGAGTCCTGCAGACCTTCCAGAAAGATCTTACTTCCAAGCAGCTAGAATGTGGCCTAAAAGCCTGTGTGCTGGACTGAAAAGCAAACAGGCAACTTGCACAAAGCAAGACAATCTGACCATGAAGTCTTTTTTCCTCAGGTAACCCCCTTTAAATTACAGAAAAATTTAAATTATCCCCAAACCAACCACTGCAAGGCCAAGAAAATGTTGAGGTACAGCATGTTAATGGATTTGTCAAACACCTAGTAATAAAAGCACAGGTGTAGCATCCAGATGACCTAAAGCAGGCCCTGGAATAATGCTAGGCAATAGATTTAGGACAATGATGTGGACGTCCTTCTGCCAGTATACTACCTTAATGACCTTGAAAACCTCAAGCCTGTTAGTACATCTATGTGTAGTTGCTGGTAATTTCACAATTTATGAGCCAAGGCCAGGCTAGAGAGTGAAGTATCATGACTACCTCAAAGAAAGTACAACACCAGCATTGCTTCAGCACAATCTCTGCCTGGACCTATCATCTGTCATCACAGAAGTGAGGCTACGAAGCTCGATTTTAATATGGTCTCACTGAAAGGCATTCTTCCATCCACTTCCTCTTGTTTATTATTCTTTCAAATATCTGATAAGATACTTTTCAACTGTGGCTATTCACTTTCTGTTTGCGTAGGTCTTGGGTTCATCACAAGCTACAAGGTCAGCATTAATCTAAACAATGGTTGGTTGTGGGCGATTTTGCCAAGTGGAAAACAGTCTAAAGGCTAGATTGTTATCATCAATAGGGCAACAAGCAGGCGGGAGAAACGAGCCCTACGTACACGCGTATGGATGAAGCAGAGCTACTCAGATGCCAGGTCATGGGTGTAGCACATGCACTGAGAAGCCACAGCTCCTGTCCAGGAACCGTTAAGAAAAAAAAGTAGGGAATGAAGCAGGAGGGGCCTCCGGTCTGCCCTAGCATGTCAGCCAGGTTGGCCAGCTGGACACCTATGAGGAGGATGAAGGAGCTTTTCAAAATGTGCAGTAAGCTATCTGCTTCCTACCTGAAGACCACATTTACCCAGTGAAATAGGCTGCAAAGCATGGCTCTTCCAGCTCTGACCCACACTGTCAGCCAACCCACAGCAAGATCTTTTGTGGGCAGTGTACTGATGGAGTGCCCTGAAGAAAAAACAACAAACAAATAAACAAAAGCCTCAGTAAAACAAGCAAAATGATGTCTGCATAAAAGCTTTACAAGTAATTTCTTTGAGGACTGCTGATTGACAGCACAACCAAGAGAGCAAAGCTCCATCAGTTTGCAATATGAAAATATAATAATTGTATTCACAGCTTGTCAATTGTAGAGCCCAAATCTTCCAAAATATACTCCCCAAACCTGGAAATCATGCAGTTTCTCTCTTATCCTTTACATTCCCTTCTCTGAAACACACCCCTTCCTGCAATCTCACCAGCAGTGACTCACAGCAACCTAATGAAAAAAAAATAAAATTAAAATGCCGACAGTAAAGCCTTGCTTATGCAAGCAGTTTCATAGCCCTGTATTATATGAATCTATTTTCTCCAGGTCATCTGTCCACAGGATATACTGAGTTTCTCCCTGCCTACATGCACATTTCTGAGGCTGGGACAAAGCGTGATGAACACTGTAGCACTGGAACTTAATGGAACAAACTGCAAGTGACGTTCGTTCTTCAGGTTTTGTTTGATCTCCGGATCGGTGAACCAACCTTTCTGGAATCTAAAACTTTAAAAAAGGAAGGTAGATACAAGCACTGATAGTACAAGGCAAAGAGTGCTAACTCCAACTCAGAAGAACAGCAGCTCAAGAGGTAGAATCTCTATGGCAATTTAATTGTTGGTTTCTCTAAGAAGGATGGTAGATAACACTGTTCTGTGATCAGTATTTTGCAATGAGTGAAAAAAAAAAAAAAAAAAGATAATCAACTGAATAATTTATTTCCTTTGCTCAATATTCACAGTTTGCAGGAGCTGCTATCTCAAGAGATATCTGGTCCAGAGGCCTTCAAGGGAACCATTCCTGATTCTCTTATTAAACACCTCTGAGATATCCTGTTCTCTATATGGCTTTTATAAACACCCAAGGTAAAAATATTTACATGATGAATTAACTATTCTCTCTGACTGTGCAGTAACCTTGGGCTGACAATCCATATTGTGCTTCGAGAATTCCATTTTGTGCAGCAATTGTTCAACACACAATGGTCTGATGGCCCAGCTGCAGCCAAGAAGCGTGCTACAAAGCCAAGGAAAAATGCAGACATCCAAAATTGATTCTCTGGCCAACATCATGCCAGCACCCACCTAGCAAGGCCAGTTATCTAGTCCCTCTCAGTCAGACCAGCTGCCAGCAGCTCCAAAGGCCAAAGGACTTGCTGGTGATAGCTGGGCTGTGAGCAAGTCAGCGTGACTTCAGCCATTGGTAGCAGTACAGCAACTACTGATTAAAAGCTTTAAAACCATGAAAAATTTTACTATGTTGAGGTAAGCCTCCAAAGTAGCCAAGGATGAGGACTAACCTCTTGTAACATCAAAGCTGTTGTATTTGGGGTGATTATTTTGAAACGGTGTATGTGGAAGAGAAAAAGGTGAAAGGCTAATTCAGTTTGTATTATAAGCAGCTTGCTACACTTCACTTCTGCAGCTATACACATCTATGTAGATACTTCTAGCATGCTCGCTGAAGCAAATTTCCTACAAGGATATTTAATCCTGTTCATCAAGAACAAGGTCAATGAAGGAAGTAAGATTAGATATTTCAAAAGACGTGATAGTTCCCTTCTGTTGCCATAACAAAGAAAGGTACTTTAAATCAACATTGCTACACTGAATACAGATTTAAGCAGCCTTCCCTGCAGAGGAATCATCCCCTCAATGTTCTCTCTCCGGTTATGAGACGGGCTGCTGCAGTCGGGGTTACATCATGACTATACATGGCCTTCCCTTAGCAACCGGCTTCACTTTATTGATTCGATCACTGATTATTATGGCAACAAGCTCAATTCTTACTGTTCAGACACTTTTTAAAAGGTCATCAAGAAAACAGAAATAAAAGCAGTTTTTCTTGACTGTTTTTGTGGCACACAGAACCCATGAAGCTATTGGGAGAAAACAAAAATGTAACAAGAAGGGGAGATAAAGGCGCCAAATCCCAAACTACATAAGGGAGGCCATGCCCTTGGCTGTGTTCTCTTCTCAGCTCTGCCATAAGCTCCCTCAGTAACCTTGGAAGGGAACTGAATCTCACCACCACTTATGCTTTGGAAAGTCTCTCTCTTTTCAGATTTGTAGTCCTCACCTTAATTTTTGAGGGTGGTTGGTTTGTTCTCCCCACCCCAGTCCCAGAAGGACTTTCTGAATAACCTCACTCTCAATAAAATAAAATAAAATAAAATAAAATAAAATAAAATAAAATAAAATAAAATAAAATAAAATAAAATAAAATAAAATAAAATTAAAATAAAATAAAATAAAATAAAAAGTTAAGAAACAAAAGTGAGTTTAGTGTTTTTAAGAAAGTATGGAATTGCAGGCAAATGGTTGCAGGGTTTCATCATCACCTGGCAGAGAAACACTAATCCCACAGCTGTGTAACTATCTGAGTCAAATGTGCATGTCCAGTCTGCAGTACCCCAAAATGCAATGATCTGGCTTTCTTCAAGTCTATTCTGTTATTCTATAGCTCTGACATAAAGCCTAACTCAAACTGTATCAGAGAACTATGAAATCACACACAATATTCCCATTGCAAACACTCAAAGCTGATATTCCTCTGATGGCACGGATGAAGTACTGCTATTCCACCTGCACACATAGAGTACTTTTAAACCCCACAAGAAACACAACAGCAAAGTTCAAGCGTTTTGTAAAGTAAGCAAAGAGCAGACTATATGGTGGCCAATTTCTTGTTCAGAGGTTTGTCTGGGAAAAATTCCAACCCATGTGATGCGTGAGACCCCATCTTATCGTTAAAAGGAAATATCACTTAGCAATGTTTTAAAGTTCAAGACAAGGAGTAGCTAACTAAATATCAATATTTTAAAATAAAAGAACAGCATTTCCTCTGCTTCACCTGAGTTACTCATAGGTAGCTCATAGCATTTGTGCTTTCACACGGAGTTCTCAAAATATGATTTGATACTATTTCAGAAATTAAAATAATGGCTAGTTTTACACCATCATTTGAATTAGATCTGTGTGAGCAAACTACTGCATTTCCTGAACAGCACGAATATTCTCCTTATGAATGAATCAACTATTTCCAAATATGGATTGGAAAATATTCAGCTACCAGATATTTGGAAGAGCAAGCACCAAAACAGGCTCAGAAGTCTGATACAGATGTCTAGGACTCAAGAAAGCATTCCATCCAATCAGTTGCTGGATTTACAGTCAGTCATTTCTCTGAGTCATCCATTTCATTGCTATTCTTCATTTATTTTGGGTGCGGACTGAAAGCAGTTGCTCTTAGTTCCTGAAAACTCTATGTTGTAAAACTTCCCACACCCCAAAGCAAAAGAAGTAAAGAAGAAATGATCACTGTTCCCTTCTGTGATGAACCCGCTCCCTTTAACGAGTGGCTTCTTATCCATCTCCCCTATTCCTGCTGATGTACATGTCTAATGCCTGCTGCTAACTGGTGTTGCCCATCTCCTAAGCTTTCCAAGTTCCTACTGCTCTGCTCTGTTCACAGGAACTATTTATTGTACTGTGCCTGTGACTGCAGACTTTGAGGCCTTGCATCTGTTAACCGTGTTCTCTCATTAAGGTTCCCACAACAAACAAAAGCCTCAGAAGTCTCCTTTCTTCCTGTTCTTTTCATAATGATGTCCTTCATTCAATGTTCATCATAATTCATACTTTATCCATCTTATTTCCATTATAAGTTCAAAATCTCAGCATTCCAAAACAGCATCCAAACAAAAGGCTCCCCAGATATGAATGCCATCTCAAATCAATTACCAGGGTATTCATCCTTCACAATAATATCTCTATTATATTCCCCTCCTATTGAATTCAAAGATTACACTGCTGACATGCTTCCAGTGTTTTGGGAAGGAGGGGAAGGAACACTACTCTCATAGCTAGTCAAGAGAATCATGTTTTTCAAGTTCCTTAAAACGTAAATCCTAAGCAATAAGGAACAAGGAGCATCTTTTTTGTTACATGTGTACTCTGTACATAACACAGAAGCACTTGACACACCCGCAAGGTGCTGCCAGAATGCAGTCTTCATCAGACAAAATCAAATTCAGCGTTAGGAGGATGACATTTCCATTGGAGAAAATAAGAACTGCACCTGCATTTAGCCCTCTCTGAATCTCATTATTCTGAAACAAATGGAGACAACAGAGAACACTTGCCTCTTAAGAAAAGCAGCAGGTCCAACAAACTATCAGCAACCAAGCATTAGTTATCATAATTAGCAATTTTAAGGCTCAGAGTTTTTTAATTAAAGGATGGATAGTTTGAGTTATAGCAAACTAACTAGAAGATTCAATAAAATATTCTAATATCTGTGCATGCCAGGAATCTCTATTTAACCATCTCTTAACGCTTTGATTATGCTTGAAAATTTGATTAACAGAATAAATGTATAAAGCAGCCCAGTGTGAGCATGAAATTACTTTCATATTGTATTCAAAAAAACAAATCCGTTGCTATAATATACTGAACATTACCAAGATTACGCTGCTACCTCACCAGTACAGGTAACACCACACTGACAACTAAATTCAACTTGCCCTTTTCTAAATACCTTTAGAAATGTTTAATACATTCCAGACTGTGTAGTCATGCATGTCAGCTAGGACTGGGTACGCTAAAACCATAAAGAAATATATGCAGCCTCCAAAAACCACAGCATACTTCATGATTCATTCTCCCTTATCAAACCTCCTTTCATTTCTTGCCTCTTCCTACTGTTTGCGTCTTACGTTAAAGCCCTTCACAGCCAAGTTTCTGCCTTTCCTTGTCTTGTAATTCTACTTCTAATAAAGCCCTTTGGCACTGTATCAACACCAACAACACAAAAACAAGTAATAGAGAGTGCTGATTATAGACATGTTTATCAGACCTTTGAGTCCAATACCCGTTAACCACAGTCTTCTATGACACTCAATATCTCTTCAGAGGCAGCCAACATGATATCATAGAGGTGCTACAAAGACCACATCATGAATCACTTTGTTAGTTCACACAGCTGTGTCTTTGGGAACACAGAAGTCAACTGAAAACTCCAGCACCAAATCAGCTGCGATGCTGCTCTTGCAGCTAGCAGTGTTAGAAAGGCCTCGTGGTCAGTACCCAGTAGTTACAGTTGATTTATTTGGGTTTTCAGTCTGTGCTTTGGATAAAAAAGCAAGCCTCAAGGAAAAGATTATGTAGAGTTTTCTGGACAGAACTTCACATTTCCCTCCCTAGCATGGGACCATGTATGGCACATGACCAGGGTGGGTGCGCTGTTCTGAGAACACAAATACAACTACATGCTTATAGACTGAGTTATTACTCAAAAGAAAACTAAAGCAGCAAGAAAGAAGCATGCAGTATCTTATTTAGCAATCACATCTTTCAGATGAACTCAGAGGCAACTTTAAGTTGACTATGGGGTACGCCTTACATATTTCAAGTATTCAAACTGCACACATGTTCTGGACTAGAAGAAAGATGGTTACCTTACCCAGTCCTCCCACCTACTATAGTTTAGCAAATACTTTTAATGTACTAGTAGTACTTTATTACTTTGTTGTGATTTTTAATTCACATGTGTGTCAGTCAGTAAGATTTTGCTTTTCTGCACAATTTAAACTTTCATTCTTGCCAAATTGTAAGTTATTAAAAGATTTTGCTCAAGTTTCTAAAAAGAAAAAAAAATCTTCCTGCGAGAAAGTCAGAAAGAATACTTTTTGTTCAAAGAGAAAGTTGTAAAAGGTGACAGCCTATGGACTATAATATAAATAATTTCATAACTTTTCATATGGTATCATGAATGTTTTTATATGGTATGATGGCTGCTGTTGTCTACGTCAACCACTATAATGTATTTTGATGAGAAACTCCTTAGAAGTTAAGTCAGGATTTGATCCAGTTCCCCCTGAAGTTTATTTCTGAAGAATAATTTTCTGAAGATTATTTCTGAAGATGAGACAGAGAGGACGCAACAAGAATTTGTATCAGCTTTCTACATACTTAAAAAAGAGTTCTCCATATTCTCAATGGACCGGTTAAGCAGTAATAAGCTTAAATTTAAGCAAGAAAGATTTTCTTTCAATATTAGGGAAAAACTCCGAAGTTGATGTTAGCAAAACATAACAGTAGATTGCCTGCTGAGGTTGTGGGATGTTTGTCACAGAAGACACTGAAGACAGACCTCCATCACAAATCATTGTGTTTAATGATCTCCAGCCTTCAAAGAGGTGGACTGGATGGCCTCCAGCAGCTTCTGCCCAATCTTCCTATGAACCTATGACCCTAAAAATCAGTTTTACAAATAGCAGAACTAATGTGGCATAGTTTACTACAGATTTCTGTTCTACAGCTCCTAATGCTTCCCTGCTCGGTTAAATCTCTCCCATGTGCCAAGAGGCTTTCCTTCTCTGCTTGTTTCCCTCAGCCATCTGTGTTGGGCTAGCCAAATAACAGCACAGGCCTTGACAGCCTGTGTGCTGCTGGCAATAGGATCGCTACCTTTGAGAAGACAGAAAGGAGAAAATTTTAATGGAGGCTTGCTTTTGATAGTCCCTTCTATACGGTGTCATCCATTTTTTCTTTTTCAGGAAATACCATCTTTATTTCTTCTAGCCCTCCAACACTATATGTGGAAAATGGATTAAAACAAATAGAAAAGCTATGTGAGGATAAGGGGAGGGACGGAAAGACAGATATAAACATTGTGAAAGGATTAGCCTTGTTACAAATGGACTTTGGAACAATCTCCAATAGGGTTATGAATCTTTTCCAATAATTTTTTTTGTAAAAATACACACACACAAAAAGTGAGGAAATTTTATGACACTAAATTTCCTTAGCAAAGTTACTGTAACACAAAGAGCTTTAAGTCATCACATGAATCACTGACAATTTAATCAGCTTCTCAGAGTTTGTCATCCTCATCAAGAGTTGAATTTAAGACCTTCAAAAAGTTCTTTCACTCCGTTTATGAACTGCTGCACCTACTGATTCAGCCACCCACACCACACTTTAAGACTACTAGAAATTCAGCCAAGATTCCAGAAAGCTAATATTCATCCTAGAGGCTAAATATGCTCCTACCGATGTAACCCCTAGCTCTTAAGAAGCAGCAGCACATTTTTCTTCAGCTGGGAGAGATACAGGGAATCAATACCCTAACATGGAACATCACCAGGTGAGAGCTCCTTTCACCCAACTGCAGCAACCTTCACAGACATTTTTTGAACCCCTTCATGTGAACAGCGCTGGGAGACCCCATACACTGCAAGAGGCAGAACAGATACAAAACCCAGTGCTAGATTCAGTTCATCCACATTGGGGCTGTCCTTGAAAAGAACTTCAGACTGTTAACATGCTTAGACGAGGAGGTATTATTTAAAATAAAATTACTTAACATGAATGCATTTGGCACCTAGCAGGAACAGCTTTTTAAAACTAAAGCTTTGTAGGTCACAGCCTGATCTTGTGCCAAACTAAATGAATACTGCCATCAACAACAACAAAGCCTGCCATTTGGAGTTCTTGGGCTGAGAGATCTTCAAACCCTAAAATATGAACATGTCAGTTCCCCCAACATGTACTGCCTGATCCTTCTTTGAAGTTGAATAAAAGCACCAACAGTGTAGATGTCCTGTTTCTAACCTTCTTTATTAGTTGCTTGATTTACATTATGTCTGACAATGTCTTTGCAAAAAAGCTAGCATTGAGCATCTCTGGGCAAAGAATCTTGCTGAAGTACAAAGAAGTGATGCAGTGACCAGCAGGTCAGCTATTTCTTCTGGCTTCTTTGGAAGAAGTCTTGTCAGTCAGTGCCAAACAAATTGTGACCCTCTAAAGTGAAGGACAATACAGTTGCGTGACTTTTGTGGTTCAATTTTGACTAGTCTGAAAAGCCCTTGAGACTTTTTCTAAGAAAAGGGTTTGTGTGTCATTGAAAAGACAAGGGCAATGTGTTCAGTACCCCATAATTTGAGTACCTGGTACAATGTCATTCCACAGCCCGCAGATTTGTGGATAACACACGATTGACGTTTCATTGTGAATTGGATCAACATATTTGCAATACCTCATTTTGTTTTCTGTTCCTTGACTTTTACTGACATCCAGTGGAGACACACTCAAACCTTTTTCAAGTGCTAACACAACTGTTTTCTTCTAAAGCACCTCTAAATTAAGCTGTCAATGGGAAGGAAAGGCTGCTTGGAACATGTCTGGTTTTCAGAAGGTTCTTCCTTATTTAGTCTGTTTACAAAATATATTCCTTTACAAATTCAAACCTTGAAACTGTTTCATTATTTTCAAACACTACTTATTCCCAGTTCAGATAAAACCATCCTCATGGGTTAGTTTCTGTTGCACTGGTGCAATTTCATATTCTCCCCCTGCTGCTTCTTATCAACCTACAAATATAGGAAAACAGGCTAGAAACAACATCTGTTTCAAAGCCTGTGTGCTCATCTCTGTCAAATTAAGCCATCTCTTATGTTCTCATCATAATTTGAAAGAAGGCCAGTGTTTTATTTTTGTATGTGTGAACTCTGCTTACTGACTGGAGGAAGACTGTGAATATCTTAACTAAACCCTCACATAAGAGCACACAAGACTCAGATCTCAACAATGGAGCATGTGGGGTCCATTAACCAGAATCACTTTATGAATAACTGGAAATTAAACCTGAACTCTTCTTATCCTTCTCAACTAATCAGAGCTCCTAAATTCTGTACTTACTACTGATACTTTAAACCCCACTAGTGCAATGTGGTGTATTTGGTTAGGCTGATCTGTTAAGCAGCACAGAGGAAACCTTAAATCCACACTTCTAGATCCTATCCACCCTGTACTGAGACCCACTGTATGGTATATTCAGAAAATCAGGGGTGCTCTGAGGTTTACATCATCCAAAATCTTTTACAGCCCTTTAAAGAGGGAAGCATCTTCAGATTTAAGAACACGTGATTACTACAATCCGAAACACAGTTATCTCAGGGTGGAACGCATTCTTCCTTGGATACTTGCGTGCAAATGCCACTTAGATTAAACAGGAGCTCTGGACAAGGAAGGGAGCAGCTAACACAACCTCATATGAAAAGTCTGTGCTCGACCATCAAATAGATAAAAGCATGACACAACTCACTAACTGTGGTGAGTCACTTCTCACCATGGAAGGGTGTTCTTTGCCTAGGTAATTGTTAATTACCAGCAAGACTGGGAGACTTGATCTTCTTTCAAAACACTTCACTTTTCTTCCAAATACATAGAATATCTTTGTATGTGGGAAAGGGTGGTTCAGGCCTCAATTTCACAGGTAAGTGGGTTTGACCTGGATAGCTTAGGTTTCAAAGTATTCACATAGCTTACAGTGCTATATGAACGACTCACAATCTGGGTCAAATGGCCAGCAACAACAGGCAAGATAGCTCCCGCGATGGTACCACCAGACCAGGAGAGACAAGAGCTCACATTATTTGAGATACAGATCTGCTAATTAAGTGAACAGCAACACGAAAACTGAAATTTTCAGTGAAGTTATTGTAAGATAAACTGACATAGTGGGTTCCTTGTGTTTTCTCTTGTCTTAAAAATAATGATTGAAATTACATTGGGAATATCAAAGATGGACTGAACAGGTTCAATACTAACACCAAACTCAAATTCAGACAAAACTCATTTATGTACCAGTATCCAAACTGTATGGTTCAGTTGCCTCTAAAAAAAAAATAATTCTACTAGATTCTCCTGATCTTGGTTCCAGTAAGACAAAACAAGTGGGTAGTATAATCACTTGCGTGTCTCTGTGAGCACAAGAACAGAATATGTTCTCTGAGATACATAATCATTCTCAAGACAGCATCCTGGCATGTCTCAGATAATCCACATGACCTTCTGGCCTGTACCTCAAACAGGAACACCTTCTTTGTTTGTTTTCTTTGGCACAGATCTCCCTCTTACTTCACCTCCAGTTTAAGCTCCCTGCTTTCAGAAACTATTTCCCTAATAGAGAGAGTGCTATCTAGCAAGGTTGGAAGAGAAATTTCTTCATGGAAGAAAATAAAACTTCCTGGAAAGACTGGGAGCCATCCTGTAGCCATCCTGCTCTTCATGAAAGAGAACTCTTTTCAAACAGTTTTTTCATGTATCACAGGTATCTTGATCTACAGAGGGGCCAATTCATACCTGTTCATGTAAAAATGGCAGTAGGATGTTACCCTGATGTTGATCAGTTATCTCATTAGTAGTCACTAAGCAGTTGGGCCATTGACAGCCTTGGCACATAGTCCTGTTAGCCTCCCTAGGGTGCTGCAGCCTGAATTCCTCAAGGGAAGAGTTGACGGGAAGCAGGTCACCAAGGTGCAATCCCAGAAAGTGGATGTAATTCCAATAATACCCATGTCCATCCTTCTATGAAACGAAGGAACAGCAACCTAAGAGGAGATGATTTCTTGCTGCACTGGAAGTGATCCACATTACCTTTCCATAGATATTTCACCAAGGTGCCTAATTACTAGACCAAGGTTTACAAACTGCATGCATTTTCTGCGTATCTGCACCTACTACTGACCCACATCTCAGCTACAGACTGAGCCATGCTGTCTCTCCAGCAAAATCTAGGTGGCCATCACCTGCTTTTGCTTTGGGTTGGGACACACTGCTACTATTAAATGCTGCTTTATGGCAGAGTCCAGCTTTTCCCATACTTCATAGTTAGAGCACCTTAAATGATGTTTCAGCTAACAACAATATTACAGGCATGGGTGTAATACTGAAAAGAAAATGCAAGGAAAGCTACACAAGCGTTTTACCTGAAGCTTTCCAACTAAAACAGCATCTGAAAAATTAAAACTGAAAGATGACAGATTTGAGGAGGAACACCACCAGAAAGTAGTAGCATTCCTCTATCTAAAAAGCGTGAAAACAAGCAGAAGTGACAAAATTCAGACTCCAGCTTCAGGATTCCATTTTCCCACATTACATGCAATTACCTTGAAGAGTCAATTCCACCCTCCTTACCCACTCCAACATCCTAACATAGGCATGGTGTTCAAGTTTTCTTTTTAACAGGAAAGTAAACGCTTCTAAAATGCAAGCCAGCAAACTATTTCAGAGAGAATTTCATTGTTCTGCTGTCTTTGTTAGGATACTAATCACATAGTACTGAAAACAGAGGACGTTTGATCATTACTTGCTTTCAGCTGCCAGTAACTAGGGGAGAAGGTGGAGAATTTAAAAAATAAAACAAAACAAAACAAAAACAAAGCAGTCAAGCCAATAAGATTGTCTTTCAGAAAGGGCAAATACAAATATTTATTAAAACATTTATTTTACACACAAACTGCCTTGATGTGTACCATACTTCTTGGTATTTCAACCCATCTGAAATACCAGCTGTAAGCAGTATGTTAAATACATTGACAAGCTGTCTCATTTCATTTTACATGCAGCTCTTTGTCTTTTGTAAGTACTTTCTTTAAGACTTTCTGCTTTTTTTTTTTTTTTTTTTTTTTTTCCAGTGAATTATCTTAAACATGCCTATCCTAGCTGTAGAAGTTTTAATGTGGCACAGCCTACATCCATGATTTTTTTACAAATGATTGATTAATAACACCATTCTTTACACGTAGGCCACCATCACAATGGAATTAAGTTATTATTAAGTGCCACAGTGTACCTTTTTTGAAATATACACTGACATTTGGATTATGTTCTGTGCAATCCGTAGCACAAAAGGACTCTTACCCGGTATTGGAGTTTAGATACAAGATCATTATATGAGATGTGTTTTAACAATAATTGTTCTGCATATCTTGGATTTGGGGTCCCGTTTTATAAAGAAAAAGTCTAATTTTCACATGATCCATCTCTCTGAAAAAAATTTGCCTACCTGAAAACTTCAGCTTGCCAGCATGCCTGAGAATTGTGCATCACATTCTTGAATATTAAGTATGCTACATTAGTGCAAACACATCAGTAAACATGAATTTGGGTGACTTGGTCAGTATCATGCAAGTTAGACATTGATAGAAGGAATTCTTAACTTCCTGTTCCTTTCTAAAAAAAAAAAAATAAATAATAATAATAATTAAAAAAAATCTTTCTCTTAAAGAAATGGTTGATCAGTGACTTTTACCATATTTTATGCTCCTGAAACAAATTGTCATAGGACACAACTATAGTATTTCTAGGGGCATATATACCTAAAGATTCCTGTGGACAACTTCTGCTGAACGTCACTCGTCTGACCTCTCTCCCTTGACATTGTCTCAGACTGGGCACAGAAATACCTTGGCTTGGGTGGCACTGGCACACTGAAGCTATTTTTATTTTATATAGCCAGTATGGGCTCCACAAGTACTGCAAGGCTACTAAAAACAGTGGACACAGGCAGCTGCCCCACAAAGCTCTGCTTCATGACAATCAATTCCTCTGCTATCCACCTGCAGTGTCTTGGCTCAGATATAACTGAGCAGCATGAAAAAATTCTGGTCAAGGCATAAATAGCACAAATGATGTTAAGCAATATGTCTCATGGTCAGTTTTTTTTTTAAAGAAACTAATTATACCCATGAGAAAATAAATTCAGTAATACCTGAACACAACAGTGGAGTCACAGATGACTTATACAACATTATACAGTGACTTATACACTTGTGCAGTGTCTGTTTTACTTGGGCTGCACATGTGACAGTAGGTGTTGAGAAGAAAACAAATTTTGTCCTTTCATACAATGAAAGTATAGACAGGTGCACATTTCCCAGGAGATCTAGGCAGATTTGTGCTACCACCAGCAGAAGTGTGTGTGGAGTGCGCACCTCATAAGGTATGATGTAGATGCAGCCAGGTCTGCATTTGAAACAAATCAGATGGTTCTGTCCCTGACAGATTAATAACCTCAAATTGAAAATAAATTAACAGGCTACAAGAAAACTTTTTAAAATGAAACTAAATTGTTGTAATTCAAGAGTTTAAAGACCCTCAAGCTTTAATTTTAAAGAATATTCCAATGCAAGATGTATGCAAGCAAACCAACAGACCCAGGAAATGCCTTCCTGACACCTAAAATATTTAGAAAATAAAGGTCTGCAATCAATAACACATGGTATGATGCTGCTATAAAATTAAAAGTCTTCATGTGCATCAGGAAAGCAAACAAAGAATGAATTTTCAGATGAGTCAATACAGACATCAACTGCAAGAAATTATACATGCAGTACAGCCCAGCTTAGGGCATGCTGCACTGGTTTTCTAACATACACAAGCAATACCATTAGGACACATTTGGGTCAAATTTATATTACACCAAGCATATGTAAGAAACATTTCAGAGTAAAGTCAGAAAAAAAAAAAAAAGTTTACTCTCAACCAACTTTCTAGAAATAAAATGCAAATGCTTTTAATTATCACAGATTAGAGAAGCCTATTGAAGTATTTTTTCTTTAATAAAACTATTCAAAACTGCTCACAGCTGGTCTTTAAGCAAATATAGAGCAGGTAGGGAAGAGAAAAAACTGCAGGCCCTTCTCCTGACCTACTGCGGGGAACAATTTCAGCTTCCGCTTGGAAGAGCAGCAACAATTGCTCTATCCCAAAGCACGTGTGGGGATAAACACACACACATATACCACCCAAAAAAAAAAAAAAAAAAAAGAAAAAAAAAAAAGGCATTTATTCAAGAACAGAAGATGTTTCACCAGAACCACTGAGATGTTCCATAATGTTCTGAGTTAAAACAGACGTGAAGTCACAGCACCGGGATAGTTCGGGCAGCAGAGGACCAGCCCTGGGCCTGAAAGCTGAAGCCAGATGCAAGTTGAAAGTAGGGTACAAACTCTAAAGAGAGGAGATGATTAATCACTGGAACTAGCTACCAAGTGAAGCAGCAGACTCTCCACCCCTTGAGATCTTTGAATCATGTCTGAATGCTTCTCTGGACAATCTGCTTAGCCAAACAAATGTTTCTCAGTACAAGACAGTCGAAATGGGTAACGTGAAACCAGCTGTACTACGGAACAAATCCCACAGGGCGATCTAATGTCCCTTCTGGCCTTACGTCTTGGATCATTCTATGAATCACACACAACTATTTTGGTAGGGTCAGGACCTTGGACTGCAAGTTACTGGTGAAAAGAGAAATGCCTTCATATTTATTTGTAAAACAATACGTGTATATTCATATAACACATAAAGAACACAATTTCCAATACCATTATTAAACAATATGGCGAATCTGTTATGGTTTTGCCATCCTGACTTTTAAGAAACATATTGGAAAGAAATATGGTTGTAATTAACTTCCAGGAAAATTATTATTCCCAATTCTACAATTCCACTTAAAATTGATTATCTGTATTTCCATATAATAGAATATTATTTTATTACCCCTCTTTCTGTCTTGACTTCACACAATCTTAAGACTGCCATGCAAAACCTAACACAACTCAGTTCTAAAGGATTGAAAAATCTATCTTCCACCATGAACATTACAAATGTGTGTATCACGTTGCTGTTTTAAACACATAAGAACTCACTTACCTTACATATCTATCAAAAACCTTAAACTCTTAAAATCTTTAGTTAATCTCTTAGAATAGCAATCTTTGCTTTCTTCCCGTAGTTTAGGTCAGCAATCAATCACCCCAAGTCATTTTAATTGTCTGGTGCTTTTCTCATCATGTTACAATTAAGAATTTAACATTTGAAAAAAAAAATCCTATGCTCATTAAATTAAATGAATGATGAGTAAAGCTGTGTGAATATGTATATATATTTTTTTCTCATTTCAGCTGTCGAATACTAATAAAAATTCCTGGGCTTGCATTAACTTTGAAATGTATTTCTCTTTTGGAACAAAAGTAGGCATGTGAAGGATGACAAGACAAAGCCCAGTAAAATGAACCCCTCTCACTTCCAGTCTTCCCTCGTATTGAAAGAAATAATACACCACTCACACCATAACCTGATGTAATTTGCTTTGGACAATTACAAGAGAGAAGGAGGACAAGGAATGACCAGATTCACAAGAAGGAAAGGTTGCCAATCTCTTTACCCAATATGTAACTTGGTAAAGACTGGTCAGACAATACACATAGACTGTCCTTCAATCTCAGTATCCAGTTTAAATTCTCATGGTGCCCAAGGTGATTTGAATGCATTTATTTTATCTATAAGAAAAATATCTAAGTCTCCAGTAATGGAATATCTGTGGAAGTCTCCACTACCTCTTCTCCTAGAGCTGTTCTGAAAAATTAAATACACCCGAAGAAAATGACCACACCACAGCACACACACCTGGGAGCTGGGGCACCCTCTGTCTAACTAGGACAGCTGCTACACAGGAGATTGCATTCTCTCTAGCTCAAAACATCCTCTCATAATCTGTTTACAGTTCTCTTGGCAAATAGAAAATATGAAATTTCAAACTTCTGTAGGAGAGAATTTAAGTTTTCCATTATGTTAAAAGATAGAAAGGAAATTCTTTTTTAGTCCTATCATTTTACCTAATCTCCTTTCCCTCCTCCCTTCCAGTTAAAACTGAGTTCAGAATTTGACCCCAATTTTCAAGTTGTCTCTGGAAAAAAACTTGGAAGAAAGTAAGTTCATTTAACAGAAGTGAATCTTGGAAAGAAAGAGAAAGAAGTCGATGTGTGAAAAAGCAGCAGGAAAACTCTCTCTTCCCAAACCTAAGGAATAGGGAGTTGCTTTTTTGTTTTGTTTTGTTTTTGTTTTTCCTGCTTTGAAACAGAATTACTGAAATTTTTGCCCCTTTTAAATGTATAGGCAACTAGAACGTGCAAAGCTTTCATTTTTTTCTTGCTACCCATCCATCCTCCTCATTTTGTTCTCCAGATGCAGCCTTTACAGTCTAATCCAACCCTTCACATTTCAGTAACAGTTAAACTCACATTTAATTTTGGGCATGGATTTTCAGAACCATTTGTCTAAATGGATAGATTAAATTCTTTGAAATCTGGCTTAGCTGTACTGAAGTGGAAGGAGACATAAAGCTTCCTAGCAGGCCTTTTATACAAATAGTCAGCCTTACAGATTCAGTCTACAGACTGAAGAATGGATGGAGAAAAAGAGTCGGGCTTGGGAAGAAAAACAACAAAAAAAGTCAGGCTGAAGTTTATATTCTTATCTTCCACTTTTGGCAAAGTCATGATTCAGGAAGAGGATAAAACAGACTTCATGAAAGGTGTGTAAACTGTAACAGAACACGGCAGGAAAGTGACTTGTCTCCATCGACATTTTTCTTTTGCACATATAAATCAGGCTTGATCTTTCAAGAGACTACAAAGTCAATGTAATTGCATAAACCAACAATTTATACATGCTTCTAAAGCCACAGGAAGTTTTGCTACCAATATCCGTGGCAGACGGAACCATGCTTGGAAAGCATAATAATTTATGAAACTCACATTTTAAGGAGTCCTTCTAACTGAAATCCTCTCTCTTTTCTTTCATGTTAACAAGCATTGTAGAGAACAAAAGCAGGAGAATAAAAAGCCTTGAATTTATGACAACAAATCTGAAAAAAAAAATGGAATATATCTCTACATCATATACAGCAAAAACTGAACCAATTAGGTAAACAACTGTCTTTGAAGAGATTGAAGAATTTAAAACAAAGTAGTAATGATCCATAACAGTTGTGCAGCACATTATAAATATTTCTCTTAAATAGTTCAATATTTTGTAGCAGAATATCAACAAAAATAGTATGGTCTTTTGTTTAAAGACTTTTTTCTAAATTGTTTCAAAAAGGTTGAAATAATTTAATTATGCCCCTCTGCAAACTGAAATCAATATTATAATTTGTGTTAAATCTGCAATAGCCCAGAGAAAATAAACTGAAGAGCCATGCTAAGTGATATAAAATGTTAGTGTTTTTTTTTATTTACTTTACTTTCTTTTTTCCCCCCTCTCAAATAAGTCATAACCAAAAGTAGAGAAAATCACTCATATTTGAGTATTTGGAATTTTCAAAGAATGTGTATCTTTTCACCAGATGTTTGTAATTTATGGAGTTAAATAAAGGTTGCCAAATGATCTGTTTTAGTGGTCATAGATGTTTTTATTTCTATGTAGTGAAAGTACAATGCAAGATCAGAATTCAAAATGGACATAATCAAGAAGCAAAGTCCCAAGGCATCTCCCAGATCTGAACAAGGGTATGACAGCTGCTCTGCATCAGAGAGAAAACAATTACAAGAGAGGACACCCAACGGTTAATTGTTACTCGCAAATACAACCAAACTCACAAAGAGCAATTCTAGATGCTTACTTTTCTGGTGGAAACCTGTAACTTCTAAAATAGAAAGAAGCAAGACAGGGAAAAAAAGAAAAAAGAAAAAAAGATCTCTTTTTTTTTTTTTTTTTTTTTTTTTTTTTTTTTTTAATTCTTTAATTCTTCTTCTTTTCAAATCAAAGAACTAGTACTGGACCTGGACAAGTAGCAACAAGCAGACTGTTTCTGGAGAAACAAACCTAATCAATTCTGAACACATCCCCTCTTTTGTACAAACCAGAAGATTTCCATTACACCTTTGGAGGTTAAACACAGGCTTTGCTTTAGTTATTTTCTTCAGAAAAAAAAATAACAATAAAAGAAACTTCTCAAAATTCTTCCTTCATTATGGACTTTACTGAGCATCAACTCAGACCATCACTTGACACTGCTACCTCGATTGTCCTCTGTAGACTTTTATTTTCCAGGTCCCTTTTCTGCCCTTGCAGAGTGCTTTTCCATAGCAGGATTTCCCCTGCAAATTTACCACCAAATTTATGCAGGCTCACTTTGTGGCACTGTCACAGCACTGTGGTGCCTGAACCCCACTAACCCACTCTCTGTCACAGGAAAGTTCATTCTGGAGAACTCTGAAAGTGCTCTGAAGGTTTTTTGCTCTTTGTTCTCAGCTGATGCATCACATCCCCCATCATAAAACAGGCCCCCAGAGAGATGCTGCTTCACAAGGGGTCAGGAGATGACTCCTCTGCCCCTGCTGTACCATGCGCTGCTTGATTTTTAGCAAGACACCAACCTGCCCATTTTGCTCTGTACCTCTTTGTGGTAAGGACCAAATCTCTCCTGAATCTTTTGAGTGCATAGGCACATTTTAAAAAGCAGGAAAACTCACCTGTCTGGCAGATAGGAGAGATGGGTACATGCTAAAGTGGGCACATTAGAAACAGTAAATTCCATTCATCTGCATTTCCTCTCATTTTCCTGAGGAGCACCCTGACACCGGAATAGCTTCTTTGTCCCTTAAGCTCAGTGACACTAGAAATAGCAACACAGACCTCCAAAGTCCTTTGGATACAACCCTCTGGAGCCTCTACCACAGCACAAACAGAGAAAAGACAAGAGACCAGTCAAGCACGAGGAGAATCCATTAAGCTTGGACCCTAATGGGACAGAAATTGTTTTGTGGGATCACAAGGGGGCAGTATTAGAGGTCTATCAGAGGGGGTTGGGGGAAAGCCTATTGTAATGGGTTTTAAATTCATTCTGCAGGACTGCACATAGCCTTTGGAAAATGTAATCGTTGTGTTTTTCAACACATTTGTTTTGAAAATATAATGTATTGTATTATAATGTATTGTATTAAAATGTCATGTAATGTATTACATTATCAAACGACATTAAAGCCCTAAACATTTTAAAGTAATTTCTCTTCCTCTTTCTCTCATCTGATGGCCAAAGGAAAGTTAAAAGCTGAAACAGATTAAAAAGATGTAAAGATCTAAAAACAGTACAACTGGAATGTCATATTCCCTTGCTGGGGACAGTAAGCCATATGCCTGCCTTTAACTTCTTATTAGTAATAAGTTTTAAATAAGCTGCTCTAATATCCTTCTCTCTACCTCCTGGTACACAGTACTGCATTTTTGTTACAGCTGTCGTGATAACTTTATATTTATCTTCAAGCACCAACTTACAGAATCAGGTGAGTCAGGTGATTGTATAAGAATCTGAACAGTCATTAAAAATAATAGCAATTTCTAGTTTTTGTAGTTGTAGAGGAAAAAAATCCAGAAAGTCTTGTTCACTGATGACCTAATGACTCAAAACTCAAAACTGTATTATGAAACATGCTTTGTTACTCTTAGATGAATTTGTAGATCCCTCTTCTCAGTTACAAACCTTTGGACTCAAATACGCAAGTCATCTTCAGCCTACTTCCCAAGTATATCTGCCCAAACAAAGGAGATTCTCTTCAACATGATTTTATATGTGTGTGTGTGTGTTTGTTTTTTTTCTTTTTGTTACAGGAGAGATGTATTAATCACTAGACACACAGCACAGAAGTAAAATCCATCATTTCTCAAGCTGTTTATATAAAAGTATAGAAAAAAAAATAACAAAATACAAGCCTTTGTACTTGTATCAAGTCAAACAGTGGTTTCCTTACAGAAGCAGCCTTCCTGAGAAATTCCCATATTGGAAAGCTTTGAAAATTAAGGGCTTTTACCTTTTCTAGTTCCCTGAACTTTCAAAATAAATACTTTAGGTACTAGCTTCCCACCCCCAGAGCAGATGTTGCTTCCCTTCATTAGGGACTTAAGTCCAACAAGATTGGTATTTGACTCAAATGTGGTCATTGCATATTTTAAAAATGACTTCATTGAACAATAACTGCATTAAGCAAAAAAGAAAGTGACAGTGAAACACATTTAAGCCCTTAAATGTTAAATAAAGATAGTTTGTGTTGTTTAAAAATAATAATAATTATTATTATATATCTTAATAATAATTATTATTATATATCTTATTTACATGACTGTAATCAGTATCAAAGAGAGGCCTTTCCAAAAACGCTAGGGTTGAGAAGTCAGCAAGAAGAGTTATATCCAAATACAATTTATGTACATTCTTGGCTCTTATGCTGATGTTGCATGTGAGAAGGGCACTCATCAAAGGCCACAGGGAGCACATGAACATGAAGCTGGTCTGTAAGAGTCACAGCAAAAGAAGCAGATTTAAAAAAAAAAAAAAAAGAGAGAGAGGAAAAAAAGCTAACTTTAAAAAGGCAGCTCAATGAAAGTAATAATTCCTCCATTATAATAGAGCTATATATATTTATTATCACAGAGGGTCTTAACAGCTGTGGTGAAAGTTAAAATTAGGCAACAAAAGGGAAAGCTTTGCAGAGCACAGCTAAGTTGATTATTGTAATTCATATCTGGAAGCGAAAGCACACATCCTGAAAAACTCTCCATCTGGCATAAGAGGTGACAGCCTGTTTAGCAATACAGATAGCCCTGAACATACTATCTTTATGCTCTCATCAAACACTTGGTCTCATCAAAATCCAAGTGGTGATATGCAAAGACCTGCACAGAATCTGGCCAGAGGAATAAATAACCTTTTGTTCCAGACCCATGTCCATCAACTACATATTACTGGAAATACATAATTCTTAATCAATGAGGAACAGACAAAAAAATCACCAGAAAAAGGCCTAAATGTAGTTCACTCTCAAGAGGTAAATGAATGAGCAACGATTTTGCTACTTGCCAAATGCATGGGTATCAGCCTTCTTTCTGCAAGGTTTTCACTTCCTTTCCTACAAATGCATCAAACTAATCACATCCTAATGTTTACATTAACAGCAGTGAATTAGTGGCAACACCTGCATATGCTCATGGTCAAAAGTTAAATAACAATATGAAGAGTCCATCAGTTTCTCCCCAGCATCAATGCAAAAAAAAAAAGGGGGGGGGGGGGGAGGGAAATTTTACATTTACTATCACATTCCATTTACTATCACACACCACATGAGATCTAATATAGATAATTCTAATTGTATAATTAATCAGGCTGATAAACACCTATAAATTCATATATATTTTTTTTTCGGTCAGGAGATAATGTCTGCCCCTGTTTAAAATAGGAAGAAATACAGTCTATATGATTTCACAGACAAGCTAGAAGCTTAAATGCAATGTGTTTCTAAACTGAAAATCACTGTTATGTACGGAAATTGAAGGATTGAAAAACAGAAAACACCACCTCTAAGATGGAAAGAAACAAGTGTGCTTGTTGCAGTTTCATAAGTAGGGACTGGATAATCTCCTTCCCAGAACACTAGAACACCTGACATAGGAAATTGCAAATACAGGAGAATATATTTTTAATACTATAAATTCTTTCAATAGGGATTCCCACTAGAATTCCCTTGAAAGAGAGAGAGATGGTACTACAATTTTCAAACACTGGAAAAGGCTTCCTGGTAAGACAGTTGATGCCCCATGCCTATCAGTGTTCAAGAGACATTTGGACAATGCTCTTAATCATATGCTTTGACTTTTGGTCAGCTCTGAAGTTGTCAAGCAGTTGGACTTAATGACCTTTGTAGGACCCTTCCAACTGAACTATCCCATTCTATTCTACATCACTGGGGAACAACACACAGCATCTACATTAAAAAAAAAAAAAAAAAAAAAAAAGTGAGGTAGCCACAAATTAAACTTCAGGCCTAAGATTCTATTAGTTTGTTCACAGTAGCATAGAAATCTTTAAAACCAATGTAAAAGACAATTAAAGACATAGGAAAAAAATGAAATTGATAACATTACCATCTATCAAAGACAGGTAGTGTCAGAGCAGCCTATTCTTTCAGAGGATAGCTAATTTTCTTAAGAAATAAAAAACAGTAGACCTTAACTACATAGATTTTAATAAAGCATTTGGTGACATGCCACAAGGAAAAATTGTTAAAATGGAGACTGATGCAGAAATATTACGTGTAGGAAGATGGCTAAAGGGGATACTATGAGTTGTTCTCCAAGCCAGAGAAAGTGTAATGGAGTACCCCAGACTTAATCTTGAGACCAACATTTTTTATAATGAGTTTGGAACAAAACATAGGCAAGAGATGATGAAATCTGCTGAAAAGGCCAAGCCCTGACTCTCACTAATACTGATGTGATTGAAGCATCTTCAGGAAAAACTAGAGGGTTCAGAAACAGGCTGAAATATGATAATAAGAGCATAAAGTGGTAAACTTAAGAACCCTGAAGAAGAAGTTAATTGTTTGGAACTGACAACAGAGGCAGAGCAGGCTGTAATCACAGGATGGATGAAGAGATGACAGTGCGCCACCATGGATCAAGCAGCCATGAAAGAGGCAAATGTGATTTAACAGTGCATTGGATAAGACATCTGACACATTTCTCCTCAGCAATTCTGTGCGTAGTTCTGGTTACTCACTTACAAGAAATAAATAGTCAAACAGAAGAATGATGCTGTGAAAAGCAGAACAGGAAATCTTACCTTTCAAGAGGAGGCTAAAGAGAATTTGTCTTACATAGCTCTGCAAAAAAAGAAACTGAGAGGGAGCATGATTAGTCGCTGAATATATTTGTTAGGCAGCAAGTTGGAAGGAAAGGAATAGTCTTTAAACTAAAGGAGAGGACATGAGAAGTACAGTCCAAGCTGATTCTGCACAGTCCCAACTTGAAAAGAAAACCTCCAAATCTATCTTGTTTAACAAAAACTAAATTTATTTTGGAACTTGTCAGAAGGGAGTGGAGGAGGACTGGCCTCTCTTCAGGCCAGTGAGTTGAACTCTAAACTAACCCCAGGGCATATCTTCAGCTGGTTTCTATCATAACCTACTTCTATCATAACCACTTTCACAGTGGACGCTTATGCTGCAATGGTTCAGTCTCCACATTTCTTCAGAGAAAATGGTTTACCAGGCTGCTTCAGTGACGGAAGCAGCCTCAGCGACAACTGCAGAACTAGCAACTGTTGTGAGGTTAGAAATAACACACCTAGATAAATTAAATTTACCTCAGAAGAACAGAGTATTCAAGCATCGCATGAGGAGTACTTCTTCAAGTCCTGTAGAAGCTCTGCTTTCACAGCAGTCTGAGCTGCAGACAACAGAAAGCAAAGGAAATCTTTAAAAATGTTTTAAACAGCAGAAATGAAGTTAGAGCTAGAGACTGCTTGGGAACCGCTTTTTTACTATTTAATATGTTCTTAGTATCAACTTTTGGAGGGAGTACAGCTAGAAATCTGAGTAAAATAAACTGTAATCTGAGAAATACAAGAAAAATAAACTGGCAAAGCTTATTAGTGGTATGCTGATAAGTTATTAAAATCTGGCTAAACTTTAAAGATGTGATGAAGGTGGCTCAGGGGGAGTGTGTACCATTATGCAAAATTAAGCACAGAATTTCAAAACCAATAAGTCTGAGTGACAAGTTGGTTACATTAATTGCAAGTAAAAATGGAGCTCTAAAAATTACAGGGAGCATGAAACTACAGCATTGTTACTTCTAAAAAGAAAAATTAAACGAACATAACGATGGTACTTGAGGTGCATAAAGGAATAATGAAGCACAAATAGCTAGGAGTAATAAGACTTAACAATAAGAATTCAAAAAATATATTGGAGGATTGAAAAATGCAAGAGAACAAGTAGTTCCATAAATAAGGTGACAGAGCCCAGAAATATTTGCTATCAGAAAAACAGAATTAACAGAATAATTCATTCCTTTCTTGTATCTGTATTTCACAAGCAGAATGTTATTAAATATAAGGCCACAGAGAACATACTGTGGTCACAGAGAAGTTCTGAAGGCTGAGATTAACCTAATCCTCTTGTTGAATCCCAATGAGCATCTGAGATCTTGCTTAAATTAAAATTTTGAAGTTTATTTATCTTGACCATGCCTTGCGTTTTCCACAATTTGAAAAAGGTGAATCTTCTTTTTAGGAGAAAAAAAAACCTACCATGACTTGCATCAGAAACGTGAATCTAGCAGGGAACTCCTGTGAGGTCTGCAGTCACTTGCAAGCCCTCTGAATATTCATTCAGAAAGGATCATGTTAGGAGCTGTAGTAAATCACCATCTGTTGACCACATTAAGCTCAGGCTTTAGTAAGATCTCTAGACATTCCCTCTGACTAAGCATGTTTCTCTGCGTCATTCCCCATCAGTAACAGGGAAAAACAGGCACGGTCCGCTGAAAGTAAAAGTAAGGACTGCATTCTCCCCAAAAGGATGATTGTTTCAGCTTTCCTTGGCACACTTAAAGAGAGAAAAAAAAAAAAAAAAAAAAAAAAAAAAGCTTTCCTGCTGTCTAAAATGCAGCTTCTTCCTGCTGTTTAGCTTCTTTCAGTGCCTCCTGGATGCACCTGGTCACTCCCGGTTCTCAAACACCAGCTCAGCAGGACGGCGGCACGCCAGCTCCACTGCAGCAGGGCCGAGCAGAGTGCTCCGCATGGGCTGGGAGAAAACACCGGGGACAGGACAGGTCATGATTCCGGCGAGGAGGGCACGGAAAACTGTGTGGGTGCACAAGCACATGAAGGTTACTGTCAAGCATATGGATGAGGTGGCAGAATTAAAGCTGCAGGGGTATTCACTCAAATTTTCAAACATAAGCAGTGCTTTTACCATCAAAAGACTTGGTGTCATTTTAGTTTTGGGGTTTTCTTACCTTTGTTTTTTCATGTTGAACAAGAAAAGCACGGGTGGAAGGGAAATAGTACAGCACCAGGGAGCTGCTTGGAAGACAGAAGAGAAAGAATTGTTCCCCTCAGCAGGTAGAGCTGGACAAAAGAGACGCTGCTTAATCGATAGGGAAAACCTTTTCCAAAAGGTGATGAATGCACAAGTACTGAACACAGACAAGGATATTTTCAAGTAAAACTTTATTTGTTGGAAGAGCTTAGTGGACATATCAGAGCACGAACTCAAGGAGTATAATGAGCAAACCCTAGTTGGGGACAATAAATGGAAGTGATGTGTTTAAAGAAGTGAATGGTAATATGAGTTGTAACAAGATTTAGTTCATTCTTTTGGATTTGCTAATTAAGTTTTTGGAGATTTTTATTAAAATTAATTAAAGATTAAGGTTTTTAAGATTGTTTGCCTTGCTGATATTCTTTTCTCTTTTTCCTGAGGGAGGATAAAGCAATTGGTTTTTGTTTTGACTTGATTTGTGTTTTTCTTCCCCAGTATGAATACTTAATGAAATAAAGAAACTTTTAAAGATGTGAGAACAAAAACACTAAAAAAGGAAGAGTGTGGGGTGAATACTGTTTGCATTTGTTCCTCAGATGGAAGGCCCTTGGCGTGCTTCTCTTCCTACATGATGCTGGGGCTTATGGTGGTTGAAAGGCTGCTGTCCGAGTCATTAGCAGCCAAAACAAACATAAAAACAGCAAGAAATAGAGGAGACACTGAGCCATCACCATTCTTGTTTTAAGACAGTGCTTCAAGAAGTTCAGTGTTATTAATAAGGGCAAGTGATTCTCTACGAGCCAAGGTATAGAAAAAGAGCAGTATAGTTCAGAAAACTACACACATACTCTGTAAGTGTTTTCTGACTGATCCCCATAACCTTGCAGCATATCTGGGAGTATGCCGTCAAACCCCACGACAAAATTAATATAGTAACTGACTCGCTTGCTCTGCTTCTACTTGTTAGCTCAGCTAGCATGTGAATACGCTGCAGAACAAATGTGCTGGTTGCCTCCTCCTCCAGCTTTTACTTCAGCTATCTGCCCTAACGCAGAATGGATAAACAGTTTTCTTGCCAAATAGTAGTGGATTAGCTACAGCAGTGGTGACGACAGCACAGTGTGTGGAAGGATAAGAGTTACAATAGATACTCCCAAAGCAGTAACGTGAGCTGGGATAAGGCAGGAATGAAATGTCATCATCAAGACGAACATTTACACACTATGGAAATGATGACCAGTATTTGGATTGAGCAGAAGGGCGAGTTCAACGTCACAGAAACTCCCAACGAAGTTCATCAGACAAAGGTCACGTATGCTGCACTTTAACCCCACAAGCCATTCCTCCAGCTTGAATGCAGACTGTGTTGCTAAAACTCATTCTACATGGGGGAAAAATAAATAAATAAACAAACAAACAAACAAACAAACAAACAAAGTCTAATAGTCATATTAAATTGTCCCTGATTGGAAATATATTGCCTTTGATATTCTTTCATGCTGGGTTCAATCCTAAGAGCTACTGAATATCTTATGTGCCTCAAAGCCCTGCCAGACCTCAGAGCTTCTCAGCTCCAAGGATTGAATGCACATCTGAGAATAAATGGAGCATGCAAGATTTGAAGGTACCTGGAACAGCTGAAGTGAAATTCACAAATTTGCTATAAGTATAAAAGCATTGTGGCATTATATCCATGTTCCTAACGATGTTAAAACGAATGCAGTATTTAGCAAAACAAACAGAACATTTTATGACATTTTCAGTTCTGCTACTTTTGTATATACATATTAATGTAACAAAATTCTCTGACATCTTCTGAGCTGGAGCATATTCACTTCATTTTATACATAGTAAGAATGATTGAAGAACAAAAGCTCCTAAGAGCAACATCTAAACAAGATCCTGAAGCTTCAAGCCAGTTTCCAGTCCTCCTACAATTTTTCTGTGTAATGGTACAGCCAGTTTCCTATCCGAAGCCATGGAAAACAGTGACACAGTTACAAAAAACATATTCTGGCTTGCAAGGAGCTCTGACGCTACTGGGCTGGCTGTGGAAAAAGGGCCCGAAAACCTTGTCCATGGTGCCAGAGAAACCTGCTGGCAAGTGTGAGACTGGAAATAAGTTTACAAGCGTAAGTCTTGTACCTGACCAGAAAAGACTACCATTTCCTCCCAAGAAATGTTTATTGGTTGATATAACCCCAATTATTTCAAAATTGGTCGGTGGCTTCTGTGTCATAACATATTACATTTTTCCTTAAATTAATTGACACTGAACATTCTGATTCACAAAACTTCCTGGGGGCCTGGTAAGTTTCATTAGGAATGATTTCTTAGAATGTTTTGGGGTCCATTATTTACTTCCATTTTGCGTTATGAATTTCTACCTGTCTCATTAGTGGATGTCCTTCAGCTCTTTTCAGCTGGCCACTTACCCTCACAGTCATTTCTGGTGCTTATCCTTTCTCTCCTAGTCTCCAGCAAGTCTGGAGCTCTCTCTGGTTCACTGCCTGGGTTATATTCCATTACAGCTGCCACATTATCTGCAGCAACCATCATTAAAAAGGCTGCTGCATTACCACCAGAAAGGGAGCAATATTTCAACAGCTTTGTGTAGCAAATGCACTGGGGGAGGGTTTCTGCCACCTTTCGCCAAGTTCCCGTTGCTTCACTTTCCCCGTTGGTTCTCCTGCTTTGTAGTTCAGGTTCTGAATTTATCTCAGGTTCCCTCTGTTTTGCTCTCATTAGGAAGGCATTCGGGCAGCATTCTTTTCCCCTCATGCTGGAGAATTTGTTCCAGGTCACTGCTGAGCTGTAGACAGTGTCCTTGAAAATGCAACCTGTAATGAAATGAATGATTGTCCTATTGGCTGCCAAACTTTGCATGCAGGACTCCCACCCCCTACGGCCCTGCCAATGGTTCCCCACTAGTCTGGACAGATGTAGAGTAATGGGAGAAAGAGAAAAGTGCAAACGAGAAATTGGAACTGTTCCCCCCTCTCAACATATAGTTAGTAATGTGTTTTGGGCAAGTCTCCACTCACCAAAGCGAGGCTTTGAAAATTACAGAATAGCTGTGCTATACACCCAGTTTTTGGCAGAGCAGGACCTTTTCATGAAGCTACCAGCCATGTGAATATGTCTTAAATTCTTAAATGTTAATCCTGCAGTTACTACTAAGAAAAAGGTCCTAGAAGCATTACATATACTAAAGTGAAGATAATTTCTCAGAGATGTCGTAGCCTAATTCACAGAAGAGGGATCTTTTGTGACAAATGCCTATTGCTAGAAAATGCATGATGCCATCCTCTCCTAAGCCCAAATCAAACTGTTGTGAGCTTAAAAGAGCCAAGTTCGCACTTAAACCATATGTAGTACAGATGAACAAGGGTGTACTTTGAAAAGTAAAATCTTTTGCCTCTACCTTTGAGTTGCTCCTGAACATAGTTGGCTGTACCACTCACAATCATTACCAATCAGACAATCTACAGAAAATCATCACAAGACAGTGATAGAAACTGCAGACACCATCCACTGTGCTGTTGCTAGCTCATGAACAAGCGAGATGGGGGACATCTCTCAGCTGGAGATCTTTTTGGAAGAGGAGAGGACAAGGAGCATTCCCAGACTTTTCAGCCAAGGCTCATCCCATCCAATGTTGGGCAACTAAACCTCTCTGCTTAAAGAGAAACACTGCTGCTGCATGCACAGAACCACTTAATTTAGGAATGGAGGTTTTTACTAGGCTATGCGTGCTGTATGTGTGAAAGGAAAATGCTTTATAAGGTAGTTTAGAGCAAAAGACTGTCCCTGGAGGAGTTATACCATGGGCTGGTGCCTAAACTGAGATGCAATGAGTCCAGAATATTCTCTCTTTCATAGTTTAATTTAGATTAACACGTCTCATTCCTTTCCTCGGTCCCTGAGGTTCCTCTGAACCCTTACTTGAGAGCTTGTTAGGAACTTGTTGGGGGGGAGTTGAATCATGAATATGTAACCTGTTGACCAATGCACCTGGGCATTGGTCAACGGTTCTGTTATCACGGCTGAAACTTTTGTTCTGACTTGGCTCCTCTCTGAGGACACACATGCTATGAGGACTCTAGGACTACATACCAGAAGTAAAGAAACCTCTCTTGCAAACCTGCTTATCTCTCTCAATTGACCACAAAAACCAGCCCAACCAAGAGTTGTTTCACAACCAGCTGTGCTCAGTTTTACTTTTAACTAATTACCACCTTTCAGAGATCTAAACTGAGACAGTTTCATGGGTCCCCCAAAAGAAAGCAGGAACAAGCATGCTGCAGCTGTTTCTCTGCAGCATTTCTCTCCCTCTAAAAGTATTCTCAAGTTAATTTTGACGAGGTTTGAAAGGAGTAGGCTTGTGCTCCACATTGCAAATGTTTTCAATTTGACAGCTCTGTCGGTGTGGGGGAGGGAGAAAGATCAGTGATATCTTTAAGTTATGCAATAAAAAGTTCGTTGTCTTCTTTGAATGCAGATTTCTATTGAAGTTTTAAATAGTCCTATTCACTCAGGAAAGGATTGAAAAAGGTGGTTAACATAAGTCAGCTGAAGAAGCCTGCTGCTGTTCCTGTAAATAAAGCTGACCTTCTGGAGTAGTGACGGAGACCACTGACCTTTTTTCTACCGCCCTTGCACCAGTAGGAGCGTACCCTTACACGAGTATCTTATTACCAGCCAAACAGCCAGCTCCGACGCATGGCAGTACAGAATAGCACACAGCTCTAGCATTCACTGAAAGGAAAATCTTGCTTTCAGAAAGACGCAGAGGGCTCAAGCTTATGCTGAGCTTTGCAAAACAAAAAATTTCCCAAGAGATGGACAACAGATTCCTGGGATTTAAAAGGAAAAAACAAACAACAACAACAACAACAAAAAAACACCAAAGATTCTGCAACACATTTCAGAAATTACAGGCCATGAAATCTGCAATGCTGTAACTGTAGAAGCCGTGATGCAGGAAGACATTTTTTTCTTCTGTCATGTCACTATGCCACTATTTTGGAGTTGCAAAGAGAAGGGAAGAGTGTGCTTGCAATACTTTAAGGAAAACCACCTACCAAAAAGCCTAACAAGATCACAAGTTTAAATTAGTTCTCTTTAGCCTTCTTCCATCATCCAGTACATGTTTTTCTATTTGCAGTGGGGCACCTCATTCAAGCAGTCTTGCTTCCTCACAAAAATTTAGAATATAGAGCTAGCACTCTTGAAAGCAATGGGACTCTTTCTACATGGATTTGTGTCATCCTCATCCATGCAATGTCAACACTTGTATCTGCCACATGAATGAGCTTTCCCCACATCATGTTCCTGTGAGGCAGGAAATACTTGTCATATGTTACGGATGGGGCTTCAAGACAAACAGGATTATGGGATTTACTGAGACCACAGGTGAATTTTGGTGGCTGAGATGCTGCATTTGGCTTTCAAGTCTAAGCCTTTTCCCTTTTGCTAGTAATTTATGTTTACAAGTATATGTCTGTATATATAAAAACCTCACCTTTTATTCTATTCTTCTACTCCTCCGCAGTCCACTAACATAAACTGTCTGTTCTTCCTCACTGCTAGAAAAAAAAAAAAAAACACCACCAAAAAAAAAAAAAACACCAATAACAAAAAAAAAAAAAAAAAAAAAAAAAAAACATGTAGTAATGACAACTTCTGTTCCAGCAGGAACACTGTAGATGAAAAAAAAAGGGAATTTGGCCTGTTTTCCCATTGCTTTTGCCTACCTCTTCCTCCTTCCTAAGATCAAAAGAGAAGTTCAGGAAGAGCTGTTGAAGACACAAATTCCAAAACCAGCTTTCCTTTCCCAGGCTCTCTTAGAAGCACTGAAGAGATCATTGCAGGACCACTGTATGCAAACAAGCGAGCTGGTTACGGAAGTCCTATTAACACTCCCATAAGTAGGACCCCAAAGTTGCTGGCCAGAGCCTGCAACCTGTTGTCACCCAGCCCAGAGGCCAAGGAGGATGACACTCCATCCAGATGCTCAGACTCAGCCCCAACCTTCTGCACATGACAACATGGCAAAGCCCAAGCAACTCTCATTGTGGTAACTGCCCTGCACCTCCACTGTGGCCAATACCATGAAAATAATAGGGACTTTAACTGACGGGCTTGTGGGAGGAATACACTTTACCCCTATCACATTTACTGCAGGTCTGGTAAAGAAAAAGAGACATTTAAAAGAGAATGAAATATTCTCTTTCCTAACAAAGAGCAATATATTTTTAGACTTTAAAAATGATATTATTTCTACATGTCAATCTTTCAGAAAATTTTCTATAATAGATATCTATTTCAAATGAAGTCACTTCATTTTCAAAGTTTTGATATTGTGCATTTACTTTTTTTTACATTCTGTGGATGTTTATCCTGTAGGCAAGTAATATGCTGCATTAATCACATTATAAGTGTCTAAAATTGCACATTTCTTTTTGTTTATTTAATAGAACACTACTCTTGAGCCCTATGGCTATAACCTTTCTTTCCACTAATTAATCTACAGCTTTGATACTATTTTCAGCACTATAATTCCCCCAATTTACAAAGATGATCAAATGACAAAAAAGCACTGAAGAACCTCCAGGTGCACCAGAACTCCACTAGTAGAAAAAGTTGTAATTATTTAGAAGTCAGTAACTTAATAGTGCATTATTTTGTAAGTAAGTCGAGCAGTACTTTCTATGTAACTTCAGATTTAGGCCTTGTTGAGTGGGGCTTGGGCAAAGCAACCTTCAGAGGTCCTTTGATATCACAGTATCAATAGTTACAATTCAATCTGAATAAGCAAGTAATTACTGCAAGTATTTCATTCTTAGTGGTTTTTGTTTGTTTGTTTTCTTGTTTTTTTCCTTCTTGGAAAAACATATGGGGAGAGAGAATTTTTTCATTAAACTGTCCAGCCTAATGGCCCGATAATCACCACCTGTGCTCTAAATCAGAAAACATACAAAGAATTCACCACTTTCTAGAAAAAGTAATAAGAAAGGAAGAATTGCAATTCTAGAAAGCATCCAAGATATCCTTCCTTCATTTGTGCCTCTCCAAGGAGCTTTTGAAATGCAACGTGATAGAGGTGGAATTGTTTACAGTGTGTCTTGTCTTGACTAAGTGGGGCTGCCCAGCCAGTGAGTAAGCTATCCTGATCCATATGTGCTCTATGGAGATTCGGAGAACCCTTGCATCACAGAAGGAAATAAAGGCTCATCCCTTTACACACATCTGACAGCCACCAATTCTCCTTCCAAACACTACGCCTTTTATTAATGTCACAATCAGCTAATTGGGAAAAGCGCCATCCACCAGACTCCTTGGAGCACAGGAGCTTGCCTGAGGCTGTGTTGCATCTTTGCAGCCTCTGCTGGTATGTGACCCCAAACCAGTGGTCACCCAGTGTCCACCTGTCCCCACAGGGTGATGGTATGGCTCTGAAGCCACAGCACAGTGTGAGCAGCCAGGGAGACGCAGCCCCAGCTGCAGCACACAACCCCCTCTCACTCTATGTGTGAAAGCTGACATCTTTCTGGCCATGCCACTGG
Organism: Netta rufina; assembly: GCF_964035555.1. NCBI lineage: Eukaryota > Metazoa > Chordata > Aves > Anseriformes > Anatidae > Netta > Netta rufina. The sequence continues at coordinate 47,748,340 of NC_140125.1, read as the reverse complement.
GCAGACAGTCTGAAAAGATTAAATTTGCACTTAGCAGGGTGGGAAGAGGAAGATATGGAACCTTTCGTACATGAGAGGTGCAACAATGGCATTTAAAATAAAAGCTTCTATATTAATCCAAGCAAAAAAAAAATGTATATGAGAAAGAATGGATTTAAAAAAACAACAACAACAACAAAAAAAAATCAATAAAAACAAAGGAAATAAACATACCTCTACAGTGCCAGGAATTCAGAAAATTCCAGAATGTCTTTGGGAATAAGAAGATCAATATTCTGAATTCTCAGAATCAAAGCTGAAAAAGGCACTAAAAAGAAGAGACTATTTGCAAAGACCCTGTGGAAAGGTTGATGAGGATCTTACACTTAGATCTATCTATACTGACAAACGAACCAAGGCCAGGGAGCGAGCTAGAGCATGGGATCACAAATCCCCCATGCGGTTTTAATGGTTGGCATGCTCCTTGGAAGGGTTTTGGCCTATGTCAGCTAGCACAGTGCCTGGACACCAGGGCAATTCCCAGTGGGAGTATAGACAAGACTGCACCCTGCCTGGCTTCCCCTGCCCCACAGGGCCCTCCAACACTACCTAGCAGGTTTTTCCCCACCCAGCATCTCCTCGTGCCACAGCCCAGGGTACGCAGAGCTCTACTTCATCTTCCTGCTATAAAACTATCAGGCTGCAATGTGGACCAAAGGGCCTAAAGTCACCTGAAAGCTGACTCTCCCTCAAACCACCTCTCAGACACTAATTCTGACGTCCTGGGACCAGTGGTGCACAGCATGGGCTCACGTCAGATGCAGGCCCTGGGGCTATGTAACACGGACACGGTGGTCTGTGCCACCTGGTCTCATGGCCAGAGAACTAGCCCTGAGACACTGTATTAGCAGTACAGAGGTAACCTGAGGCGAGTCTTCAGCACCATCTTACTCTGACACTGATGAAGACTGTATGTTCATCAAATAACGGGGTTAGGATTTCTTCACAAGGGATATCATTTCAGGGATCTCTTCATATAAGGGATATCATCTGCCACATTCATTAGAAGGGGGAGGGGGAGCACTCCTCCCTCAATTTGGTAACAAATTTCTAACTGATTAAATTTCTGCAGGGTAAAACAGCTTTCACAGAATGCTCTATAGAGCTGTCAATGAATACCATCACAAAGCAGATTGACAGGTGCTAAACAAAGCACGTTTCAGGAGAAATTGCACCCAGTTTCCAAAATATCCATAAAGCTACTCATCATATGAACCTGTTTCCGCAGTCTGAGATCTTCTACTTAGTTTTCCTTACTCTGCTATCCACACAGAAAGCATTTCAAAGGATAAGACTAATTATCCCATCTTCTATAAAGCTTTCTGAAAGATTTCAGAGTATTTAAATTAGTAATAAAAGACAGAGACAACTAACACAGACTAAAGGACAAAAAAAAGATAAAGAAATATGCACTGGTTGTTAACTGTAAGCAATGTAATCTAATGCTTCCACCAGATGCCAGCAATAATGATAAAACCTGCCCACAAAGAAGATAATTCCCTTTTTATGGTCTAGATATGGTTGACATTCACAATATCTAAGCTGTCGGTAGTAGTGATGGAAGGGGAAGAGGATAGCAAAAACATCTGGAAATAGACAAAGTTGGAATAACTAACTCAGATTGACAATGATTAGAAACTCAAGGCAAGAAGATTTTTATTCCTTAGATCTGTAAGTCTAGATATTTAGAAATGAAATTAAGACAGCAGATTTCATTCACAAATGAAAGTATAAAATTTTAAAATATTTTTAATAGATTTTCCTGTACTGTACCAACTTGAATACATATATAAAGTCCTTAAATATTTAAAATGTTTAAAGTCTACTCCTATTGATATATTGTTGTAACCTAACTAAAAGTATTTGGATTCTGTAAAGTTTTGAAATTCCATGCATTCAACTCTGATGTTAGATATAAATGATCTTTGCTAACTTCTGTCAGCCTCATCTACTTAATCTCATTTAACCAAGTATTTTGTATAGCTTTTATTGTTCTACAGTCCAGAAAATGGCCGTGCAAAAATTATGTGCAAAAGGACATTTTATCTGTGCATACATACATTCATACTCAAAATGAGAACCAACATTCACTAGCAGAAAATAAATTTCTACTTCTAGCAATCTTGTAAAAAGCATATTTTTACTGTTCTATGTATTGAGAATATCATCAACTAATTACATAATTATACAACAGAAAAAGGACACAATTAGTAGATTTTTGCTGAAGGTGAGCAGTGAATCAAAGGTGTTTTGTTTTGTTTTTCTTCTGTTTTATGCACTGAACTACAGGAAAGCAGAAAGATAATAGCAACTCATACCCATATCTGTAACGTTGAGTATCTCAAATCACTAAGAGGTCTAGTCTGGAGCTGTTCTGTAAGACGATGTTTGCAAACATCAGATGTAGCTCACACATAATTTTTGGAGACAGAAATCCACATAGGCTAAATACTGTATTCTGTGAACACTATTCAAACAGAACCACCTGGAAAACATATTTTTGGACTATAATAGATACTATAAATATTCTAAAATCACCAGAAAACTTCATGGCTTACAAAATGAAAATAAAGATTATAATAATTTTGCATTTCAAACTCCTGAATTTGTACTTCCTTAAGACCAAGCATATTATATAATTATTTTTAGCATACTATTAAATTAACTGTTTGTTGATTTAATAATAACATTGAGATATTCTGTGATATTCGGCTATGCCTACTATTTGCAGAAGATTCTGTTACATAATCATTTTATGCCACAAATGTATATATAGCATGTTATATAAATATAACAAATGAAAGAAAAATAAATATTTACCTAACCAAGACTAATATTTTCTTTATGCTGCCCCCAAACCCTCTACTGATGACAATTATACAATGAAATGTGAGTAGAGCATACAAGCTATGATGAGATGATACCACATCTCCAGAAGTCATTCTTTGAAACATATCTGGAAAATGTAGTGCAATTCTGAGTTATCCATTTTTTCACCTTTGTTAACAGGAAAAAAATAAATAAAGAAAGAAAGAAGTTCAACTGAACTATTTGATGCTAAAGAAATGAGACGGAATAAAAATACTAACATGCATTAGTTCTCTCAATTTCTGTCAAGAACTCTTTTAATGATGAGATTACATAAAACTTGTACCTTAGAAACACAGAGAAGTACTTTAATCAGTTTCTTTCTGCCCCTGACAAACTTGAATATAACTTTCTTCAACAATGCAGCCCCTTCAGTTAAGCCCTTCCAAGTGGCTTTCTACTGCCCATACCCTCCAAGTGGGCCTCTAGTAAAAATGGAAAAAACAAAACTTAGTGGTTCTGAGGTAAGAAGGAAAATAGGAAAAATAAAAATAAAATACAATAAGAGAAATTATTTCAGGCATTTCTACATTATTAAGCAACTCACTGATGTTCTCAGTGCCCCAAAGGAAAAACTTGCAGCTCCTTTTCCAGATCACTATACATATTCTGAACATACATCTGCTTCAGTCTCAAAATCAAGTCAAGATGGTTTAGATTTTTATAAATGACCCCACCAGCTTTTTTTAATTTCCTGCCTGCCTTCTGCTCTTTTGCAATGCACTGCCATATACATTCATATTTTCTCTTTTCCCAGATGAAATATTCAGATTTCAGAGAAATCTGCTGTTTCGGGAAATTTAGTGACAAGTTTCCCAAGTCACTTCAAATTTTCCATACACGTATGATTAAAACATTAAGATTTTTGAATCCAAAATGTAACTATATTATACAGTTAATAAATATTCTTGAAAGTTTTCTTCTAATTCTAAAGAAAAAATTAATCAAGGAGTGACCGAGCCAGACTGAGAAAATTGTTGGACTCAGTTTGGTTGTTTTGCAGACAGGACACTCTACACAAATCAATTGAGAAACTAACCTTCCTTTAGAGAGAGACTGTAATTCCCTACCAGGGGTATGCAATCAGACTGTTGTTACAAGTTATAATAAGTATTAAGCAATAAGTAATAATAATCGAGCAGCTTCAGAGACATTCAACATTCAATAACCTGGCAAGCTACAAGTCCACACAGGTTCAGATCTGTTTAGGACACTGAAGATTACACTATAAAATGAATTTCTGAAGAATCTGTTGCTTGTTTTATATTTTGATGCTTACAAAAGACAGCTCTGGAAACCATAGTTCCTGGGTGGAGGCTTAGAAATGGTTGAATAAACTTTTGTAAAATTTACCCTTACTTTCTCACAGTGCAAGAGGATGAGACAGTTTACAAAAGCATTTGCTAATTAAATAGGAAAAGGATCTAAGCCTAGATCCATGTTAAAGAATTCTGCCCTCAATATTGAACATTATATTATAACTATATTTATATTATATATTACATTGTGTCCTATTCTCAGATTCTAATAACATTTAGTTTTTGAATTTTTGTTTCAGACCTAAATTTCAGGAAACAGTTGATCACAACTTAGTATAAATTTGACTTTTAACTTCGAGTTTAAATCAGTGATACCAGATCTTTAAAGTTGAAAAATATTTTTTTGTTATCAATACCCAAGCAGTCAGGGTGTAAAACTCAGAAGAAAGCATAAATGCATAAATTAATCTTATTCAAGTCAGTGTCTTCTACTGAGCAAGGAGAGTGGAGGAGGGCACTACAAGCACTGATGCAGAACTACAACTGTTTCCTACCTTTAGACATATTTCCAGTCTTAGGATTGATTATGCCGTCTGATTTTCATAATCACTAAGGAAGAATAATCCTAAAGAATTCCACATCATCCTAATCTTCCTTTCCTAACATCCACTATTAATCAGTTTTTTTCAAGCATTTGTTTCCTATTCTAGCTTCCTTTCCAGCCCCCCTCTTCCTCTGTCCCCCTGCACCCCCCCAAAAAAACAAACAAACAAAAAAAAAACTAAGCATCTGAGAGAAAGAAAACATTGAAACCATTAAGTGAAAAAGACTGGGGAAGCCAAAGAAAAATTTAGAAGTAGAAGAAAATACAAATACATGAGTGTTAACTCGTATCAGTGTATCCCTGGCTTCTTCTACTAAGCTTGTGCTACTTCTGTGCACATCCTGGTAAAATTTATAAATCATTCGGCAGCATTTTGTGCTCTTGCTGCAACAATTTCTGCTACCAGAAAATGAAAGATTGAAATGTTTTACAATTATTTATTTTAACACACACAGTATTTAGAACTTATGACCGATTCCTTTTAGTTTCTAATTTAATGAAATATTTGAATTCTTTCATACAGCATTTTGTCAAAAGAAGGTACCGAGGAGATAAACAAGCCAACAGGAAATGGGGCACATTTTCATCAGCATTTTCAAGTCACCATATTTTCCATATTCCAAATACCTATTTGGAATTAGTAAAATGCCCTGGAAAGACCAAGTGTTTTTACAGAACTGAAAACTCCATCTGAATAAAGTTTTCACACTAAAGACAGTTTTGCACTATGTAGAATCATCATGGAATCATTTAGGTTGGAGAAGACCTCTCAGTTCATTTAGTGCAACCTTAAAACTTGCAAAACCTTATCAACATATGTTCTGGATTGTCTGTCATTTGGTGTCTGCTATTTAATTCTCAACGTCTTTCTAAAGAGCTGCAGCAGCACAAAGGGAAGTTACAGACTTGAGACAAGAATCAGAAAACTCTGTTTGCCTTATGCAAAAAAAAAAAAAAAAAAAAAAAAAAGGACTAAGGTATTGCCCTGGATGATTTCGCCATAACACTGAAAAACGACTTCCCCCCCGTATTTACAGATAAACGAGTAACTCACCAGGAGAAGAAATACATAAAAATTGATGAAGACTCCTAGCAGTATCTTTAAACTATGGTGCATATAACCCAGGGATCTCTAGACAAATTTGAAAGGGCACAAAAATGCAAGTGCTGGAAGTCTGATGACAAAAGGGGTCTCTAGCTCTACTTGAATGTTTTTAGAAGACCAAAAGCAAAAATATTTGAAAGCCACCGGTTACCACTGCAGTAACAGCTATCGCGTTACTCCATAAGTCTATGTGACACACAGGTTTTTAGAGTTGGGAGTTCTGGTATCCAACATCCATCAGCAGCCTCAGCAAGTCTGTTCCCAGGTTCCACCAGCACCATGGCCAGTCAGTTGTCTAAAGCAAGCACTGATTCTGCTATCTGCCCTTATTGTGCTGTTCTGCTGTTTTCACAGAGCTAACTGCCACATTTTCGTTGGAATGTATAAATATCTATAAGTATTTATGAGGATATATACATACATGTTTTATATTTTGTGTGTAAACATATGACTACATATATAATTCAGAAAAAAAAAAAAAAAAAAAAAAAAAGTCTGCCTCTGAACAAAACAGCTGTAAATACATCTTAGCATGGGAACAGCTTGCCTAGAGGGATTGTGCAGTCAGTGGATGGAGCCCTGAGCTAGCTGGTCTCATCCAAGAGCTGACCCATCTTTGAGCATGAAATTGGACTAGGGACCTACTGAAGTCCCTTCTGACTAGAATTATTCTACATTCCTACAAAAAGGTGACGAAGAGATCTGGTGAGCTTTCAGTTTACATCTTTCACTCCTTTGAAGTATCCCTAGAGTATGTCTTGCTATTTCGTTTAGAACAAATTCACATCATATTCGCATGTGTTTCCATATACACATAAGGATTCTTAGGATAAGATAAGGATTTCCAAGTTTTTTTGTTTGTTTGTTTTGTGTTTTGTTGTTGTTGTTTGTTTGTTTGTTTTGTTTTTGTTTTTTTAATTCCAGGAGGTCTTCAGAAAGGTTTAGTATCAAGAGTCTTGCAGGAGAAATCTCAGAAGCCACTAAGTTATTGTCTCAGAGAAATCTATAGGCAGGTTGTGTCTCATTCCCATGATTACATCCATGTAGCTTTTCAGAAGAACAGGCTAAAACTTCCACCAAAAAACTGTAGAGATATTTATTTGCAAATTGATTTGAAAAGTTCAATGGAAACAAAAACGAAATAACAGGCTTCTGTGCATTTATTCTCTCTGCATTTTCCTACCCTTTCAATTTTCAGCCTGAAGGAGTAAATTCTTCATTATTGCAGAATTTTATACCACTAAGAAAGGAACACCTACAACTGAAATACAGCATCAGAATAAGGCAACTACATAAACACTTATCAGAAATCCTTGTACTTTAACCACCTCACCCTGCATTTAGGGGACAAAAGAATCAAGAAGCTATTCTGTTTGTTGCTATCTATTAGAGAATACAGCCTTCTCCTAATGTTGTTGATTTGCTAAATGTCCCTGTCTAGCACAAAAGCCTGCCACCCAGTTTGCATACCCACAAGTGTTGCAGCCTTATGGCATAAGGCCCAAGCTGCCATTTTGCAACATTCTGGTAGTGATTTCAAAGCATTCTCTGAGGTCTAAATACGTTTTTGTTGCTTATCTATCTAAAGATACCATTTCATTTTCAGACAGCTTCTAGGCCTGTGTTTCTCAACACAATATACCCATATATTCTCCACTTGTTTTTGCATTCCCACCTTATGTGCTTATTTTGACTAAGTGGTCAAGCAGTTTGCTGAACGCATGCCTATCAGCTCTTCTGGATGTATATTATTCAACCTCGATTACTGATTTTTTGCACTTCTAGGTTTCTGTGATGTACCGCAAGCAGGTCTGGTTACTTTACAACTGCACAGTTGCTTTCTCTCTCTCTCTCTTTTTTTTTTTTTTTTTAATCAAGCTGCTGAAGCAAAGCCTGTATTGCTGCGGCCTTGCTTCTTTTGGATTGCTATGCAGCAATACTTCACTCGACTGGTTGTTAAAACAGGCTGCACTTCACAGCATGGACTACGTCTCACCTACTTCCTGCAGTATCCTGTTTCTTGTTTTACTTGGTAAAGTAATATATTTTTCTATGTCTGCATTATTTTCTTTTTCTTTTTAACACAAACGTCAGTGCCAATGGAAGTGCTGGACTGGCAGTTTAGAGAAAGCAAACGTAACGACCAAGCACAATCTTAGAGCCAGAGAATATCCGAGAACATCCCAAGGTGGAGGGGACCCACAAGGATCATTGAGTGCAATGCTTATCTTTCTTCTGCTGCTCATCTAAAACACCTCACCGCTGGCCTAGAGTGGCTATCTTTGGGGGATGATGAAGCTCTCGCAGCTCCCACTGCACTTCCCAGACCTCTCTGGTGCTGAGACAGCCCAAGAGGACTCAAGGAGCGACAATACTTCTGATGCTGAGGAAGGACACATCAGAGTTGGATTAAGACAAGAAACACGTTGGCTACAAATTGCCAAAGCACCTTAGCACAACAGTGGCTTTCAGCTACAGTTTGCTAAGCCAGATTTAGAAGAATTAAGCCATGTGTGACCACAGACGGAGATCACACCCCACATGCCCTCACCAGCTCTGAAACTACACATTTTCTTCGTTCTCTTGCCACTTTGAACAGATGAAAGCAAAACCAAAGTGCCTCACTGCCCTTCATCATTAAAAAAATGTATCCTGCACTCCAAGCACCAACGTCAGCAAACTGGAGAGAACAGGGTACTGATGAAAAGCTGGCTACAGTTCTTCCCACCAAGAGGGTGTAAGTCTGTGCTATGGGCAATTTGGGCAGTCTGTGCTATGGGAACTAGAATCATAGAATATCCTGACTTGTAAGGAACCCACAACGCTTCCTTCTCTCTCTCCCTCTCCCTCCCCACCCATTCTATGATTCTATGATCCCAAACCATTCTATGATTCTATGATCATTGAGTCCAACTCCTGTTTCCACATAGAAACTCCCCAAAATCAAATCACATTTCTGAGAATGTTGTCCAAATGTTTCCTGAACTCCAGCAGGCTCAGTGACCACTGCCCTGGGGAGCCTGTCCCAGTGCCTGACCACCCTCTGGGTGCAGACCCTTTCCCTAACCCCCAGCCTGACCCTCCCCTGTCCCAGCTCCATGCCGTTCCCTCGGGTCCTGTCGCTGTCCCCAGAGAGCAGAGCTCAGCGCCTGCCCCTCTGCTCTCCTCCTGAGGGAGCTGCAGGCCACCATGAGGTCTCCTCTCAGCCTGCTCTGTTCTGGGTTGAGCAAGCCAAGGGACCTCAGCTGATCCTCAGGAATCTTTCCCTCTAGGCCCTGTATTCACCACATTCATTGCCTTCCTTTGGACACTAGTAGTTTTATACCCTTCTTATACAAAACAGCACATGGTATGCAAGGTGAGGCCACACCAGCACAGTGGTCCATTCAGATCCATCAGGTCCCTTTGGATCTTCTGTTACAACACTGGAAGTTGCTGAGTGGCATTTTCACACTACAAGTTTCTTTAATTGATCATGACATCCTTGCTACTCTACCCCCATCCTTCTGAACAGAGGACAAGCCCCAAAGGCCACCTTTCCCAAACCGGAGTATTTTCTTCCGAGCCTTCCGAGGCTGAACAGTATCACAGATCTGTAGCACAATCGCTGACGTTAGCAGCAGCCCCTCTCATGATGGAGGAGGTTTCAGCTTACGTCTAGCCTGCACTTCAGATTTAATCGGAGGTAGCTGGTGGCACTTGAACTACATCTCTGGAAACCTGCCCACTTTCACGGCAACAAGGGAAGGGGCAAGGACACAGCCATGTCTCTCCTAAGTGATACTTGCTATTCAAGCCGCTATGAGGTGGGGAGTTTAGGGAGGGGAGGTGGTGAGGGGGGAAGAAGAACCACTTACAAACAAAAGGTGCATGCTGACGTTAATCTCCATTAATGAAGCCTTTACAGAGCCTATGTGCTCTGAGTCACCCAGCTCAGCGGCAAGCCGAGAGAAAGCTCATGAATCAAACCTCACCACGGCAATGAAACGGCGCAGAGGGGGACAGGAAGGAGAGCAAGGCAGGCCTTGCGTCAGACCCACAGCCCGTGCCCCTGCCTCTCTCTCCCTGTCTGGCTCCCCTACACCCCTGGGGTGCTCCTACTGCCTGCAGCATAACCTACAAGGGACATACCCTGCCTGCCACTGTCACAGCACCATGGAGGCCCTGTAAATGGCCCCATGGAAACAAAAGCTTGCAGCAGTGGAGCAGATGGAGGAGGGCCCAGCAGCCACACAGCTCTCCTGCCACCGCTGCATGTCGATGCTGGCATGGGCACATGCCATGCTCCGAGACTCCTCCCAGCAAGGATGGCATGCAGCTCAGAGCAGGGCAGGACAGGAATCGAAGCCATGGGCCTGCAACAGAAGTTGTAGGCTTCCATGCTGGCAGGAGCAAGGGCCTCTGCTCCCAGCTACTCAAGCTACTCCTTGAGGGGGAGAAAAAGAGATTACACTAACAGGAGATGTACTCAAATCCTACATGCCCAGTGGAACTGGCACACAGGAAGAGCAAATTAGCTTTCAATAAAGACTGCAGTCAGGTTTTTCTTTTGTTTTTCTTTCATTTCTTTCCTAAAAAACAAAAAACAAACAAACAAAAAAAAAACCTAGACATCTTGCTGACTGGTACTGAGGGGCTAGCTATACAAACTCCATAGCAAAGCACACCCTGGCATCCAAAACCAATGTGCCTTGGGAGCAGAAGCATCAAGAGCTCTTAGCTACTGTTTCCTGGCTAGGATCTCAAATGCCAGTAAATATTACCCTCTTTCTGAAGAAGGGCACCACAGAAACTGTCAGGAAGGAGTTGGGAACTCTTCTGTGTGAACATGGTGCTTTAACACTCACCTGCAAGACCTGCAAGTGTTTTTTTTTGTGACTGCTAGCAAGCATAAGAAGCCTTGCTCTGAGGTTGTTCGCTTGATAGATACTGGCTTACTAGCACTTTCAGGAGATACAAGCAAGAAGGAAATGGACTGTCATGAAAAAGCCTCTTCTCTGCAAGCATTTGAGAGCTGTTAAGACAGTGCTAGAAGACATGTGCATCTGAGATCAAAAGGCTCCAGTGTTTAAAAGGGCCTCTCTCAGGGGGAAGAGTTGCAGTTGCACATGGAAAAGAAACAAAGACAAGAGGACATGTAAGCCTGCTTGGGTTACCTTCATGGAGTGGCAGAGCCTCAGGAGCAGCTGTTCACATAGAGTTGTTGTTTTTTTTTAAATGGTTTCAGCGCGTTATTAAAATTAAAGTGATAGCTGCACGGTATCATTTAAGCTTAATTTATTCTGCAGACAGAGATCACTTCACTCTGTCCAGTCCTGAGCTTGCTATAAATCGTTTGGCTCAGTTAGTGTAATCTCAAGCAAAAACTATATGCCCTGCCTCTCAGACAGGTTTGTTAACCGGGGCTCAGTGGTTCACTGACTGCATGGCTTTCTTGCAGAATGAGCTCACATCTGCCCCACAGATACTGCAGGACAGATGGGTCTGGCTCACTGCTGGCCCAGCGCAACAGGAAGAACTGCAGGTGTCTGAAATTAACTGGACCTGATGGATCAACAGAGTTGATCTGTAGTGTGCATCTGTCTACAAGCCAGGGTAAATGAACATGAGGGAGATTTAGACTAGAGGAATGCAGAAGATGTAGTCTCATTCCTGACAGAGACGGTGTTCAAAGTGAAACTAACTGCAACTAAAATTGTTACAGATTTTCCAAACCTAGAAAGTTCTGCGAGAGATTATAACTTTCCTCCACGTTTAACTGTGACAGTTTGCCCAAGATTTGACACTCTGAGACAGAGGCAAAAATAATTGAGCTGCACTGACTTAATAAGGAAATTAAGTATTCAGAAAGCAAAGGTAGTCAGTGCCATCCTCCTGGGCTTAAAATCCTTATCAGCTTGAAGCTAATTCTGCTTATTCCTCCTACGGAGTTGGAATTTTTACTTAGACAATTCATGTTCTGTACCTGCTTCTGCTCTGAAGCTTTCAGAGACTTTTCATCTCTAGGGATATGGAGAGCCTGCAGCTTTCACTCAAGCCTGTTTGTAGCCACCAGGTTTTGTCAGCTTTGGAGTGGAAAAAGCTGAGAGAGGAAAAGAAAACAGAAGTGGTCCAAAAGTGACTTCAGAAGCTTACTAGAGTTTGCTTGCTTGCTTTTTGCAATCTGAAAGTGAAACTGCAAATAAGGGGGGAACAGAAAGACCATCTGAACTGCTACCACTAGCTTCTTTTAAGCTTTTATTTATCACATATTTGTTAATTTCACACCACTAACTCACCAATAAACTGACTTTCCAGCATTGCTACAACAGCAATGTGCCAGGCAGATAAAAGCTTTGTCTGGATGGGGTAAATGGCCAACACAGTTACAGCAAAACAACTTTCTTCTCCAGCTTTTATTCTGATACCACAGTTAGCAGGGTTGTGGGGTTTCTTTTCTCTGCCTGAAGCAGACTCTCGCCACAGAACAGTTAGAAGACAGGTAGGAAAATTGTCCCACTGCTGGCTGGCTAGAAAGGACCAGTTTCCCTCCACTACAGCAGCAGGGAGAAGCACCCTGGCCAGAAAAGCTGTGCTAGCTGAAAAGGAGAATCTACACGCAGTAGTTTTAGCTCCAAAAACCAGAGGCTTGCCAATACGTTGAGTTCACGTTGCTGGCATTCAAGCAGTTAAACACAACTGTGAACCCTGGAAGTTTTCCCACTCTCACTGAAGCTCCTCTCCAGTACACTGATAACTGGTAAACAGATGGTACAACAGACACGGTGTCAGCTCCCTCCTTATTGGAAATGCAGCTATCCAACATTTCGTCAACCTGCCTACAGTGAGAAGTGACTGAATTAGAAGTAAAAACATGCTTGCATTTCCCTTTCATTTTTAACTACTGCACATACACAGCCTGTGCCTTTTGCATCTCTAACAGAGTCCAAATTTGATTTTTCAAGGCAGTTTTCTCTAACTTTCCCATCCTGGCTGTTATGGCAAAAGGTGGTAAACTCCCCCTTATGCAATCTCCTACAACCAGTCTAGGATAAACAGTCATTCAACCTGGCAGCATTCTCTTCCTCTAAGCAGCATCCAAGGAATAATATAGACACTGCAAACAGTGTCATGAACTCCAACACTCACGAGCCAGTGAGACTGCCAGAAGCATCTGGCACTGTTTGCAGGAAAAGTTTTGAGTTTGTTTCTAGTTGGGCTTCCTCCATGCTTTGTTGCCATGTCTGACTTCCTTCCAGCCTTTTACAGGGGCTTCACCAAACTGAGCACCAAATTCTGCTTCTGGATAAATACCTCCGAAACTCTCCAGCAACTACTTTACTTTTCTCTCTCCCGTGATGATTCCCAATATTTCCCAAGCTGCACTCACTTTCATCAGCCTCCTGTCATTTTTTTTTTGTCCTCTTACAATGAGGCTCCTTTCTCCTCCCTCGATGTAAGGCTTTATGTTCATTAGTACTGCACTTCCCCCACTGCCCACTTCCCCCAAAGCGCTGTCCTGGAGCCAAACAAAATTCGCATCTTGTTCTGAATTCTGCACTTCTAGCAGAGCATACATTTTCTCTCGCAAATGCCTTATATCAAGAAGCAACTACGATTTGGGACAACTTGCCAAACAAATCTCCCTTTTCTTTATGTACCAAAGCATTTTAAAGTTGCTTGACGTGGATAAAAAGCACAAGATTTTAAACAGGCTCTATTATTTTTGCAGCAGTGGATACAGCAAGGTTTGAGGATTTTTATGTGTGTGTGTTTTTAGTTCCAGGCTGAGTCAATATATTATGGAAAACAGACCTGCCTCCAGTTACCTAGAGACTGCTTAACCATGGGGTTCAAGTGACACTGTAAAACCACTCCACAGGAATGCCACTCAATTGCTTAATTCAGCAAACCCTGTTGGTGGATTTTTCTCCCTTATAAATCACACTTGCCTATTCATTATTTCCCATATTGCACAAGAAAAAGAAAAGGAAAAAGCTTTCTTAATTGATAGAGATTTAGACCCTTGTTAAGGCTGAGATTTAAACATATAATTAAGTCGAGAAAGTCAGATTTTTTTTTTTCCTGCTTTCCTTGCCTTCTCCATTATTTCTCTATAATAAATTTATGCCTCCTCTCCTATGAACATTGCCATCAGGCACACATGCAACAAAAGCTTTGTTATTTCCAAAATGCCACTTGCAATAGGAACTTCAGCAACTCAGCCTCATTCTACTTCTGTGATGCAGCAAAGTGTTTATCACTATTTTCACATGAGTGAACTGTGCCCCCAAAAGGGTAAAGTTACTGCTTGGGTGCCTAAAGCTTGGCGCATTTTCCAGAAAGGCCAAATGCCTATAAACCCATTCCCTTCTCAGGGAGCTGCACCTCTACAAAGTAAACAACATTCATGTGAAAGCCTAAACACAAATCCAAGTGCCTATCTTTAGGCACCCGAGTCTGGAGGGGTTGGCCGCAGTGAATAGACCCTGCCTGCAGCAAGAATCACTCTACAGAGCAAGGTTAGGACGGAGGAGTTCCCAATTCTTAATTTAATTCTCTAGACCATCCTGCTGCTTAAATGAGAAACCCAACTGGGAATCTTAATTACAGCAATATACTCACCAAACATATTGTATTCATTTACTTGAATTACTTTAGGAACGGCATCACCAGCCAGGAGAACAAACACAATCCTGCACAAAAATGGATTAAGGCCCCACAGCCTGGCATAAAAGGAGATCTTGGATCCTACCACACTTGGATCCAAGGACCCCCATGGGCCTCTTTAGACACTAAGCTGTGGGAGCCCCAGAAGCAGGCAGCTAGTGATGCCACACTGCCAGACCCACTCCCTTTCTCAGATATCTCCTCTCCTACCTGCATTCAGATGGCCAAGTCATCAAACGTGACTTGTCATCATCATGGGTGCATGATTTACACCCTCTGTTTCCAATCCCATGCTGCCAACAGGTCCCACATGCTTCCCTCATTCATCCACTCCAGTAAAACAGCATGCTAGAGCTGACACTCACTTCAGGTTATCCTTCAAAGTCACCTTCATGGTATGGCAAAGGGGGGTGTCTTGTAACCTTCTTCAGTTACTTCCCATCTCCCAGCAGACACAGACCAGGAGAGAGAGGACAGTGTGGCAGCTAGCAGAAACTCTTTGAAAAGAGCCCAGTGATGCTCTCCCCACCATGCTGAGGCAAAGCTTAACCCCCTCTGCACACAGCCTGGTGACAATCCATAGCCAGAAGTAGTTCACTTATATGGAAACTTTCAGACTGTCTTCCCAATAAAGGTGAACCAATTACAAATCAGACACACATTTGCTAGCGAAAATGTTGCAGATCTGAAATTAGGCTTTTTTTTTTTTTTTTTCCCCCCACATACACACAGGTTGGTCTGGCAGCTCCCATTTTGTCCAGGAACTGCCTTTGGGGACACCAGTTTCCTCCTTCTCTTGCAACTGCAAGAGGCAACCCCTGCAGAGACTAAAGAAACATGTAGAAAGTCTTTGCATAAAACCCTTCCCAGCCAGTGGCTCTCTGAAGAGCTCAGAAAGAAGGACTCTTTGAACGATATCATTGGCTTGCTGGGTCTGCCGAGGCAACACAACCACTTGGATGTGACTGTGTTTGTTTGTCTCACTGGTAGCACGGCACTAGATCCTGCTGTCACATGCCTCTGAACACTTCAGGCCAGGGAATGTCTCTCAAGATTGTTGGTAAATTCTTATCTGTATTACAGTTGCAGAGGTGACGCTTGCAGACGTAACCCTGAGCAAATCTGAGCCAGGCGGTAACCCTGGTAATTCGCAGGGGGATGGGGAGAGCAGCAGCAGCCAGCTGGGAGCTGATCAAGATGCCTCACGCACAACCCTTCGCCTTCTGCAGCTGCTAAGGCTCAAGCTAGGACCTGTAGGAAGCTAGACAGGCTGCGAGCATGCAGGAGAAATGTGATCGCTGGCTGCAAAGAGCTGAAAATGCTCCTTGCACCCTTGACATCGTAAAATAAATTAAGACTTCATTTAATTGCTTTTTCTTGGTCTGCACCACTCACCACCACTACAGTTGGGCTCAATTTGCATTGAGAGCTAGCTGAAATGTGGGAGGAAAGAGCGCGTGTGAAAAACGCCCTTTGGGTTCATTTCATAAGCTTCCCAACCGGTTGTCGTGGTGGCCTTTATTCACACCATCCCTAGGGGCCGCCGTGCATTTTGGCAATAGGAAGATCCCTCTCTCTGATTACTGGGACCCAATGATGTCAGCTGAGCATGTTGAGAGTTCGCTCGCAGCTTGCCGTGACCGTGAGGGAAAAGACATTAGCATAAACCTCAGCAAAAGAGGCTCAGACAAATTTGTCTCACCTCGTGCTTGCCCTGAGCTACCAGATCAGTCGACTACTTTCTGCAACTCAGCTAATGTGTAATAATTCCTCCAGCCATAGCAACTCGACGATACGCCTGAGCCCGGCCAGGACTGGGGTGAAGTATTTCAGCCCTTTCACAATAAGCATAAAACTGACATGACTAGTCTACATTTACGTTTACTTCTCCTTTGAACCAGTTTTGTTTTCCCCCGCCTACATGTTGCTCTTTGACCTCTAAAGATCTGAGGAGTGGAAGACACCATTGAGAAACCAATCTTCATTTCACAGGGAGGACAAAGTTTATAAAAGTAAGTGGTAAGTACAGACAGACTTGGCTATTTTTCTTTTCATAAACAGCTAAAATTAGCCAAAACCTACAATTTCAGAGGAAAGGAGGGAGGGGTACAAACAGGGAACCGTTCCCATTTCAAGTCACATCTCATGAAAATGTTTGGTCAGGAAAAAATGTTTTAAACAATGTAAGGTTTTCTTTCAGCATTTTCTAAGCATAATCATTCATTTCAGAAATGCTGAAACATTTCATTTCCACTTTATTACATGTCAATGTTTTGCTATAAGACAGAATTTTTCAATTCATTCAAGTTTAAAAAGAGGAAATGAAGCTAAAATATCGAAAAGTGAATATTTCATTTATGGTTACACAAAACATTTAGAATTCCCACTGTACCATTTTTTAAGTTGACAACTAATCCAGGAAATCCCATATTTTGCTCCAGCAGCACAGCACCGGTTGTGGGAACATTGTAATTTATGCACCCAATCTCTTTGCTGAAGTTTTGAATTGAACATGGAATCAAAGGGTCTGTTGACTCCTCTCCCTGGGGTCATTTCACCTCATCTTGAACACAGCCAGCAAACAACAAATAGTGGGGTGTCTACCAATACACCTTAGGTGAAAGGTTACTAACCCAATTCACTCATATTGGTGTTAATATTTGTACCTGACGATAAAGTGCTCTCAAATCCAAGCACAAACTGTTTCAGAGCACCACTCGCTTCATGCATCTCTAGAGAACTACTCTGGGAAAGCTCCTCTGGGGTTTTCAATGAAAAAAGACAAAGTACAGCACTTAGAGAGACTTCGCTGCTATGTCTGGGCAAAGGACTTCTCACCAGGGGGGATTCACCAAGAATTATTATCTTCAATTCTCTCCTGAAGGAATAGGCAATTTAGGGGCTAAAAAAAATCCCTTCTTCCTACCTCATCACCTATGCAGCTCTGTGCAAAGTGGCAGTGGATAATATGAAATAAAACTCAGAACAGTTCTCATTTTCATGAGTAACTGAAGTGCAGTTTTAAACATGGAACAGACATTTTGCCTTTACCATTAGGAAGCAGAATATGTAAAGTATGACTGCCTTGATACCCTCTGGGCACTTAGGTTTAGTCTTCCATTAACAAGCTCATTAGCAATAGGAGGTACACAGTACATTGCATTCTGAAAAGGATCATAAATCTGAGCTTTTGGGAGCTACAGTATGCAAGCTGCATGTCTTTGTCTCTTTGAATTACAGACTCTAACTGTAGGTAATCTAATCAAAATGCTAACGAACCCTTTTTCATATGATCACAGAAAAAAACAAAAAACCTGCACATTAAGTAACACAAATGATAAGCAACAGATACTCAAAATGTCCTTTTATATACATCAGAGCAATTCTCAAAAAGACATCTGTATTCTGAGGTGAGCAACAGCAAAATCCCCAGACAGGACTGTAATCAAGAAATCGCAGTCTAACACTCACTGAAGCTGGTGTTAGCATCTCCAGTAGCTCGAGTGGGCTTTCAATGAGCTGTCAATCAACCCTTCCTTCATCCCCACGTATTCCTTGCACCAAGGAATGCTACACAAAGACAATGTTAACAGCAGCTGAGTGCCCAGAAGTCCACCTAAGCCAATGATAGCTGAAAATGGTCAATATCTAGTAGGATAAGGATTGTGTTTATAGCAGTTGGTTATTCCTAGAAACCTGAAAAACTATCTTAAATTACAATGGCAAGACTTCCTTCCTAAGAAACATTAAAAATGATAGATCAATAGAAAAAAAATTGTGTGGTGGGAACCCAAACCAAAAAGAACAAAGGGCAACATGGGGATTTATTTATTTTTATTTTTTTTAAGTTTTCTAGTTGAAAAGTAGTATAAGATCCTAGTGCATTTCTTACAAGCTTGCACTTTAAAGCACAGTGCTTATAGGCACAAAAATCAGAGGAATGAAAGCTCTGAGGCAATGTTTTTCCACCATAACAACATGAAGAATAAACTATTTCTCTGAATACATTTAGGGGGAAAAATGGCTCTTGGGCAGGCTGTTCGTGTGCCAAGTTTAAATTCTTTGCAAATCACGATTACAAAATTGCCCACCTTTGAAACAACAGTTCATAACACAAGTAATGCATTCTTCACTGTGACACTGAAAATGATGATGCTGGGAGAGAGTGAATGCATGTAAATTAAAGACATATTGCTAGATTTAATCAGTCCCGTCCAGTATTTATAAGTGTTCTTAAAACATAAGATCTGAGCAGACTTCATACGTCTGAATACGTTTGTTTAAAGTTAAAGGTTGTTTATTAAATGTTATTTATACGCTGTTAAACCTCAGAGGGAGAAATATTAAACATGTCTGGGATTCACTGAGTACACAAAACAGGCACTAAATTGTACAGTTTGATATATAACTTCCTATAGTGGATAAATCCACCAACATCTGCTAAATATGTAGAAGATATATTACATTTTTGTAAGGTTTACTTACTATGTAGACCTCATGATTTGACAAACAAAGCCTGAATATGGCAAAAACTGTTATTTCATTATTTTAGACTACTTTAATATACACTTTGGAGGATGCAAGAACATTCCCTCACCACCCTCCCTGTCGCCTAATGGAGGGTACGGTCTCTGAGCTGTTGAGCTGGCTGGGAAAGAGAGAACTTGTGTCTCGTGTCTTGTTTATAGGATGGAGTCTTTGTGCTTCTCTTGGCAGTTCCCAGAGCAAGGTACAGTCCTGTATATCATCTCTCTCCAAAACTTTGCTGACAGACTCACAGAGTCAACAAAGATCCTAGTGCAGTGCAAAGACCCTCCCTCCTGCTGCGGGAGAGCTCAGCAGGCTCTCCTCCCAGGGAATAATGAAGTCAGACATTTATTTTGGCATCTGGAAAACTCTTTTTGAGATCTGCATAAAACTTGCTAAGTTCCCATAGGCTAGGGATCTTTGGTGAAATACTGTAATTTTTCTTATAAATAAAAATGGAAAATCTGGGCACAGCGAAATCCTGTTTTCAGGAAATCAAGGAAATTGTATTGCATCCCCTTCCCCCCCTCCAACCTCACTTTTGTGTTTCTGTTCATATAAATGAACAGTCAAGCTTCCACAGCAGCTTTAGAATTGATTTCTGTGTTTTTAGATGAAAAACTGAAAGTGAAAGAAGCTCAGAGTTCAGAGACCAGAGAGAACTGAGGTTTTTTCCCTAACACCAAATGTATGCATCTGCAGTATCTAATGAGAACGTGCATGAAAACATATTGGACAGAAGACAACTTACAAAAGTTAAGCTAAGGATTTCTGCCATTTACTTTACTGCACAACCAAACTGAGGAGCAGCTTTTAACCCAAGAATTATAATAAATACAGGTAAAATATTCCTAAACAAAAATCAAAGAATCACAGAATCGTCTAGGGTGGAAGAGACCTCCAATATCACCTAGTGATAGTTTCCCTTCTAGCAAGCTCACCATAGATATCAACTTACTACCTTGGGCTGATAAATTGTTTCCATAAACTTCCATAAGCAATCCTTCATTCCTCATTTCTGTGCTTCACTACATTCCTTTAACCCTTCTAAAAGGTGGGGTGCAGTGTTAAGGGAAATATTTGTCATCAGGAATTTCCAAGTGGTTCCTGCAGGAAGCAGAATGCAGGTACAGGTGAATCTTGGAAGGAATTCAGCCAGTTAGGGTAACTCAACAGTTCAGCTGAAATGCTGACTTATTGGTACAGACCTCCACTTCCACAGTTGCTTCTTGCTCGAGTCTTATCACAAGATAATACTTTTACCTGTAACTGGTTGCTCTTAGCCTTATGCAAGCTTAATGTGATGCTTCTCTTAGAATGTTTGGTCCAGCTACACCCAAATCTCTCAGTCATGATTTGGTATCATAGCTCACCATCCAAGTTCTACAGGACAGAAACCTATTTCTGTCATTTTGCAAACATTCGCTAGGTCTGTGTGGACTGACTAGTGTCAGAGACTGATGAACAAGTATGTATACTGATAATATGGACTGCCTCTTACTAACATACTTCTCAGCATCCTAGTGAAAAACATGCCTTTGAACGTATGAAGCACAGATTCTATTACTGTATTTATTATTTAACATTTGTGTGTTCGAACTACAGATGGGCAAGTGACAAGCAATAGTTATTGGGGAAAAACATTATTACTCCTTGTACAAATAGATCCCCAAGATAAGTTACAATATTCTCCTGCCAAAATGGAACAGCTAATGATTTTCTTGCAGCCTGAGAAGTCCCAGATCACAGATGGCCAGCTGAATAGTGGCTCAAGTAATGCTAAGCAATGAACAGCTGCTAACAATGAAGAAATTGTGCTTGTAAGGCCTGATTCAATGCCCACTGAAGTCAATGAAAATCATATAAACAGCAGTGAATGCTCCAGTACTATTCTTTGGCAAGAAGCCAAAAGGCAGATAACAAAATCTTGTCCAGCTCCCCCTACCAGAATATTCACTCAATGCTTTTACAGAAAAAGTGAGACTGATCTCCAGGCAAGCCTAGAAGCATCTTAGTGAATGGAGCTGCATTTAAAATGCTGATGTACACTAAAATAACAGACTGTTATATATCTTACAGAGGAGTAGGTCTTTATTTAGAATGGCTGTGGACATTCAGGGGTATAGCTGATTTTCTCCCAGATTACAGCACAATATAGAAAGCCAACACAATTTTGGTAGACCACTACCTGCAAGTCTTAACTTTCAGTAAACACTTATTTTTCAACACATGGAATTATTATTTGCACTATAGGTACTATTCCTAATAATATGCATCCATGAAGCATGTGAAAGAAATGAAGTGCCTACCCCAAGGATTTTGTAGTCACTGCTTTAGCTGGACTTAATGAAGTCGGACAAGGAAGAAGATCAGAGAGCTGGGGACAGCTCAGATTTTGAACAACATATGAAATAAATAATTTTATAAATGATATATAATAAAAATATAATTTTATATTTTAATATGAAATAAATAATTTTGAACAACATATGAAATAAAAGTCTTGTATGGGTTTTCTTAAACCAAAAGTATGAAATAGCACATATCTGATTTTTAAATAGCTAAAGAAGAAGCAGCATTGAAAACCTAAACGTGATATTTAAAAATATTTATTTAAAAACTTCACATCACAGTCTGAACTTTAAGCAGTGTGGATGCAGCTCCATAAGCCCACTGAGACAGCTGCTCACTCCCCCAGGAGCTCAGGACAGCAGAGACCTGCCCTTGATGGGTGTGACAGAGCTGGAATATGGAAAGGCCTGGACACTTTATGGGAACAAAACAGGAGGCTCTTTAAAGCTTAGAAAGTACTCATTAAAATTCAGAAATGTGTTGCTAATGAATAACGTTAGTGTTAAATGCATCTCTCTGTCCATTACCTCCTTGATAAATATACTCATGAAAGAACCACTGAATTCAGGGACAGACACTTCTTACAGTCACTTTCCTGATCTTGCACAAGATTTTTAACTATCCAATGCATGCCGAATCTTAGCTGCTTTAAAAGCAGAGAAGTACTGCTTAGAAAGAAGCAGAGATCAAAGGCAACTATTTCTAAGGGAGTGTTTTTGTTTTTAAATATGCCTGAAAAATGTCTAGTAACACACTCCAAATGTATTTCTCCAGCTTGCTCAAATTCTACACTCTCCTGGGTGCCTTTGCGGTCTCAGAAACAGAACAGGTACTTTTGTGCTTCTTACTAGATTTTCCACTCTACTGTAGAGTCTGTTTATGTTCCATAAATGCACAGGTGCACACAGTTAAACATGAATGAAGTCAGGTCGTACGGAAGCAAGGAATCGCTTCTCCTGCTATTTGCACAGGCTAGAGGCAGGCATAGTGCAAATAACTCTTTGCAGCTGTACCAACACACTCCAGTCTACTGACACTGTCCAAACGATCCTGCTCTGAGACACCTCTTCAGAAAGAGCTGGAAGACACAGCCAATCACCAGTTTTACTAACAGCATTGCTACGAATTTTGAAAGATCAGAGTGGGAGCATAGAAGGGACTAGAGGAAGCCCTGCAATGGCAGGTGTGACGGAGATTGGGCTCCCCAAGGGAAGCATATTAACCCATGTAAGGCGGGTGCTAATACCAAGGGAGCGCTGCTGGCATTTCCAACTGTCCCTGTCACTCGCAGAGGGCACCTGCCCCTTCTCACACCCAGGTTCCTCACCTAGGGCTGCCAGTTTTGGTTCAGAGCAGCTTGGCCCAGCCAGCAGCCCATGGCATGGAGCCAGCTTGCAGGGCCACTCAGGCCACAGGCCTGCCACTGAGGCACTAACGCTGTGCCCAGCAGTGGCCTCAGCCACCTCCTGGCCAGTGCAGAGCTGGCCTGAAGCCTTGCCACTACCACCACTTTGCTGTTATGTCTGCAGGGAAAGCAGGAGCTTTCCCAAAACAGAAAACTCTTTCCCATTCCAAAACAGCTTCCCATTTGGACTGCCCCAGGCAAACAGGCCAAGAGCGCAGGCCAGAAGCTCTGCCCTAGCCACCACTTGCCACGGAGTAAAGAGCACCTTTTCCCACTCTGCACAGACACAGGCTGCTCCGTTTCTAGTTTCCAGTCTGCCATCTACTCAGTCCAGCTTGAGCTCTTCTTGAGGAAGCCAGACTGATGATAAGCACCCTTAACGACACTTTCAGGGTACTTTCAAGTATCCTGAACTCTACTGAAGTTCCTGAAGGAGTTAATCCTCTCTGAAGGCCTTAGACCCAAAGCACCAAGACATTAATGTCCACAGGAAGCCCGTGGCACACCTAGGGATTAACCCTGGGCTTCCTCTGTCATTGACATGCTCTGGGAGCACTGGACCAGCCTCACTTGCTAGAAATTAGAAGTTTAATGGTATTCCTGAAATTACAACCAAATTTTATTCACTTAGACTGATCACTGTCTAATTCTGAAAGTAGTTACATGTGCTGACAACATGATTACAGCTTTATTCACCGGTTTTCGACTCCGATTTAAAATAAAATACACTGAGATTGTATCACATGATAAATTGCAGTCAGCTCTGAAGTCTACTTCTTCTTGATTTAATTCTAGCACTGTGAGGCTGTCAGCCTCACACAACTCAAAAGAGTAGCATTACACTTTGCTACAGCAGAAGCTTGACAAAGGGAGAGATAACCACTTGCTTTGAGGCCTGGAGTGTCCCAAGGTAACAACTCTAAGACCACAGTCTGGCAACAGATTCATTCTAAAATCCACTGACAGTTCAGAAGCATCCACTTGCAAATTCACTT
The DNA here is from genome assembly GCF_964035555.1 of Netta rufina. Taxonomy (NCBI): domain Eukaryota; kingdom Metazoa; phylum Chordata; class Aves; order Anseriformes; family Anatidae; genus Netta; species Netta rufina. The sequence continues at coordinate 47,724,537 of NC_140125.1, read as the reverse complement.
AGGGGCTTGGCCAGGAGAGGCTAACATGGCAATAATTTCACAGATGGCTTAGAAAAGTCTTTAGATTTAGTACCAATAATTTATCCCTGCAATTCCATACGACTAAATCTCGTAACAGAAGAACATCATTTTACATGTGAGGAGAACCAGATGGTCAGGTGAGTAAATGGTTCCATATTTCCCTGTCCTGTTTCTAGAACAATCTTTCTACAGAGCACAGCATACAGAAATAAATACATCGTACGAAGTTATTTTGATCGCTTATAGTTCCGAATGAGCTGCTTAATCCATGCAATCCCTCATTCATACATAAAACAACTGTCATAAACAAGCAGTGGCAACACACTTAACACGTGGCCTTGCATTTAAAAATAAGAACGCAGGTGTGTACCTCACACACATCACTGACACCAGTTCACACGGTACAACTATACTAATGCTGCAAGCAGGAGACTTTTTCATCTATGCTTTCAAACTCCTAGCACATTTACTTTCCCTTTGCTTTCCCTGTGAAGTTTTGTGTTTGCTTTTCTAAGCCTGGCTGTATTTAGACTTCTTTAAATGTTGGCATTGACAGAGCCCGAAGAGACGAGGCGACTATTAGAGAGTTTGTGCCCTCTGGTGTTCAGCCCTGGGTAGCAGCCCCCTGAACGCGCCACCTCTTTGTACCACAGCAGCACCTTCTCACCTCCAAGCCTTGGCTGTCTGTAATGCAGCCCACTTTAGCAGGATAAATTATTCAGACCCGACCTGCTAATTGTACAAGTATTATCTGCAGATTGTAGGCAGAGACTGGTGTCGCCTTTTAAGACCATCTGCACACTTAACAGGCAAGATTTTAGCTGTGGGTACGATTTCAGCAAGATCCACACCAACTCCGCAGTTTCCAAAACAGAAGAGAGCTGTTAATGTGGCACACCTCTGTATTTTCATATTAGTTCAAATCAGCAAAATAAATAAATGAAAAAATAAAAAAAAAAACCAACCATGCATAACTTCATAAAACTAAAACACTTATCAACTGAATCCTCTGAATCTCCAAATCTGGAATAATTTGTGCAGCCAATACTAAATAAAATACAGAAGTGCCCAGCCACCTAGTTTTCAGATGGTTGGTTCACAGTTCTTATTACCATGCCTGTACTACCCTTTTCGAAATCCCAACTAAAATCACGCTCTGTTATGCCCACAAGCACTTAATCTGTGCCAGAGACAACTCAATTACAAATTTCATCAGGCAAATTCTGAATAGAAAGTTGAGCTTATTCTCCTTCTGAAACCCATCCAAACTTTCCATGGTTCACTCTGAAGACACTGATGTGCCATTGTTCCCTGTGGTGAGATTTAAGGTAGTTTGCTAGGATTTTAGTGATCAAACTGTTCTATCTGCAGACACTCTGCTCGACCATGTAAACTATATATTTGCTGTGCTGCCATTTCTCAGAAGATCTTGTTTTGTGAGAACTGCTCACCTCAGCACCCATCCCCAGCTGGGATACCAGGCAGGTCTACCTCTTACTTTTGTGAGTAGCCAAGACCAGTAGATGAGGTTTTCCAAGGAGTCCAGTGGCATTTATACCGGTGACCTCTCAGATAGCTGCTTCTGAACAACCTACATCTCCAAACGCACTAGAACAGCTCCTCTACGCTGTGCGCTGGCAAGTGATGAAACTAGTTTAAACTCACGTTCTGACCTAAATAAGCAAAGTCCTTTTATTTATCCTTTGGGGGAACCATTTTCCTTTGATTCCCAGAACCTTTCTGCCTATGCTGACAGCACCATTTCTTCTTAGGGTATTAGAGAAAAAGACTGTGCTGAAGATCCCATTTACAAACGTGACTCTGTCAGCAAATGAATCTTTCATGATGACCTTCAAAACAGAGTACGTTACTAGTTTCTATCACTGTAAGAAACTACCCTAAGAAGAAAAAAGCTCACAGAAATGCCAAAAAAAAAAAAAAAAAAAAAAAAAAGGAGGGGGGAGGGGAGGAATTAAAGGATCTGGATTCAATAAAGTGTTTCAGCAGAAAGTTAGGAGCCTAAATACTGAATCTGAGCCTAATAGCCCTTTGCTACAATTATATTCACTTGAATGTTGGGGACTGTGTCATTAGATGAGAGCATTCAGACAGCACACTGCAGTAATAATTCACAAAGTGTTTACATTTCAACAAAGCCTTCTCTTTTCTGTTCTTCTAACCATAACAGCACGTTTAGACATTTTATAAACACAGCAGATTTGTTTTTAATTAAGGAATTTCACAGCACCGAACTCTGATCGCTTAATATTTCAAATCCGAAAACATCACTATTACAGTATGCTGGGGATTATTCTCTATATACTTCATGCTCTAGGTGAGTAACATTTCCCCCAAATACTGCCCTGCCAGCAGACAATGCATGAAGAGAGCAGCAATGCAGGCCTGCCCCGGGGCTCTGCAAGAAAGTGATACCTGGGGCACAAGACAATATGCACAGAGATGCTGCTATCAGGATCAACGCTGATCAGCTTCCGAGTCTCTGAGAAATTCTCTATCTTTTAAGCAAACCATAGCTGAAATCAGTAGCCTGCCAAGAAAAGTGGAAAGACTTCACTTTAGCACTGTGGGATTCATTTTCGTGACTGTCAATCATATGGTACTTTTCACAATTCCATCGCTGCAGTCTAACAAGTGCAATAATCTGTGGCCTAGACTTCTTGCCAAGCAGGAGTGATCTAAACTGAAAGACTGTGACACAGAAAAGGAGGAAGGGAGCGCATGTTTTACCCAATTTGACCAGTATGCAATTTACACTTCAGAGGAAAACTGGGGAAAGCTCGATCTGGTAAAAACTGTTGGCAGCAGGGCCTGTTTGCAGCTAAGAAGCCAACAGAAGGATTGTATGGCAACAAGACTTCTGGTTCCCGCATGAATTTCAAATCACAGCATTATGTTTAACCTCAAAACATCTGAAAGGAAACGATGAACAAGCATCAATCACCGACTAGCCATTATTTGTCGGACAGTCTGTGGAAAAAAAAGGGTTCAGTGTCAGACCAGGAATTAGGAGCTGTAATGACTACCACGGGACTTTCCTAAGCAGCCTCTAGCTTTTCCGCTCCAGCTGGATGTGTCCTGCATTGTAAAGCCAGCCTACGTGCAAGGTGGGAGCCTTACCCTTGCGGTGAACTTTCCAGTGTCTCACATCAACTGGGGCACAGGTTCTCTGCAGGGATCACAAAGCCTGTCAGAAACACCACATCTCCAGGAGCATTTTTAGGAAGGAATACCCTCCAACCACTTCATAGGCAGAGCTGTTTATAGCTGCCTTTCAACAGAGTAGCTTGCAAGTGTCCTCAGTTTCTTATTAAGTTTATGGTCAGTTTGCTGCAACAAAATCAAGGAGGCAGCATAGCAAAAACCTCAAATCAGTCTCATTAACAGCAATATGAAACGGCCCTTTGTGGCTTTACACCATGCTGGTAGAGAACAGAAACACAACTGCAGCATGCATGGTTGGGACATAATTCCCAGGCAGCACCCAGGATGGAATACCAACCCTAAAATACATCTGTAATATATTCCATATGTATTACATACACTCCCCAAACACTGTGAAGGCAGACCTGAGGTACAGGACAAGCTATGTGAAACACTTAAGACTCTTAACTGCTTTTCAACACATTTACAGTATTGTTTGCTGTGACAGCTGATGTTGGTTGTTGCCTTGCTCTGTAAATTCACACAGATTTCTGCTCACTTGTTTCCACAGAGCAATCAGTAACCCCTCCAAAAAGCAGCTTACTTCCACTGCCAACCTTGCTACCAAGTCAGCAGGATGTTATTCATCTCAGCCCTTCATCTGTCATTCACAAGAATCTTGTTCCTGAGTCCTGCATTGTTACAAATAGGCTCTTTCATGCAGGATTGTGAAGTCTTTCAGGGAATTTTAAAACCAAATCAGGAAAAGGACGTGACAGGGAACTTCCAGGGAACTGGACCAGTCACTTCACTTGGAACAGCAAATATGAAACAAATCAACCCTGTGAGCAACCAACAGTCTGAAAGTAATTTACAGAGAGAGATGTTATTCTGTCTCTGTAACAACTTCGGTCATTCCCTCTCAACTGCTGCTTGCTTAAAGGCTTTAACAATAAATTTGGCAAAAACACTCCACTTAAGCTTAAGCTCATTCTTTAATAACACAGATGGCTTATTTGACCTTTAACTTCAAATCTGGATATCACTGACTTAACGTGTGTCCTCTACAAAGTCCTAGCACTGTGTGGACATGTACACAGCACGATGCTGACCAGCGGTCAGGAGCTCTTCATTTTGCCTTCTGTGACTCAGAGGTAGTTTAATCTTTGTTCTTAAGAATGTTCCCAGATCTGAAAACTGCTTCTGACACTGATGAGGATTATAGGAAACACAGAAAACAGAAGGATACCCCAGGAGCACATTCACAGCAAATGTTTGTGTCACTGTTCAAAATAAGCCTGTAATGCATATTACATTATATAATTTAATACGATAGCATAAGCTGTAATAAGATATTTCATGTATAATATAAACTGAATGTGGTATAAATGCCAGAGTAACTAAAATTGATTAAACAGGATAATGTTGCTCAATGTTTACTGCTAAAAGCAATGGTTTTTGTTAATATAACACACAGCCCTGATGATATTTCTTTGAGATATTTTTGTTTACATATATTTATCAAACAGTCAAAATCAGACATTACCTTCTTTTTTCACTGGTTAGAGTGATCAAAGTAATATAACAGATTTCTCCAAAATAGTAAAAATAATAAGAAGAATTAAAAATATAATAAAAAAATGCTATCAACTGAAAATATAAAATTGTATAACATAGAAATCACATATGTGACTCTGCAGCATCACCTGACAGCCAAATCCCATGAGATTTTCCATATCCACAGTCATCCTGCCTATGTTTGGACAGAAGTTGTTTCTGTAACACTTCAAACTAAATCTGTTCCAGGAAGATTCTGGAAGAGGCAGTATATAATAGAGTTTCATAATCACACATTTATTACAAAAAAATATGAAAATTAAGAAATGTAAGAAAACAAGACAGTCTGTTATTAATTGCATTGGAACACAGAAAAGCTGTAGTATGGACTCTGAACTGAGGAATAAAATTGCACAATCTCCCCTCCGCTCTTATATGAGAAGTTTAGAAAATGAGTCCCACAGAACTCCATCTGCAAACTGTCACAGCCAAGGAACCTGCAAGCGAGGCTGTGTCTGATCTCACAGAACAGCATAAAATGGATAATATCCACAAGTCCACGCCACGGAGACAAATGCAGATAAGCTGCATTACTCCAGTGGGTACATTTTGTCTGCTAATATAGAGCAGTTGCTTGTACAAGTTGCCTGATCCTTTTCTCATACCTAACTGCAAAAGTTGTCCCACAAACCAGGCAAGATTACTTGTCTGCCAGGTTGTGTCCTACACCATTGAAGGCTTTCTCACGCCCATGATAACACCAAGCCCTCTCTTGGGTGTAAGAGACAGTATGTGCTGTGGCAGCTCCCCATCCAGCCTGAGCAGGGAAGGGCTGGCCAGCTGGATACTCTGATACAGCACAGAGAGGTTGAAGTTTGCCCAGTTTTTCCTCAGCCAGGGCACTAATTTGGGTCTTTCTCTTCCACCAACATTGCAATGGAAACTCATGAGGTTAATTCTATTTAAAACTTCTATCCCTTTTTAAACTTCAGTTAAATTTAGCCTGAGAGTCCAAAAGTCAGGGGAAATAGAGAAAAGGGAAGTGGAAAGGGCAAAGGGAGGAGACACACAGACATGCAGCCATGTAGCCAGATAAGAGATTAAGAAATTAGGTTTAACTACCGCTGGATCCCTCTCACCTGAGATGTGCCACAGTTACTTAGGGCTACTGCACAAGCCTCTTCCTCAGATACGTGTCACCAGATGACTTCAATGGGACTACCCTTGCTGAATAACCTTTCAGCAACCAAACTACGTGCACCACAAACGGGACTTTCAGACAGGGCCACAGCAGCTAATTATGACAGCCAGCAGCAAAGCCAAGCAAAGTTCACATTCTTTTGTGGAACTGGAGAACGAAGGGCTCACGCTGGCCACCTTGGCAAGTTTTGTTTGCTGGCACTGAGCCCACATTAAGGGAGCGAGGAGAGCACACAGTAGGCACACAGAAGCACAACAGTGGGGATGCAGGGAACCAGCACTGTTCTCCAGCCAGCTTGTTACCAAGCGTATGACGTGCAAGCTAGGTTGGAAACTAATGAGGTTCAGCAAATGCCTAACTGAATGAGATGCATTTTAGCCTATCAGTAAACAATAAGCAAGTAAAGGTATGCTGAAGGGTTTGCTATAACAGCAAGCACAATTAAGAAATGGAAATTCTTAGTAATGGAAGGAGAGAAAAACAGAAAAATAAGGCCTTTGTATTAGCTTTCTTCGCAGGTTGTATTAGTGTCGTGGTTCCGCTCGAGTGGGCAGCCGAGCTCCACCACAGCCACTCTCTCACTCCCCCTCCTCAAAGAGGAATGGGGAGAAAATATGTGAAAAGGGCTCAAGGGTTGAGACAAGGATGAGAAAATCACTCAGTAACTATTGTAATGGGCAAAACAGACTCGGCATAAGGAGATAGTAAGATTTATTGCCTATTACTAACAAGCGAGAGAAGTGAGAAAACAAAGGAAAAAGCAAACCAAAAGCACCTTCCCCCCCACCCACCCTCTCCCACCTCCTCCCCCCGAGCGGCGCAGGGGAACGGGGGAATGGGGGTTATGGTCAGTCTACAGCACTTCTTCTCTGCCGCTCCTTCTCGGTCACTCTCGTCCCCTGTGCTGTGGGGTCCCACCCACGGGATGCAGTCCTTGATGAACTGATCCGGCGTGGGCTTCCCACAGGCAGCAGCTCTTCCAGAACTGCTCCAGATATGGGTCCATACCATGGGGTCCATCCTTCAGGAGAAAACTGCTCCAACCTGGCTCCCCTACGGGCAGCAGCTCCTGCCAGGTCACCTGCTCCTGCGTGGGCTCCTCTCCATGGGCTACAGGTCCAGCCCGGAATCTGCTCCGGCAGGGGTCTTCCACAGGCGGCAGCCTCTGTTGGTGCAGGGCCACCTGCTCCACCGTGGTCTCCTCCACGGGCTGCAGCGTGGAACCCTGCTCCACCGTGGTACTCCATGGGCTGTAGGGGGACATCCTGCTTCACCATGGTCCTCACCACAGGCCGCAGGGGACTTCTGCTCCGGCGCCTGGAGCACCTCTCCCCCTCCTTCTACACTGACCTTGGCACCTGCAAGGCTGTTTTCTCACTCCCTTCACTCTCCCGGCTGCTGTGTGGCGCAGCGTTTTTTTCCTGTCTTAAATATGCTCTCACAGAGGCGCAAAACAACATCGCTTATTGGCTCAGCTCTGGAAAACAATGGGGCCCTTCCCAAACATGGGGCAGCTTCTAGATCTTTCTCACAGAAACCACCCCTATGCCCCCCTGCTACCAAAACCTTGCCACATAAACCCACTACAATTAGGAATAGTGTAGCCAGCAGGAGTAGGGAGGTGATTGTCCCCCTGTACTCTGCTCTGGTAAGGCCACACCTTGGGTGCTGTGTTCAGGTTTGGGTCTCTCACTACAAGAAGGACATCGAGGCCCTGGAACATGTCCAGAGAAGGGCTACAAAGCTATGTGTGGGTGAGGAAACTGGGGTTGCTTAATCTGGAGAAGAGGAGGCTCAGGGGAGACCTTATTGCTCTCTACTGGTACCTGAAAGGAAGGTGTGGGGAGCTGGGGGCCAGCCTCTTCTCACAGGTAACTAGTGATAGAACTAGAGGGAATGGTCTCAAGTTGCACCTGAGGAGGTTTAGGTTGGAAATTAGGAGACATTTCTTCTTAGAAAGAGCAGTCAGGCATTGGAATGGGTTGCCCAGGGAGGTGATGGGGTCACCATCCCTGGGGGTATTTCAAAGAAAGTTTGGACGTGGTGCTTGGGGACATGGTTTAGTGGCTGACATTGCTGGTAGGGGGATGGTTGGGCCAGATGATCTTGGAAGTCTTTTCCAACCTTAATGATTCTATGATTCTAGGTTTCCCCCCTGACCAGGCAGAAGGAGTCCTACAGATTTATTAAGTTTCACCTCAGAACCAGTATTTTTTCCACTATTCACTTAAATGAGCTACATAACTTAATTCCAAAGGGACCTGCAGAGAGAAGTGTGATAGCTGTCCTGTTCAGCTATGAAATAACAATGTAAAACAACAGACCTCTAAAACACTTGAAAACTCTCATGGAGACTTCTCCAAAAGGCAAAAACAGCATATTTACACACACACACACCATATTTTATTTATATATATATATCCATATATATATATATATATATATATGGATAAAATGTCTTCCTCATCCTTTCAGCTCTTGAACTGCTCAGAGAATAACCACACACAAATATTTGGTAAATTATATATCCACCACATATGTACACAAATTTTCTGTATTCTGTAGATGCCTAAATTATTTTTTGCAAGTTTTTCAATTAAATCTTTCCCTTAGGCATTGAAATAAATGAGAATAAAACATGAAGAATATTTATGCATCCATCACTGCAGTGGTTGCTACACAATACAAAAAAAAAGGAGGAGCAGCCTACAGAGAGTGGAAAAAAAATTGCATTTGGGTTCACTCAAATTCACTCTCCAAGAGCCAGGGGATCTGCCAGAGAATCTGTCTTCTGTTCTAAACGTGGCATTAGCTGCTGTAGTTCACTGTAACTCCACATTACATTTATATCTTCATGATCAGAAATACTTTCTGATATGACATGATTGGCAACTGGTGCAGTATTGTCTGAACATAGCTGAAATGACAGTGAGGCAGAATCTGTCCGGCTCTTAGTTATAATGATCCATCTCATTCAACTTTCACTAAAACTCAAATCTTTTTCACCTACCTTATGTGGAGGAAAAAAGAAAAAAAAAAAAAAAAAAAGTAGGTTTCTCTACCATTTGGATAGTAGCCACCTCGACATGGTCACCTCAGGTGATGACCATTCAGCAGAATGGGAGGGAGACCCCATTCTGGCCAGATGAGATAGAAAGTTGTGAGGAATTAAGTAACTGAAGAAGAAACAGGGAGTCCACCACTTTGGGTCAAAACCTGAAGGCTTGGAGTGCCTTACCAGCAGGTCTGCACTCTCTGGGGATGACTTGCTAGAAATGGGTTGTTTGTCTTATGTCCCACACCTGGTGCTCATTTGGCCTCAATGTTCAGAGTAGGTGAATGTAGGAAAACTACTATTCAAATCAGAGAGCCACAACCAAATTAAAGATTTTTCAGAGTGTTTCTTAATCTGAACATCCTTGATGTTGGGATAACCAGCCATTTAGAGAGACTTGTTTAAATGCTGAGCAAGGTCAAAAAAGCAATGAAACTTCCTAAAACAACTGTAGCAGCAAAATAACCTCAAAATAAACTGAGTTTGCCAGCATATCCAGCTATAGTTTGGCAGAAACAAATCTTTTAATATTCCAAATTACTTTTTCTTAGAAAAGTAATTTCTTAATCTAATCTGAGGAGAGAACGTACCCTTGACCAATTCCCAAGTAATGCACAGGAGATGAGTCCAAGAAGCAAAAACAACCAAACCACTAAATAAGTGACCACAACATAATTGCTATATTCCCTGTAGAGAAATTCATAGCACTGTTAAGAAGTCTGGAAGGGATTCTGTGCAAATAGAATGGTTAAAAACAGCATGAAGTAGCAAAATGAACATTCTTAGGCTCCAATTTCAATGCTGACGCAAATGATACTCTCAGCTAAAGCTGCTGCTGCACCTTTCAGCCCAAGGGTTCATAAAGGGTTCATACATACTCATAATACTTTTTGAAAGAACTAGAGGTGGTAAAGGAAAATCCTGTGCTGAACTCACTGTTGCATGAGTTAGTGTACCTCATTTAGGAAACTGACCAAATAGAGCTAATACACATAGTTGTACATGACACTCATGGGATACTGTACACATAAATTATTATCTCACCTGCTGAGTTAGAAGTGAGAGACAGGAAAGCGAAGCACTCTGTCCATTTATTTTCCTGGTTTAAAAAATTAAAACCTACTTCCAAAGAGAGAGGAGGAAGGGGATTAGGTAACCCTCCCCAGCAAACTCTTAAAAAGCAATACTTTTCACAAATAGCTAGCTTCACCTCCCTTCTTTGGTTACAGGATAATATGATATGCTCATCTTGCACTCAGACTTTGCTTCCATTTCTACCTATGCATTTTGTATAGAAGTCACTTACAAATAGCTTATTTAAAATAGCTCTACAGATTGACTCCACTCTAGAAGAGTGTTAAACCATAGTAAAATGAAAAGATGTGAAAGACAAATATGTGAATAGTCCTCCTTTGAAAGTGATTCTTTAAATATACCTTGACAGCTTGCACTTTTTCAACTCAGTATTATTCAAACTACATAAAAACCAATTACACAGTTACAGCATGGATGATTTTCATGGTTCCAAAACCACCAGCAAAGCAGCATCCTGGTCCCACATGGGGCTCTTGGAGGCTATCAGCGTTAAACTAATGTCTCTTCTGACATTCACATACACACAAGTATTTCTTAAGTCTGAAGTTCTTTCCTCTGGTTCTGTCATTTAAAGCTACTGATACAAATATGTGCAAGTATCTATATTTAAATGTGATTGTTGATGTGAGGTTACAAATTATAAAGTTTAAAAAGTAGATGTTTCCATGGATTTAGAAGACCCTGCTATTAACAAGCATGAAAGAAAACTCATATTCTGCAATAACTTCAAATCAGATCTGTATGTACACTTCTAAAAATAGATTCAAAAATCATGTCCCTTGTGGCAGAAGACAGCTCATAAAACTCTTTGCATCTATTAAACACATTTTCAAATAAGAACATGTTGCAAAACTCTTTTCAGTACTGCTCAGGATCAACCTGGTAGCCAAAAGAGGAATTTACTGACACCAAGGAGAAGGCAACACTTTACTTACAGCTGCTGCTGTCCCTGAGGTGAGTGGCATGCACATTTCCCACTGGTGATATACAGGTTTAGATTCCTCAAACCAGTAGAATTAACTGGGAATCAAGTTTCTATCCCAGTTGTCTGTACCTTCAAAAAGATACCCAGGTTAAGGATACCTTAACTGTTGTTCTCTCTGAGATGAGATGCAGAACTCAACTGTTTAGCAATAGATTGCATGGTCACAAAATACAGGTGGACAAGAACACCTCTGCACAAACCATTCAGTGTCACAGAATTCACCACTTCTGGTAGTGCTACTTAGAAATGTTTTTCCCTCTGTGTAAATGCTACCACTGCTGATCCACTGTAGCACAGGAGACATGCACAGGATCTGAGCACAGACAAAAGTATCATACGAACCTAACTACCCATTAAGTAATGATGGGTAATTTTTTTTTTTCCATTATTTATTTACTGAGATTCCCATGTATCTCTAGCACAGGATCTTCAGTTCTCTGAAGAGCTATTTTGCAATAGATTGACCTTTCACATTCTTCCCATAAATTAAAAACAATGGGAGAGATTTAGATAATCTAATCCAGGTAAAAACAGAATTTATTGATGAGGATAAAAATTTTGAAATTTAGTTTTGCCCTTTTTTGTTCTTGTTTTTAAGGAAAAATACTGTATAGCTACTTAATCTCAGCTATAAGCTTTTCCTCTCTATGAGGTAAAATGTAGTGAAGATCCAAAAAAGCAATTAACCTGTATACAATACTTCAGATCGTGTTGCTGTCCCTACATTCCTCTCTCATCTACCTGTCTTTTTGCTACAGTTTCTAACATAAAAACTGTTTGGCTGAAAACAATGAAAGTCATAATACAAACTCACAATTCAAAGAAGTGGGCCCATTAATCCTATGTTAACATCATTTAGAACAGAGGAAAGGAAGAACAAATAAGTGCTCTCTCTCTTTCTTATTAAAACAAACAAACAAACAAAAAACAGTTAGTCTTGCATGCAAAGATGCCATCAATTAGAGGCTGGGAAGCTGAGTTGACAGTTATGTGAGCACCGGGAAAGCTCAGGTTCCTCCAGTACTATGATATGATGACTGAGCTGGAAGGGAAAAGATGAATGGAGAAACTGATTATTTTAATAACAAACAAACAAAGAGCAATAATTGCTAATTTGAATAGTTGCATATCGTATAAATAAGAGAAGAATCTCTGCATGCAAAAACAAAGAGCTCTTAGCTCCCAAAGTGGAGTTTCGTGAAACATGGACATGACATGCTCTTAACTGCCTATATGCAGCCTCTTGCTGATGTAGAAGTGTGTCACCAAAACCACTAATAATGCTGAAGAGAATGGCACTCACTTACAGAAACTAGTGTCTCTACTAACATAATACCTTGATTGTTGAGCTGCACATACCTGGAACCCACAATCCTTGAATCACAAAAGAGTCTTTATCAACCTTGAAAGATTTGTAAACAGATGAGTACGGTTTGAAGTCTTTCTTGGACTACCATCACCACTGCTGTGGCACAGAATAAAGCTGCTCCTACGAATATTATGTTCCAACCTGAAGAAACCATCTCCTTCTCTTCACTTTTAAGTGAAAAACATGAGGGGAAAAAAATAAAATAAAAATAAAATAAACAACCTTCAGAATCTATAAGACAGAAACTGCTTCAGAAAATACGTGTCCTATAACACAGGAAAAGAAGGATCTCTGTTTTCTGATCCAAGCTGCAATACTAAACATTATGTAAATGATTTCTTTATTTTTAATACGTTAAATGACAATATCCTGAACTGCTAGTGAAAATCATTTGGGATTTCAAGTGGACCATTTCCATAGTCTGCGTGAACACTACACAGAAACAAGCATCCCAGAGGCCAGCTGCAGTGTTCCTTCCAACTGAGTGCAGCCGCAGCTAGAGCTGAAAGCCAGGATTGCCTTCTCAGACTTAATGCTTTGGACAGATGTGAGAACTGGTCTCAATACAGAACACAGTGTCAAGTCGTCCTTCCCAAGAGAGGGTGAGGGAAGAAGGAAGAGAAGGAAAGAAAGAAACGGAGTGACATTAGAAAGCAACTAAAAGAAATTCCTATTTTCCCTGTATTCGGACACACATGTTCATCTGCTGAAGGACTCCAGCGGGCCACACAAGATGTCAACTTAGCAAAAAAGGCAAAGTATTCAGGAGCTTATACATCAAATATATTGGCCTGAATGCACACACACACACTGAACATCCCCTTGTTATCTGGATCCAACGTGAGTGACTATTCAGTCTTGCAAGACAACAGGACAGTGACAGGATAGCACAGCTTTGCCTAGCTAGGATTCCTCCTCAGAGTGAAGAGCAGTCCTCAATTAGTGTTGAGCCCTACTGGAATGCAAATATCAGCCTTTATGATGACAAATTCCAGTCAGTGCAGTCATGAGAATAATCAGAAGCCGTGTCCTTCTCCGATCTTGTGCGCCAAGGGTAACAATTCAGTTCATTATGGCCGTGGCAGAGAGCGTCCCAATGCCTTTGCATGAATGCACACAGACTATAGTTTTGCACTATGATCAGAAATGCAGCAAGCAGGTTTCCAAAAGTGAAAGAAGAAAGGGGGAAAAGGAAGAACAAAGAAATACGTAAGAGATCCAATGTTTCCCAATAGGAAAATATGAGCTAGGACAAGGATAGCCTTTATATAAATTCTGAAATGATGCATAAACAAGTGGGAGACAGAGAGTTCATATGATGAAGATGGATCAGATCACTTGAATTCAGAAAGCTCGCTTTTCAACTCTCTAATTTACTTTTAAATTGTCCTACTTCTTAGTACATTAAGATCAATTGTTTGAACAAAGAATTCTTACTGAGCTTTAAAAGTAAGAGAGAAGAAAAGATACTGTGTAATGTTTCCAATTTACATTAAAGTCTATGCACTATTATCTTCTTATTATCTCCTAAAGATTTTTCCAGGCATTTAATTAACATATGACAAGATACCCAAGTTAGCAAGAAAAAAAGTCACCATTTAGTGCACTATCTATAGCCTCTCAGAAGTTAGTTTCCCATTGTTTTTCCTTCTAATGCACTACCTAGTGAACATCTATTATGCTATTTTAATAGTGAGCCTCTGTCACAGAAATAAAAGGAATAAAGTTCTCAAGGTACCTACATTCCATTTTCTAATTTGACTCCAGAACAAGTGTCTTTCAAAGTCAGCAAAACGTAGGTAAGGTTTAGAAAAAAATTACCCAAGGACTCTGCTTCTGCAAAGCAAGCTGTGATCAGCACACCTTTAGGAGTTCTCACTGGGAGCTTAACCCCAGAGAAATCCTCGGGAAGCATGAATTTTAAATGCGTGTAAAGCAGTCTCAGAACATCTCTAGGAAGGTGGTGGAGAATTTCCAGGACACAGTGGGGCTGGGAGCTCCCCACGGGTCTATCAGGACAGCGCCTGGCAGTCCAGCCTGTCCCCATACACCACCAGGAGCAGGGCACGGAGGGTACCAGGGCAACCCCAGCACCAGGCACCTCCCTGGGGACATGGCCCACAGCCAGGCCGGGCAAGGCCAGGCCCAGTAGGGAGCTGCAGCCTGGCCCTGCTGCGGCCTTGCTGGTGCAGGGGCTGCAGCCCCAGGCCGATGAGGGGTCCTGGGCCTAGGTGGGGAACCAGGGACAGTCAGGGCTGGCAGTGCCCTACAGGACACTGTTATCCCTGACAACAGGCAGTGCCCTACAGGACATTGTTATTCCTGACAACAATGCAGGCCCTGTTCTCAGGGGTCCTCTGTCTTTCCCACACGTTCCCTAGATGCAGATCACTGGCCTCTCCCACTTTCAGCAAGTCCCAATCCTGCCAAAAAAACACCCTTGAACAAGGGGCAGGATATTCAACATGCTTCGTGGTTATGTTTTATACATCCCCTTGCTACCAAAATCACGCAGTCATTGGTGCTACTGATTTGAGGGAGATCTGTGGGTACTGCTTCACTAACATGGCAGAAAAAGGTTGCAGCAAGCAGAGAAAAAAAAAAAAAAAAAGTCTTAAGGATGAAAATATTATGTTTGATACAAATTATCCCATTGAGCATGAGTTTCTGTTTCTTTGTGGACCTATATCTAATACCCTTCACAGTATAAAATCCCTCTGCTTTGGGTTTTTTGTTTGTTTGTTTGTTTTTGCCTTGATAAATTGCTTCTCTCAACGTTTACCAGCTACTCAGCTCAGCAGTCACAGAATCACAGACTGGTTGAGGTGTGAAGGAGTCTCTGGAGATCACCTACGTCCACCCCCTCACCCAAGCTACAGCATATAGCTGGTCACAACCATTCAATCCCAGCAATTAAGTCATTCCTCAGTCCATCTCATTGTCCACTTATTTAGTACTTCATCAGCTTGTTAATGAGGATATTATAAGAGAGTTTCTTATAAGAGAGTTTCAAAAGCCTTGCTAAAATCAAGATAAGCATCATCCACTGCTCTCCCCACAGTCACTGAGCCAGCCATCTCACCTCAGAAAGTTATCAGGATGGACAAGCATGATTTCCGATTCATAAATCCATGCTGACTACTCTCAATCACCTTCTTGTCCTTAATATTTGGAAATGGCACGCAGGAAGATATGCTCCTGGAGCGTTCCTTCCCATCTCATCTCTTCCTAGAGAGCTGGCTCACTGCTAGGCTGTCTTGGATCTTCTGTGTGGGACTGTTAAAATTTACTACCTCACCCAGTCTTTGCTAGAACTAATAAATGTTCTGATCTCCACCCTTTTCACCTAGAATAAGACAAACAAAACGTTTTCCAGTCACCACAGCCAACCTTGCACTAAACCCAGAAGCAACAAGTACTTTGAACAGCACTCATTAGAGAACAACATGTTCAGTTCTCTCTTCTCAGTTGAGAAGGGGAAATCTGAATGCCTCCTACCTTGCCAGGAGACTTTTCAGTCTCTTGTTTCTTGAAAAGGCAAGAAGGAAAGAGCAGTCAGGCAAACCTCACCAAGAGGAATAAGGGGACAAATCTTACCAGAAAAGACTAATGGCAGGTAACAGAAACTTGATACACACAGCCAAACAGTTCTAGACTCAAGTTTAGTGCCATTTCCCCTACATCCGACTCTACAAGATACCACTTTCCTGTATATGAATGAGTCTACATTTGCCTCAGGAAAGGCACAGACTGCCTACTTCAAATAAGAACAAATGCCTAAAATAAGAACAATACTATTCATGAATTTTGCTTTTCTTGTCACCCTCTAGAAATTTTTGACCTCACGTTTCACATATATATACAGTCCATATTAATCCATTTATCCTGAAATGCTTTACAGCATTGGGGACCACTGGCTGGGTCATGGTATGATCAAGGAATCACAAAGAAGTCCTTTGACCTGTCTAGCATGCAAGAAACCTCAGAGGAGCCCTGCCCAGGCTGGTCCTAGCTATGAGGCTGTAGGCTGGACCCTTAGAAGGGGCAGTATTTTTTATCTTTCAGGTGGTAAGAGCTACATACAACTGTGAAATATTAAAATATAAAAATTAAAATTAAAACTAATTTTATAACTGATCTGAGTTTTTATTTTAAATGATATGTCATCAGATTATGAAAATTTGTTGAAACCAAAGCCCTCTGCAAGAAAGACCCATAACATTTATCAGGCAGGCTTCCTGGACTCAGGTTGAACTCTATTGCTAAAAGGAACATGGAGACATTCCTATCCTCTGTCGTCTTTAGAGTACCATCCTCCTAGCAGAGGTAGCAGTCACACAAGACAGAAAAGATCCTAGACATATCTGCTGGATCTTGCACTGTCAATGTAAGTACATGAGACACTAAGAAACCAGCTAAAGCCCTCTTTCTCAATTTGTCACGAAAACTGGATCTATATTTGCCTTATAATTGCAGATCAATCCAATATATGAACCTGGCTTTCCTGCTCAGCAGCATTTGCAAAGCTCCCTTCTTTGTAGCATTGTGAACTTTTTTTTTCCCCAAGCATCTGATACTTGACAGATCTTAAAGCATTTATCACTGTAATAGCTAAGCTGTAAGAGGGAAGGTGTTAAGGAATTTTTCTGAAGAAGAATCTCTCCCCCCCTCCCCCCATCCCCCCCATTCTTCCAGTGGCTCGTGTTCTTTCTGGTAGCTGTCAGAAAATCATGCACACTATACTGCTCAAACTAGCAATAAATGAAGACTGTTTGCCTTCTTTTTTCCCCTCTTCTCAACACCCCTACTGCTTCCTTCATCCCGTATGTTTAAACATTATCCATTTATGTTACTTTACAAACATTTGTTTGTGTGTGCCTCTCTCCACGTACCACAGGATGGCAGTATATGTTAGAAGATAAAAAAAAGCTGAGGAAAAAAAACAATGCATATTACAATTGATTTATATACATATATGTAAATCATTATTGTTACTTAAAACAAAAAGACTAGTTCCTGAACTGTAATCTAAGTTTTACAATGCATAGACCCAGACACACATGCTCAGGCACATAAAAGTAGTAATGCTTGAATCCATGCCATAGCAGGTCAAAGACATTCAAAAATTATTGTTAAAGGGAAACAAATCATACGGGATTCTATCACAAGTAACTTAGGAATTAACAACTTGTTTAGTTTGATCCAAAGTAAATAATACTTAGCAAAATTGAGATGGAGAACAAATTCGTATGACATGACAGTAAATCATAACTGAAGACTGTACCCTTAAATGTGTTAACGGGAAAAGGTGTCCAAAAATTAAACCAAAGAAAAATTAAAATTTTGCTTCAATAGAGAAATACTCTTCCAGCTTTGGGTACATTCAAAATATACATAAAATACTTGAAGTAGAATGTTTCATTTTTTTGAGGGCATTCGCTACTGGCAATGAAAAAAAACATTGCTTATTTTAAAAATTACACATAAGTAAATTGTACATATGTCTTGCATGGGAATTCACAATTGATGCCTCAACCTTTTTTTAATTTTTTGTAAAGCTTTCTGAGTAATGAAGAGGTTAAACAGAAGACAGCAAAAGATATAATAAAATACATGGAAAAACCACCAGACAATCTGATGGCAGCTTTTTCAAATTTTCATGTGAGATGTTGACATCGAAAGATGGGATTTCAAATGCCATATTCATAATTAAATTAAAAAAATAGGAAACTATAAAAAATATACAAGTAAGAACATTTTTAGGATGGAATGGGATATGGTTTTATGTAATTTTTGCAGAGCAACCTTTAACTGAAAGTTATCTAGTACTTTAACAGGGACGCATTCATAAAGCTTCTAGGGATGAATAGCTTTATAGAGAGATGCTGCTACCATGCAAGTTTTTCTTTCTGTGCCTTCAAGCAGTTTAACAATGTTATGATAAATTTAGATGAAGTATTTATTTTTAATTCATACCACATATGCTTCTTCTCATATTTTTTTTCCCAATTTCTGCCTACCTCACCACTTTGTTTCTCTGTCCAACACCAAACTAACCAAGAGACATGCTAGTAGAGCTGGTACATCATCAGGGATTTGAAGTTGTGGGCTATGTCAATCATTTGCAATGACCTCCTTGCTAAAAAGGCTGAACAGCATCCATCAGCTTTGAAGAAGCCATAGTTGGCATGGCCCGGTTTGCTTTCAGGACTCCAGGTAGTTCAACTTGGGATATTTGCACTGCATTGGCCAGACCTGACTCTCCCTCCTGGTTGCTGTTGAGTGCCCCCACAAGCTGCATGATTAAAGTTGCCCTATTCTGGACATAAAATCAGTGGGACCAGAATTAAGGTGACCTAATCAGGAAGGTCTGTGAAAAGAAAAGCCGGTAAAGATGACCACATCCTTTTCTCAAGCACAGAACAATTCATGGAGCAGATATCTTGGCTGAAGAAAATATATGTCAACCTATTTGGACTTCCAGAAAAAGGAATATGTCATATATCTGATGTACATGGAAAAAGTGATGTCTGGATGTTAAGGGTAGTTCTGTTTCTCTGCTCCATCTGCTTGCATTAGAGCTGTGGCCTTTTTCCCCCCCCAAAAAATGGGATGACCATAGTAAATGGCTGTTCTTATTTGCTGCTAACTCCTGGCCATACAGCACGGCAACTATAAGGGCATAGCTACTAGCCAAGCCAGTACAGTATTTCTTCCCTTCAGGCCACTGTCATCTCACAGATATGAATAAGGATCTGGAAAAAAAAAAAAAAAATCCTTTTGCTATAGTCTTCTGCAACCTTCTTGCTGTAAAAATAGATTGCAACCATGCTTATGTCATGTTGTTGCTCAGCAACCTTTTTTTTTTTCCCCTTAATCTCCCTGTTCTCTAATATCTTATTGGTCTTCACAGTGATCAGTCTGCAAACTATGACTCACTAGTCAGAAACAGCACTGCCTGCTAAGCTTGCAGGACATTCTGCCCTCCGATGATTGCATAGGCTTAGGGAGATGTACCTTATAGAGTAACCAGAGACAGGACATTGACCTAGGTAGTCAATGAAAAACATGAGGGACAGGGAAAGAGGTTGAAGTTTATTTTTTATTAAAAAATAATAATAATAAATTAAAAAAAAATAAAAATATATAGAAATCTAATACTTATTCCCCTTCTGTCAAGGTCAGCAAAGAGGAATCAATGACCTTATCAGAGTCTTTCCTTTTCCCCGATGAGCTTTGGAGGAGGATCTCTCTTAGACAGAAGAATAAGGACTGACAAGCAAAACAGCAAGGACTCAGAGCTCTCATAGCACCTGAAAAATTTATTGTTCAAGACAAAATGACAGGAAAATAAAAACTCGTAAGCACAGCTTTTGCACACGCAGTCATTTGTGTGAACGGACTCAGCAGATGAGCATCCAACAGAGTAGTGACAGACGCTAAAGGGTAAAGCCCAGATCCACAGCACCACTGGAGAGAGACTCAAGTGCTTAAACTTAGACATAGAGAAGCATTTTATAAGTGTAAGTTATTCAGCCTGGCTTTCAGCTGCTGCCCTAGAGAAGCGTGTGTCCCCCATAAAACCTGCATCATATCTGCTATCTCTTTGACAATGTCTCAGATACCACAGAACATCTAAAATATGTATGTCTGTTCTTTGGTCCCTCAAGAGTCTCACTTCTATCCAAATATTTTAATCTTCATTTGCTTTAATTAATGCCAGGAAGAAGCATTCTTCCAACAATCAGAGTTTAACATTACCTCAGATATCTGCATTTAAGCACCTGACAAAGGGACACCTTGCATCTGTTGTATTCTTATTTTGCTGTATCGTGACTCCACCTTGCCATGCAGTTCTGATCAGTATCCAGCAAAGTAAGCTTGTCCTGATCTATTGGCGTTTACTGTTCTCCACAGTAGTTAGAAACCTAAAAAACATCTACTTGAAATCGTCTCTGAGTGTTAGGCTAAATAAAAAGTCTTGGTCTGGACCACGATTTTCTACCATCTTTGGGAAGGTTTAATCCTTTCCAGTGAACCTTGTGACTAATCTGTCATTTCATCTCTCTACTAACCTCACAACATCTCAGCTGACTTGAGGTCACAGACAAGAGATTACCTGACAGTAGTTGGGTTAGTCAGAACCTTCCGAACCAGCAGCTGGTGGGAATACTGCCAATATCAAGCTTTACAGGCAGAGTTAATAGTGAGGTAGTTACTGAATTACTTTACATTTCCAGATTAAAGATTCCTCAGAAAAACGTACAAAAAATGTCAAGGGAAAAATCCTGATGTCCTTTAAGTTAGCAGCAGCTTAAGCACAGGTAGTGAAACACTGCAAAAGTCCACACCATCTTCTCAATATACAGGAATATATCCTTTATATTGTGTATATATCAATATACATCATCTATTTTTGTTGTGCATGTATTATGAAGAATATTATCAAGAATGAAGTCAGTACGTGGAAATTTCAGCACTTACACTGAGTACATAAAACTTAAACAGATGCAAAGTCATGAGCTGTTCTAAATTACTTTCTTCCATACTATATCAGAAATTACTTTCACCATTTTACAGTGAAATAAATACAAAACCTCACTGTAAAATTACAGGTTTTGTTCAACAGCATTGGCAAGGAGTGATAATATTAACAATAATAAACCTTCTCAAGCAATTAAGGAGCTAAAGATGACAGATTCAATCAGCTATTCTGATCTCTTCAGTTATTCAATGCAGTAACAAAAGCATATCTAGATTTGATTTAAGTGAGAAGTAACGCTATTACAGAAAATCTGTATGTATAATGTGACCTTGGACAGAAGGATCACAAGAGCTCCATTTAAATTAACTGGAAATATAAAAAAAGCAAGTCCACACTAGATTTCAACAAGGAAAACAGACAGCTTTGATAAACTCTATTAATAAAATCAGATGGACTGAGGATGTCAGGAACTTCACTATAAAGTAGGTCTGGAATTTCTCCAAGTCAGAGGTGCCTAGGGTATAAATACTGAAATTATATTTTCAGTAATTAGGAAGACTTGTATTAAGGGGCATTGTAGCTAACGGATGAATGAAGGAAGATACTAAGAATAAGTGGAGAGCCTAGAAAGGAATAGAAGAGAGAACAAAACGTTAAGGAATGCAATCTTCTTAATACCAGACACTGATAATTTTCACATATCCTTGCCCTTCTGAAAAAAAAAATCAAGCCACGACATATTTTGCTGTGTGTTAAAAGAAAAAAATAAATATTTATTTTTCTATATAAATAAGAAAATAAAGACAGAGAAAGAAAGGGCACAATGCATTTGACACAGTGTAAAAACTAATACAGCTAGGATCTCAAATTTAAGTGAATGCTTTGTCCAAGTTACCAGTAAGAATGATAACAAAGATGTGTATTATAGCAGGATGAATAAAGAGAATGAAGATATGGAAGCAAATTTTGCAAACAAGCAAAAAACTCAATGTACTTACAGATGTGTGAGTGGGTGGCAGAGAAGGAGACAGGTAACCATGCTAGGACTCTGAAAGATCCGAAAGCTGATGGTTCAGCTCTATATCTTCCTAAGGAAGTCAGGCATAGGAAAATATCAGCTGAAGAACAGAAGACATAGGACCTTTATTTCAGAAGCGTGGTGGGGAAGAAGAACCAAAGAAGACATGGGATTCTTATTTGCATGCAAAGCTTTACAACAGATAAACAAATAAACAAAGATATGGAGCCAAACAAATAACAGGATAAGGACAAACTAAGGATAGGCCATGCTACTATAACTTGTCGGACGTTTTTAAAAGTAACTTTCCAGAGAAAAATAAAAAGAACAACAAAACAAAAACAGAAGTGGTACTTCTCATCTGCTTGAGAAGTGTTTGATACAATGCCATGTAGGAAATAATTAATTAATGGAAGAACAAGTCTACTGGAAGTAGTAAAAGGGAGGAGAAATAGCTAGCAACAGGTCATGCTGAGAAGTACTACTGTCTCTAAGAAAAGAGGTTGTGTTCCTCACAGGATGGCCCTAGCACTTTCACGAAAAACCTCAGTACAAAGCAGCGGGGAGTCCTTATGCAAACATGCAGAAAACATGAATTTCAGAAGTACTATTAACACCAACAAGACCTGAGACAGCAAAAAAAAAAAAAAAAAAAAAAAAAGGCACCTGAACAAATTGGGAACCCTCCTTTCCATACAAGCTCACTAAAGCCACGCAGGTATGGGACACAGCCCCATACAAACAGCAGCAGCTGCTGTGGGGCATAAGCTCTCATTGCTGCCTGTGAGCTTCTCAACAAGAAGCCTCCCCTGAAGCTTTTTCCCCACAAACGATAAACTACAGCACTTGCTCCCTACAAATCTGTACCCATTGCGTTGACTGGCCTGGGCCTCTGCGCATGCACAAGTACCACCAGTAGGACTGAAGGAAAGATCTGAGCAGGTAACTGAAAGAAAAATCCCATGGAAAACAAACACTGAAGAAATGCTAAGGCAGCATATAGCAAGCACGTCTCCATTCGTGCTACCACAAAATGAAGGGTTCGTTTTCCAGTTATTTACATGGTTACAAAACAAAGCTACAGTTTACAGCTGGAGACTTTCAGAGTGATTCAAACTATGTAAAAGGATCCAGCAAAATAATTTCAGGAGCTGTCTGATGATTTAAGCCAACTGAAGTGCCATACACTTCATTAAAATTACCTTCACAGGATCTAGAGCTATTTTAAGAGGTAGTGGAGTCTTTTAGTTAGTAAAACATTCTGCTTTTTTTTTTTTTTTCTCCCCCAAAAGATTTATTTCCAATAAGTGTCGTGAGTTAAAAATATGCCTTTATCCTGACTGTTTCATATTAAATAACAAAGCACATTTATTAAGGGGGGAAGAAAAAATAAATAAAGAAAACTTGGGGGGGTGGTATCTGAAGAGGCCTTTTTCCAACTGTCAACGCTCTGAAGCTGAGTAATAATGCAGCCGTGGGGTTGCCATGGGAACACGTTTCATTTCCTAGGTGACAGCGATCCTATGTCGTCACCGGCGAACCGCGCCAACTCTGTCAATGTGGTGAGCTTCCTCCGGCTGCCGGCATCCCGACACTTGGCCCGGGTGGACCCGGAGGGCTGCCTCCACTCCTACACTGCCACGGCCTGCGCGGCTCCAGCCGCTGAACCCACACAGCTCTTGCTGCCCTGGGGAGCATGGCCTGGTTTGGCCAGAGCTCCTAGAAATGTCGATTTGGAGACCCTCGAAAAGAGCAGATCCCCCTTTTCCTTCCCTAGCTTGCTCCATTGCCCAACTGACCTTGTGCGGGCGTGTTTTCATCCTCAATTTGCACAGCCCTTGGTAAGGCCCATCGGCAGGCCTTCTTTAGAAACCTCAAAAAGCCTTGGGTCAAGGTACTAAGGGACACATTATTTAAATCAATTATTTCTGAATCACTCGTACTCATAACCAACCTTTAAAAATAAGCATAGGGCTCAAAGATCTGTTACACTAAGATGGCTTTTAAGATGAAGCCTTTGGTTGTATGACCAAAGACCCCTCTTGCAGCACACATGGTCCCTAGCACAACCACACGGTGTGACCAGCAGGATTCACCTGCCTGTGAAAACCAGAGAAGGCAAATAGGATAGAATAACTTCTCCATGACAGCTCTTCAGTGCTCGTGCACTAGTCCAAAATAAGCAACTCTGATTCGGTAACAATTATTCTGCTCTGGAAGCACAGTGATTATTTTATTCTGGGATAATTACTCCACTTCCAAAGTGAAATAATTGTTACAGAATAAAATCATTTTTTATTTTGGAATATTTCATCCACGTGTGGGAGTTATTCTGGAACAGTTAAATTATACCCTAATAGCTAAAAGAGAACAGTCCTGCCAGTCAATTTTCCTCAAGAAGGCGAATCCTTAACCTGTGGTGCCACTAGAAGGCACAGAATGGAAGATCTTGTTGCAGAACTAGAGACCCCTGCCATTTCATTTAAAGAACCCACATTGGTTTACAAGGAAAACAGCTCATAATTCCCCTGAATCATCTACACAGAAGTCACTGAAGGAAATCACAGATACGTCAAGGGATTTCCAAAGAATGCTATGGGTATTGCAGCTGACACGTGCCTCAACACAGGATATGCCATACTACTGATGCTGTTGAATGCCTTCTCCTCTACACGCATGGTCAGAAATTGTTGCCAAGGTTTACACCAGAGTAAATCCTGCCTGCAGAGGTAAATGTTGGTAGCAATACGCTATACCACCACTTGACTTCTGAAGGAACTGGGGGCATGCCCTGAACTTTGCATCCATCACCTGTCCTAGACAATTAGCTTAGCTGGCTGTACAATTTAAAGCCCCTTTACTTGAATCCATACCTTCGGAATCTCTTTTGACTTTGCCCTGTGCTTTCCTAACACAACCCACTCTTGGGAAACTAAGAATGGATTTCAGTATAAGCAGTATTTTTTCACAGCAAAAATTTAAAATTGGGCATAAAACTAGCCAAAGAAGTCAGGAGGCTTAAAAGTTTAGGTTCCCACAGCAACAGTAATTCAGCCACACTTAAGATATATAGCAGAGCATAAATTAACAGTTATTGAAAATACTGCATATGTGCAATGTGGCCATGTTAACATTGCTATGGGAACATTAACTTTTGAATAGATAAGCACTCTACCAAAATAAAAACCATACAAGAAAAATAATCATTACAGATTTTGCTGGAAAAGACTACAGCCAATTCCTCATCTGCAATCTGTTGATGCCAAGCATAAGGACTCTAAAACTCAGAAAACCAGGCAGGTGAAAAAAACATCACTAAAAGCACTGGGTGCCAGGGCCATAACCATGGCTAACATTGACACAGTAGCTTCATTTTGCATTTGAATTTATGATCAAACCATATCTAAAACTATCCCAGAAATCACAACAGAAAATAAATAAATAAATAAATAAAAGCCCATGTACAGCTATCACCCTTTCCTCTCTTCCTCTAATATTTTTGATACACTAAATATTGTGGAAGAACAGACTGTAAGTTTGCTACTTGCTTTAGTCTTTTTCCAGCATATTTCAATTTAAAAAATAATTAAAAATAATCAATCTAGGTTCTATTATTTATTTTTTTGATATCAGCAAGCGAGCTTTGTCTTTCTCATATTATTTTAACCGACCCCTGAGTTTTCAGTTCAAAAAAGTTTGATTTGAGATTTTGCATGTTTTTATACAAACCTGAGTACAGCAAGGCCACCAAGAAGCCTTACTCTCCAATGGACTGGATGTTCCTTGGGAGTAAAAAAGGAACATTCTTCTCCTGGTTCTACCATTTCCTCTGATTCTCCATGCTGCATGATCTTGGGCAAACCAAGCTCTCTTCCCTACACTTCAGTTCCTTGATCTGTGAAACAGGAATAATGACACTCACCTTCTTTTTTATGCACAGGTCCAGAGCTTTAACTAAGTATATTTTCCTCTCCTGTTTAGAGGAACAACAAAACCTTCAAAGCAGTCCTTTCACAATATTTTAACAGAATTCCAGCAGCAATTGTTCTGCAAAGAATTCTTCCAACTTGCCACATACATAAAGATAAACAAACCAAAAGCTCCTCTCTGCCCCTCCACTCTTTTGTCGCTTTCTGGCATATACGGTTAGTCCCATCCAAAATCCTGTAGTACAAATTTCCTCCCCAGAGTGACCACAGGATCACCAAATACTGTGAACCATCAAACAGAGCAAGTTCCAGAGTCCTGGAATTGTAAACACTAGATAAATAAGTATTCTCCGATTTGAGTTAGTGTGACAAGTATTCTCTCTGATATCCTGGCATGCACACTTGGAATTGGACTGACATCAGCAGGATTTCCTTGCTCGTAGAAAAAGCAGGACATTGGCACCGAAACAAGCCACACAGTTCAAATGGATTCTCATCTAAATTATTTGAGGTGACCCTGGTGTCTTGGCATTTATAGCATATTCTTTATGAAGATGTGGGCATATCACTTGAACACGTTTTCTGTGTATGAGTAAGATTTTACTCAGGCCATAAACTTGTTTTTCTTTAGAGAGATTTAGGAAAAAAAAAAAAAAAAAAAGAAAAAAAAAAAAAAGGAAAGGAAAGAAAGGAAGGTTACAAGTTAAAATGCCAATACAAAATAACACTGGCTTTTACAGACAGCGATACATGCTTAAAACAGGTACCGACATCCTCTACCATTAAATGGGAGACAGGCAGACAGCAAATTTTGCCTGCTACATGGACAAATGAGTTTCTCAAAACAAACAGCCACTTTACTGTTTTGTCAAATTGGAAGCATTTAAGCTCCTTGATACCAAAAAAACAGTGATGCCATATATTCTTCCTCCAAACTCTCACAGGCAGAGTACTGTATTTGCTAGAGCAATGAGACTGCTCATTGCTCTATGCCTGCATCTTCTATGACTGCATCATAGAAGAAATGAGACTGCTATGAATGGAGTTTGTGAAACAGAAAGTTTAGGTGGAAGAATTGTATTTTCAAACCCTATTTATGAGTTTATCTAAGAAGCAGAGAAAGCATGGGTTTATTTGAAATTCCTGCAATTTCAAGATGTTTGCAAATACCCTTGAATGAATAACGAAGTGCTTTGACAACCAGCTGCTTTCTGCATTTAGTCATCCTTCCTAAACGGTAACCTGCACGTGTTTCAGCCTACACACCTATGAGCAGTACGCTGACACCACTCTTTCTCTGTAGCCAGCACCCGCACTGCCCCTGCTTGCCTTGATACCAGCCCAGCCTCACAGCGTGCAGGACACTACTATTTGGACAGCCCCTGTTGCTGCCAGATTGCCTCCTAAGACAGCTCTCTTCTTACCTGCTCCTCCTACATACTCAGAATGTCCTCATGCATTGTTGCATCTCAGAGGTTACCTCAGCTGTGATTAAGTCCCATGTTTCCTCACTCAGTCCACAGAGTGAGAAAAAAAGTCATCACATCTGCTAGCAAAGCTCGTTAATAACTTCAGTTATTCTGAAGTTACTTAAACTATTCTTCGTTCATCAGTAGATCTTACATGAACTCTTTCAGGCAGTAATTTTTTGAACACTTCCTCATTTCATACTTTGGATTAATATATCAGTAACATCCCTAGACTTAAAGTCTCACATTTACAACAGACAAGAAATATTTAGCTTGGTTTTCTCTGACAGCAACATGAGTCTCTGACAAAGAAGATCCTTCCATGTATTTCATGTTTTGTATGACAACACCGATCAGTTTGTCATGATTTTGTAACTACTGATACCACTTTCACTGTTCCAGTGTGTTTTCAGCCATTACTCCTGCTCTCCTGATCTCTGCTCTCACTCCATTCTCAGAGACACCTTCCAATCCCAGCACATATAAAGCACTTTTCTCTGCTATCTGACATACTCTGGGAAGTATAGTGCAATGACACCCTCCTACTAGTCTGCAAGTCCCCTGTTCACTTCAGCATCCATCACTGATATGACGTACATGCTGTTTAAAAAAAATGAATATTTCTTAATAAACTGCTTCCAGATTCCAGCACTAATCCAGCACTGCCCTCTGTCCTACATATAACATTGTGACTTTTGGTAAAAATGACTTCCTGCTAGCTCTTGCTACCTCAAATAACCACCTTATAGCATTCAAACATTTAAAATAGATAGACAGCCTCATTTTTTCTCTTGCTCTTAGTTTTCTTTTTCCTTTCAATCCCATCCCTTGTTAAATGCAAGCTAAAAATAGCTCATGACCATTTCAAGCTACGCTCCCTCTCAATGGCATAACATAGTAAGAGCCAGAGCACTGTTAGTGAGACAGCTTATACATGCAAACACGGTCCTCCATTGGCTAGATGCAGATGGGTTTGATTTTTAACCTTGCCTAAAAGCCACATATCCTGTATGCAAACCTTTCTGTTCATTTGTTTTATTGAGTATCCAAATCCATGACACTAAAATGTTAGTAAAAAAAAAAAAAAAAAAAAAAAAAAAGAGTTGTTTTTGAAATGTCAATAACATTAAGCTTTGCCAAGATAGCACTAAGTGCACAATGATACGTATCTTAATATACACAAATTCTAGTGAGCATCAGAAAACTGGAAAAATCCACGTCATCTTACAGGTAAACTCAGTGCAGGCTTGCTTCCCTTCAGCTCTCATTCCATATTGCTTCACAGTGCTTCTACCATAATAGCATATTGCTGTTCTAAAATTATTTGGAGAAATTAACAAGGGTTGCACAAAGTCCAGATAACGTTTCCATTCCACGTACCATTTAACTGTATGTTTCTTCTATCAGCTGAGTTATCTAGCCTCCTTTTTGTTTTGTTGTCAATGTCAACAATGGCAAATATGGAAGTTATGTTTATTTACCACCTGGTCTAATTCTTTATCGGCCAGCAACAAATTCCAAAATACAGTGCGCAACTGGAAACAACCCCAGAAGGCTCTTAAAGAGCTCAGAATTTCAGACAACAGAGAGAATCACTGACACATTCAGGATAGTCTCATTAGCATCTGGTATCCAAGTTTCTTCCTTCTCAAACTCCAAAGAGGTAAAGGAAAGGGAACGCTGGAAATCCTCTGAAGAACTGAACAGTTTTCCACAATCTGGTTGTTACATGATCCAAGTCTCAAATAAAGCTTACAAAATGTACAGGAACAAGTGAATGACAGAATTTTCCTTCATGAATTAAATTATTTTTACGTCATTCAAGATGTTTTCCATCATCTAAAAGTAATGCGATATTTCTTGCTCACTCTGTCCCAAGAATACAATTTGCTTTCCCATCTTCCCTTACAATTGTGGTTGGTGTTTATAATTGTGAATGAGTAATTAAATAAAGAGGACATGAATAAATACACACAACTCAAAAAATGATGTACCATCACCAACCAAAGTCAGTCACAAAACCCACTACAAACCAAACCACAGCAGTTTGGCAGCAGCATACCACTAAATTTACTAAAATCTATTTCTGCTTTAAAAAGAACTACACTAACTACCATATCTCAGACAGCTAGGCCTGCAGACCTATATCTGTTACATGTCTACTTGATGAGAAAAGGACCAGAAAGAAACTTCAAATATGACCTTGCTCTCTGCATTATTAAATTTTATCCCATTTCTACTGTTATTGAAGCCCTCGAGATAGTTCATTTATCTCTGTGTGATAGCCTAACCCTCCTCTGTATTACAGTGCTTCGCAACTTTGTGCCATCATCCAATTTCATCATTACTCACGATTTTTGTGCCTGAGGTCAATATCAAAAATTACACGCAGAAGGCCCAAGACTAATCCTAAAGGAATTCCATTAGTAAATCC
The DNA here is from genome assembly GCF_964035555.1 of Netta rufina. Lineage (NCBI taxonomy): Eukaryota > Metazoa > Chordata > Aves > Anseriformes > Anatidae > Netta > Netta rufina. Next base: position 47,694,757 of record NC_140125.1, on the reverse strand, counting down.
CCAGCAAGGGCTGATGCTTCCTTCATCACTGCCTGCTGCCATCACAACTATATTGAGATCCTGGTGCATCATCTAATGCCCATTCCTTTATATTTCCTTCTGGCTAACCAAAACTTCTCTATGTGGCACTGTACTAAAACTTCTACTTTACAATCTATGGAGACAGCATCACTGTTTTCCTCTCCTTTCAGTGTGGTTAGACATCCACCTAGCCACAGAGCAATAGACTAAGACCAAGTTGCTGGTTCCCCCAGCAAAAGCACCACCCTTCTGGCAGAGAGCTCACGTACAGGAGGACCACCACGTGCAAATGTTCCTTTCACTGAAGTGCTCACACACATCACTCTGCACAGCCACAGGGTGTGACTGCTGTGAGCTGGGTGAGCAGATGGGGGGGAAGCATCCCCAAGCACAGCACCCAGGAAAACTCCATTCAGCTAGTGATAACTGCCACCTTCCTCCTGCCTCACCTGACCCATCTTCCGCTCTTTTTGGTAACAACGAGTGCAGCCCTCACTACAGAAGAGGTGTAATGTGTGATTATTTACCTACTTCCCACCAAAACAAACAAACAAACAAACAAAACATAACCTAAATCTTCAAAGCAGCAACAACACAAGTCTTGCCCCTGCTCAGCATGAGATGACATCAACTCCAGGGAAGGTTTAGTTAACAAACAGGATAAAGCCAGACACCAGTAAAGCAAAACCATCTAACCAACAAACAGCTGGTCCTGACCAAGCTGTCAGTAAACAGAGGGTTGCTTTCAGCTCTTGTAGGCACAAGGCAGGATCAAGCCCCAAGACTGCAGCATGAAAACTGTGAGACAGTTGTTTTTAATTATTTACCCATTCTAATCCTCTTTATTGAAAACATTTTAAGGATTAGAATATATGACATTGACCTAGCCATGAACTACAACAAGAGTAGATTACTCACTACAGTTATATTTTCACTGCCAATATAATTTTCAGAATCCTTTTATTTTATGAAATTTTGGAGAGTTTTAACCAATCCAAAAGAGAATTTTCCACATCCATCCCATATAAATGATTGCTTATAGTAGGGATAAACCGTCTTACCTTGCATAACTTTCCACAAAATAAACAAATGTCTCAAAACATCAGTTTTTCAAAATGTTTTTGTTACAAAACCAGAAAGCTACCGGCCAAGCACACAGAATACGAAGACAAACCTACCCACCTTACAGAGATCTTTCCATGTGTTTGTTTAACACTTGGAGTGTGAAGGCATCCCTCTTCCGATTACGCTGAAGGAACAGCCACAGACTCAAAGCAAGCAGGCAGCGCTGCTCAAAAAGCTATTCTACATCTGTCCAGTAGAGGGCAATGACATACACACAGAGAAAAGTTGAATTTGAAATGCACGTTTGGAAAACCAGAAACGAAAGCTTTGTAACTATAAGGATATGTATTTTTAATAGTTTTATCTAAAATATTTATCTTAGTAGATGCATAGATGCCCCCTAACTTTAGTTAATGCTTCAAAGGGCTTCAAAATTCAAAATTATATATTAAAAATCTTGGAGTTTGTTTTTTGCAAAACTGACCACTATCTATACAATAGAATGTATCTTTATTTTTACATTTGACTGCAGGAAGAATTCCAGAAGAGTTTTCATTCCTTAGGCAACACAAGTTTTGGTTGCTAAAAAGCCTTAGCTTTTTGTTTAAGCTTGGTCGAGAAGGATACTGTTAAAGCACTTTCTTTCTGCTGCACAGCCATCTACTGCAAAGAATGCTCACAGCCATTAAATAAGATATCATGTTTACATGGAAAGCTGCTGCTGTAATCCAACTGTTTCTTTTTACAGTTCTCAAAGAAGATCTGTGCTTATTTTCTCAACAACGCTTAAAAATAATGCAAAATGTCTTCAGGGGTCTGCAGCACATCCTCCTGAGTTGCATGCACAAGGTGGTCAGGGGCATTACTCTTGCTGAAGCCCTGAGCCACCCCTGACAGCCCCTCACTGACTCCTAATAATGAGGCATGACCACAAACAGTGCCCAGCAGCCGTATTTCTACCAGGACAGAAGTTGGAGACAAGAGACATGGCAGAAAACGTGATGGACACAATACAAGGACTCTTCACACAAGCCCCCACAAGTGGCTGCTCATAGCCGGTTGTGACTTGTTTCAAATGCTGTCACTTGTGGTTACCCTAGCTCCTGAAACTGTCTGCTGCAGAGCTTGGCATGACCTCAAGTCAGCTCCCTGTTGCAGAGATGTGGAAAAAAAAAACACTTGAGAAAAACATACCCCACTAGTGAGAATGAAAATGAGAAGTTGCTCACAAGTAATGACATGTTTTCTAATTTTCCTACTTTATTTTTCCTCTTTTATTTATTTTTTTTTTTTTAAATCTGAGCAATGAATGGTTCATGTCAACACATTTCAACAGCTTAGCAGTTTTGTCCAGAGTATCCAACTCAGTTGGCTGGGTGCAGCAGTTGCTAGGACAGCTGGTCAGGACTCAGAACTTGCTTCAAAGAAACCCTGCAATGTGCTCGCTCCTTGACAGGAGGAATAAGCCTCACAAAGCCTGAGTGCACTGGCTGCCGCCAGAGTTCCCAGGCAGCTGGCAAGGAGCCTCAAACTCCTGATATCAAGATGTTGATCTCATGGTCTACCAGTTCCCAAGCAGCTGCCCCAGCTGGAAGTGCGAGGGAGTCCCCAGCCTGGAGAAGCAGCCCTGGGACAGCTGCCCAGTCTGCAGAGCATGGAGGCCCTGGAGTCTGCAGTGCAGACAGTAAGCCAGCAAGAAACATGGGTTTCAGTGAAAGCGTGTCAAAACTGAAGCACTTCTGGGACAGCCTTACATTTTATACGGTTTATATGCGCCTGTGCAAAAAAGGCATTTTAAAAGATAAAAAATTTGCTTTAATTCACACCTCACGAAGTTACTGTTGCAGATCATATGGTGACCCCTCCTGATCTGGATACATTCAACTCACTGTTTTTCACAAAGACACCTCAAAGTTGTTTTGTTTTTAACAAAAACAGATGCTGGAAGAACTTGATCATAGTTTCAAAGAAGCACAGGTATGGCTATGTACATATGCCAAACTCAACTGATTTAAATTCTTGGGTATAGTCACATACAAAGCACCCATGAAATTAACTAGAAGGAAAGACAGGAAAGTTATCTTACTATTAAGAAATAATTTCATTAAAAATAAAAGGGAAAATCCATAATATACATAACATTACTGTTAAATAAATACAATCTCATTGGAAGATTTACTTGATATATACGCAGGAAAAAAAAAAAAAAAAAGAACATTTTTTCATACATTAGATGTTGACTCAATCTATTTTCAGAGAAAAATAGTTTTTTTACGCTACTGTACTCTCTCTCTCTGGCACAGTTACCATAAGAAGCATTAAAATCTTTACATGATACACATCTTAAGCTGAGTTAGCTACTAGAATGCTAAATAAGTATAATCAATAACTTGAACGATCAAGAATTTCAGAATCTTGAAAGAGGAATACACCTCATTTTAATGGAACAGTGTACCTTTCACTATTCTAGGCTTACATTATCAGGAAAGCAAAGTAATTAGATATATCTAGAAAGCATATATCTAAAAACTGCAGCTGATCATCATCCAATTTCAATCAATTCATACCTACCAACAAAAAGAGTTTCTGTATGCTTGGGATTCTGGAATCTTGACTGAAGGAAATCCCTTCAAACTAGGCACTTGAGCACTTCTCACCTGTAGTGCAAAAGCACCCGTGCCTCTCACTCATGGGCTCAAATCTCTCTTTGTGAGATACTGTGAAAACACCAAACAACAGATGAAGGTCCTGCACTTCAGAGAGTTTTTGGCAAACTATTAGGACAGAAAACAAAACAGCAAAGTATGTCCTCTGTGATACACAGGACCCCTGCCAGATGGCACCAATTAGCATGAGGTGCAACAGCTAGGCTAAGTACATCACGGGGTGGAATTAAGGTACAGCTTGCTGTGAATGAGTCATCATGCAGAACATGTGTAGTAGGAATTTCAAAACATATAGGTTAGCCAGACAAGAGTGCACAGTACAAAGCTCAAATGCACGATAAGGGCAGATGTTATTAACAGGAGTCTGCAGCCAACAACCTCGTACTACACAAGAGGTCCTGTATCAGGTACGTAGACAGTCACATGCAGCCTTGCCAGGCAGTTCCAGTACTGTTACTCAGAGGTGAAAAAGCTAAAGCCATCAGCTAGAAAAGCTATTTTGTGTTTTGTTTCTGAATGAGATATTTTTTTTAATTGTGAAAAATAATTCTGTCATACTACCAGAAGTGAGGAGTCTCTATGTGATACTGTCCATGGGTCCAGCAAGAATATTTCCCTAGGCAAAAGCCCAGTGAACCATCTGTTCTTTGGGCAAAGATATTTCTGCTATAATTAACACACCTCAGAATAAGCTTTCCATATATTCTAGTGAAGTCATTTATTTTCCAAATGGGCAGCAACATACTAACATAATTGCTCTCATAAAGTTGACTCCAACTAAATCTCATTTGCCAGGTCATTTCCCATACAGCCCAGAGGGGTACCAACCCCCATCTCAAGGTGAGACCTGGGCATACATTCCCTCTTGCCCCAACCTTGGCTTCCCTAGGAAATTAATACAGGAATGAAGGCATATATGGAGCTGCAGCAGGATACATCTTCAGTCTGGGCAATCAGAAGGCCCCTACTGCACCTGATCCATATCCTAGATGCAAACATGTTGACACTGTTTTAAAGATGATGAAAATACAGCTTTGCTACAGCATAAACAAGCTAACAGGTAGCTATGCTAGCAAGTGAGCAGGTATATGGCTACAATTTTGCAGAACTGAGATTTTCAGCTGGCTTGCCTACAGCCTCGGGAAGCTCAGTCAAGTGGTATTAACCACACAGCTTTGGGGAAGCCAAGAAATACTCGAAGGTGAGAAATCCTCCAGTTCCTAGGCAGTTTGGAACAAGTCATACACACGCAGCACTGACCAGCTAAGACTGATGAGAACCTAAGTAAAGAAACTGCCTTCCCCTTCTGAAATTTGTTACTGGGGTCATGAGCATCCTTTTAATACTAAAATGGCCTACCCAAGGTCTGTCAAGCCTCCAAGGCAGTGACTAGTACAAAATGTTCTTTCTGGGGATGATTTTAGCCCTTTAAGACAATTTCACATACCCAGTGAGTGAGGTGAAAGATTCAAGTTGGTTAAGAGTATAAACAACCCTTTTACTCCCCTCCAACACTTACACCTTCCCGCCCTAGCTAAACAACTTTGATGCTGGATGGCATTGCAAAGATTGATAGACAGCAATGGCCCCCTTTGGATCAAGACTGAACATGGAATTATGTTCATCTGTGCCTTCGTTTTAAAGCACGATACTTGTCTAATTCCACATTGAAGTATTTAATGCTTACTTCCTGAAATAACTCACTAGCCTTAGCCATTAACATCTAAAGAACCTATTCAACTGCTTCTCTTTTTATACCCTGCTAACACTGAATCAACGAGATTGCAGAGATATGCCTGAGACTGTAGTAACTGCAGAGCTGACTTTAGCTGGTGGTATTTTTGTGTTAAGGAAAAGTGCAGAATGGAGAAATACTGTATTCATAAGTGTTTTGGACTACATGAAGGACAAACTCATTAGTCTGAAAAGCAATATTTCTATCTATACCCAGTAAACGTATGGATGGCATCTTAACCAGTTCATCTGAGGGTTCTTTCAGCAACTAATGTTTTCTAAAAAGAGACCTTTTTATAGGCCATATTACTATATAAAAAAAAAAAAAAAAAAAAGGAAAACTGAAATTGAAATATATTCACTATGACATAACTAAATGTCATATTTTCACAAATTAACGTTCTTTTTCCTCATTTCTCACTCAGTATTTTAAGCAAGAAAACATAATTTTGCACCTACATCTTCTCCCCAAAGGGAACAAACAAAAATAATTTTAAAACATGAGATGAAGTTGATAAACACAGCTCTTAGTTCAGGTTGTTGGAATCTCTGGAGACCTCTACTACAGCCTTTTACTCAAAGCAGAGTCAACTAAGATCATATCAGGTTTCTTAGGGCTTTATCCAGTTGGGCCTTGAAGACCTCCAAGAATGGAGGCTTAGCAGCCCCTCTGGGCAGCTGGCTCCACCGCTCAACTGTCCTCAACCTGAACAAACTGTTTCTTATATGCAGTCTAAACCTCTCATTTCAACTTATGCCTATTAGCTCCCATTCTCCTACTGTGCACTACTATACAGAGCCTGACTGTCTTCTCAACAACCTCCTTCAGAAATTGGGGGGCTGCCAACATGTCCACCAGAAGTCACCTCTTCTCCAGGATGAACAAGCCCAGGTCACTCAGCTTCTCCTCAGCTGGCCAGCACTCCAACCACAGCCACCTTCATGGCCCTCCCCTAAACTCAGTCCAATTCATTAACATCTATTTTTTACTTGGGGATCCAGAACTGGATGCAGTACTCCAGGGGCAACCTAGTAGAGAGGGATAATCATGTCCCTCTGCACAACACTTCTGGTAATATATCCCAGGATGCTGTTGGCCACTGCCTTTAATGCCAGGACACGTTGCTGACTCATGTTCAGTTTGTCATCTGCCAGGCCCACCAGGTTCTTCCCTGCACAGCTGCCCCCAAGCCAGTTAGTCCCCAGCCTGCACTGTCACAAGGGGACAGTTCTTTCCAAGTGCAGGACTCGGCCTTTGTCCTTGCTGAATTTCAAAGTTCCTGCTGCCCAATCCCTCCAGTCTACTTAGGCCCTTGATGGCAGCTCTGCTCTTTAGCATATTGACTTGCCCCCCCAGTTTGGTGTCATCTGTGAAGTTTAAGAGTGAGCTCTAAATCACCTCCTGCAGGTCATTGACAAAGATGTTAGACAGGACAGATTCCAGGATAGGCCCTCGTGGCACTCAGTCCAAGCAGGCACATTGCTGAACACACCCATCTGGTACATCCAAACTGAGCATTTAATAAGCAGGCTGGATTCCAAGGCTTAAGAACACAAGTATAGCAACATATCCAAATTCAACAGTTATGCAAGTCATAGAAATCAGCTTTTAGGGTGGTATTTACGTGACTTTAACATGTAAGTCTAGTCACCATAGATTTCCTTTACAATTAGCAGAGAGAAAAAAAAATCAGTGCAAGAGAGGGACCAGTAGTTTGGCACGACTGAAGAAAAAAAAAAAAAAAAGAACTTTGATACAACTGAGTGTTGACGCAGTAGAGAAAGTCCAGCAGGGGAGCACTAAAGCACTAAGAAAGTTGCAAGTTGCTTAAGCAGTTGGAGGTACTGGGAGATATACAAGGAGAGACTGAAGGAACCGGCTTTAGTCTGGAGAAAAAAAAAAAAAAAAAAAAAAGAGAGAGAGAGAGAGAGAGAGAAGGTTAAGGGGGAACAGGTTCCCAGTCACTGAATTCAATGAGTTAAAGGTGAGCTGTAGAGAACGTGGCACTGGAGTCCTCTCAAAGGTGCGCAGCAAAAGGACAAGAGACAATGGTCACAAATCGTCACACTTAAAATGCTGATCAGAAAAAAGGAGAACAATAATCAAAGTGAGGATAGTTCAGCACTGAAAAAGGTGCATGGAGAGGCTGTAAACTGTCCATCCTTGGACATTTCCAAAACTCAACTGTACAGGCCCTGATCAATCTGATTTAGCTTGGAAGTGAGCCCAGCTTTGAGCCAAGGCTTGGACTAGCGACTTCCAGAGGGCCCTGCTAGTCTAAATTTTTCTGTGATTCTGTGAGAAAGGCCCCTTCACCGGGTGATTCATCATGTCTTAAAATAGGTGTCTAAAATAAATTAGATGAATCACCATCTGGTGGTGCCTGTGTTTCACTGAACTTCACTGCATATATTCTCCACTGAATACAAAGGCAACCTAAGCTGACCGGCTATGATTACACATCTTAAAGTGATATGTCTGTAATGTGAAAGAGATAAGGCTCATCATTAGTGATTTGTGCCCCCAAAAGATAAAGTTCTTGTCTTATTTCTATTTTACCATTTTAAGGTGGGAACAACGTTCTCAATAGTCAGCCTCTTAATTTTGGATGAAGGTGTATGAGACCTTTGCATAACACATAAAAAATTAAAAATGAGAGTAACTTAGAATTTGACCTACACAGTTAAATATTTTGTTGCAGTAAGAACTCCATAATGCAATGGCTACAGTTTTACAATCAGTTATATGGATTATAATCTATGTAGTAGCTTTGTCTTGAAATACAGCTGACTAATTAGAAGCTGATAGCATTTTTTTCCTTAGCATGAGGATATTTCTAGTTTGATAGCTTTATGTTAAGACCATAACGGGTAAAGGAGAAATGGGTTTAATGTTCAAGTCATCTAGAAAAAAAAATACATTTTTCTTATTTTATGTACTGTAAATTATTTAAGAACTTCAGAGATGTTTGAAAATTTATTTGACAAAAAAAATGACATGAACATGTACAAACACAGTTGAAGTTCTAGACATAATTTTTCCTTAGAAACAGTCTTCAGCTAGAACACATTTCCTCTGAACTTGGAGGGAAAGAAAAAACGTAAATAATAAAGAAAAATTAAGTCTTCTTTCAGACCAATCAATTATTCCAATTATTATACCAATTATTTTCAAACCAATTTTATCATCAGAACAATTTCATTGCCTTTCATCTGAAAAGTTGAAATTTAATGGTAAGTATTATACTAATTAAAAGAGTCAATTTAAGTTTGCTGTTATTTTTCCTCTTCTCTTTTTAACAGTATTTTCATCTCTTGCCCTGCAACAAGATTGTATTAGGGACCTGGACACCACCCATGTGAATTCAATCACGAAACATAAAACAGGCAGTATTTATTTATACTGTTAAGTGTTTTGTTACAAAGGAAAGGGAAGGTCAGAGAGCATATCATGGGATATACACATTGATTGAAAAGCAAAGTTAATAAATATTAACTTTTGCTTGTCATTTCTTCAGTTTTCCTTCAGTAGGGTTTTTACTTTTGATAGACAAACTTGAAAAACACCTCAGCATTTATATGCAGCAGTTTGAAATGATAAAGCTTCCAAACAACATTGAAACTTTTGAAAAGCACTTACATGTTGAAAATGTAACTTAGACACTCAACTCCCAACAGCAAGTGTAGAAACCCAGCCTTATTGCTTTTCATGGTTAAGAGGCCATAGCAACCTACATCTTTCACTAGGAAACTTCCCCAGACACCTTCAGTCTATAGTCACATTTACAGCACTGTCAAGCATTCGCATCTAGGGTTCCATTTTCTGGATAACTTGAAGACAGTTGCGAGACTACTTTAACTCACACCTTCATCAAGGGATTCCATTAGCAGAAACGGCAAGCAGTAGAAAGGCCGAACTTCCCTGTTAGCCATGCCCTTCCTTTGTAAAGGTAACAGAAACCAGGATGAGCATATCATGCCCTAGTTTTCCAAAGACAACAGGAAGATAACTCTCTTTAGCCAGCCCATAAGGTGAGTCAGATGTGAAAGCTGTATTTTTCTGAGTAGGCTTCCTTGTACTGACCCTGAACCCATACCCCAAAAAAGCTTTCTTGAGCTGAGATCTTCAACTGAGATAAACATCAATACGTAAGTAAGAGTTAATTTTCCCCTCTTTAATACTGAAAACTTACCAGAGGCAGTAAGAAGTCATGCTCTGTGACAGTGAAGGCAAACATTTCCTCAGAACAAAGTATACAGATAAACAAATATTTGTGGTCTTGGAAAAAAGCAAAACACATCTAATTAATTAATTTATTTTTTTTTAATACCCAAAGCAACATTCCATTCCAATAGACAACTAATTCCTCTACACCTTTTGACTTTTACAGGACCGTAATATGCTGAGATTCAGAGTATACAATGGAAAAGAAGAGGACAACAAATACAGCTAGACATTTTGCAGTAACCACATGCAGTGAAAAATAGTGGATTTTTAGATGGATGCTTTGTAAGATACCTCCATGATCACTGTAACAACTAGGATACTGTATCGGTGGTATATAAACAGGATATAAACAGTTTATAGGGAGAGCAGTTATCAGACCAACCAATAAAGACAGAAAATGGCACAGCTTTCACATACTCATTTTTGTGTTCTGAAGGTTTTTCTGCTGGAGTAGAAGTACTTTATAGTGTACAGAAATGCAAAATAAATGTTAACATATATAGTACAGAATTAATTCTCAAAAGACACTAATGTACTTTTGATGCATGGCACATCTGTAGCCATGTACAGACCCATTACTAGTCAGTTATATAGATGCACGAACACACGTTTATATTGTACCACAAGATTTTAATTCCAGGTATTTGAGAACCCAGGAGGCACAGTAAGAACTCCTATTAAGGAAAAGGAGTTTTAACACACATGGTAGTTCTATATTTAACTATGACTTTCTTTTAAAATCTATAGATACAAACCTTTCAATGTGTACTTTGCAACAAAATTCTCAAGAAAACAATATTCTTGAATTTACTAAAGCAAGTCTACATATTATAGCTGTCAACCAATAAACACATAGGGACACTTCATAGGTTCAAGCATTCATTAGAAATGTTCCATTTTCAGTCATATCTTTCCCATTACCTTCTCAAAGGTTTCAACTCATATATTCCCCAGCAATGGGTGGGCTTACATGCCCCAGCTTAAAATTGATTCTTAATTTTTACTCCAAACATAAAGAACTCCACTCCACATAGCATAATAAAAGCATAAATTACAACAGTGCACCCTTCATTTCAGATCTACCACAGCAAAATAAGATATTTATTTGAGAAAATGCACTCCCATGAATGCTTATGGGAAGCAGCTAAATCCTAGTTAATAGCAACCCTATCCATGCATGTGTGTATTTTGCCACATATGGTGGAAATTCGGGTCAGAATTAATGATTAAGGCAGCAGAGTTAAGAGAGCCAAATTTGAAACCTGTTCACAAGTGGGTTTTACATTCAAACAGGTAACTGCAGCAAGGTTCTGCAAGATGTGTCCAGCTTTGTCCAGCACTCCTCTTTTCCAAACAACTTACTGCAGGACACAAAAGAACATAATTCGCTCCCTATCCAACAGGCTGCCAGCGCTTCTGAATTAGCTATTAACCTTATTAAAAAAGTAAGAAGTTAAATGGACTTCAGTTTTGCCAGAACAAACCCAGAGGGAAATTGAAGGTATTTATAATGGAAAGTTTGAAGGACATTTTGAAAGAACCATAACAACCCTTATGGGGTAAAGACCTGAAAGTTTATACAGAACATTATCCTCACTGTAAAACATTCTGGGTTAATTTTAAAAGAAAACCCATAAAATAACATTATTTTCTACTGAATAATTAATGTCATCAAAGAAGGTCTATAGAACTGTATTGGTTACTTGTCTAATAAATTCAGCATAACTTTTTCCTAAAGGAAATGTCATCTTTCCTATACATACTAAAAAGTTCCCTTCTCCACGTTCCAGAGGAGATTCTCCCAAAGCCATTTTCCCTTTCATTAATTGGATATCCAGCATCCAGCTGTTTGGTACATCCCACAGAGGAGAGGAAGTTCCCTGGCCACAAAGAACGACCCAAAATTAGAGCATAACCATGGAACACTGCAGTTGGAGAGAACGTTCAAAAAGGTCAATAGCAACTAAGGACAAGCAGATCCTATAGAAGTCTATGACAAAACCACCAAAAATAAGATTTTACAGTTGACTGCTCTTTCACCCTTGAAACGTTTAACATTTCAGCTATGCAAATATGAAAACTTTATTCTTTTACAATTAACAATGACCAAGACACACGTTTATTCTCAGTAAGCACCAGTCTCTGCTCCAGAGGAGTTCTGTTGGCTAATTGTAAAATAGGAAATTACTCAGTATGAACAAAAAGATTTCAGAGTCTGGGCTTTATTTTAGAGCATTTAGACTTCTATATTGACACATACCCAATACTGTCAGATCTTATTTTTCTTTTGAGCAAGGAACTATGAAATATTGTTTCGTATGTGAGAATGTGCATAACACATCTGGTTTTAAAAGAAGTTTGCCCATGCTTTTCCTATAACAAGGCCAAATCAAAAACTACAGGGGAAGGCTCTTAGAATTTTGAATGAGTTGTAGTCTTGTGAATATCCTCAAGCATGTTCAGTCAGATTTAATCCTGTATTCTGGGAAAATATTTTTTCCTGTATTGTTTCTAGTACTTTGTGTTGACAGCTCTTGTGCTTTATTATATTCTCTGTCTTACCCTGAAATGCCATCCTATTTTGCATGACTGAAGTTTTGAAAGCTCTAATTGATTCATTGTAACTACAGTTAAAATCATCACGTATTATGTTATGTTATGAGAAGTCCCCATTTCCCTCAAATAGAAGGGGGGAAAAAAAGCCATAATTATGAAAGAGAAAGAGAAGAGGCTTATATAAAATTTCCTTTTGCCTGGCTTAGCTATCCAAAACTTTTTCCACTGTAATCTCACAGATGAATAGAAAACCCACTTTAGGGCTTCCTTACAACTTCTAGTGGTTAAACGTTAGCAAGATCCCAGTACTTGCTCTCTAAATGTGGCAATTTTGCGCTATAACAAAGTCATCATCATTTCACTTCAGCAAATTTTACTAGTCCTGATTGTGGGGGTGTGTGTTGGGGGGGGGAGAAAAAAAAAGTCCAACATTTGTTTTCTCAAGGTTTGGAACAGTAAAATGATGAAAAGTTCGTTTAACAGACATTAAAAATAGATAACAATACTCAGCAATAGTTAAGTAAATAAAACTGCCATTTGTCAAAAAACACACAGACAGAAAGACAACCTGCAATTCAGGCAAGCATTTCAGAATATAAAAAATTACTCTGAGTCAAAAAAAAAAAAAAAAGAGAAAAAGTACCACCAGATTTTCAAAACCCAGGTCAAAACCAATCTTTTCAATCTGTATGAAGTCCAAAGGCATATTGACATCTCAGTTCATGAATGCAGCTTTTAAGCACCACTGACACATAAATAATAAACCACTGGATGCATACAGAAGGCAAAGGCTCAAGAGTAAAATGAAGAGACTGAGCCATTCAGCAAAAGCTTTGGTGATTTTCAGACCCAGGCCCTAACCCTCCACCCAAACTTTGCAGAAACTACTCCAGCATTTTGGCCTGTGTTCAGATATGTAAAAGAGCATGATGCTGCAGCACAGAATCCCAGAGTAACAGGGATAAAAACTCTAGACTTCTGTTTTTATAAAGTCACTCTTAAAAACTTACAAAATAGAAATTTATGTACTTTCTAACAGTAAAACAAGTCAGATTACCACAAGCTATGAATTTTCTAACAGAAGCCAGCACCTGACAAAGCTCCTTTTCATAGTAACAGACACAGCGGAATCGAAAACCCTGAAGACAGGTTGTAGCACTGGTATATGTAAAATGGTATGAATTCCATAAGCTATATGAAATAGTTCTGAAATGTTTATAAGCAAGCTTTAATAGGAACAGGATGTGTACAGTTGAACAGTGTAATATTTCATTAGATATTCCTCTTTTTTTTCCCCCAAGACAATTGGCGAGGATTACAGCACGTTTCAGCTGCTTCCACCCTTCCTACATTTTAACAGTGTTTTCTGCAATATACATGTGCTGCATCAAATATTTTAAAACAAGCACGCAGGGTCTGATTCAAAGTCCGCTGAAGAAGTCAGTAAGAGTTGTCCACTAAATTCAGTGGGCTTGTAGAAACATTATTGATGATCAACATTTTGATAAATTTACACCATTTCCACTTTGCTCCTCACAAAAAGCAGTTTGATTTAGCCTTCCAAATGAGTTTTGTTTGTTGATTTGTTTAAGATACCAACACAGACTCAGCACCAACCAGAGTTAAATAAAAGAAATGAAAAAAAGAAATTCACTTCCATTTTGCTTTGGATGTTGCACCTCTTGAGTCTGAGGAGGCAAAAAAAGCCAGTTACTATGAGAGAGTTTGCTAACACCAAGTCAGTTTCGACAGCAATAAGCAAGATGAATTTCCTTCATTTCACAGTTAAAAATGGAAGATAATAAATTTGGAAACCAGTTGTAATCTGAGCAATCCTTCCAGTTTCCAGCAATTAAAATGGATATTATGCTACACTGACATGCTTCCAACTAGTATATAAATGCTTTTTTGTCCATATAGGGCTACTTTCTGTGGTGACATAAAACTCAACACAAGAGGGAAGTTCCAAACATGGGCTTGGTCCTATCGCAGACTTTGATAAGGGTTCACTAAGGCAAGTTAATTCTTAAAACAGAAAGGAAGCCAATAATTGATCTAAGACTTAAACAAATAAGCAAATGCATCCTTCCCCCTAAATAAATAAATAAGTCACTGCACCCACCCACCCACATATATCCATTGAATCTGTAATTGCCAACCCTGATCATCTGCACCTTCTGTCAAGAAGCAAGGTGCTATGCCTCTGCCAACATGAAGATAAAAGGGAGAGGAAAAGCAATGGTTAAAGCTTGGGGGAGAAAAGAAGACAGCAGTGAATCTCCCATCCCCCTGTTAGAAATAGGATTCTGGAGACAGAAGTTTCAGTGGGGTGTTGTGGTAGATCTATAAGGAAATAGTGCAAATGAATGCCCCAACAAACCAGGCAATCCCAAGCACTCGTAACTAATCAATTTTGTTCCCAATGCAAGAGTGATGTGATAGGACAAAACAAAAGGAAGAAATATTTTAGTAAAGGTTTAGTTTTTAAGGAAGGAATATCTTCAGGAACTCATTGCCATGTAATAGCACCAAAGGCAGCAATTATGTCTTTAATCCGTCTTTTCCTCCCTCCCTCTCCCACCAATGCAAACCAACTCAAGAAACTTATTTCCCATGCAGTTGCACTGAGGTCATCATGAGTTTAGTGTCAATCAAAATTGCTAAATGTGAACAATGAGAATATTTACTCAAACCAGGCAGAAGCAATCTTTCCACTCTGGAGTAGAGATCAATCCTTTGCTGACAGGTGTCAGGAACTGCCCCCATCATCCTGTTTACCCACAGAGGAATTTCTTGACTGTTCTTTGGGAGCATCTGAGACTTCTCAAGACTGCAGTTCTATCAGCCGTCCAACACCAACTCTTTTGTCCCTGAGGAGTCAAGGCTCCCTGTTTCAACTACAACTTTTTGGGGAGCCAACTGCTCTCAGCAGCACACAAGGGCACTGCTGTGGCACTGACAGGAATGGCAGTGCTGTTTGTGGATTCCCCAGGTGACTTCTCATAGTACCCAGTTCTGGCTTGAAAGCTTCCCGCTGCACGGTTTTCCCTGCTTAGCAGGATAAAGCTGATGGGGGAGCAGTATGACTGCAGCAGAACACATAACAGTAACGTGTCAGACTATCTAATAAGTTAAAAAAAGAATAGCCTAACTTTATGCTCAACACCTCTCTCTCTGGCTGTTCTTGGCACACTATTTTTATATGTATTAGAATAAAAAAAGTTTACAATGTGTTCACTATGCTAAGAGCCAAAGTGAGGCCATCCTTAAAATATGTTCAGTTTCCTACTCCCAACCAACTGCTCCTAGATTAATCTCTGCAACTAGAATCTTCAGATGGAGTTTTAATTTTTCATAGATTTTTTGTTTTAGTCAATTAGAATTATAGAGGAGCAAATGCAAAGGCTGACCTATAATTAAAGCAAACAAACAACCCCCTCCCCCCCCCCCCCCCCCCCACACACACACACAAAAGCAGAACAACCTCTAAAGAGATGTTGTATTATACCTAGAAGAAGTTAGGGACTGGAGGACTGCATATATTTCTCAGAACGAGTCTAAGGTGCTGATCATGAATTAAGAGAAAGAACACCTCAGATCTGAAAAGGATGGTAAAATACACAAGAAAGACTACAGCAAAGAGAGAATAACATCAAACTGATTTTGACAAGATGTACTCTGTACTCTTAATTTGTCTGAATGTTCTTTAATTGCTTTTGCTTTTCTAAAGTATCCTGCTTGAACAACACTGCTGTGAGGAAGTCGTAAAGCTTTGGTACCATCAAGACCATGTTCCACAATTATTTTTATGGCATATCAGTTTGTCCAAGTAATCTAGCTAAGTGAAATGCTACCACATGCTGCTATACTTTATAACATGACTGGAAAACTCTAGATAGAACCAAAATTTTCTGACAGATTGTCAGCAATATCAGATTCTTGTTCATCATTGCACAATAAATGTACAGACTTGACTGTTTTCTTATTGTAAAAAAAATAGCCCATAAAAACCAGTAAGAGTACAGGAAGTGCATTTCAATGTGACTACAATACTTCTGTTGGGTAAATTAAGTCACAGCCTTTGGCCATAACATGACCCAAAGTATGTTGTAATGGTCCACAAATTAAGTGCCTTCTATATGTTATGACTTAGGTATGTACTGCGAAACTTGGCTTCATCATACTTCAAAATATCAGAAGAGAAACATTTATGTCTTCTGACAGAATGCTTTATTAAAAATAATGATGTTTCAAGAACTTACAATATTTGCAGGAAAGACCATTTCAGCAGGGAAATACATCTTTGCAGCATTTATAGTTTTACAGTGAGGGAAGTTACTTTTTTTTTTTTTTTTTTTTACAAAAAAAAAAAGCACAACAAAACTTACCAGCCTACACAAATATGTTCTGGTCCTCTCTTCCTACAATATAAGAATCCCCCTTCTGCACACACATGCACACAGAGCTAGACAAGTTCTCACACACACGTCCTTTGACACAAACACTCTTGCCTCTGCATGCTTGCACACAAACACTGTGCTCACATGTTAAGCTTCTCACACGTAATCAATCCTCTGAGCTCTGGCGCTCTCTCTCACGAACACAGACGTGCTTCATACCTTCTCCTGCATTAGAAAACCATGTGAACCATCTGTCACTATTTAATCTCCCACCCCAAGCCAGCCAAATATGCCCCATCTCAGCCCCAGGCACCCCAATCAGCCTTTCTAGCAATGCACTCCTCACAAGCAGACCATTCTTTCAGCTACTCCCTACCTAACATTAACCAGTTTTCCACTCTCTTTCCCTTTCACCGCCGCATGCCGTGTAGAAGAAGGAGCTATACCACTGCCCTTGCCAGCAGTCAGGTCTTGATCAATCCAGTGCTGTGCACAGCAGAGCAGGGACCAAAAGATGCTTTGTAGCATGCAACATGCCAAAAGCTAGCCACTGAGATCAGTAGGCACCACAGGTTTCCCTCTCGGTAAATAAGTTCACCCTATTCTTTAACTGGATGCTTGGGTAAGTGAGCAGAAAGAAAGAATCTATAAAAAAATAAAAATTTAGTAATCACACAAGGAACAGAAAAGACCTAAACCTCAAAACTTCAACTGAATATACTTTCATTTCATAGATAAAAAAAGGAAGAAAGGACAATTTTAACATTTGGGGCAAGCACTTCAAAATGCAGCCTAAGGAGAGAATAATGTAAGAAAGGCCTAAAAGCTCTGGATCAAGTACGTAAAAGACAGGCCAGCCAAAACACTGAATTAAGGAGAAAGACCTCTGTGTTGATAGGGCCCTCAAAAGTCCAGCCGAAGGCAGCGTGCTGGATGTTGGAGGAATGGGATCAAAAGCCAGGCTTAAGTACTTTGTGCATTTCAGGGAAAGCTCTAGTACAGCCCCCCCAACCAGTGCAGAAGGTTGCTATTACTCACAAAGATGTTTATGAAAGACCTCTCCAGCTTAAATGTCACTTTAAACGGCTTCTCTTTCTCTCCCCAGATGCAGAACAGAAGTTCACATCTGCACTTTGTACCGGAGATACTGCTCATCATACTGGTGGTGATACTGCCACACGGGAGCTTACGCTAGTCCTGAAGAACTGGTGCAAATTCATACCTGGGGACAGAAGCATAAACAGAGACACAAACCTCAGCATCTCAAATACTGAGAAGTCTCCAAACTCAGGACTAAGCTGTGGGGTTTCTGCTTAGCACAGGGTGGAACAAACTGCACAGTTTAAGAGGGGCCTGCATCCATCCAGAACCTCGTTTTACTTAAACATTCACATTATTGCCAGGGTTTGTTTGTTTTCACCTTGCAAACTCTTTGAAGAAAGAACTGTTATGAGACCTGTATCGGTACAGCACTTGGCATGATGGCATCTACCAAGGCTGTGACTTACAGCAAAGGGTGTGGGGTCCCAAGAAGATGGGGGAAAGGAATCCACTTTCCACTTTTAGGAGATGGTGCCAAAGTTGGGAATCTCTTCAGGCAAACACATTTTACACAAAAGAAAAACTACCCACAGGGGAAGTTGTCATTCAACAGCCCATGAACCATACTTTTCCAGCAGGACTAGCAAGCCACCCTTACACATTTCTGCAAAACAAGTTTTGTGGCAAGACAAAACTGAAGAAGTGTACAAGACGACCTCTGTATATCAGACGTTGTTGAAAGCAAAGCCCCTAGAAATGACCACCTGTCTTCAATACATATTGCAAGAGGTATGAGTACACATATACAGTGATATGAGCAGCCTCCAGGACAGAAAACAGAAACGTGTCTGCTCTGTAACATCCTGACCTCAGTAAAATTGGGGATCATATTTTTTCCACGACATCACATTTCTTTTATAATTCACACCAGGCAGCACATCTCACCTAACTGTTAGTTTCTACTAGGGCACAGACACCACATGGAGAAAACCTGTGCAAGTAAGAAGGACTATTAAAACTCTCAGTGAAATAAATGCCATGAGGACTGTAAGCAACAGATGAAAGAAGCATTATTCCATAGTGTTGGAACACCAGAAAAGCTGGACCTCCTACCAACCACTTGGACATCCAGTGAACTTGCCAAGAAATGGCAAGTAACATTTCTCAGGAGAGACTGTATCTTGTCTCTTCTTAGGATACAAGAAAAACCTAAATAACGTAAGTTGAGAAGCACCTAATCTTCTCTTTTCCAATGCTGTCCTGACAATGTCCTGACAACAACTGCAGGCAGAATCTACCTCTTCAAAATCTACTTACACCTGAAAACATGAAAGGAACAAAAACCCTTAAGAGACCATCTTGTCTCTTAAGGGAACTACCATTAGCGATGGTGCTTCTTCAGCAGATAGTTCCAGTACACACAACAGAAGGCATGCCTCACATGTCCATATTATTAATAATAATAATAATAATAATAATAAAACACCACATCTCCCTTTCTGTCATCTCATG
This sequence comes from Netta rufina, assembly GCF_964035555.1. Classification (NCBI taxonomy): domain Eukaryota; kingdom Metazoa; phylum Chordata; class Aves; order Anseriformes; family Anatidae; genus Netta; species Netta rufina. Next base: position 47,675,534 of record NC_140125.1, on the reverse strand, counting down.
GTGATCCAGAGGACTTTCCACAGAGGAAGGGGTTGTTTATACTAACTGTCTGTCACTTAGGCAAGAAGTAAGAGAAGTCAGTAGCCATGATATAAAACATCTGTTTGAGCTACCATAAAATAAATGATCCAGTACTGGAAGCAAAAAACAAACAAACAAACAAACAAACAAAAAAAAAAAAAAAAAAAAAAACACGACTGACTTCCAGAATAACACGAAGATGAAACTGCCAAAATAGAAAACATGCCTGTTTGCAACTGCTGCTAAAGAAAGAAGCCCACTCACAATAAGGATAATCCAGTAATTTGCCTTCTGCAGGGAAAGGACTCTCACAACACATACAAGGTGTTTGAAATGTGAAATTTCCATGGAAAAACAGTGACAATATTCAAATGCTGTACAAGTTTACTACAAAATAAATAAATAAAATGTTCAACAAACAGTTATTAAGCAGTGTATTCAAAATGAATATTTTTTCCCATAGCGTTGCTTAGAATCTCATGCCACAGCCAACTCAGTCACCTTAACCAACACACCAAGAATATTCATAGTAGGCCCCTCACCACCTCATGCAAGGGTGAGACCCTTGGATGAATGGTGGATGAATGTTCATCCCAATCTTGTTTTCCCAAGCAGTATCAAACTGGTGCTCTAGTGCAGTTACGCAGAACCCAATTGTTCTGGCCAATGGAATACCTCTAACTTTGATGGCTGTCACTAAGTAAGGATGTGACTTAACATCATGTACTATATTCTGTGCCATGTCAAAAAGAACAACAGTAATTTCAGAAGTAAAATTCTATTACTACATATGCTCCAATTCAAAGTATTGCACTTAACTCATGATTTGGAAAACAAGGCTGTATATCAATATATGATGAATTACCAACTTAAAATCAGTTCTTGTAGGCTAGCAGAAATCACAGAATCACAGAATTGTCTAGGTTGGAAGAGACCTCAAGATCATCAAGTCTAACCTCTGACCTAACACTAACAAGTCTTCCACTAAACCATATCACTAAGTTCAACATCTAAACATCTTTTAAAGACCTCCAGGGATGATGACTCCACCACTTCCCTGGGCAGCCCATTCCAATGCCCCACAACCCTCTCAGTAGAGAAGTTCTTCCTAATATCCAACCTAAATGTCCCCTGGCACAACTTTAGCCCGTTCCCCCTCATCCTGTCACCAGGCACGTGGGAGAATAGACCAACCCGCAACTCACTACAGCCTCCTTTAAGGTACCTATAAAAAGCAATAAGGTCGGCCCTGAGGCTCCTTTTCATCTTTATCATCTTCTTTAAGAAGAAAAAAAAAAAAAGTAAGAAATAAAATTATTGCATATTTCTACAAACACCTACTACTCAAAGTATCTGTTCTGGTAGTTGGATGAGTTCTGTCCTGCAGTTAAACAATACCATCAGTCAAGCTGACAAATTCTGAAACAAGAGAAAGAAAGGCAAAAGCAGCCATTTCACAGAGAGAGCTAAGACTTAACAAGTGCAGCAAATCATAAACTATCTTATTACTATATGTATATAAACTCACTCCACTCTTGTAATCATTTCCAACATCCTTTCAGAACATCCTTCAACTCTTACTAAGCATCATCTGCTCCACCTGGATAATTCAATTGACTTTTTTGAGCAGGTGTTTCTCATTTTCTGCTACCTGACAGAAAAACTCCTGAGTTTAAGTTATTTTAAAATACAAATGTCCAAATGCAACACACCACTATGTGGATATGATAATTAGGTTTGCAGAATTAGATAAAGATGACATCACAAGTCATCTCTTCTTCCTTCTTCAGTTCCTAACCCTGCTTCTTACCAAGTCCCAAATCTGACAAGATGGTGGTCATTCATCTAGAAAGCAAATTGTGAGCAAATCGGGCTAGATTTAGAAAGAGGAGAAAAGACAAGAGAAGACAAGATGAGCAAAGATAGGTGTAATTATGACAACCTGTAGCCAGCAGAAAAAGATATTTGGGTTTAGTTCAGCACTGCCTGGTTGTCTTTGTACTCTTCGATGCTTAGCAAATTGTGAGAGAACATCTGCTGGTACCAATCTCACCCAGCTGATGAAACAGCTGAAGAAGTTAATAGCTTCTGACCTCAGCTGAGGGGCTGGTCACGATAGCATAAGACTCACTATGTCTGGTCATCATTTAAATAAAAGTAAGCAGAGACTTCTGAGACAAAATCTGACATGTAAATAAAAGAAACAAAAAGCTAATTACAAAAAAAAAAAAAAAAAAAAAAAAGTGTAGGCATTTTGTTATATCAAACAACAAAAACATGCAAGGATTTAGTTTTAACTTCTGGAGTTTTACAAATGCCATGCTCCAGACTGAATCCATCTCTAATAACTCTCAGTACAACAGCTGCACAGTTGAACACCATTTCTAACAACACCAGCATAGCATTCACTTTTATGCAAGTATCTGAAGTAGATAAGAAGTTACTTAATGTCCCTTATTATTTTATAATAAAATGTGAAAAGTTAAGAATACTGAAAGTTACTGAAAAGTAGAGCCGTGCCAGCAGTTTCCAGTGATGTCCTTAACATGATTTTTCCTCCAAGTGACATCCAAGTAGTTACAGAATTTATATATTCCAGCCCAGCACTCATTTAAAAACAAACTTTGTGTACCATGTGGTACTCCAGAGACATCTGAAGGATGGAAGAAATGGTTAAGAAAAATCACCACATTGTACTACTTTATCACAGCACTAATTTAGGATTCCTAATTTAGGCATAAGCAATTGGAGAGAAGGAAAGCACAGCCAGTGTCCTGCCACAGAACGTGAAGAGTCATTTTAGAGACAAAAAAAATAAAAAGGGAGGATCCAAGATCAAACATCAGAAATATGGTGAAGGGTGCAATGAAGTCACAGCATTCCCTGTTTGGAAACTTTCCAGCATTTCCATACTCAATAAATCTGTCTAGAAACATATATTGTGTCTTTATTGTGAGGAAGCAATTTAAACTTGTGTTTCAAGAGTCATACTGAAACACACACACAAATTTTACCCACCACCACAACCAATAGATCTCCAAACAGAGATATTAGAAAAAAAAAAAAAAAAACACCTCTGTATTAAACGTGTGCTACTCCTAGAGTCTTATCTGTGTCCTCCTCAGTAGTACTTAACCAAGCCCCTTATCTGTGGTCAGTTCCCCTGCTTGATGCTAAAAAAAATACAGTAAATCATCACCATGTGGATTTGTTCTCCCTCCACTAGATTTACTGGGCAGCAGCAAGCAAACAAACAGCCCCAAACATCCTAAAACAGTACTCCCTCACTATCAACACAAGGTCTCTCTAAGTACCCCAACGAGGTGCTTCAATTACTGAATGATTTTTTTCTTTCCTTTTTTTTTTTTTTTTTATGAGACTTTTCACAGCAGAATAAAGGATGAACATTTTGAGTTTATTTTAAAGAAGAGTACATTCAAGCAATAAAAGAAGAAATAATGATCAAACAAGATGTTCTGTATGCTTAATACAACTACTTTCAGAAATAAATAAATAAACTGACTTTTGCTTTTAGTAAAAAGAGACAGGTTATTAAAGTCAATGAAACAGAGTCACCCTCAAACACCAATATAGTGCAAAGGACCACCTTACCATACCAGGATGGGCCAAGATCTATGTCCCAGCTGAGTTTGTATAAACTAACTAGTACCATTCAGGCTGAGTTATGACATACCTACACAGACTTGAACAGTCTATGTGTGTGTTTGCAAACAGAGGCAATTGCAGCAAAGGTCACCAAAGGCCGTCTAAGATATTGGGTGGTTTGCCATGACTATGAACATAAAACATGGCAAAAGACTTTTTTCTGAGCTTTTTTGACTTAGAAGCTCTGAAGAAAAACATTCGAGACCAATCCCGCTTCAGTGTGTTTGGCTTTAGATATTTTCCTCTCACCTACATGTCCTTTTCCATCCCACAGTTTGAACAGCAACGTTATCACAAAGCACAGATGCAGCTGAGTACCACAGAGACAGGCATTTTTGATGAAAATGGAAATAGTACCAGAAAACAGCACATAAGGGAGACGGTAGGAGCACAGAGACAGAACTTTCTTGCCTGTACTCCCTGCCTACTTTGCTGGCCCATCACAACACAGTCTGTCCCATTTGCTGCTTCCCTTCTGTCCCCTCCTGGTTGTCTGCTCAGGACTTCTTAGTATTTCTTCATGGCAAAGAAAAGTACTGTGCATACAAATGGCTTGCTGGATTACCAAAACAGAGAAGAGATTCATAAATAGAGGGAGACATAGAAGGAAGAGCTCAATGACTTGAAAGAAATACCACCACACAAAAACTGAAACAAGCCATTTTAAAGAAACCAGCCCTGTACGTGTGTGTCAGATTTACAAGACTGCAGGCTCCTTGGAGCAGGGACCACGCAAGACAAGGTGCTTATTCAGTGCTCAAGTACAAGCTTGCCATCAGCTGAAGCTGCCTTTGGACATGACCTCACTCTAAAAACATCCCCCTTCATCACAGTGGTCCTTGAAAACTGCCTCCTGGATAGTTGATCCTTATTATGGATTTCACAGTAGCTATCGAGTATATTTGTGTCTTTTTTTTTTTTTTTTTTAAAAAAAAAAAAAAAAAAAAGAGAGAGAGAGAGAGAAAGAGAGATACCTGGGGAGTAGCAGGGGGAGAGAAGTAAAAAAGCACGTCTGAACAGATGATCTCTACCGTCCCCCCCTCCTGCTGCTAGAAGCTTCCCACTCAGCTTCTGCTCCTATTTGTTCATCTTTTTTTCTGGCAAGAACTGCTCTTAACTGTGTTAATTTTCCTTTTTGTGGGTTAATGTTGGGTAACGTGCTTGCAATTGCCCACAACTAATAGATTTCCAGTGACTGACTTTACTGCACTCATGGCAGTAAGTAGGGCACATTTCTTGATCCGGGGTCATTTTAAGGGATTCCAGAAAGTACCTTCAGACATTTCGTGGCTTCATTTAAAGAGCTACTTTCCTGGTTCCATGCAGGATTTTGAGCAGGAGGACAGTATCTTCAAAGGGAGGTCACTATCCCCCTGAATATTAAGTGAGAACCATTTCAAGAGTTTGTACAAAGCATGAAGCATGACCTTTTTTCATTTATTTATTTAAGGCTAAACTTGGCAGATATGAAAATATCCAACTGTAGTTAGACAGCCATGATCTCAGCCTCTGGCTGTGCAAAGACATCTTAAATCTGTAGGTTCTGTGCAGATCCAGGGGATTTTGCCAAAATCTTTCCTGAAAAAAAATTAAATATTCCTTCATGTTGAGCTTTACAATTTTTATTCCTCTCTCCTTCATAGTCTATTATAATCCCAAATTAAAAATACATAATGCTTTAGGATTAGCGGTGCTTATTCTGCAGATTCCCAGCCAAAAATGACTGCTATCATTCTTTAATGATTAAAAAAGGCTAAAAGTGTTGCACATCTGCCTTTAAAAAAACAGCCAGACATAGCCAGTTCCTAATTAATCTCTGTTTACCTGGAAGTGATACAAGGAGAAGGTGGGAACACTTTGTCCGACCACAAAATCTCCAGAACGCTGACACCCGAGGCTGGGTTGTAGTTACAGAATAAATGGAACCTGCCAAGATCATCCTATAAGAAGCTGCATACCCGAAGCCATCCGCATCATTTGATGCCAAGGCCTAGATAGAGGATCATATAGATGCTTTGGCCTTTCAAAACCTGATAAAAGCATTCCAGACAATACATCTGTATATGTATAACTGCATCAGTCTCTTTCCCTCCTTGGATTTAGCAGCTTCACATCCTCATAAAAACCCTGCCAAATCTTCACGTGCAGTATTAGTTGCACTGTAATTGAGGTTTATTCGTAAATACTGGCTACCACTGGACAAGATCATGATTTCATATTTCACAGGGCAGAGAGAAGATGACTACCTGTAGTTTTCCGTCTACCTATGCAGACAAACGGCAGTGGGTTTCTTCCCTGAGATGTGGCAGAGGAAGGCATGTGGCTAGGTCATTTGTCCTCCTGTGAGTTTTACATCTGCACACTACCACTGTTGCTGTGCCAGCTGTAGGTTTCCCATCTAGTCAAATCCTGCATCTCACGTGCATCTTCAACTCTGCCTAAATCTCAGCATGCAGTTCTTAGATACTGCACTGAAATCCCAAGCACTTTCAGACTTCCTCATGCTAATTCAAGCATATACAGTTTGGGGAAAAAAAAAAAAAAGAAGTAGCATAGCATGCACTAAGAGGCCATGCAAGCCAAAGAACTAGTGGTGCAACAATGCTGAATGTCTGAATAGGACCTTCTGAAGACAAGGTATCTGTATGTTAGAAATCAGCCTATTTCACATACCATCACCAAAACCCAAGGTAATTTCCATTATTGGCCTTAAAACCCTGTTTGAGCCACAGCACTGTCATCTGGACTCAGAAGTCCCATTGCAAGAAAGTGTTGCAGTTGTTCACATACCATAAACAAAACAAAACAAAGCAACAATAAAAAATCCACCAACATCCCCAAAATACTAATGGCAAGGACCTTGATTTATCCAATGCAAAGTTTGCCCTGTATAATTTTTTTTGCATTTTCAAGAAGTTACTGAACCTCACAAGAAGCCAAGCGTACCTTAAAATGAGGGAGAGTGGCAGAGCAGTGAGAACTGACCACAGCTCCATCCACACAGCCGAGGACACTTCATGTCCTATGGGCATGCTCACCTGTTAGTTACCACTTCCCAGATAAACTGTGATGAGCCCTTTTTTGATTTGGCCTAGGAAGAGACTGGGAGCACTCACACATCCTTACATAAAATATTGTCTGGAGATAGAAAATAAAAGCAGAAAAGCAGGAGAAAGGCCACTTACTCAACTGCCTGTTAACAGCCTCTAGGTGTGAGTGCTCCCAGTCTCCTTCCTGGCAATGTCACACAGAGCTAAAACCACCTGTAGGTTATTAAATTTTCTTCCCCAAAACAGCTGGAGAACTTGCATGGGCAGTTACAATGGAGACCTACCATCCACTCTTACTCATTTGTAAACCGTAGTTACTAAGCATAACATTAGAAAGAGATTAACAATATACAGAGTGGATCTGCAAAGCCTGAACAATAACTATAGGCAGCATAAGCCCATCTTGGCAGTAATCAAGCTAAAGGAAATATAACAGAAAGACACTGCAGGTGAAAAAGGATTAAAAAGTGAAATGTAAGTCAGGACTTTACATGGGAATGGTCAAGGAAGCTGACCTGATCACAAACAGAACAGTCAATTTGCTTACCTTACATAGATACTCCTAATACTTGGTTATGCTAACATAAAAGCTACATACAGATTTAGTAATTTTTGTAAAAATGATTATAAAAAGGTCTATTCTCGAAGAGAGCATACTTCTGACATTTAGTCCATGCTCATGCAGAGACTGCCATCTCCATACGCACTGACATCTTAGCTTTGTGGGTATTTCAGCTTTAATCTCTAAATTAAGTTTTCCCTTGAAGACTCACCATTTTTAGTGATTTCCCAGTATAATCTGAGGGTTATCTCTGTTTCCTCTCTCATTTATTTATCATTATTATCATTTCATATTGCTGTCATGTATGACTCCTCCACCTCTGATCTTCATGGCACTGTTTTTTAGTTTTTAATTCTCCTCTTATGTTGGGGCCAAACACTAACCAGAAAACAATGTAAGAATCAATCTATTATTAATGGACTCTCAGCTGACTTGACTCAAACACAGTGTGGAAGGCTTGACACATGAAATACAGTTGCTTACTCCACGTTAGCAGACATACTCGGAATGAGCTTAGGAAGGCAAGCTCAATTGCCTAATGTGTGGGCACACCTTAAATGTCAACATTATTAGCCATCACACTGTGACTGACGCAATGAACACACAAACCTAATGTATTCAAGCCCATCGAACCCAGACAGTGTCCCTCCTCTCCTCCTCCAGCATAAGCCACAACTGTTGCTCAATGAGTTGCCAAGGTTTCTGCATTATCACTAGTAACCCGAGAACATGATTGTGCCCAAATACTACAGAAAATTTAAGACCATGGGGAGAATACACAAAGCAGCTTTATTAATAAACTAGTGCTTTATTAGCGATCATTACAGCCTCTGTTTTTGCATGTTATTAACACAATGCCTTTTAAAAAATAAATCGTCAATTTCATGTCACTGGGTGTGCGCAGCTCTCCTCCTTTCCTATAGAAAAGCACCTGCCTGCGATATGTTCCAAGACCATGGCAAGCTGGTGATGAAGCCATAAAATGCAGCCCTCTGACAATACTGTGCTGTCAGGTGAAGGCGGACACGGATCCTCTCGCACATTACTAGTAAGGGTAGTAGACGCACATTCCTTCGCTGACCAGGAATAGGGAAGCTGCTTCATTTATTCTTTTTTTTTTTTTTTAATAACAGAAGAATAACTAAGGAAAAGAAACAAAAAATACAACGTAAGGTCAGGGAAATGCAGGCAAACTCATATAGATCTTCACTCTACCAGAAATCAAAGAAAAACTGCTAACTTTTTACTTTGCTTCATCTGAAAGATTAGCCACATGTTTTCAATTTCATTTCATTTTGATCCTCCCACCTTTATGGCTGTCCTTTAGTTTTAGAAGGTATTCTAAGAGCCTTTCCTCTGTGTCAGCGAGGGTCTCTCTTGCCCAGGCAACACCACTACAAGTCGAGGAAGCACCTGAGGCCGCTCAGGCTCCCTGCGCAGTCCGTGGGATGTCTCCCTGGGAGATCTTTTCCACAGTTGCTCCCTCTCCATTGACTAGGGCAGGCAAACAGCAAGAAGCAGGCGTGGACTCAGCCAACTGTACAACCTGACTGCGTCCAACAGCAGCTGCTGCCTTGAGTCACTGCTCACTGGTAGACTGGAGCATCGCTGTCTCAGGGCTGCGGCCAGGACAGGAGGAACAGATTAATGAACATCTTGTGCTCGCAGCCAGATGGAAATGGGGCGACAGCATCATCACGGCAATAATTATCCTACAGCTTCATGGAGCCATAACTGGAGTCCCATCACAAAGACCCAGGAGATGGTTTTCCAGGGAAATGGTTATTTAATCAAAGTCCCGCTCTCAAAAGTCACTCATACACTCAGGAGACCTCTCCGCTGTTTTTCACTGGAACTTCAATTTCTGACACTCCAGGCATTTTTATAGCATTACCATACATGCTACATGAGCAACATAGCTGAAATATCCAAATGCCCACAAATAATCTAAAAGTCATCCCTATTTTTAAAATGTTCGGATAAATTTATTTCTAGGGCAAGTCCGTAATTCATCCAAAGTCATGCTTTCCAACCAAAGCGACTATGTCAAGTACTTAAAATATCAGCACTGTCCCTGTGGCTCTGCCTCATGACGTTGGTCAGGATAGCTTTTTTTCCCCTAGAATATAGATAGTGACCTCACTTCTTGCTAGCAGCAGCTCCAGACCGAGCTGTGCTATGCAGTACTGCACATGCCCTCTCCTGCATGGAAACACCAACTCAGCACAATGCTTAAGAGTAAGCCTTTTATTTTACTTCAAACAAGGCTCATAAATTTGTACCTCTGCACACACTAACATACCTTTCTGAAACAAATAGGAACAGAAGAGCACCTCAACAACCTTTATGAGACAGTGGATGGGAAAGCAAGTCAGCAACAACCTGAGGAAGATACTTTTTTTCCCAGTAGTGCTTACAAAGCTATTTTACAGCATATGTACCCTGTCCATGCTCTGTCTCTTCCCAAGCATTCTGAGTTTTCCTTAGCTTTACATCTTTCCACCATTCTGTTTGCAGCTCCACATACTTTGAAGTGGGTTGGTGAAGCTGTCTTCCCTTTCAACATGTTGCATTTGATCCTCTGAAACTAAAAGTTAGACCCAATCTTTCCTTCCACAGCATCTGGAAGGCAAATCCTTGACTGTTGCAGGACAAAGTAATTAAAAAATCAAAATGTAACACAAGAAACAATCAGTAACCATTGAGCTAATCAGCTTGGAAAGCATGGTCTTTCCCCCCCTTTAAAAAAACACCTTACAGAACCGTTGTTACTTTTCTGTGCCCCTACCATCCCACCATCCCTCCTTCCCCCCCCCCCCCCCCCCCAGTGACAAACTTTGCTGAACAAAGTCAAAACTATCACTTTTTTTTTTTCCTTTGTATTATAATATTGGCACAATAAATAAATAAATAAATCTGCCCAATAGGTCCCTTCTCCTACCCATGCCCTCACAAATGCATAAGCCTCTCTTGTTAAACTTCTTAACTCCAAGCAGGCAGATCTTCCAGAGTGGGATACAGAGGTACAGTGGGCTTGATTGTTTCATGGATCAGAAGCTAAGTGGAAAAAAAAGAATGACCAGAACACCAAAGATGGAGAGGAGGAAGTACAAGAGAAACTGAAGCCTCTAATAGCACTCACAAGGGAAGAACCGCTTTGCTTTTCCACCTGCATCACAGAAATGTGAAGAACGAGAGCATGCAGAGCTCAAATCCCAATTGCCCCATATGTGATAAAACCACAAATGGAGTAAAGACTGAAACTGAACTGATAATGACAGAGTATGAGGTTAGGGGCAGAATTCCAATGCAGAATTTTGGGTTCAACTTGATTTCCATTAAATCGATGCAAGCTTTGAAAAAAAGGTCAGAACTCAATTTTCTATGTCTGATGATCCCAAATTAAGATTTAATAATAATCAATAGCTTCATACCAGACAAATATGTTCAAGACAAATGTGAACATTAAGCACTCGCACAGATCATCTAGTATTAGTCAAAGACTAGTTCAGTATTAACTGCTCCCTGTAGTAATTACTAGGGAAGTATCCTTTGCGTAGACATGATTCTCCAGAGGGCTACCCTTAATAATAACTGAGACCCTCAAAATCCTGCAAGCACTTCCTTATGCACATGATTAACATCTATGCATGTGGCCAGTCACACTGAATTCAAAGAAATTAATCATGTATTAAAAGTCACTCTTGGGCAGAGGTGTTTCTAGGAGTTCAACTTTGCCTCTGGAAGTGTTTTGCAACAGTTCCCTCTCTAGAGAACAGTTTTGTAAAGTGCAGAAGTATCTCAACTGTCACTCATATTTATGACAATGGAAACCATTCAGCACCCTCAAAAACTGGACCACCGGGGAGGTGGAGGAAAAAATGCATTTATTTATCTTCATACACAATCCAAAAAAAAAAAAAAAAAAAAAAAAACACAGAAAGAGCAGCCCAATGAGGATTTAGAGTTTCTTCCTCCCCTGGATCCATCAAATCCATCATAATCAGAAATCTCTGCAAGAAAATGTCCAGAATACTGTATTCTGTACCCAGAAACTGCTGGATAATGATGAGCAGCATTACTGAACAATTTAAGCACAATGTCATGTCCTGAGAAGTGTCCATATTTTGTTTGTTTTTAAACCAACACCCTCCATTTTTGCATCTTCCACGCTAGCTTTCAACACATTCGTAGAAAACAGGGATTCACAGAAAATAAGATCCTTCCCTTGCCACTATTTTGAGCAATGGGCTTATCACAGAAGGGAAGCCCTCTGCTTCAAATGCAATTGAAAAATATCTTTGCCATCGGCTGGCGCTGAAGCCAGAAAGAACTGGTCGAAAAGGAAGGAGTCATCTGCTGAAATACTGTTGCCTACATCTATGCTAGATGTTTGGACTACTTTTGTATTCAATTGGCAGAAACAGCACTTCTCAGATGTGATTCTGCTGACTAAACATAGACTTTCACTTTGGGAAGAGATGAATAGCACCCTGGAAATGTTCTGCTTCCTGACAACAAAGGGAGGTCAGAGAGCTGCATTTCAACAGACGAATATCCCCTTCTCCATGCTGGGTGTCACTAACAAGGTGCCACAAACACCCTGAATGACCACATCTGGTTTCTCTGGGGAGGCCCTCTCAGCTTTGCCAGAGTTTCTGCAAAATAGGTAGATACAAGTAAACCAGTACAGTTGCCCTAGGCTCCATGCACAGTCACTGGGCACCTCTAAGAGACAATTCGGCCCATGTAAAATCTGAGCTTTCTATGGAAATGCCACTGTGTCTCTACAGACTCCAGGTATGAGCCTTAGAGGCTCACCTCTAAACGTGGTGATGCAGCGAAGTGCCGTGGGTTAGACACATGGGTTCTGGCGCTTGCTGTCGAGAAGCTGAAGGCTCTCATCCCTCCTCTCCACAACAGCGAGGCTTGAAACATGTGGCATCCATAGTATCAGACCCTGCTCTACCAGGCGAGGTTACGGTATGGATTACAGAGCCCTTCACAGAATGCTTTGAAGAAAAGTAAAACCAAAATCACACCAGAGAAGTTCAAAAAAAATCCATATCATGGCCTACATAGAGTCTGTCCACCCACAGCTTTGCCAACGGAGGATAAACAAGAGCTGAATGAAACTCCACAAGCACACGCTTCAGTTGGCCACAAACCCAACAGAGTCTGGAGCAGCTAAGAATGAGTACGTGCCCTCTCATGATTTAAAAACAGAAATGCAGACCCTCAGAAAAGCAGCAATGGACTTGTTAGCGACGTGTGCCCTCGCTTCATCAGGCGACACGGAGGCTTAAGATGGCAGACCGGGGCCCAGGCCCTCCCGCCCTCACGCTTGTGCCGCTGGGAGAAGTCACCTCGTTAGCCGAGGACAGCAGAGCTCCTGCGCCTGAGTTCTGCAGGAACACAGCATTTGGCAGCCTCCAGAAATCTGAGCTCTCTATTTTTCTTCCCTTCGTTTACTAATGCCCATTTCCCCTTCCCCGCCTCCCTGCTCCCAGCGCACACGTTTTAACGCTGAAGCCCGGCGGTTACATGGCTTTTCCATACTTCTGGGCAAGGGCTGCACACGCTCCCTCCAAACTAGCAAGCATGCCTCTCTACAGGGGCAGTAAGCCTTCTGCAGGGACACGGTGCTTTGCTCTGAAATCCTTCAGATTAATCCAAAAAATCACCTGTGCATCTCACGCCTGCAGAAAGCCTCACACCCACCAGCTCACACAGAAACACGCTCACCACAGCATTGTGATACATGGCACACTCCTAATGGTTTCTACAGCTACGTACCCACAGACAATGTAATTAACAAGCCACATTCCTTCCTGTGAAACACAAGGCAGAAAATAAACAGAGGAAAAGTTCATAAAAATAAAATCTGAGCTCAGAAATAAAACTAAATTCTAATTTCAATTTCACCATTTACTGTGCCAAGGACTACACAAGCCCGGATTTCCTACGTACAGCGCAGGTTTTCAATCAGTTTGATTTACAAAATACCTTGTGTCCACTTAGAAGGAAAACGATACCTTATTTTCTCTCTTTGTATACACATCAATGCTTAATTAAATATTTCTTTGGTTTCCATTTCATTTGCTTTGTGCACATTGAAATCAAGAAAAAAAAATCCAATTTTAAAGTTATATTTTGTTTTCTCTTTCTTGTTACATAACCAGAAGTGTCATAGGAAATACTATTGTGGAGTTAAAAAAAAAAAAAAAAAAAAAAAAAAAGGAAGGAAAAAAAAAGAAAAAAAAAAGAAAAGGAAAAAAAAAAGAAAAAGGAAAAAAAAAAAAAAAGGAAAACCAGACACACACCACTGCATCACAATAATTTGTAAGGTGTTCCTACACCCACTAATGGCATACATTTAAATTAAAATTACACGTAATCTATAGCCAAGTTTCAGGTCTCTGCTGAATGCCCTTCCTGTGTTTAACCTCGTCTATTGCTGACAAAGAGGTAAGATTTTCCAGGTTAGTAACAGCAAAATTCCACATTGCAAAAAACATTGAATGCTGTCATGCAAATAAAGTAATTCACAGTGCCTGAAAATGTCCCTCAAATGTCAAGATTGGTCTTAAGCAGACAAATGATAAGAAAATCTGGACATGAATCTTATTTTCTTGTGGGAGAGCCAAGCAATTTAAAACCAACAACCACATAAACCCAAAGCCATATCTTTTGAAAGAGATGGTGAATGACTAGGAGTGCTCCTTCCTAACAAAACCAGAAGAGCACACCAGTCACTGTATTGGAGACATTTCATTGCAAAAAGCAAAAACATCCATGGTGGTGAGTGAATTTCATGATCTGGGCGACTCGTGACACGACGAGCCTCCACGTCCTTCACAAAAAGGGCCCCGGACTCCATGTTGGAGAACACACTCCTTCCATCCCTGCCGGCTCTCTGCCCAGGCTTACACCTGCCCGGACAGAAGCTGCGTATTTCTGAATCCCAGCAGACAAAGAGACTGGCTCTCGGGGCCACCTGAACCCACCGCACCCCCACCACCTCCCATCGTGGTCTCCAAAGCCATTTGCAACAGCCTGAAACACTGCTCTGAATCCAACTGGTATTTTTGTCTCTTCCCTGCAGTACAGCTCCAGCCCCAGAGCACCGTAGCTGAGCTTGGTTCATCTGGGCCCACTTAGTCGAAACAAACACAAGGAAGGGAACCCACTGGGCTGGCTGAGCAGCGAGAAATTCGGCTGCAGAACGCCCTCCCTCACACTTGTGTGCATAGCTGATTTTACACCACCCAGCCTCTACATCGATATTATCTTGTCAAAAAAGTGCAGAGCAGCTTTCACCACAAATACTTGGAGCTTGAAAATTACAGCAAAGCACCAAGGCTGGGGAAAAACCAACTTTAGCTGGATGCAAAGTGCGCTGCAAGAGCAGCACTGGAAGCCTCGACATGACGCAACCGAAATCACACCAGGGATGGGGGCTTGCCGAAGGAAGCGGGACCCACGCGAAACCACAACGCCTGTACCAGGTGCCTCCAGCTCACCGGCTGCCCAAGCCGAGCACAGCCTGCAAGCAGATTTACACGAGCTACAAATCAATGAGGCAGCGTGGCTACACCACCGCCAGTGACGAGCAGCGGCGGGGAAGGCAGCCGGACCTCCCGGTGGACCCGCAGCCCCCCTCGGCTCCCCACCCTCGCCCCCTTCCCTCTCTCCATCCCCATGCCCCTCTTAACCCTTCCCCTGGCAGAAGTTCGCCGTCGGCACGGAGGGACCAGCCCTGCTGTGTGGAGCCCGTCGTGGCAGCAGCCTGGCCTACGCGCCCAAGTCACCCCGCTGTCGGTGGGCTGCAGGAGGCCAGCTGGGCCGACGCGCTCCTGCGGTGGGCTGCCGGCTGCCCACCGCCCGGCCACCTGCAGGCCTCCGCCGCCCTACCTTGCTCCTCGCCGGCCCCAAAGCGGGCTCTGGGGTCCTCGGGGGGGAGCCGGGCTCCGCCGCCCTCCAGGGCTTTGCGTTTCTTCGACATCTGGTCGGTGTTTGGGAGTTGAGTTTCTCCTCTCTCTCTCTCCGGGGAGATGAGTGTGTGTGGAGAGAGAGGGAGAGTGTGAGAGAGAGACACGGGGAGGGAGAGAGAGAGAGATTGAAAGAAATCGCTGCTTAAAGAGAGGGGAAGAGACTTTGGAGTGGCTGGAGAGCAAGTAGGAGGCAGGGACTAAGTGGAGAAATCCTACAAATCACAATCCCATCAATTCAGCCCCACGTCTAAAGGGGCTGTTTAGGTCCCCCCCTTCCTTGCTCATTCATCTGAGCGTGTGTGAGTGAAAATTGGAGAGGCAACGTCCTCTGTTGTTTTTCCAAATGTTGGCGGGTGGTGCTTTTTTTTCTTAATATATATATATAAATATATATATATAAATGGGGGGAGGGAGAAAGGAGGGAGACGATTGATATTATCTTCCCCTGTTGGGATTCCTCCTGGTTAAAAAAAGACAAGGGGAAAGAAGGGGGAAAAAAAAAAAAAAAAGAAGGGGGAAAAAAAAAGAAAGTAAAAGCTGAATGGATTGGGGGGGGGGAGGGAGTGGGGAGGATGAGAGGATTAAAAAGCAAACCGGGAGCAGAGGAGGAGGGATGACAAGAGCCTGCAGGTGCAGGGAGGCTAAATTCCCTGCAGGGGTCATGTGCTGCGGGAGCCGGGGATCCTGGGCTCCCCGGGGCCGGCGGCGGAGGGCCGGGGCCGGGGGCGGCTCGGCGGGGGCTGCGGCACCTGCGGGGGGCTCGCCCCCGGCCAGCACCCCCGCAGGAGGTCGGTCGGTCCGTCGGTCGGTCGGTCTGTCTGTCTGTCTTCCTCGGTAACCCTTTCGGTGCTGGGCGCGAGATGCCGTCCCCTGGGGGTCCCGAGCGCACCCCCCCCCCCCCCGCCACCTGCCCCCTCTCCTGGCGCACTTGGAGGCTCGCTAGCGGGTATTTTTCGCGGTGGGGGGGCGGGAGGGGGGAGGACACAACTTACCCTCCAAACTATGCACAAGCTCGTCTCTGCTTTCCCCTTCAGATCAACTTTAAGGAGCAGACTGCCGGTCCGGGAGGCAAGGAGGCAGGGGAGGAGAGGGGAAATGGCTTAGGAACAGCGGCTGCCAAGCGGGTGAAGTTCAGGGCACAATCCCGGCTCGTCCACGCTCCGGCAGCCCGGCATCTTCCCGGGGTCTGGAGAACAAGGTGTTCAACAAGTCTTCCTTGTTACCCGAAATTGATTGATGATGGCTTTCCCGCCCGGCTGTATTTAACAGAGCGATGCGGAGAGCTACTCTGACGAGCAGGATGTTTTAGAGGAGCTCGCTCTACAGCAGCAGCTTTAATTTCTCTCCCTCTGTCTCTCCGTACACATACACACAAACACACGTACACACGCACACCTGTGTGCATGTGCATGCATAGATAAATAAAAATACGGCACCGTATCAGTACGGTGGTGGGTCCATAGGATCTTAGAAAAGCCTGCCTGTCGGCTGCGTGGAAGTTAAAGAGTTTTTCTTAAGCAAAAGGGGCTGATGCTTGGACACATCTCACGTCCAACAGGAGGCAATGACGTCTGTAGCTTCATTGCTATAACAGCACCAAGGCTGCAATTGCCATTCACTGAAATGATAAGGGGTGCTCAGACGTAAGCAGTCTGGACCTCTAGCAAGAGACTGAAGCGAAGATGATTTTTCCCCTCCCAAAACAAATAATAATGCTAAAAAGCACCTAAGGAAAGAGACGGGGGAGCAGGGAAAGGAATCTAGGTCTTGCAGTCACACGCTTCTGCAACATGATCCTCCAGCTCCAGAAACATTTATTTTTTGCAGCTGACTAGACTTTGGGAAATTTCAATGTATTATGATTGCTCGGGCGGGGGGGGTGGCGAGGGGGGGGGGGGGGGGGGAGGGGAGGGATTTTTTTTTCCCTTTAATTATTTCTGTCTCTCTTCAAGCAGGCATTGATGAGAGCCGGGTAAAAGTGCCCTTCCCCCCCCCCCCCCCCCCCTCCACCCTTCCAAATATATTTAGGATCGGGTGCATGCTGAAGTGTTTCTGATCTTCTTAAGTAGCAATTTTTTGCTGTGCAGGCTGCAGCGATTTATTTATTTATTTGTTTATTTTTCCAGCGCTGGAAGGTGCTTACAAAGGCAAAAATAAAAATAATTATAATAACACGATAAAATAAAGCCAACCGAAAGCCGAGCCGAACCAGCCGGCTCCCTTCCACCTGGGGTCACGCTCGCACCCCCACGGCTTCCACCGCATGCGGGGGCTGCCGATACCGGGGAGGGGGGGGTCTCCCCCCCGTCGCCGTGCTGGGGGCGGCCGCGGAGCCCCCCCCCCGGCCCCGCGCTCCCCGGGGGCCGCCCCGGCCCACGCGTGTCCGCGCCGCCCCCGCGCTGCGGAGCGGAGCCGCCCCTGCTCCGCGCCTCGGCCGCGGCCGCGGGTGGCCGGCGCCCGCTGCGGAAGGTCCTGAGGCGCCCCCCAGCCCTGCGCCCCTCGCCCCCGGGTGCTCCCCCCGCAGCAGGCAGCCCGGGGGCACGGCCCGTGTGTCCTTCCAGCGCTGACAGGCAGCCGGTGGCTACTTGCCCAAAGCATTCAGCCGGCTCCGCGCTGGAACAGTTTGACACGCTGGTGATGTAAGTGGGATCGCTACAAGCCTGAGTCAGGTTCGCTGTCTGCTGGGAACGCTGACAAGGTGCCGAGTCCTTTCTCCTCTCGAAGTTTATCTTGGGGAGAAGGGAAAACAGCAAGGCGCGCCAGGCAGCAGAGGACGCGTAAAGACTCTTGCTAGCATGGATGTTAAATTCGGCATTCACGCTGGCCTTTGATATATCTGTTATCTCCCACATAAGGCTGTGGTAAGATTTGGCTGCAAAGCAAAGGAGGAGGTTTTCCAATCGGCAGCAGGAGATGCCTGCTTTCTTACGCTGTCTGATTTAACAAAATGCCTATTTTTGTGAATGATTTGCGGAGTTTTTCAGGACCTAGTAGCACATCCCTTTCCTTCAGAGAGACGCCCTAAAAATTTACAGGGAACTGAATTGAACACACTTGTCAAGTTTTAGAGACAATCCTATGACACTCTATATTTCCTCTTAAGTACTAAATT
The DNA here is from genome assembly GCF_964035555.1 of Netta rufina. NCBI lineage: Eukaryota > Metazoa > Chordata > Aves > Anseriformes > Anatidae > Netta > Netta rufina. Next base: position 47,657,129 of record NC_140125.1, on the reverse strand, counting down.
TGTACTTAATTTATTTTTATTTTCACCCACCAGCACACAGAAAGCGATACTCTACCACAATACAAAACATTGCATTATCCCACTACTGTGTTTTAGGAAGTTCCCGTCAAGATCTGCCTTTACACAAGAATTTCCAGCAAGTTTCTATCATGCTGGTAGATCACGCTCTTATCAGGGAATCATGGAAACCAGGGCTGGAAATACAGCACGCAGATCACTGCCTGGGGGTGAACAGGGTAATTCCATCCACAACGGTCTCTGAGGCTGTACCAAGTCAAGCTGTAAGTCTAACTCCCATTGAGACACTATTCCATCCTATTAGATCTTGCCAAAGGAAAGCTTTCCATCATTATCCCCGAGCACTTTTAATTTCTTCCCACTACATGCTGCCCAGTCAGCATGGCTTTATGAAAGGCAGGTCATGCCTGACGAACCTGATCTCCTTCTATGACAGAGTGACGCGCTGGGTGGATGAGGGAAAGGCTGTGGATGTGGTCTACCTTGACTTCAGCAAGGCTTTTGACACCGTCTCCCACAGCATTCTCCTCAAGAAACTGTCTGCTCTTGGCTTGGACTGGCGCACGCTTCGCTGGGTTAGAAACTGGCTGGATAGCCGGGCCCAAAGAGTCGTGGTGAATGGAGCCAAGTCCAGTTGGAGGCCAGTCACTAGTGGCGTCCCCCAGGGCTCGGTGCTGGGGCCGGTCCTCTTTAATATCTTCATCGATGATCTGGACGAGGGCATCGAGTGCACCCTCAGTAAGTTCGCAGATGACACCAAGTTAGGTGCGTGTGTCGATCTGCTCGAGGGTAGGAAAGCCCTGCAGGAGGATCTGGATAGGCTGCACCGATGGGCTGAGGTCAACTGCATGAAGTTCAACAAGGCCAAGTGCCGGGTCCTGCACCTGGGGCGCAATAACCCCAAGCAGAGCTACAGGCTGGGAGATGAGTGGTTGGAGAGCTGCCAGGCAGAGAAGGACCTGGGAGTGATGGTGGATAGTCAGCTGAATATGAGCCAGCAGTGTGCTCAGGTGGCCAAGAAGGCCAACGGCATCCTGGCTTGTATCAGGAACAGCGTGACCAGCAGGGCGAGGGAGGTGATCGTCCCCCTGTACTCAGCTCTGGTGAGGCCGCACCTCGAGTACTGTGTTCAGTTTTGGGCCCCTCGCTACAAGAAGGACATCGAGGTGCTTGAGCGGGTGCAGAGAAGGGCGACGAAGCTGGTGAGGGGCCTGGAGAACAAGTCCTACGAGGAGCGGCTGAGGGAGCTGGGCTTGTTCAGCCTGGAGAAGAGGAGGCTCAGGGGTGACCTTATCGCTCTTTTTAGGTACCTCAAGGGAGGCTGTAGCGAGGTGGGGGTTGGCCTGTTCTCCCACGTGCCTGGTGACAGGACGAGGGGGAATGGGCTTAAGTTGAGCCAGGGGAGTTTTAGGTTAGATGTTAGGAAGAATTTCTTCACTGAAAGGGTTGTTAGACATTGGAACAGGCTGCCCAGGGAAGTGGTGGAGTCACCATCCCTGGAAGTCTTCAAAAGACGTTTAGATGTAGAGCTTAGGGATATGGTTTAGTGGAGGGCTGTTAGCGTTAGGTTGGAGGTTGGACTCGATGACCTTGAGGTCTCTTCCAACCTAGAAATTCTGTGATTCTGTGATTCTGTGATATTACAAGATTTGGGCCGTTTAAAGGAACACCTTCTCCACCAGTTATATGCCGACGTGTACAACAGGAGCGAAGGAAGACAGCAAGGCAGCGCCAGTTTCCATGTTCCGTACCAACAATGGCTTTCTTTACTCACAGTCTGGCACTGACTCTGTGCTTCAAAATTCTCTGGGACGATCCCAGAGGGAGGATGAAGGGCAGAAGATGGCGTGCTGCTCATTGGCTGCATGTGCTCAGACCTCTCACACCCACCTCCAGGTGAAGGTTGCCTCCCTTCTCTGCCTGGCGCTATGAGTAGCTATCCCTCAGGCCTCAAGGAAGAAAGTATAATACGGTGCCTGGGAGCTCTGCTATTAGTTCCTTTTTCATGCCTTGAGAAGAAATTAATTTCTATGGTCTCTTTCATTTAAATGTTACCCATTTGCAATGATTTTGGTAACTTTTTTTGGATAGGACTACACGCACTGTTTTGGTGGACTGGCCAAAGAACCGCTTAATGTCACCATACGTAAGCAAGTGGCATTCAGTATATCAAGTGCAAAGCCTTTTCATTAGAAGAGAGTAAGGTTCTGATCTAAACCTTGCGAAGGTGAGCAGGAACCCTTGCGTCGCAGTCATCAGGCTCCAAAGATGCCCACACTTTGGGCTTCCAGAGCTAGGCCTTGTGACCTGGAGGTAAGGCCCTGCTAAACACAGTCACATTCAGATGTAGACCTGAAGCACTTTTGGGCTTTGGACTGGGTATTTGCCTCACATGCATCAATAACTGAAATCATCAGTCAAAAGACCTTCAATAAATATAGCTCAGTTTGCAAACACTTTACTTTTTGCTTTATTTTTTAAAGCACTACCAGCCTAGCATGTCAATCATCTTCACAAAGGAGTGTTCATGGTCTTCTTCAGTACCTAGCCAGTCTAAATGCAACATACTTTAAAAAAGGACATAAAATTTAAAGTTCAGAGGAGATAGAAATAGCATTGGTTAAGGCAAACTTGGTTTTGTACAATACACACTACACAGAACCCAATACCAAAGACATAAGACCTAGAGAGATCTTGCACTGCAAGTCATCTTTCTCTTACTTTCTTCTCCCATGGCTAACTCAGTTCAGAAATATTTGACCCAGCAATACTTACCAATACTTAGCAAGCGGCACAGTGAAAGAATCAATTCTCTTTCGTGCCGTGCTATACTATCACTTTTCCTGAGCAGTTCCCAATTTTTACTTCTTATGTCTTTAGGAGGAGACTTATAAAACAGCGTTCCAGATATTGCAAACATCTGTATCGTTAAAGCCCTCTCCCAACTCAAAGCAGTTATTTTGGTAAAGTGCCCCTGAACTGTGAATACACTCCTGCACATCTTGACAGAATACTTAGCATTTATATAGCATTTGGTTTTGTCTTCAAAGTGATTTGCTAGCATGAGCTAATGTATCCTTACAACACCCAGAACAGTTGGTAAATTTTATTATCCTCATTTTATAAATTGGGAAACAGGAACAGAGAGGTGAAGAGTCTGTTCTATCATCTTTACTCACACTGATTACTGCTGTAATCCCTGGCTAGTTCCACTGCTTTGAGTAGGAATCCTTGCACAACAAGATGCTACCTGATATGGCTGAAAACCACGGTGTCTTCCACTGAGTGATCCGAGCGAGGCCTTGCAGAGAGTTTTGTGCAGGTTTAGAACTGAAATGCCTGTCTCGTTCTTTTGCTTCACCCACTTTCCTAATTCAAAAACAAAACCCAGAACATGCCTCCGTATCTGTCATTTTTTTACCCCACAAGCTAATTTGCAGAGGTCATAATGATCAAGTAGCCCCGCTGCACTGACATTACATACAATACGAGTTGACACGTAGCACAAAGAAAACTCTGAGGACTGACGCAGTTCCCAATTCCTTGTGCTATGAAAATGACCACCTTTTTGATCTCCTAATTTAAGAATTCAAACAAGGAGGGTGAAAGCACATTTAAGTTTCACAGGAAATTAAGCACTACCGGGAAGGTGGTACAAAGTCTGTTAAAAAAAAAAAAAAAAAAAAAGCGCCTCTGTTTTTAAATACTGTTTTTCCAGCATGCAATTCATACTCTAATTTCATAACACTCATTTGAATTTGCATAGAATACATCAAAATTAGTACATTAATCTGAAGATGCTGAATTTGCTCCATTAAGTTGGAGAGATCTGGGTGTTACCACCTTGAAGAATAAAGTTATTTTGTCCATTTTTCTGTCTCCTGCAAACATTTCCTATTTGTTCAACTTCAGTGGCCTCAAAGTCTTGATCCATGTCCCCTCATAAGGAAACCTTAGCTATTCTATCAAGAGATACTACTTGTGTAGTAGCATTTTTAATTGTAAAAAATATGGTGGCTGATTTTGCACAGTTTGAGCCTTAACCAATTTTTAGAACTGTGAATTTGTTGATTGGATTTTCACACACCTCTCTGCTGGGAAGGATGGAAGTGTTCAGGGCAGCAGCTACTGCTCAAGACCGAGGGGGGAGTGTACAAAATCTCCCCCCATCCCTTAGTGGCAGCAACTCTGATTCTCCAGCACTTTCCCCCCATTCCCTGTCCCTGTTCCAGCTCTTCCCCCTCCTCCTCTGTTCCTATGGCAGGAATTTCACAACTCCTTTGCTGCTGGGAGGTAAAATACACTATCGCTTACACAGCTGAGAAAGCATGAACCTCCCTTACCAATGTCCGTGGCACCATTGTGAGATGAACCAGTAACTACGATATGTTTTGTAAAAGGCTGCAGGTCGTTCTGCTTGCAAGTTTTTAGGTACTTAAACAGTAGCCCAGCGTTAGAAGGTCAGTACTGAGAGTTTCCATGATGGGGGTATGTGAAATACTATATGCTTTAAAAATAATCTGTGGTACATTGGGTAACCAAAAGGGTTGTAATAGGAGAAAAGAGCCTGCAAAGGTCTCTTGTCCTCAAACGCTGCCACTCTGGGCTTTGTCCCTGGCATTTTCCATGACACTTTCTCCCAGTGATCCAAGACCCATTTGTTTAGCTACGTATTTACTTCCACATGCCTCTTCATTATAGTCTCCTTTCCAGACCAGTCTGTATCGTACTGCGAGACACGATGGCCCACCCTAGCCCCTGAGGGATGCAGGCAGCCCGTGGTGGCAGCAAGGAGCTGTCCCACAGGGAGCGCCACCAGCACCCCACTCTGCTTCCCACTCCCCCGTGCTGGCACCAGCTGGCCTGGGCCTCCTGGGCTTTTTGGGGAGCACTCCTCACCTCTGAAGCTGTTGCCCAGGAGGTGGCAGGGAGGCTTATAAACCTGAGCTGTCTCCCCACTTCCTCTGGCCTGCATGTTTGGCAGCACAGGGCCTGCCTCAGTATCTTCTGAGTTCAAATATTGCAAGCAGTGAGTTTAGCTGGGGTAAAACCTCTCAAATTCAAATGAAAATCAGGTTCTCCGTGGCTTTCAGTCAAAAACCTTCATTTGAGATTGTAAAAAAAAAAAAAAAAAAAAAAAAGTAGTGGTTGGTAGATATTTCAGTCAATATGAGTAATTCCAACACCAAAAACACACCATTTCACTTACTTTTCATTTAGCTTTCATCCTGTTCTCTATCTGCACCTCGTTAACCATCTCAGTGGCTCATAGGAGTTATGCTTTTAAACCACTGCCACAGTGTCCAACCTACAGGATTTTTGTTTCTTCACAATTTTATGTGGAAAGAGGGGAAAAAATCAATTCTAACTGCATGTTTCTGCAAGATATGCTGTGCTCCCTATTTCCAATGTCTTTTTTTTAACCCTTTAAGGAACCCAGAAACAAGTGCCGTCAGAAACAAGTACAATTACTATTAGGATTTCTTCTCCACAGCAGATCACCTACCCTTACTATTCTGTCTTCCAGAGACTTAATTTTTGGTATTTCTATCTGAATATATATGGCAACAAAAATAAAATTTAAATTGCATTCTAAGTGTAGCATAGATAAACACACGGTAACATTAAAGGAGTAGTTATAACAAAGTATTTCATACAGAGAAGAGTTTCCCCTTCAAGGTGTATTTTGATTCAGCAGCACTGTTTCCTCCTTTCACTTATGCAGGTGTAAGGCAGAAGCAACCACACCCATAGCCAGAAAGTGTAAAACCACTGTGAGACAAGGAAGAATCCGGCTCCTACTGAGCCTAAGACCAGCAGCAGCTCTGCTCTCCCAAACTAATATATGGGAGAAGAGGGTAATTTGAGCTAGGAAACCTGGTCTCATCTCCTTCCCTTCCACCAGGGTCAGCCTACTGCTTTGACCAAAAAAGCCCCTGAATTGTACTGGTGGATGAGAGAGGACAATCAGATGCTCCTACAAATATCCTGCCTGGAGAAAAAAAAAAAAAAAATACTGGCGCTAGCTGGGACACAGCCCGCAGCAGCCCTCGTGCAGGTCAGTACTGCAGCAGATTGCGCCACGTTTACCTCTGGTTCTTCAGCCAGGGCCTGTGGGCTACATTTTTGCTTTCCCTCAGAAATCACCTTGCTTGGCAGAAGGCGAAGAACTCTTTCCTGTGCTGTCCTTTTGATAAAAAGGTTGTACTGAACACGGGGCTGGAAGTTACCGGACCGATGACCCCAAAACGTGAGGTCCTTTCTAAGCGCTCTTTGGGAAGCGCACCCCAGGCACACAGACGAGGTATTTCCAGTGCTGCTTAACAGCAGCTGGAGCACCACGGCAGAAAACCTGAGCGCTGCCACCTTTTACAGCTTTAAGGGAAGCCTTCAGGTGCTGGAGACAAATGGTTACACGGCAGTCACAGGGAAAAGCTTGTGAATGGGATTCGAGTTCACTGCGAAGGCTCGACTCAGCTTCAGAGACACATAACCCCTGAGTGCTTTTATTATCAGCGTGTGATTCTGCATCATGGGGGGCAGGGGCAGCGGCCATGGGGGTGGTGGTGGTGGTGTATGGGGGGGGGGCTCCCCTCAGCGAGCCCCGCGGCAACGGCCGCTCAGCGGCGGTTGGGGGCGGCGGGAAAAGGAAAAAGAGCGGGAGGGCCGGCGCGCGCGCCCGCGCCCGGCGGCTGTAGCAGAGGGAGCGCCTCCACGGCCGCGCGCGCCCGCTGCTGCCATTCAGCCCCGCGCCGTCCCCGCCGCGGCGGCTGCTGCCGTCAGAGCTGCCTGCGTCAATGCTGCCTCAGTGACACGCACCGGGGCCCTGCGCTCCCCCGCCCCCAGCCGCCGCCCCCTCCTTTCTCCTCGGCTGTTTTTTTTCTTTTTTTTTTTTTTTCTCTCTCTATTTTTTTTTTTCTCAATGAGAAGCCTAATGGGATTTTTATGATCCTGCTTATAAATCAGGCCGTCAGGCGGGTGCTGCTGGCACGTTCGCAGCTAACGGTTCCTTTGTGTGCCCCCCCCCACCCCCCAATTCCCTTTCTCATTTAGAACAATAAATTTTGAGAATCAGGACTGTAATCCCCCCAACACACATTTATTCTCGCTCCCTCCTGTCCCACGTCACGCGTGTACGTGGGTTTCCTCAGGTGCCTGCGGCCACCGCCCCCACTGCCTCTGCAGTGCTGGCAGCGGGAGGCTGTGCCCAGACCCCAGCGAAACGCAGCCCCCGCACTCCCGGCTTGATGTACGGCCACGGGCTTCCCTCGCTGAAAACCAGGCAACCTTTTCTTACACACATACCACACCTCCATTTTTAATAGCTTACTCCTTCAGCGTTTTTACATTGTCTGAATGTAAAAATCACTCACTGTCATTTCTCATCTTCCAACTGTTCCCCCCCCCCCCCCCCCTTAATCATCAAGTCCTGGGCTCTGCAGAATAATGGTTTTAAAGAATAATGGTTTGTAAAATGGTCGCTCTCTCTGTGTCCTCAGCTGCACACCCAGCCCCAGCCTTGAGCCGGTGTTCCTGTCCTGCTGGGCAAGGTCAGAGGGAAGGCTGGAGGGCACAGTTAAACCCAGAGCGCATTTAGCGTATTTATTTACATTTTCTGCCCCAGTGTCGCCTTCCACCCCGTTTTCTTTTCCTCAGGAGAATGTGATGGCACAGCTCCCTGCATTGTTGTAGGGTCAGACCTTGCCCTACTTCGGAAGGTATCTGTGCTCAGCTAGGCAGAGCAGACAATATCCCGGCCCTATTAAAGTCAATGGGAATCAGTGAATTCAAGCGTCACTGGGTTTGGCTGGCAGAGCACGGGGCTCTGCTCCAGCCAAACCCTGCCCCGTGTCGATTCAGCTTCGCCGCGGCCCTGCCAAGCTGCTCTGACGCTGGCAAATGCTGCTGGCGCAGCTCGCGCTGCCCTCCCGTGCAGGAGCCCTTGGTGACGCTGAGCAGCTGGAGCAGACCCTGCAACCCCCCAACGCCGCCATGCAAGCAGCACGAAGCAAGCCCCCACCTCCCTGCACGTCCCCAGCAGATAAAGGTCTTCTGAGGTCGGGGATCAGTGGGATAAATCAGAGCAGCCTGAAGACTATGTATTCATTCAGACTGCAAACGAGCCTGGGGCCACCCTGCTTCCTGTGGTAGAAGGTATTGCCATTTCTACAGCCTCTGAGCTGCACCAACCCCTGCTCCCTTCCAGCTCAGGGTTGGCTGCATTAACAATTATATTGTAGTGTATTTTTCTCTGTCCATCCTAGAAAAGCAAGAGTTTCAGAAACAGTTTAGTTCCATAGTACCAACTACTTTGAATAACCATTTTACCTCAAAAAAAATCTAAAAAGGGCAAGCAATTAGACCATGAGCTAGATTTTTGAAGGGGAAAAAAGAATCTAACAACTGAATAACTAATGCACAGCAAGGGCTCCACTGTGCTTTTGAAATTCATTATTTGTATTTTTTTATTTTTTTTTATACAAAGAAAGGAAACAAACCTGGTGTCTTAAAAACAATGCTGCATGGCAATAAGGATCCAACAGAAACATGCTTACGCATTTTAATACCCAAGTTACACGTAAAACTGCATTTACATCACCTCCTTGTTAAGGCATTTCATTTAATGTATGAGTGGGGATTCTCCTCCCCAAATACCCTCCCACCAGGCCACAGCACCCCTTAGGGACAGAGGTTCTCAGGGAAATGACCGAGCATGGCCTGGTACATGCTCTCCTGGCCAGCAAGCAGCTCACTGACCTGACCTGTCCCAGGCACAGCCTGAGCAAGGAGCAGCAGCAGCAGACCCTAGGAGGAGGTCCCATGGACTCCCAGGAGCAAGCAAGAGCCCATGCTCACCAGCAATCATTCAGATTCTGCTGCTGTGACTCTGCTGTTTTTCCACTTTCCTTACTCTCTCATTCCAGGGCAACAAAACCAACCCCAGGATTTGATCGGGCGCTTTGCGTGTTATGAATGAAGTAGCCATCGGTACCCAAGCACATTAAGGGGGAGACAAGGCTGATAGCACACACACATACATATTAATAACAGTGACTTTACTATTTATTTCCCCAGATTAAAGCTGACCTGAGAGAGCGAGGGCACCCACTGCCCGTGTGTGCCATATGACACTGAAGGAGGAACACTGCCTGCGGAGCAGGAACTGGCCTGCTGTCTGTTCAGAAATAGTCTCTCCTTCCTGTCAGCGCACCAGAGGGGAGCGCAGTGGCAGCCTAATGGATGCAGGGTAGCTCCCTGCCTTTGCAGGGAATATGGAGCTGCACTTACTGGATCTGTCTTCAGAGAAGCGGGTTTGAAACAAGTCAATCTTTGCTCTGCCTTGGGAGTTGCTCCAAGTCTTTGGCTGCAGATTGCAGTGCTAAATTGAGACCATTATTTTGCATTGAGCTATTTTCATCCCAAAGTGCTTTAAAGGCTTAGCAGATACATGGGCTATGGTGCTATATGCACAGGAATCACTTCAGCCACTAATGAAATGCAGCCACCTATTAACCAAAGCAGTGTGATGCCTGGTCCCTCGGTGTGATGACTGCCAGAAGATTTTGTTTTGTCCAGCTAAGCAGACTCTAGTTTTTGGTTAGCAGAATGCTTTGGTGCCATTTGAAAAATAAAACTGGCAGGATATACAGAATAGGAGGAGGTATAGACAGTTATGGGAAGCCCTGGAATTTGAAATCCCACCTGTGACAGATCTCTGGAGCTGTGCTTTGTTCCATCACCCATATTCAATAATACTTCCCAAAACAGCCCTCCTTCCTCCTGGTGGTCCAGGGAGCTGCAAAGAAAATCTGGAGCCTTATTAAAATGCTTCCGGGACCACACATGGATGAAATATCATGGTGTCTATGCAGAAAGGAATTAGTAGTTTCACTGCAATTTTTCAGGGACAGGTGGCTGCATCAGTAAAGCACTACAGCCGCCTCCACAACTGGCCTTAACTCACACTTGACTGCTTTGTCTAGAAGGAACAAGGAAACTGAACTACTGCATATTTGCTATTATGGAAAATTCATTTTAAAATGGAAAAGCACAGTGAAATATAAACTGTGCCTAAAATGAGCTATATAATATCCACTCAGTACTGTACATACACCTTTGCATAAGATTGCATGCACCACATTAAATAACCATGCCTCCCTGTCTCTAGTTAGGGTAGGGAGGGAATTGTGTGGTGAAAGACGTAATTTGTACATTAGGAAGTCTCTGTTGCCAGATCAGCAGCAGCAGCACTGACGTCTGTACTCTCTCGCTTTGTTCCTGCTGCTATAAATCAAAATGACTACAGTCCAAATGCCTCACTTGTTTAACTATAAATGCACTGATAGTCAGAAAAATCCACACCATGAGAGATCTAGATAATCTGCATACACTTTAAACTGATTAGACAAAGTCCAAAAAAAGATGAGAACAACATTTATAAATTTATTGTTTCAACAACAAAAGAAACTTTTAAAGACTGGAATCCAGCAGAGCTGTAAAATTTCTGTGTCTACAGGCACTGATGTCTTTGCTAAATGAACTATCAAATTTGCCTTTCTTAATGTGCATTGGGATTTTTTTTTTTTCAGATTAATGCAATCTCTTTAGAAACCTATTTTCCCCTGTGTCCCTATGTATTTTCCTGCTTGCGTAAACTACTGGAAGCAAATTAAAACAGGATAGATGAAGTGGGTCAGGTTTTATTTTCTCTGCTTTTATATGCCTGTGTATTTATAGTAATAAATGCAAACATATATAGCGGAGGTTGACTCTCATTTATTTGGAGTTTTAGAAAGCTGAATATCTTCTTTGCAGATGAAATAAACCCTCAAAGCCTAAAATACCTCCTAGATCCCTTCCAGGTTCTAAAAGAGGACTCGACTGTTACATAAAAATGGTGGTGCCAGTGCCTGCTGCTAACCTGTTGGCTGGGGGAGAGCAGGGGAATTCTCATCCTAGCACCTACCGAGAACCTGGAACCATTTTATAAAATGCGGCACAATTTCTTGACTAAATGGAAAGGGAATGGGAGAAATTAAGAAGGTAGCCTTCCAACACCAACATTAGCTCAGCTGAGCTGTAAATCCTGTGTGTTGGGCAGCGTAGCCAGAAATATGTTCAGCTATACTTCTGAAGAGGAAATAACAGGATCAGAGAACAGCAGGTGAGCACGTTGTCAATGCCACGCTGACAGTGCTATTGGAGCCACTATCTTACATTTCCTGAGACAACCATATTTTTATTTATTTTTTTTTTTTACTGACAATAAGACATTCAAAGAGTATTAAAGCAAAAAGTCTGAAGGTATTTGGTTTGCGGAGGCTGTCCTGTTAGGCCTTGGCTAATGAATTTGCAACCAGATGTTCATTTTAAGACCTGATCCAAAATGCACTGAAGTCAATGGAAAGTCAATTGGAAGTTCCAGATTACTGGAAAAAAGCTACTGTAGTGCCAATATTATAGGGGGGGAAAAAGATATAAACAGGATATAGCCATGGGTCATTCTGCTTGGCGATGATCCTAGGCAAAACAATGGAAAAGCAAAAGAGCAGACCCAGGATCCCCAGTTATCTGCCACCCGAGGTGGGGTGATTATGTGGATGGCTAGAGATGACAACAAATGGAAAATAACTGTATTGAGCTCACCTCCTCCTCACTGCAGGCTACCCCAGCCAGTATCCCCCCCCTCATTTACCATTAAGAGCACATACACATGGTTACTATAGTGCAACGAGCACAACAGCAACGCCTTAGGAGGAAGTAACTATGCAAGTATATGCAAATTAAGGGAGAGCAACAAGATCAATATTGGTTAACTGTTTGATAGAAAGAGCCAAACAGGCCCCAAATAACACTATTGTTTGTTTTTCTTTTGATTTATAAATGTATGTCTTGAAAGAGAACCATCTTGAGGTGACAGGCTTCTGTAGGTCTTTGGAATTCACTTCCATGTGATGCCAATCAAGCTATAAACACTAAATAATAATAACAACAACACACTAAAGATGCAAACCGGGATCCAATGCCTGAAAAATGAAGCTAAACAAGATCATCCATGTTTTAGAGTAACTAACCGCTGCATCTGCTTCCCCAGGACACAATTCACTCTGTCTGGAGTTTTAAGCTCAAGACTTGTTGGACATCGTTCCAGATGTTACCATATTGCTAAAGAATTTTGGGGGTGAGATTCTGTGGGCTCCACTATTCCTGACGTCAGACAGTCATCCTAATAGTCCTTCCAACTCTGAGTACACAACATTTGGGTACCTGGTGAGCCATGAGTCATTAACCTATTCTTGGACCTCTTAGGTGAGCTTTCACTTGAGCAAAGTTTGCTTTCCTGTTTTGCACATATTTGCATCTATCTGGCTTGCACATAGATCTTAAAATAACTAGCAAATCATGCAGTGTCTTTGTATTACAAGGCGGCTGTAGGTTGTTGGACAAAAGATCAGTTTTATAGCAGAAGAGAGAAAACAAATTTCAGGGTTGTTTAACTACCATTTGGTGCAGTCCTCCCTCACATCTACTGGATTTGGAAAAAAAAAAATGAATTAAAACTAACAAATAAATGCCCATGCAAGAACTGGTTAGAACTGCAGTGGAGTGGAGACATCTAGCTGCCTTCTGTCTACCAACAGCATCTGTGGATCAGGAAATCCTGGCTCTGGAGAGTGTCTATAGAAATCTTCTCTAGGAAAAAGCAAGCAAGCCGTTCCTTGCCCGAGAGGGAGCATAAAGCTAGGAGGAAGAGTAGATTATATGCACTGTTTACATTTCCTCTTGTTCTCTCTGAACAAAAGCTTATTTCCTTTAATTTCTGAAGTTTGGTTTCTTACGAGAGCTTTCTGTTTTGGCAGTTTTGGTTACACAGCCTTGAAAAAGCGGCTTTGAATGTGCAAATTACCATGAGAAACAATGCTGAAAACACCTCCTTGATCCAGAACCAGAGAGGATTGCAGTGAGCTGATGGAGATACTGTGAATAAGCCTGATTGCCATTGTTCAGGCTGCACCCCATCCCTGATTAGAAAGCCTAAAAAAAGGGGCAGTGTGTCATTCCTGCTCTATGCTCTCCCTTGCTGTGTAACCAGAGCCAGTTAAACCTGCCTCCATACCTCCAGTGGTCCAGGAAAGCATAGCCCACAGCAAGGTGTGGCTGCACACAGCACACCATGGCTGCAGCCCCATCAGGGAAGACCAAGCAAGCTGCATAATGCTCTGCCTGCAGAGGTACCTTTGTGGCTCTGTCTGCAAACCAGAGCCTGCTGAATGACTGCATCCACACCTGCAAGCACAAACACCACCTGCCGAGGGGCTGAGGACTGAGAAGACTTGCTGCATGTGTACTTGAGGGCTTCAAAATGTCACACACACCCTCAGTTTGGGACAGCCCCAGCTCCTGCAGGCAGTTGTCACAGACTCCAGGACTGCAGCAGTCAGAAGCAGGGTGTCACAGTCTGCAGCCTTATTCCCTCTGCTTATCTGCACTCTTCCTTCCAGTTTCAGCCTACGCCTGCTCTCAGTGCACATAAACACACGCACGTGCTAGCTCAGGCAGCAGCCAGACTTTCTGCACTCAGAAATTATGACTCTACAGATGGGGAACTATCCAAAATTGCAGTTGGAGCCCAGCTGTTCCCTACCATCGCCTGATAAACAAAGGCCACATAATTCTGCATCTACACTTCCCCAGAAGACAAACTGGGAAGCTCTGGACAGGTGTTGTGTAAGAAAGTGCAGGGATTATACCAGTTACAAGTATCTAATCACAACAAAATAATCCCTGTGACTGTGGAAGTGAGGCCAATACTCAGATAATGACATATCTAGAATGAAGTAGGAGATTTAGGACAGCAGGACAAAGGAAGGATAATAAAAACACTGGCCCAAGCTCAAACACTAATGCATACCAAACATTAATGCATACCAAACAACAGCCTCTTCAGAGGAGTGTTTTATTTTCCCAGGGAAGAGATGGTACCAGCAGAAGAAAGTCTGTGGTATTTTTTGGTAGATGAGGAGGTAGCTCGTGTTCTGAGGCACGAGCCATACACACGTCAGAAGCAAGCACCATGAGAAGCAACATTAGGTCTGTGGTTCAGACAAAGGAAGGCACATCTAGCTCAGAAGTCATCAAGTTTGCAGTTATCTGATGCATAAGCAGCAATGTCACAGGTGTAGGTGCAGGAACAAGTACTTCTCTTCTCTAGGGGGCTCCCTTGAGAATGAGTTTGAGGGTGCCCTCATGGCAGCATATCAAGCAAGGAAGCTCGCACTGCAGCATCCACTGCTTTATCTGTAGATGGAAGACTTCAGCCTCCAGGAATGTCAATTTAGCTGTTCTTTGCTTCTCCTTCCTTCCTCATATCAGCCCAAGAGTAACAGTGGGACCAAACAAGATCTACCAACTCCTTTGGTCTTTCTAAGCCAGTGCTTGGCCAGTACATTCTGGCTGGTACCTCTGGTACCTGGGATTTTCATGCGTCTCCCCCCGTCTTGCAGCTGTCTGAGAGTTCTTAGCATCTAAGATCGAGTGTATTCATTATAATATAGATGAGGCTTAACACTGTTAACAAGGGCTGAATTTATCAAAAAGAAATCATCGAGTGAGCTAACCGTGAAGGTCATTATTCTGGAAGGTAAATGCTAGCACAAGGACTAAAGTTTACCCAGAAATATTTGCACATAACATTTCCCAACTATTAGGGAAAAAAGAAATCAAGGGATATATTTTCAGAAAGCCATGGAGTGAAACACCAGAGGATTCTCGCCATTCTGTTTACAGGTGCCAATGTAAGCAACTGTGTGGTTTGCCAGTGAGAAAAAGATAAATGAATGAATGAATTTGAGTTCAAGCCTTACTTGTAAGGAGCCCTCGTATTGCCATGATTCATTTTGGCAGCCCACCAAACCTGAGAGAAACTCAATGGACCAGCATAATCTCTGATCACTGAAGTTAATTGAGGTTGAGTCACACCTGGAACAATCTTGCCCATTCATTCATTAAAACTAGAGAATACTAAAAACACTGTATAGATTGTTTGATCTGTCTGGGGCAAGGTGTGCTAAGAAAAGACATTTTTGACTTACAAGCACAGGCCCGCCTTCTGTTTCTCCCTAGAGGACAAAAATGCAGTTTTGTGGGAAATTTTGATCCAGCCAGTCAAGGAATACTTCCAAGTTGTTCCACAGCTCTCCCATGTGCAAGTCCAAAGTCTTCACCACCTGACTGAGGCCACAATAGTTCTGCTTTTTCCTGTACCTGCTGCACTGTGATAATTAAGGGCAATTAAGCTTAGTCTAATGTAACAGTACTATAACAGGGATGAAGCCCATGGTAACAGCAGGAGAATGTTGGTGTAGCATTCTACCACTGCTTTGACTCAGTGCTTGGGACTGACAGATACTTTATTGCCTCAGAAACATGGGTATCAGTGAAGGGTACCAAATAAATTATTCCTGTATAAACCAGTTCTGACCTAGCTCATTTTCAGAAACATACAGACTCAATAGCATCTTCCAAAGAGGTGTTTACCTTGGGTTCTTGACTGTCATGGAAAAGAGAGCCACTGGGCTGGGACTTCACATAAGCAACACAACTCCGGTTTGTTCTCATCACTGATGGAGTATGCTATTGTCTTTAAAATGACCTGTTTTGATGTTGTACTGAAACTAAGGGTCTTTTTTTTTATAAAAAAAAAAAAAAAACCTACAGTCCTTTGAAAAAAAATCTATATTACCTATGCTTTTTTGGAACAACCAAAGAAAAGACTAACCATGGATGTTCCATCCCAGGTTTTACTCAGTACTGTACTGCTTCTGGAACCAGACATTTTGGGGGTGTTTTGTCAATTCTGTGTAGATATCCGGCCAGGATGTATGTATTGAATAAAAACCCTCAACTTGCTGCAGTGAAGTACTTCGGTTAGCTCTTTACCTGAAGTAATAAATTAAAAGAAACCCATTATCTGGGTTGCAATGCAGCTCATTCTTCTTTTGAAAGCTTGACATTTACAGTAGATGAACTCAAATATATAAACATTTCCCACTTTTACTAATACAACTTATCTCCTAATTCACTTCAACCACAAATGATTTTAAATAGCTAATAGATCTTTGGAATCACTTTTATTTGCACTTCTGGAATAGTCATCTCATGCCCTAATATATCTGCAGTAAAGGAATATGTCCAGAATACAGTTTTAACCAAAAAATAATTAAAATAGGAGAAATATTTGGAACCATTCTAGTAAGATTTTTATATGAAAGCTCTTTCTGCAGGAATAAAAGGTTGCACTCAGAAGTTAAAAACCACCTCAAAATTTTTTGCAACAGACTGGTCAGGAAAAAATTAAAGTTGCCTGACTTTAAAAAGTTATCTGCTACTTGTTTGTGATAGATCCAGACCGCTTCCTTCCATAGCAGGCTTATATGGGGAACTAATTATGAGGTTGGGAAACATTGTGCTACTATTCAACACATTGAAGTTCTACTCTCATAGGATTTAGATGGAGGAAGGAAAAATAGGGACTACCACATGCATTCACATGGAAATTATCCACGCAGATCAGAAGACTAGCACAGTCACTGATAAACATCTCAGCAGTAGAACACAGCATGACAAGAGCATAGCAGACAGGGTGGAAGAGTTTCTAGCAGAGCTGACTAGGAACTAGAATTCCAGTCCTAGGGAAAATCCCAATACAGATTTTTGTCCCATATTACAACAAAACTACCATTTCAGATTTTCCTCACATTAACAGTTATGAGATCAGTCACCGGAGAAAAAAACATTCTGTTCCTTTTCGTTTTCACATTAAGCTCTTGGTCCTTCTGTATTTCAGTGAGAACAGCATTTGGGTGGTTTTGGCCCTCTTTTCTTCAAAAGCCCATGCCCCATCTAGATCCTCCCTTGTAAGCCATAGCAGTCTGTGACTGCAAGAGGAGAAGCAGTGAGCCCCATGCAGATGAAGCACCTAGGAGAATGAAGGGAGCTCTGATTGCAATAGAAATCAATTAGCATATAAGAGATTAAGTGCAAGCCCAGAAGCCTTTAATGAAGGCCCAGGTAGAGTCTGCTTGCACTACATCCCTATCTACATACTCATCCTGTGTGTGTGCCCGTGTCTAACTTTTACTGCCAGATTAGCTCGAACAACAGGGTTTTAGAACTGGGTTATGATTATAGCAAAGTGGAGGGAGTGTCAAAAAGTGGAAATATGTCACTTACTGTATTCTTGTCTCAAAACCTTATGGCTTGCTACCGCAGAAGGAGGCAAGGGAGCTGGCAGCTAACAAAGTCTTCCATTGTGAAAGGAGTGACAGGTCTAATCATCATTTCTGCTTCAGAAATTTTTAAAATGCAGTATGTGAAAACATGCTGACCCTTGGGAAATAAGTGAGGCTGTTAAAAATAAATAGGTTCCAGCTTTTCAGGAAGAACAGATTCACTACAGTGACGTAAAAACACCCAGCAGCTTGTCCCAGCCGTTTCCCATGAGACACTGATGATTTAGGAAGAAACAGCAGCTCACACAGCTGCCTGGAAATTTAAATGGTAGGATGTTACTTCTTGAATCTTTTATTTTTAACACATCTCACCTTTGACACTGTGACAGTATCTGCACAATCCCTCTATATCCTCAGAAAGACCCTTTGAAGATTTAAGAAAAAAAATAACCTTAGTGGAGCATCCATCCCCATATGTCTTGGAATAAACTACATGACACTAGTAGCCTTAGGAATATCCTCTTACTGTTGGAAAAAAATAATTCATAAATATTTCCTATTATTCATTTGAGGGTTTTAAATTTTCTGCTGAAAGGCACGAGTCCCAAGCATGTTTTGGATGTTGTGCCCACAGACTTGCCAGCAGAGGCCCACTGCTGCGGTCTGACGTGCTGGTGCACAGGGATGCAGCACATCGGTGGCCTGAGCCAAAGCAGGCTCCAGGTCAAGAGTGAAAAAGTTAGTGCTGAAACAGAAGTTTCTCTGTGAATGGACTTACTGATTAGCAGCCACATCTACCAGTTACAGCAGATTACATCTGTGATAGTATAGCTGCAGGTTTGATAGTGGCACATAAAATCTCTTAATTTCAAAGCAGACGTTTGCATCTTTAATTCAGAGCAGTTCACTAGGGGCCCAGGTGGAGACTGCAGGGGTGAAGTATTAAGTCATTTTAGTTAGGGAGCTATTTCTTCCAGTAAACATTTTATGATTTTCTCCTCCATTAATTCATCAGGATCTAATTCCTTTACAGTTTCCTTCTTGTGTTTCCAACTCACTCTTTCCATTCCCCAAAAATCCTGTTAAATCCTAACCATCGCTTTCCATAAAACAGAATGCACAAATTACTGTTTGTTTATAAAAAGGGCCATAGGGATTACATTGCTGGACCAGATTCTTTACATTTCAGCATGTCTTACCACCCCACTTGCAGTCTTACTGCAAGTGATGTTTACTCATCTACAAGAAAAAGGAAATAGCTGGTTGGTTTTACCTCTGCTCCTACAGAACTAAAGACAAATGTTTGTAAGCATTAACAAAATATTCATAAAAAATATAAAGCCATACAAGCATAAGTCCAGAAACTGAAGGAAAACCATCCTCCCCAAAGGCTCTCCTTATTGATAGATAAGGAGTCAGATAAATTACCTCAGACAAAATCCATAACCTTGTCATCTTGCTATTTGCCCTGAATAGTATATACCCATTTGCTGGACCAGTCATAGAAACCTATTCTACAGACCAAGACCTTTCACAGAAAATAGTCTCTTCAGAGAACTCCTGGTGGCAGCACCTAATAAGAATGAGAAAAAGAAGCTTGGAGGCATATTGAAGTTGCACAGCTTTGTGGGGAAACCCTGTGATGTTTACAGAACAGGGGTTACACACTCAGGCAGGTCATCATAGGCTCAGTGAATAGGAGAGCGCAATAGCCACACAATCCTGTGATTTCTACCCAAAAGAACTTTGCTTGGCTAATTCACCACCACTTAAGATCTTGCCTTCTCATACCTCTCACAGGAAGATCTACATTGTCTGCAGTGACTGCAAAGGCTTGTTGGCCTAAAGAAAACTGCAAGTAGTTCTCAGAAGAAATCAAACACAACAGGAAGGCCATCAGTCTTGCTGTTGGCTTCAGCGTGGCCAAGGCTTTCTTTTTTTTTTTTTTGCTCACCAAGCAACACCAGAAACCAGAAGCAAGACGTCTCCGTAACTGGTCTCACTCAGAAGCTGCTCTACAAGCAGCACAGCTAGAAGAGTCTGGTTTCCTGCTGGTATGCCAGGAGCATTACTTCTCCAACATCTTTCCTGGCACCAGCCCAGCCTCCCCCTGCATCCACCCAGCACCCTTTGGGGTGAGCAGCAGCCCATGCCGTGACAGTCACCCGTGGGCTGGCTACCACACAGGATCCTGGGCTACCCCTTCTCCTCGGCCAGCTCCTCACGTCCCCCAGGCTAGTGGGAGTGTAATGGGCTTTGAAGCTTTCTTTCAATACTGGCGGAAACTGAGCAATGGGGTTAAAAGCTATGAGAGGGGACTGGGGATGGATAAACAGACAGTGAGCTCACATGTCTTGTTTTCTTAGCAATTCAGGCTAAAAAGGAACATTTTATATACACACATATATAAGGAGGGGGGGGGGGTGGGGTGGGGAGGTAACTGGCAAAATCCTCAGTATTGGAAGAGGTTTGGCCTTCTCTCAAGAAGCCAACAGCCTATTTGAAGTTAGCGGGTGTGTTTTTTCCTCTGGTAATGACTTTAACAGTGTTCTTACTTTTACTAGCCACACTGGGCACTAGTCCATCTTACAGACTGAAGCTCTCAGTTCTCCAAGCAACTCTGCAAACCCAATAAGATTACCCCCTGAATTCAACCAGAGATGCCACATTCGTTCCTGACATGCCCCTGTTGCTGGGGGGGGAGAAGGCCAACCTGAATCAGAACAATCTCCCCAGCAAAGACAACAAAATCACTATTTGAAAGTGCCCCTTGTTTTGCCCTGCTTCAGGTGGAGGCGTTCCAAATCCACTGGGATGGCCATTAATTGGAGCAATCCAAATCTAAGGGCCTTCGCTGGTGCTAGATGCCAAAGGAAAATGTTTTCCAGGCCTTCGACACAGCTGGAGCATTCAGCTTTGGGAAGTCTGGCTTTGATTCACAAAAGGGCGTAAATGTCACAACACTCACTACTGGGGCCCCTGGCCTTTCTGATAAATTATTGGCTCATCAAATCTCTAATGTGGAGGTAGGAGGCAAATAAGTGGGTCTGGGATCTGTTACTAAATTGGAATTGAAAAAAAATAGTTGGAGGATGAATAATACACCATTCCTTTTATTAATTTTGAAAAGTTTACTTTTCCTGATTACTTTAGATTAAATGTATTCCCAAAACAAATCAAAAATCCCAAACTTAAAATAGAAAATTCAGTCCTTTCAGGATTTTTTTTTGGAGACAATAGAAGCCGTATATGACATTCAACATGACTTCATGGCTAATTCCATCTAGGCTGATCTACAAGAACATGAAGAAATTCCCTCTGTCATAACAAAAAGATGTTGCTGGGGCCAGATCTCCTAAACTTATGTATACTTGTTCATCCCAAATGGTTACTTCTTCTGAAATTACTGGTATTAGGGCTGACTGGATGCCAAAACTCTATAGTTTGTTATCCACTTCATCACACAAGCAAGAATTCACAGCTTACTATCTCTCACAACCATTTAACCCCCCTCCCACCCCAAATTAAATGAAGATGCAGAGGTAACTCAACGTTATCTGCTCTGGGCCAGCAACTGTGACAAGCTCCACTACTTGTTGTGTCACTTATGCAGCACATGATCTTCATGCAGCTTTCATGCCCAGCTGCCCTGTTTGTAGAAGTTGACACCTATTTTATAACACTCAACATCACTCAGAACAATGCTAGGTAAAGGCTGTCAAAATTATTCTATCCTCAGCTAATCATTCAGCCTTAAACTTGCCACTAAGTGGGAAATAGCCCTCAGAAGTTTGTTATCTTCTGTTTACATTTAATAGATGATCCATTTAATAGATTTAATAGCTGAACCATCTACTTGAACAAAAATTTTGAGTCCTCATTAAACAAAGTGTACATGCAGTGGTTGCATAAAACATACCCATTTCTTTTTAGCTTTCCCATCTCTAGGCAAATTTGAGACTTCCAAGTTGCCAGCTATGTTTTACGTAAATGGCACTCAGGAAATGCAAGATCTGCTCTATTGTGTTGCAATTGCACTGTTATCCAGCTCAGATTTCTTTCTGTATTATGCTGTCAATGAATCTGCCTCGGGAAGAAGGCACCTGCTGTTTCTGTATGAAGTTTTTGTATTTACAAACAGGGACTGAAGCCAAGCTCTGATGCTCAAGTCCTTATAAGCACTTAGACACCTGGGTGAAAAAGCAGTGTTTGGATTTGGGGTACTAGGAGCTTTTATGTTTGTGCAGGGAAAAAAAAACACAATCAAAAAGATCATAATGGAATATTCTTCATGTAAATCCCCATTTTCCTTTGAATCCGATAGAAGAATCAAGTCTCTTTTCAGAAAGAATATTACACAAATTCATGGTGTCCATTTGGAATGTAATACGAAAATTTACTTTTACGATTAAAGAACAAAGAGACCAGAGTCATTCCCCTACATCAGACCCATTCACTTCAGAAAGGAAGAAAGAAAAAATTCAATAAGCACTTATGAAATAACTTCTTAACTGAGTGATTTCTTTTTGACTCCACTTAGCTTTTGGCTCACATCCTGCAGCATGAATGTTTACATCATATACAAATCACCCTCACAACTTTCAAATGCTTATCTTTTTAAAGCCCAATAAGTGAAAGATATACATATATTTAAGTTTCTTTTAAAGTTAGGGATGAATGATTAATCTGTAGTACAGGAAGCAAGCCTGTTAAATCTCATTTCAACATGCTAAAATTAATGTATTTAGTTAGCTCTGCATGCAGTGGATAACCAAGATGATCGTCATCAGGTGAACAGATGTGGTAAAATGAATTCCACCAGGATACCACAAACCAAATGACACTTTTCCAGTCAATGCCAGCGTGCATTGACTGTAAAAAGAGTGAAAAACAACAATATAGGATAAACTCCAAACTGTACAATGTTTTTATAAGCTATATCCTCACATAAGCTCAGTGCTTCTGGTATTAGTGAATGAACAGCAGATCTGACTTTGTACCACTTACACAACAAGTTTAGTTTTATGCAATTTTGTAGTTATTTGCCTTTTGAATCGCTGAGTTTCTTGCCTTCCAAGAGATAGCTGCCCTCTTTTTCTCACCTAAAATCCCAACCAGACCTGATATCTATGTGCATTTATTGCTGCAGTACTGAACTTACAAGTCAGCCCCGAAGTGCAGCAAGGGTTGTTATTAGAGACCACCTTGAATTAGACTCTTTTCATGAATATAAATGGAGAAGCCTTAAGCTGTGCCTAGAAAAGGCATGCTTTCAATAGACACAACTTTATTAATCTTCCTTGAAGAATGTCAGCTATTACAAAAACATCTAAGAATGATTCTTAGGTATTTTTTGCTGTTGTTACAAATAAAAAGGAATGCAAGGTACAGAAATACTGAATTCAGCCTATCCACTTGCCAAAGGGATTATCATTGTACTGTCATTAACTGGCTTATCACTGGTTACTGCAGTTGGGAAAGAAGGGAACGGTAACTCCCTCCCACATCACCCAGTAGGTTCAAGTTCCCCCTGAAAACACACAGAACTGCTGACTTGATTGCAATCTTGCCTGGAAACCTCAGTCCTGAATCAGGCAAACATCAGATAGGTGTCCTTCCAACACAGTGCTGAAGGCTGATAGCAGTTTACAAACACTGAGTATGCTTACTCCACAAAATCTATACTCCAGTGTTAATAATCCATACAGAATATACATACAGCTCCTATTGTTATGACCAATATGATGGTTGCTTTGGCTTAGCCATCAGCTGATCTCATGACTTCTACTCCAAGCTGCAGAACTAGCCCAGAGTGCAGATCCAGCCTGGACAGTTCCCCAGCTTGTGAACAAGAGATGCTGCAGGAAAGTGGAAAACAGACTGAAAATAGCTGAACACAGAGCTATTTTTCACCTCCTATAGAGAAGGCACAGGTAGTTACCAAGCCACTACACAAGAGGTGAGCATCGCTTCCTTTTGCACCCTTATGCATCAGAGAAGCACAGGCAGTGTGCTGCATGTTCAGTGTGTGCCAGCAGTGCTCCAAGCATATTGAGGGGAATCAGCCCCTCCTGAGCTTCCAGCCACAAACACAACCTCACCTTTAGGTCCTAAAGGCACCCAGCTTGTCACAAGGGACCCAGCTCTCCAGGATGGGCTACCTGTGTGCATGCTTGCACATCCAGCTTTGCATGCAAGGAACTTTGGGGACAAACAAGAAGGAACTAGCTTAGATTTACACATCTTTATTTATGCAGCCACTGAGTGCAGACTGTAGCTTGCTGTCTTTGATCTAGACACCTAGATATTATAGGAATCCTGCTTTATGTGTCAAAGCAGGCATTCAGGATCTCACTCCAAGAACTTTGGAATCAATGGGGGCTTTTCCATTTCCTGTAAACTCATTTTATAGAAGCTATCACCAGAAAGGGAGCCTTTAAATCAAGGATATGCTTCTGTTAACCTGAATATCCAAAACCTCAAGTCTCCAAAGATGGAGACTCCACAACCTCTCTGAACAACCTGCTCCACTGCTTGAGCACCTTCACCATAAAAGTAGCATGATATTTTGGTTGTTTGCTTTCAATTATGTTTAAACAGGATTTCTTGTTTTTAAACTTTGCATCCACTGCATCCTGACTTCTGGATTTTCAGTTCAGGAAGTTCAGCAAATGAAAGCTTGCATCTCTAACAAAAATCCTTGCCTATTCTTCCTATGGGTCTCAGCACCAGAGGAATGGCTATCAGAAAAGCACTGGAAGCTAAGCATAACAACACTGCAGAAGGTATGATCACTTCAGAAGCATGTCTTCCCTCCCAGGGCACATCTGCAGAACTGTCACCACCTGCACACAACTGCTAATTCCAGCTCCACCCCAAGAGGCTCTTCATATTTCTGAGTGCCAGCTGCCTACATGTCAACAGATAAACCACCCTTCCTTCAGCCTCTCCATAGCATAGTATGTGTGTGGCAGCGCTGCCTCCTGAACAAGATAAAGCACTTTACTCTGTGACAGTATGTCAGAACTTGAGCTTCCTAAATTCCCACAATTTGGAAATTCCACATGTAAACAAATACCAGAATTGTGAGCCCAGAATATGCCTAATATTGGTGCTACTTTAATTTTCTTGAATGTTGTAACCCCTTCTACGTTGGAGTAAGAGCTTGCATAGGGAAGGATTCGGCAGCAGGGAGAGCTTCCACGTCATTTTAGGACTGAGAATACATCAGCAGAACAGTTTTTCATCAACTAAACAAAATATCCTGCTTGCCTATGGAACTTCTACCAGATTTCCTTTGGCATTGCAGTTATAGTCCCTGAAGCATATTCCAACATTTTTGTCATTTGATCAGTCCTGCACAATTTACTTGATAGCAGCTGTGTGCACTTTCTTCATACTTTCCTCCCAGTGCATTAATAGTTCTGTTCTTTGAGAGCTTTCCAGGGGGTGTGAAAAATGTCTTTTGTTTCTTCCTTTTCTTACACTCCTCCCACACTTTAACATGGTGAGCTTTGCTTCTGCCTAATGAAAACCATCCAAGATACACCTTTAAAAGACAATAAGATTCTGTAACTGTTCAAAATTTGGAAAAAGGATATTTGCTTCTGCTATGAGAGACCAGAGCTGAATGTATGCTCTGCCACAAATATACAATTTAACCTCAGCTGAGCTTACCTGGATCCTTGCCTAATTTTTCCTGGAGAAGTATTGAAAGTATACCTGAAGATTTATTGGGATGAAGCAGCTTTATATCACAAGCATTTTCCTAGTATAACTTAACACATTTTTGAGATTTCCAAACTTTACAAAAAGATAATAGAAGGTGGCAATAAAATTTGTTTTTTCAAAACAGATACAAACTTAAAATGGCAGCTGACATGTTGATTTCAGTGATGCTCATACTGGGACAAATCAGAAAAGAACAGCAGTGGAAACGAGCACATCACCTGTAGAGTTATGCTCACTAAGAGTCTTCCTCACAGAGGTTACACAGCTGGGGACTGAGATAAAGCAGAAGGAATATTGCAAGCAGCGTGCATCTTGCATGGTAGAGTCAACAGATTGTAATGTGGGCTATTCCTGCAATTGTTGTACGTGATGAGTTCTCCAAATCACACTGCAGCTTATTAACCAGAGAGGAAGGAGAACAATGGGAAAATTGTTAATTTGTGACCCAAATTCCATACACTTCTTAAACCACCTTCCCCTCGAATGAAATATCTGAAAGCAATATCCTGGCATGAGTTTAATCAAATTTAAAGTAACACAGGCTAATCTTCTGAGGCCTGTTATGTCTGTGAAAAGTTATTTCTTTCCTTAAGGCCTGCTTCCCTTCTGGAAGTCTGTAAGTCATGAAATGAGCAAGCAGCAGGGTCTGGGGCAGTAAATACAGCATTGTCCCCCCCATCCCACCCCCGCCCAAGGTCTGCTTGCTGCCTCCCCAGAGGATACCCCACCAAATTCCACTAATAAAACAGCTCTTATTTTCCTTGGGGATAAAGGGTAATGAAAGAGAATGGTTGATATCGGTGGTAACTATCACAACAAACAGACATTATAAGGCTTTGGCAGGCATTTTCAAGTACGGGAACCAAAAGTTGAGCACTATGGTTTGAGGAGTTCAGTTTACAGCACCATTTTTTTCTCTTGCTTTTTTTAAAAATACATTTTCCTTAGCATATGGATCCAGTGCTGATCCACATCTGGATTTCTGGTTAACTGGAATTTCTGGAGAGTTCCTAAAAGCCCTCTTGTGCTTCCCCTTCCCCGCCCCCCAGCTCTCCTTACCCACAGAGCAGGATCTGCTTTCTTTCTTTACGCTCTTTTCTGTTTTTAAAACAGCCAGTATCACCAGCAGAACCTGCTTTGTGTTTGTTTCCATGCTTTTCCTTCCAGGAAAGAAGGCTGGCTCCCATTAAACCTTGCTGACACTGGAGCAGCCAGGTATCCCATTGGGTACTCACTGCATTTGCTTGAAATCCCTCCATGCACCAAGGCTCAGCAAGGCACAACAGCCAATTGCCAAATGCATCTGTCTTGCTGTTTTCAAATTTAAGAAGCAATTCATACCTTAGGTCAAAGACTGCATCCAAGTACTATCAAATCTGCCCCTTCATTCTTAGCGTAGTCATCAAAAAAAATGCACCTCGAAACTCAAAAACTGTTAAAGAGGAATGGAGATGCACATGGAAGACCTGACTTTTGTCTTCTTCCATACATCTGCTTCGAGGACTCATCATTCTTCACATTAATCCAAGTGTGAAGAATGTCAAGGGTGGCATAGGTTTGCCACAACACTGTGGACAATTTAAAACAAAATCAAATCTTCCACAATTTGGACCTATCATAGCTGCAGACTCAGCTTTTCGCTGCTTTCAGTGAGATCCCACACAGAACAGATAACCAAGGTCAGTCCCCTGTGGAACGGGGAAGGTCATTCCCAATGTCTTTGCTCAAACTACCATCCTTGCAGTGGAACTTTCTGCATACATGGTTCTCCCTCCCATGAATCTTCCTTTTTTCTTTCAGCTCCAATTTCTGGGCTTTCTGTCCTGTTATTTCCCCCTAGGCATCATGCTATTTGAGCTTCTCCTTCCCTCTCCTGTTCCCTTGCAACCTGCTGAGAGCACTGCAAGAAGAATTATAGCCAATTCATTTGCCTGCCTGCCAATTAGAAGTATACTGTGTCAGAGGCAAGTGAGTAAATACCAATAAACAATATGACAGCTATTGACCCTCAGACAGTTTTCAGTGCTTTCCACTTTATTAAAATGAGGTATTAATAGAACAGATACGTTTCACAAGACATGGCACTGTAGTACTTTGAATCACAGAGCTGACTTTTAGAGCCAGAAAAACAGATTCTTCAACACGCTTCTTATGCCAGATACTGTTAAATCATGAAGTTTTGAGGGCATTTTTTCTAGTATTTTTAGCAATAAAATAGTCACACTTGTGAGTAGATAGTCTCTTAACTCATTCTAATATTTGATTATGAATACCTGGGACAGGAACCAGTTCATAATGTTTCCATACCATGTAGCATCACAAAGCCTCCAGGTCTAGACTCAAGTACGAGGTCCTTTTGTAAAACACAATAGTTTAGCAGACACTATGTCAACAGATGCCTTCAATGTAAATAGAAGAAACAAGTCTCTCTTCTAAAGAGTTCATGATAGAAGACCCCCAGCCCCACATGGTGCACAGTGCCAAAGAAATTCTGCTTGCCCAGAAACATTTTTATTTGAAGAAGGCTCAATATCGGCACAGAGCACAACTGCACACTTCTCAGTGAGGTGCTGGAGCATAAACAGACTACAACTTGGAAAAGGCAAGCAATCAGACATATGGTCTCATGAAAAGTTATCTATCTCATGTCACGCATTGTTGGATATTTTTAATGCAAGGCAACAATTTGACATAATTCAAACTCAAGCAAGTTAAATCTGTTCAGCAAGCTCATATTTAATATGTAATATGAGTTGGTAGTTGTAGAAGCACGAATGCAGTGATTTTCTCTTGCAAAGATATGACCTTATGCTGCATCCATTTCTTTTTCTTTTGAAAAAAAAATCGCAACAATTATTTTCACTTACTCATATTTGAAAGTTCATCCCCAAAATATGATAGCTGAATTCCTGGAGAAAATCCAAACACAGCTCTAAGCTGTGCAACCGAGCATGAAGTGAGAAAGGTATCAGCACCCCAAAGCACAAGCACTAACTCATGCTCAAACCAGGGCCATGTAACAGAGCAGTCTCTTCACAGCGGTAAAAGCAGGCAAGTTCTAATATGTGCCAGCATGAGTAAATAACAAGTGCAAAGCCTAATGTGAACAAGGTGCTGTACTGAAGGATACTTTGTGAGCTTCCAACAATGAAAGACTGCTCTTTTCTTCCAAAATTAAACTATAGCAAGTAATTGAGTCAGGACATCTTGCTGCTTCCTGGCTACTGCTTTTAGATAAAAGAAAATATTTTCTCTTACTACCCCCATGCTTTATGGGAAGTGCACACGGAATGTACATGAAAGAATGTTCCTATTAAAGGAGGATGCTAACACCAACTAACTACCAGAAGACCAAGGTTTCCCTTCAGAAATGTTGTACCTGTCCCTCCAAAACTCTCCTTTAAAGACCCCAGACCTTTTCTAAAAACCTTGTCTTGCGCTGTGGGACACAGAAAACCATGCAGTATTTTCATGCCACCTATTCAGGAATTTTACCAAGAGCTTTCTCCCTTGCATAAACACTGCTGGACTCGCACCTTCAAACAGCCACTTCAAAGCAGCACGTCCTGTAGCCCCCAAAAGTGCAGCTCATCGTTGCCCGGCAGTTAAGTGAAGCACTGCTTTATGCCCCAGCCCAGCCATACTTTCCAGTGAAACCCTAGTGTAAGCAGTAATTCTCTAGCAAGGCACAGATAATAATTTCCCCAAAATTTAAAGAAAAGCATGTGGTTAACAGACCCCACTAATAATGCAGACAAAAGGCTGCACTCAGTGCTACCAAGCAGATTTAACTTACATGTGTAAAAAAACTTCCAAGCCATGACTCTCTCTGGAATAGCGATACATGTTGCAAAACTTCCATTGCTTCCCTGTGTACGTGCTAAACAGATTAAAGCAAGTCACACACTAGGTAAACCATGACTGCCTCACTGTGGATTAAAGCAAAGACTGCTTGCATTAGATCACTATTGCCACTGAAATACAGGAGCTTTTTCTTTTGCCCCTCTAAAAGATTGATGTTTTGTTCAGGTGAGCACTCCAAAGTATTTCTGACCATTAAAATACATACATTTTTAATAAAATATAGAATACTAGTATTGGCTGACAAATAGCTTGCAATAAATGAAGCTGAATAGTCAAGTTGATCTTGGCTGAAATCACAACCATGCATCTGAAGTGTCTTGAAGCTTGCATTTCTGATATATGTGGTTTTATTCAGAGACTTTGTTTTTAATCAATAAATTTGCAAAAGCTGTATTTCAGCTGTGATCGACTACTCTCCATTATACAACCACGTACTTGGAGATATTTTTAATACCAATACTTGCTATACCCAAGTTCACATTTCCTTCCTTTGAATTCTTATGAACTTCTCTTCCTTGGAAGCACAGTCTGGCTAAGCTCCAGCTCTGAACTTCCTGGAGGATTTGCTTAAACAAGTAATAGCTTGCATCTGATCAGATGGATAGCAACAAACCAGATTGTTTTCACAAGAGAATAGCATTCTAGCTCAGTGTGACCTTTGCACAACTTGGGACCCGCTTTGTATCTCACCTGAGTCTTTTGAGCCTAGTTCAACAACAACAACAACAAAATTGAGTTGCTATCACAGATTTGTTTCCAAATCTTTTACTGCAAGTTCTGTAGCATCCCACACTGTATACAGTAAACAAAAAAAATGCTTTGACAAAGCAAGGATATCTTGTACAGGAGACACTGGTACCTTGTGGCATACTGAACACTTTATTTTATGCTGAACCATGGCATTGTAGCTGGGCTTTGTTTAGTTACTTTAGTCATTCCATACATAATTTCAAAAGAATCAGAGTGATCTGAATTTTGCCGAGTACAGTACTATTAAACACATCCTTGGCAATCCATGCGTATGCCTTCTGTATGGACACAATCTGGTTACCAGATGCAATATTTACCTAGCTAGATCAGCAGCTATAGCTGCTGGTTGTCACACTTGTATCTAGTTACTGAAAAATTACCTCTACTGATACATATATACACTATGCTGCTCAATCAAAAGAGGTTTTCATCAAGTTTTATATGCTACCTGTATTAATGGAAGTGTCTGAGGAATATGTCATTTATTCTGCTATTATACGTTATTTTCTATCAGATCTTTTGGACACAGATCCCCGAGTTAAACACCCATTTTTTTGCTCCTTCATTTGGGGAACCATTTATGTAAGCCTGCATTTTCCCTCGATTTTGGGATGTGAGAGCTCCCTATGGAAGGGAGAATCCAAAACAAGACTGCTCTGTTGCAGAACTCATCATAAAGTATTTTATTTTGAGCATTTCTGTTTAAAATTTAGAAGCCATGCCCAACCCAGGAGCCTTGGGAGGGTGCTTGGCCATGCTGGGGTCAGGAGCTGTGGCCTTCCCAGTGCAGGAGCACCTTCCTCCCCACATAGCCACCTGAAGACACCAGGCACAGTCCCCTCCAGGGCTTTGCTTGTTCTTCATCCCCACACCTCCATTTCATTGAGACATCATTCCTCAAGCAATGAAACAAGAGCTGTTTTATCAGTGAATTCCCTCCCTTATTGACTTGAGTTTCCATCCCCTTGACCTGGCCCCATGAGCTATTTAGCTGGAGTTTAAAAAACATCAATAAGTTTCAAGTTCACTTGATGCACAACTTCCAACTGCTCATTAAAAGGTCTTGTTTCAGCAAGAAAGCATATAAATAAAAAAAATGGTTGGATGGATGTATAATGCTTTTTCAACCCTATAACAAGGCACTAAAGGCTTAGAGAAAGGTTGTAGACAGAAGCTCTGGAGTGATGCAGAAAGCAGGGCAGAGCAGCATTAGGAATACCTTCAGTTTAAGCACTCATGGAATATTTGTCCAGAGCCAATTTCTCTTCCTCAGGCTCTTTTCCAGTGTCTGCTGCTTCTTATTAGCATTATGGAAAGACTCAAGAAGTAGCTTGTCTTGTCTTCACCCAGGACAAGCCTGAATTTTAACAGCCCCAGTGCAAAGTGATGGGATAAATAATCTCAGCTGCAGTAGCCCCTGAAACTCACAGGCTGATGATTAGCATTTCTCTCAAGCCATATGAGACAGTTGCAGCTTTATTTTGAAATTAAGGTGACTTATTTGCAGAGAACAGATGGGGGGTAGGTAACCTCTCCTCAGCAACACTCATGCAAGGAAAACTGTAAATCCAAGTCTTTGCCATGACCTTTGGTTTTGCTTCTATTTACTTCAGCCTCACTGAAGTCAGTACCCTTTTGCAAACAGGTAACATCCAGGTAGTGTGCCTCACATCATGGCTGCTTCCTCACCTTAAGTCTTCATGTTCACATGCCACTGAAACTGAGAAACAGGTTCAAAACCCTTAGGACAATGCCAATCAACAGGCAGCCAGTAAAGCCCCACCACTAAATGGTAAGAGTTGTGCCAAGTGGCCAGAACCTCAAGGTTTGATGTGGGAAGAGGAGGAGAGAGAAGTGTGCTTGAGGATCCCTTTTTGTCCTTTGATCTTGATGCTCACAAACACATTTCTTGGAGTAACTCTTACAAGCTGTGAAAATTCACTTTTAATTTTACACCTTTTCAGTCATATAAGTAGCAATCAATTCATAAGCAGCACTGCCAATAGAAAGACAATTAAAGTTTTGTACGACCAAGGTGCTCCATCCCTGAACACACACATGCCTTTCCCACATATGCAAAGCATCTGGGGCTGAAACAGCTCCTGGAGGAAGCCTGGGGAGGAAACTCTAACATTACAAGTTGAAGCCACAGAAAGAGAAGCTATTCTTCACAGCAGAAGGATACAGACATCTTTTCCTGCTCTTAAGAAAAAAGCAAATGCATAGTACAAGAACAATACTCTCTCACTGATTTTTAAATAAATCTCACTCCAAAGACATTTTGACCTGATGTGCCTTGCTCTGTCCTGTGCCTTGCTTTTCTCCCAGCCCTCAAGGCAGAGCCTGCTCTGGGAATTATAACAGAAGGATTTTCAAAGAAATTTGGTTGCTGTTGGAATTCCTACCCTGGTTTTCCAGGGAAAAGGGGTTCAGTTGCCTGTCTCCACACCTCACCCCCTTAAAAGCACAGCACATGTGGCCAGCACAGAACAGCACCATGGAGAGGATGCAGAGGTGAACCAGAGGCACTAAAAAGCAGGGAAAAAAAAGGAACAGAAATGCACGGGCAGTGGGATTTCAGTGCTTGGGCTGCTTTGGGCATCCCCTGGTGGCACGGAAGGAGCCGAGCTGCAGAGAAGCGGCTGCGGGCGCGCCCTGGCGGCGGAGCGGGGCCGGGGCCGGGTTCGTGCAGCCGCCGGGCTCAGCCTGCACAGGGATCAAATACAATATGCTTGCTAGTAGCAAGTGTCAGTTCCCCCATCCCCAAATTCAGTGACATCAGGAGTAACGCACTATTGTTGAGGCCAGAAAGAAGCCTAAAAAACTTTCAGGGACAGGTAATGAGGGTAATGAGTTAGAAAGCTTCATCACAACACAGAATTTGAAGCAGGGTACGGCTGCAGGAACTCTTCCCTACCCCCACACATCACCATATCACATCACTTGGTGAGATGGTGCAGCTGCCTTCTGGAAGAGCAGGAGTCCCACTTCCCAGACAGCAAGAAAAACCTGCAGGAGCAGTGCTGGGAGTCCACCTGGGTGAGGAGCACTCCCTTCTCCTCCATCCATCGCACTGCTCTCACTATTAAATCTGAAATGCTTTTTTTACAAGCTGGGAAAGCCCCCTGGGTAGCACTCAGGAGTCCAGAGGGAAAGCCCTTGGTCCTGGCAGAGTCAGACCCGAGCACCCCAGCCCCAAGGAGTGCTTCAGTCTCCTTGCATGGCTTTTTGAGTCCAGGCAGGCTGAGAGGCACAGAGAAAGGACACCTCTCAAGTGCAGTTCATTTGGAGGAAGTCGCCCAAAGCAGAAACATTCACGTAACAGAAATTCACATTTATTGCCAGGTTTCAGGATGCAGAAGGATGGCACCAAATCCTGACTGGTGCAAGTGGCCACGCTTTGCTGTGCACAAAATCCTACCCAACTAAACACTGTCCTCTGCCCGTGGACAATCTCCACTCCTTAAAACTCCAGTCAGAAGATTTAAAAGGACAAGAGAAATGGCATGAAGCAAAGTTAGATGGGATGGGGATCTCAGCAGAGCAAGCCTGGAAGTGCTGCCGCAGGGACTGTGCGAGAAGTAGCCACGGGAAGGAGCTGCAGCACTTACATCGGTACGGCAGCAAAGGCAGCCAACACAGCGCCCACAGCGCCGGCAAAACCGAAGTTCGCGATCTTGCAGTTATTTATTGTACAAGCACTTTTCAAATCAAGTTTTTTCCCATCAGTATTAAAACACTAGAAAATTTACGGAGAGCTCAGATGCTAAAACGCAACATATCAACAGGAGGGGACAAAACAAAAGGCAGCAAGTGACAGCCAAACCCGAGGGGCAGCCTCCGAAGCTGTTCCCATTCCCAGCCCCGGGTTTGTCCCGGGGGCAGCAGCCCCGCGGCGCACGGCAGACGGAGCCGCTCACCCGGGGACACGTCCCTGTCCGCCACCCCCAAAACGGGGGCAGTCCAAAGACGGGGTTACACGCAGCAGGAGGCTTCCTTCTTGGGGAACAAGGAGCAACCCCTTGATATGAAACCAGTCCAAGTGGCTTAGGCAGTACTGCAGGCTCCCCGAGTGAGCACAGCGTCGGCCAGGACTCACTCAATGTGAATCCCCACATGAAGCATGGGGGGAAGTGTTTGGGTCTCTACTGAAACCAAATTTGAAGCTTTCAGTGGAGAGCAGGTGAAGTTTGCCTTATTTAATACCTAACAACAGAAATTTAGCAATGACCAAAAAAAAAAAAAAAAAAAAAAAAAAAAAAAAAAAGGAGAGACTTCCTTAATCTGGCAAATTACCAGGCTGAGAGAAGGCTGTCATCTGTGCACTTGCAAGAAGAGGCATACCAAGATTAGTTTAGCTGTGATTGCTGTCAGCGGTCAGTTTAAAAATACCAATCCAGCCTCCTGACAGGCAGTTTTCCAATTGCTACCATTTTTTTGGCAGCCAGCATGTTTGCAGAATCCCTGCTGGCATCCCCTCCCAGCGACCACCCTGCAGCTTCCAGAAACCTCTGCTTTGAGATGAGCACCATTCCTCACCTAGGCAGAAATATGTGCCATGTCAAAAAGGCAAAGGAGAGGTGGCTGCACACCCAGCTGCACAAGCCTGTCTCTTCACACAGCCTGGAGTGGGAGGTGGCACTTGCCTTGCACTCAAATTAGGGTCCATAGGGTCCAGCTGCTGGGTGGTGTTAGTCTGCTAGAAAACAACCCTAGCTAGGATAGTCCCTATGGCTCTCGTTAATTTTGCATTAGCATCTGCAGCACAAAACCCCAGTGACGCTGCTCCAGTGCTATTTCCGTGCCACATGGGGAGATCACCACAGTTGTTACAAAGCTACTCAGAAATGAAAAATTCTTTTTAAATGACAGATGCCAAGAAGTTATAGGGTTCATTTTCTTATGTTTCCCAGCTGGGTGCTCCCCTTCCACCTACACATCTCACCTCAGGCTTGGATTTCCCCCTTGACCTACATGGATCCCCACACTCCAGCTCCACAAGCATCCTGGCTGCAGCACCACAGAAAGGCGACACGTCTCTACTGCCAAAGGGGCCAGGAAAACGTGAGACTGGCCCATGCCTATCTTGCATTGTTGTTGCAAGTTCATTTGTGTCCAGACCAAAGGAAGAGGAAGAAGCCAGAAGTTTCCACTCACCGAATGGAAAGACTTCATTTCATCTTGTAGAGACACAGTGGCTACAGGAAATGCAAAATCCTGCTGCTGGGGCGAATGGAAATTTCTGCCTCTTCCCTCCCACCCACCAGAGTCAATTTATATCTGGGCAAAGTGGCAGATGATGGAAATTCATATGAACCATCCACATATTAATAAGAGAGAGGCTATCCTGGGTTACAGGTATTAAAATCATCTCACACAGGCCACAGGCATTGGGCATAGGTTCAGGCAGAGAATGCAGCAGGGGAAATGTCTTGGTATAACTCTGCTTCTCACATATCAAAACAGAAGCTTTCATGTGGGACATTCTCAAAATGTTTGAAGTTTCACAATTACTATCACTACTAGTGCATTGAGATGAAGGACGGCAAAGCGCATCACAAATGAAGTGTCACATACTCAATACCTACAACCCAACACTTTGAGTCAAACCTCTGCAAAAAGAGGCCAGTGGTTATGCAGGAGAGCTGATAGCTTCTAAATTAACACAAAAGCCACCAAGTTGAGCTCAAACTAAGGTAACTTACAGGCCTATTACAGTTTCTCTTGGAGGAACCTCCTCCCCAAGCAGCATCCAGCTTTCTGACACTGGGACAAGCACACACAGAGCCCCCAGCTCTCCACCATTGCCTCACCTCTGGGGGTGCCCTTTCCATCCCCAGCCCAGCCATTACTCCCCACCTACCTGCAAGCTCCAGGCTGCCTACTCCTGAGACAAGGGGCAAACTCTTGCCCACCCCTCGTACCCAGCTGTATCTGGGCTTCCCTCTCTCCACCAGCGAATCACCCCCCCCTGCCATCAGGGCTCTGCCTCCTCACCTGTGCCAGCCCTGGCAGCCCCACCTGCTTCTCCTCCTTCCCCAGGAGGCCATTGCTCCTGCCCTGGGGCTGTGCCACTCGTGTGTTGGCCCCACTGCCCCAGCACCAGGGCCCTGAAGCCCCTGTAGACCATCATAGACATAGATGTGTGAGCCTGTTGGCTCACACATCATCCCCTGCATTGGGATCCTGGATCACAAATATGAACAAGTGGGCAGGTCTTGGCTAGGAGCTGATGAATGTTCTGATTACCTTTCTGGATGCCCCATTAGACTTCTTCAGCCTTTTCCCCTTTCATTTTTTTTTCAGGTTACCTGTATAAACTGCCTAATTTTCCCCATGCTCACCTACACAATTTGTGTCATGACTGGCCCTCCAAGGAGAAGTCACTTAACATTATTCAGGGAGCTCAAGAGCTGCTCTGGAGCAAGAGGAAAGGGGAACCTGACAACCTTCATCTTGCTCTACTGTCTGCAGAAAAGCCCGCAGACCCTACGCACTAAGAGAAGAGAGGGAGAAACAGGGTTGCTGTGCCATTAGGGCAGAGTGGAAATTAGGGATATTACAGGGCTTCTTTTCATAGTGTTCATTAGTTTGCTTTTGTTCTTAGGAAGAAAGAGGAGGTACAATGTCGGGGCTGACAGAGAAGCTAACGGGAAGCAGGGCTTGGGAATGGTCACCTCTGAAAAGCAAATGAAACTCAAGCAGGTTAGCATAGTTGAGCTCGGGGAATAAACACATCATTTCTCCACCAGCATTTTTGTACTCAGAATCATGATCCAGCAGCAAACGTTTGTTCAGAGCTGGCCTGCTGTTGCACACTCAGCAAAGAGCAGACGTAGGAGGCATACTTTCAGAGGAGGTAGCAAGAAGCCACTTGACCTTACAGAGCAAACAATGTCACCACGAAGTTTGACAGAAATGAGAATTAATGATAGGGAACGGAAGGAGAAACCGATGCAGCCTTAGCTGAAGGCATCTCCACTCCCTTCCATCCCTCTGAACATCCCACACTACTGGCAAGGCCAGGGGTAATCCACAGTGCTTGGGGGGCTTATAGAGGTGCATCTCTCCCCCCAGCACCATTTCTCCTGATAGCCCTGCCTTCACAGGTGGCTTCAGCGGGGTGGCCGCTGTCCCCATGGGTACAGGGCTGAGATCTTTCTCCTAAATCACAGTGAGCATGCCAAAGGTCCTCTATGCCAGCTTTCTTCAATGAACAATTTTTAGGAAAAAACAGTAATTCTCAGTTGTCCAGATGCCACTGAAAGCAGTGTTACAGTGTCCCATGAGAAATTACTGGATGGAGGGACAAAAAGTTTGGCAAGTGAGTTACGGACCAGATAAGGGCATAGCTACTGGGGAAGGATCAGGGTGTTAGCAGAGGACTTGGGC
The DNA here is from genome assembly GCF_964035555.1 of Netta rufina. Classification (NCBI taxonomy): domain Eukaryota; kingdom Metazoa; phylum Chordata; class Aves; order Anseriformes; family Anatidae; genus Netta; species Netta rufina. The sequence goes on along the minus strand of NC_140125.1, from coordinate 47,620,143 downwards.
CTGTCTCAGTTTAGCATTCACATTAATGATTCGGTCCAGAAATTAAGAGGTCATTGATAAAATCAGAGATGAGGCTGAGAGATGTCTTGGAGCAATGGAAGTGGAATAAAGCTAATCAGGGTAAGAGCAAAGTCACAGTCAAAAGACTCATAAGAAGACTTGATGCTCCAAGATGGGCATTCATCAGCTGGGAATAGCTAAAGAGACTTGGATGACCACCACCATCCAGTCACTGATGTAACACTAGGTGACGAAAATGTGTTTTTCAAAGGCATGGAAGTGGCTAATTTCAGTGCAGTGTGGGAAGCATCATGCCATTGCATGGGCTCTTCTGCAATCCTTCACATCATAGCCCGCAGGCTCATGCCCCCCTCCATGGAGCCCTGCTGGCAGCAGAGGGACATGAGCAGCCCTGCACACCCCACTGAAAGAGGGGCAGAGGCATCACTGCCTACAGCACACATCAGCTTGAATGTTGCCTGGGGGGTGAACTAATTAAGCTGGGGACAGGCTTTGGCTCAAGAACAGATGGTCATGAGACAAATTTCAGCTGGCAGTTAAAACGTGGCTCCTAAGCATGGGGAAGTGAGGGGATTAAAACAGTTTCCCAGCAAAAGATGCGGACACCACTTACCATGAGCACACATGAAACACTCCCCAGAATCTTACTGAGTGCCTTTGTGACAAATCTTGGTGCCCTCAGCCAAGGCCTCAGTGAGGGGATGGTCCATAATTAAGGAACCAGATCCAAGAGACCCCTTCCAACTCTGCAGTGTGAGTCTGGTAACTGCATCTTATGGATGAATCATTGGAGTTGCTGGATGGACAGAGACAGTTAATTAGCTCACAAGCAGCAAGGAAAAGTAACCTCCTTCTGCAGCACAGCAAGACTGGCAGAGGAGAGGGAAAGGCAAGAAAAAAGCTGCAGTTTGCCCAGGGGGTGCAGGCAGTCATCCATCAGGAGGACACGAGCTCCCTGGTGCACATACCTGCTGTTCACATTTAAAAATGACTGCAAGCATAGTGCAACAGCGGGAGCAGCCAGCTCTGGCATCCCTTGCTGCTACACAGGGGTTTCCCAGGCATTTTGTGACTGCAAGATTACTGGTGGGTCCAAGAGGAGACCCCTGAGAAGAGGGAGAGCCTGCAGCTTCTATGCGTGAATATGCTGCTCCTCTAGAGAGTCACAAAATCTTGTGCTTTTAAGCCCACAATGTCCATATCATTGGTATCACAGCCATGTGTGCAGTGGGAGAACTTGGATTTGGGTTTATTCTTATTTTATCAAGGAATGCTTAAGATTGTCACAAGTAAAGATATCTTTAAGGTGCTGTTAGGTGTGAAGAGAACTACCAGACCTGCTCCATGCACCACACAGACTGGCTCTCTCACTTTCTTTATCTGAGCTTCCAAAGGCACAGAAATCCGGGAGCAGCTGAAGCCAGACTCTCTTAAAAGGAAATTATTTTCTCCATAGATCTATGCCACTGGAATGGGTCTGCATATGATTTAAATAACATATGTGTTTCTGCTTATTGTCTTCCTTATGACTGCCTAAGAATGTATCATGTATTTAATTTTCTTTTTCTTTTTCTTTTTCTTTTTCTTTTTCTTTTTCTTTTTCTTTTTCTTTTTCTTTTTCTTTTTCTTTTTCTTTTTCTTTTTCTTTTTCTTTTTCTTTTTCTTTTTCTTTTTCTTTTTACCGCTTGGACTACTGACACCAGTGGTGCAGGAGCATAATGTGTGTTATCCTACTTATCTCACAAATGTAATAGACATCTATGGGGAAGAAGCAGGAGGGAGAGAAGCATGGGAGTACCCAGCATCATGCTTTACTTCTGCATGTAACTGAGCATTTGCATCGCTCTTGCAGACACAGCAAGGCAAGAGGACTGTGCAAGAGGACTGTGAGGTCTACAGAGATTTTTGCAGCTGGAAATTATTTGTTACCCAAAGGGAAAAATAAATAAATAAATAAAGCATTAACATGCCAAATGGGTTTTCCTAAAACTCCTGATCACTTCCTGATGGATAGCTCCCTGAAAGCTATCAGATCCCATTCAGATCTCTCCTAGCCTGCCAGTAGTCCTGTCCCCAGAGTTTGCCTGGCATGTGGCACAGTGACAGGGGTGGCAAAGAATTGGCAGGGAAATCCTAGAGCCCCACTCACCCATGGGCAGGCCAAGGCTGGGCTCGTCATCCTCACCTTCCCTAGAGTCTGGAAGAGCGGGGGACGTTTGTGTCCCCGCCTTGCAACCACCAGAAGCCACCAAGGCGCTCAGCAGGTGGGAGCACAGTGCGGCACTGGTGTCGTGGGCCCACGGGTGAGAAAACCCTCTCCAGATGAGTCACACAAGATCCACGCGGTGTTCATGACAGCTTGAGTGTTGGTAGCCTGCTGGGTCTGGTTCCCCCAGCAAATGCAACTCTAGCTGTAGATGTAAGGGAACCTTGGATTGCCTTTGATGGATGCTGGCCATGGGAAACTAACTGAAAAAGCACAGTCCAGGAACGAGACAGTGGCAGAGCAGGTGTGAAAGGAGGTGTTCAAATGCTCAGGCTGCTTTAAAGATCCATGCAACTTATGCTCATTGGCTTGAAAGGTTTTGGTTTCTTTAATTCAAAAGTAAGGGAAGGAAACAAAAACCCACACCAAAAAAAGCAGATTAGGCGAGGGCTGTCTGATAAAGTACTGAGCTGCCTGGAGATGTACAGTGCTGTGCTCATGAAAGACTTGTGTGCCTGCGTGGCTATTCTCTATTCTTCATGCTCACAAATCTTGTAATGGTAATTAATTGATTTTAAGAGTAATCTGCTCTTAGTGGTAAAAGCACTTACTGCACTTGCATGAGGCCTGCTGGACGTGGCTAAAGTACTGAAACAGGCATTAGGGTTTGAGGAGCAGAGGAGTCACCCGGTGACGTTACCGAAATGAGAGCCAACGTTCGCTGCTTTTATGTGGTGCAGAATTCCCCCCTCTGCATCACTGGGGGAAAAATCTGCCTTTACTTTTGAATTGCTTATTGAAAGAAAAAACACCAGCATTAAACCCAACAACCTGCAAAAAGACTTTCCTAAGGACGTCCAGAAACGCCCCCGGCCCCCAGTTTCACACTGGGTCACTGGTGCTGTGCAGCCACATCACCAGGCCATGTCGCACATGGCCTTGCTGCCCTGACCGAGGCCCAGGCCCTGGCCCATGGGTCCTTCAGCTGAGGAACCCTCACCTGCAGCAAGCACAGGGCCACACAGTGTGTCTGAGCCCACAGTGAAATGTGGGGCTCGCTGCAGGAGTTGCCACCAAATGAAAACACTTCCGCAGCAAAACCCTGGACAAAGGCATGGCCATGCTTCTGGGCCTCACCTACAGCTTCAGTCCTAGTCAGAGAATTACCTGAGGTGTTGCACACAGGAGATCGTTAAAAATGCACAGGCATATATCCAAGTGTGCCTGGCTGCCTGGGGCTGCCTGCCCTTCCTGAAGGCGAAAAGCAGCTAGCAGCAGCATATTGCTAGCACCTCAAACATTTTAGTCTTTCATCCCAGCCACGTTAACTGATTCTGCCATGTAAACGAGTATCTGTGCATCTGGGGTCATGTACTCTGAAAGAAGCATTTCCGAAGCCTGTGGGTTTATTTCCAGACTCATGCAGACAAATTAATGCAGGAGTCATAGCACGTAGGTGTTTTCTCAACCTCATTAGTAAGGCGCTGCTTCTTCTGAAGAAAAACCGATGTTACTGCAAATAAAACCATGAGGCGTGAGCAGTGTTTTCGTTGGGTACTGTGTTGCTCAGGCTCTGCTTCTCCTCAACTAATATCCCACTGCAAGGATGAGGCAATTACATCCTTCCAAATATATGTAAACATCAACTAAAACTAATTAGAAAAGTAAGTTACAGTGCAGGTGAAAAGGGGAAAAAATCATGAGCTAGAAAGGCTGAAATTTTTATTTTGAAATTCTAAATACAGTTTTGTGAAATGGACACTTTTCTGGTAGAAAAATGACCAGCAAAAAATGACACAGATTGAATACTAACACATAATACTGATTCCTATTGCTCCCCAAAGTATATAGCAACTCCTCCACAAGTAAAGGAGTCACCTCAACTACCCACCACAGAGACATGTTCTCTTGTAGCTACATGCTGAATTCTTTCAGGGGCCAGAGGGGATGAGAAATAATTTAGCTCCTAAGTTAATTAGTATCTTATGTTCTTCCAGGCATCAGGAAGCTCCTGCTGGCCTTAAGTGCCTATCAGCACTGTCACAGAGGCCTCCAAGGCCGTGCACCAAGTTAAGGCAAGAAATGGGTAAATTGCTCCTCGTCACACCAAGCAGTGCCTATTTGCAAGCAGGTGAGCTGGCAAGCTCCATCTAAATCAACAGATGGAAAAACTATTTCAGTCTGCATGGATGGCAGTTGCTTATTCAATGGAAGCTTTGCAAGAGTCTGTGAAATCACTGACCCCTGTGCTGGGCAGCAGCTGTGCAGCAGGGACATCCTGCAGCCCTGTGCTAGCACTTACTCCACACCTCTCAGGTCCCTTCCCTTCCACTGTGTGTCCCTCTTCACGTGAAGAGCCTGCTTTGAGGGCACAGGTATCCTTAGATTGAAGGTTAAAGCGGACTCTGGGCTTTTTGACATGGGCTGGGCCTGCAACCTGACCGTACAGCAATGCCAAGCCAACACCAGCTGCAGTCCCACCCCACTCAGTCAGGGATGGAGAAATAGAGGGAGAAGCAGATGATGAGGATGTAGTATCTCACAAAGTCTTTCTATTAAAATGCTCACTTCCACATTTAAGATCTTCACGACTACATAACCATTGATTTGGGTGCAAAGAACTATCAGACCCTTCGCCCACAGCCAGAAGATGTGCTGTGCAGCTTGAACCATTTGTGAAACCATACTGTGGAAGTTCAACATACTGTAGGTTCAGCGTGTCTGGTGTGCATTTGTTTCAGCTTTCCCCTTCGCCCCCCAAAAACTCAAGATTAAACACTGAGTTTATTTAAGAATCTTTATTCTTTTTTTTCCAATTTAAATTATGCTTCCAAAGAACAAGTAAAAAATTACAGTGAAATACATTGCTAACTTCTACAAAATATTCTAAATAATAATGCACTTACATCATTTACACAATTTGCTTTCACAATAAAATAGGAGAGCTTAGATCAATATTTACAGTATTGACAGAGAGCACAGTCGTGCAGCCATCTGCTTCTGGTTTGGTCTCTTGCCGGAGTACCTCCAAGAAACCGTGTCCTGCAGTTGCACACAAATCCTTCTGCAGGGAAAAAAATCCTGCCAAAATCTTTCTGGGTGCAGGGACCTGCCCGTAGGGTTCCAAAGAGATTGATGTGGTGGCTAATACTGCTTCTTCAGCTTAAAGCTGCCACCGTAGCTCTTGTGCACACATTGGTAAGTTTATTTAAAGAATTCCCTGATTCAGATTTTTGCTTCAGTACATTAGGCACTTCATTATAAAAGTTATCTACTATGGCTTTTGCAAAACAATTCACTTTCCTTGGGATATGCACTTGCCAGTCAGTGGGAGACAGAGACATCTCCAAGGGCACCCTTTGAACCAATGTATCGAGTTGGTCTGTGTAAGAAATTTAGATCTTAGTACTTAATATCAGTTCTGAAGGTAGGGTTTTATCAAGATCTGGCCTTTCCATCAAGTCAAGCAATGTATTTTAAAGCTTAGTATATCCACACTTTTTCCCTAGTTACTGGTAACTAGAGTTTTCCTCTCTTAACAATAATTTAACTACTGACACCCACATAGTTCAATGTGCCATTGGGTGACATATCCCACATATGATTGTCTTTAAAAGTACACTGTGGATTGATGGATTATTTACATATCTTAACATGTAGACAACAAAGTTGCAACTTACCAAATAATAAATAGATCAACAGAGTACAACACTGAAATAAAATAAATTAGAATGCTTCTCCAGGTATTGAATTCCCTCCTTTAAGGCCTGAGCCAGAGACCATCAAAATCAGTGATGTTTTTTTCAGCAACCTGAGAAGGTTTTAGACAGGGCTCCTTATTAGACACTGGCTATTTGAAATGAAGATGTTTAGCAAAGCTGACAGGTGTCTGAATATGATCAAACAGCAAAACGTACCTCAAAAAGGAGTCTTTTGGGTAAAACAATTTAGACTAAACAATAATACTGCAATTAATTAGGAAGAAAACAGTTCTTGCAGATTGTCTCAACGTTAATTCAGCAGCAAGGAAATAAGCATACAGTTAAGAAAACAACGTATTTGTGAGACAAATACGCGTTAGTGCACGTGATTTTCCAAAAATTTCTGTCCTCAGCTACATTTGTGCAGATTTCAGAATCCTTCTAACTCAACAGTTAATAACAGTCTTCTCATGGCTATACCTAAGTTTGCCATTAAAACAGAACAAATGACAACAAAAAATAATGAAAAACAGTAACAAGTAACTTACTCAAGAAAGTTGTCCAGGTACCAAACTTCAGGTCCAAACGTATTTGAACACTGAAACTTGGAATCAAAGTCAAAATCTTAAAAATTAGACCTATCAAACTAAAAAAAAAAAAAAAAAAAAAAAAAAAAAAAAAAAGATTAAAAAGCAGTGAATCTGCTCTCAGAATTGCACGCTCACCAGGTTTGTAAACTCTACATGACATAAACGACGCACTGCTCAGTACCAGAGGCATGACTTAAATGCTCTGTGCAAAGCAGTGCAGATGCTTTATCTGTAATTTACCTCACATCTTCTTTTTCTCTTCCTTGAGGGTTAAGCATTTAAAGTAATTCAGTAGCTAAACAGTCTGTTTCGAAGGAAAAGGCCTGGGTTTACATGGAAGGTGGGGTGACAGGCGTCCACGTGGATGCCAGCCGAGCGTGCGCGGAGGCATCGTACTGGCTGTCAGGGAGGTCCGCGGGGGCCCCACCGTCGTACAGCGGGGACGCAGAAGCGGTGGCAGCGACTGGGTGCGGAAGGGCAGAGTAGTGCGCTGGGGAGCCACGTAGGAACTGCGAGCTCAGGCCGTTGGACATCCCACTCGACTGGGACACGGGCGTGATGGTGCTGTTGCTCACAGACCACAGGTTAGGGTACTGACTGGAAGACAAACACAACAGGTTATCAGTGACTGCAGGCTCTGCTGGCAGGTGCTCAGCTCACCACACAGCTCCCACAGGTTCATTTGCTGTACACAAGTACACCAGTAAATTTTAGGCCAAACTAAGGAATTAACAGGCCAGCCTAAAAAAAATGCACAGGACTGAGAGCTGATTCCTGAACCGTGCCACACGCTGGCCTCACAGAAAAGTGCTGTGACCTTGGGGTGGCTGGATACAGCAGGTGTGGGACCCAGACAGGCTTGAATCCACTGCCATGAGTCTGTCAAAGCCCTGACCCCCCCTTGGGTCCTCTATAGTCAGAGATGGACAAACACCAGAGGGTAATTCAGCCTTCCTAGAACCTTGTTTGTCATCTCATGTTCGAAGGGGAAGAGCTGAATTGATACCTATAGATTGCAGGGAAAACAGAGAAAGGGTTGCTTGAAAGGGGAAGAAAACAAACAAACAAACCCTTGTCAGGGTTCTGCAGCCTCCACTCTCTCACCCTCTGGGGGTGCACACACACGCACACTCACACACACTTTCTACTTTAGATTCCAAGCAGTTTACCAAAACAAGAGAAATATTACTCTTGCTTTATACAGACAACAGCGATGGAAGAAATGCTATCACGATCCCACAGTTACAGCTCTACACGTTCTATCTACTGGACAATTCTTATTGCAGCAACCAGAACTCAGCACACTTTGCAACTTTTGAAGTATGTACCCTGGGGGGCAGCCTTGGAAAGAAGTGCTAGGAGTACCTGTTAACATCCATTAAGGACTAAAACATCTGTTCAGTAATACAGCTATCTTACACTGGGAATTAGTACATATTCTGATTAACAGCTACGCATCAACGTGCACGGCTCATAGAAGAACGTTTTCCACAAACCAAGTGGTAGGTATGAATTGCCAAAAAAGATGCCTGAACCTCTGTCCTCTGTGGTTAATAGCAAAGATTTTACCACTTTAACTATATTCCTTTGAATTTTCAAGTTTAGCTCCAAGAGATTGTAAGCTAAATCATAGAATGCTTTGGGTTAGAAGGGACCCTAAAGATCATCTAGTTCCAACACCCTTGCCATACAGTTGTTTAGGCTGGAAAAGACTTTCAAGATCAAGTCCAACCGTAATCTCTGCTAAACGACTGAAACTTTAATTGAGATAGTAAGTACAAAGAAGAGAACAGAAACATTTATGCAATTACAAAATTGTCAAGGTTTTAACCAATTACACAATTCGATGTTACACTGGCTTGTCAAACAATATCTTAAGTAGATATTTGCTACTACCCCAACCACTTGCTCCTTCTCCACACTGCAGTTCACTGCCACTTTATTTGTAGCAGAATAACGGTGTGTGAAGGCGGAGGGGAAAACAGTGACTGGCTAAAACAAGACAGCTCAAAAAGACATATTTAAATAGCATTTTGCTTGAAAGCAAAATGAGATGAAACTTAACAGACCATCCTCAAATTCAGTGGATGCCTAAATGATTTTTGATCTTTAATCTATAAAATGTTGTTGTCACAAGTAGCTACATTTCCAAAGCATCAAAACTAACTTACCTATTTCATCAATCTGTTTTCATTGTAATTAGACCTTCTCAGTGCCCCCCCACATATATAATGATTTGCCTGTGGCCATACAAATTTTTTAATTTAATGGCAACTCTCTACCTCCTCTTTCAGCCTTCTCTTACTAGGGTTTCTGAAGGATGCCTACCTGGAGCCAGTAGCTGTGCCAGTGCTGTGACTCATGGGCAGCATAGTTGTGTGTGTGGGAACTCCAAGAGTAGACCAGTTGTCGTGGGACTGGAGCATGGAAAGGCACGCAGAGGAATTATCGGCATAGGCTGCTGAGAAAACAAGCAATCGCTTACACTAGAATCAAACCAAATAATTTTGTGTTCAAATGCAATGGACTGCTTTAAACCACCCTCCCGCATTACTGCCTTGAACCCAGAAAAAGATATCTATATTCAAACTACTTGCTAATTCAGGCCATCCTTTCTTATTCAATCAATGGAAAGAGGTGGGCTCCTTACTTACGCTACTCCAGTCTCTCTTCCAAAGCACCTTTATCTCTGTCACCTACATGGGCAGTAATGATTTGGCAGCCCTGGATAATAAGCAGTCTGAATCACATATCCCAGCATTAAGAATGCCACCACAGGCTCTCAAGTCTGCCTTAGGCGTCATCAAGAGCGACTGGACTGTGGCTTTTTTTTTTTTTTATTCCCACTGCCGGGACTGGACCTGTATGATTTTATGATTTCATTTCATTGTCTTTACTCTAACTGGCAATTAAAATCCTCACTTTCAAACTTAACTTAAAAAGTCTAAGAAAGTTTAACCTCAACAGTCATAGCAATTCAAGAACACACAGCAAAACCAGCACAACGCAATCCAATCAACTAGCAGCCAGCATTTCTGCACAACTGCATTTCTTTCCACTGTAAAGACTGCGGGACACATACCCATCATCACTATTTCTTTGCAATTCTAGCCCCAAACCCTCTGCATCAACTGAACTAGACAGTGACCTCTGTTTCTGTCCATTTCTGTGGACATCACTCTAGATGCACACTGCTCTACGCTCGCATCCCATGGCTAATTTCCCATCTTTACATAGCTGCAAAGTACAACTTACTTGGCGAGTTGTTTCTATGGGTGTAGGGATTGGGGTAAGGGGCAGAGCGGTGGTTCCTCAGCGATGAGTACCTTTCACAGCTGTGAGCAGGGGAGAGCGACAGGGGTGCTCCAAACTGAGGGTGAGGATTGGCAGGAGGGCACAGAGTCCCAGTCCCAGGAATAAGCCAACTACCTACTGTGAGAAAGCAAGAGTTTTATACGATGAGTACATAACACAGCCAAGCGCTGAAAGAAAGGCATAGCAATGAGATAAATAATTGATCAGAGAGGGAATGCACACTTGTGAAAGGAAAACAAGTTTCTGTAAAGCTGAAATGTCTGAATTGTACAACACTCAGAAATGGTCCTATGAAGGAAATTTCAGAAAACAGCTTAGAAAAAGCCCCGTGTCAAGCTGACTTTTTTTTAAAAGCTACCATTTAGTTACAATCACAGTAAGGAAACACTGAAATGGTTAAAGCCTCCCTTACCTGGGTAGGGTGTGATCATTTGTGTGCTCAGTAACAGTGTAATTGTCAGTTTTAAATTGCCCTTTTGGGGGTCTCAGCTCATAGCTAGGCTCTGACATTTCTCAGGCTGCTAAGAACTCTTAAAACCAAGTGCTTTCACTAAAAGGAAGTAATTCCTACTACAGCACAACTCCCCCTTTTATAGGCTGCAAACATTTTTTGGCAATAACCCTTTAAAACACAAATCATTAAAACATTACTAGTGCTTTTTACTCATCTGGCATAACTTTTTAAGCAAATGTTCCTAGTTGTCTTAAGAACAAACTATTTTGATAGTTATCTGCTGTATTTTAACAGAACTTTAGTCTCTGTATCCATATGACTATTGTTGTCCTCAGCTGTCTTTTTGGAAACAATGGTCGCTGCAAAATTCTGTTAAGGAATTTTGACGGTAATACCACTGTCTGAACCACACACACACACACATATATATACATATATAAAATATATATAAATAATAATATATAAAAATCATCACATTTAAACAATCACAAACCTGCACGAATGCCAACCTTAAGGATCAGTAATATTATTTTCCATAAGAACTAATGGGCCAACCAGCAAACACTGCTCTCAAAGTTTTGATTAATTAACAGATAAGATGAAAAATTCAGAGTTACAGGCGTGATGCTGAATGAAAGGAAACATACACTGCGAATACCCAGACTGCTGGTTGTCTCCCACTTCCTCCATCATATCTTTGTGATCACTTCTGTAAAAGAAATCATGCCAAATTATTTCAGAGCGTGTTTTCGTAAATGTGAAAAAAAAATCCAAACTTTAGAATTGAGTAAAGAGCTCTCACCTTTCCTTTGCATCAAGAAATGCCTTTGCAAATGGATTGTATTTAATTTTTAAAGCTGTGATCTAAAAGCAACAACAAACATTTTTATTTGCAAGTATTATTATTCATCATCATAAAGAAATTTAAGACTCAAATTAGTACTTTCCGTTCAAATCAGAAAAATCACATATTTTTTAAGGAATATGGTTGGGCCTGTGATACCTATATACATCAATTAAAGAGCACCTTATGTCTGAAATATTAACAGCGGGCTAGGAATTAGTCCCTAAATTCTACAAGACTGAATTGCCTGAGTTTATTTATTGAGTAAGGCAACAGTTAAGAAGGCACACTAAAGTTAGAAGAAGCTTTGCGTTTCAGGACAAAGCAAAAGAGGCATCAACAAATCTCAACAAGATTGGTAACTTACAAGTCCATTAAATACAGATGCACGTTTTGGCAGACAGAAAGGTCTGTTCCGAAAACGACGCTTACAGTTATTTCATGATTCAGTTGAAAATAACAACTGTGTTTCTTACCATAACAGCTTGCCCTAAGGAATCTATTAAGAATTACTCTTTGGCAATAACTTTATAGTATATATTGAGATGATGAACAGAACTTTGCGTTGTTATACATGGATAGAGTTTTTACATTTAACTTCAAACGAAGTACAGAAGGAAGGAAAAGCACAGAGAAAGGAAAGCTGTGCCAGGAGCCCCGCTATTTTGCTTTGTAACAGCGCTTTGCCACTTGAAAGGGTGCAAGCTCCGGGAGGTTTCTCCCCCGCCGCGCATACCTCCTCGTTCTGGTACGCCGTCACGGCTATAAACTGGGTCTCCGGGAAGGAATGGCTGGTGATCATCCGCTGCGGGCCGCCGACTCTCACTATGTGAATCCGAGGCTCGTACTTGTGCAGGGAGTTCAGCATTATCTGAGAAGAGCGAGACAGGGCAGGTGAGCAGGGGCAGCTCTCCACAGCCGGGGAGGGAGAGGCAGCAAACCCTACACACACATATAGGGCTGTTTATAGGAACCCTATGCATATATGTGGGGTTGCATATAGGAACCCTATGCATATATATAGGGCTGATGAACCCTAAAAGTTAAGCTGTAGGCAGGAAGAGGCGCTGCAGGTGGGCTTTCTGCCTCATCACCACCTCACCCCTCAGCTCAGGGGCTGCACCCAGCGCCTCCTGCGCCCCCCCACCCCCCCCGTGCCGGGGCCGTGTCCCCCGCCGAGCCACCGCTTACCTGCCCGCCGCCGTTGAGCTTGTTGGTGAGCTTGACCTTGCTGAAGGAGACGGGCGCCTTCATCCAGTGCGCGCCGAAGTTGGGCGAGTCGGGGTGGATGTAGACGCAGCTGGGCGCCTGCGGCTCGGGCTTGCCGCCCGGCACCCACTCGCCGTTGACGTACTTCCAGCGGTGCCCGTCGGCCGCCACGAAGTCGAGCAGGAAGGAGTACATGGCGTGGGGGTCCAGCCCCGACACGCTCACCTTCAGCACCGGGAACATCCTCCTGCGGGGCGACACGGGTGGGACGGGGCTGCGGGCGGCACCCGCGGGCAGCCCGCCTCCCCCTCCTCTCCCCCTCCCCGGGTCCGTACCTGCCGTTCTTGGTGACGATCATCTCGTTGGTGAGCTCCTTGAAGCGCAGCCACAGCTCGCCCTCCTCCAGGCTGACGCGCAGCTCGCGCTCCGTCGGGTCGCCCTTCTCGCTGCCCGCCCGCAGCTCGCTCTCCACGGCGCTCAGCAGGTGCTCCACGCGGCACGGCGCCGCCTTGCCCGCCCCCTCGGCGCCCGGAGAGCTCATGGCGGCCCGGCCCTGCCCTGCCCTGCCCGGCACAGCCCCGAGCTGCAGCGGCGGCAGCGCTGCGGTGTCCCCGCTGCCTGCCCTGAGCGCCGCGGCGGGCAGGGGGCCGCGGTTATACCGGCCATAAACGGCCCCCGCTGACATCACGCGGCCCGCGGGGGGCCCGCGCCCATTGGCGGGCCGCCGCTTTGAAGTGCCCGCCCGGGCGGCGCCATTGGCTCCCCGCGGCCATATCAGACCGCGGCCCGCACCGCCGCCTGCCCGCGCCGCCATCAAAGCGCCCGGGCGCGAGGAAATGGCCCCGGCGGGACGGGACGAGGGGGACAGGGGAAGGGACGGAGCCCACCGCTCTGCCCGCCCCGTCAGTGCCACTGAAAATGAGCGCCACTCGTTCTTATTTTCACATTTTTTTTCTCCCCAGAGTCTTAACGCATCCACACGTTTCCCCAAAGCACCCACTCGCTTTTCAAGCAGTCCCAGCGCAGCACATGTTGATTTGGGTTCGCTTTGCCCTCAGCAAGCGGGAGGGTGGCACCCTGCCTCTCCCCGAGGTGGCAAAACTCCTGGTGGCTCGGGGAGATGCGTGCCTGAGTACTGCTAAGTACCCTCTCCGGCTCAAGCGCTCAGATCCTGAGGCTGCCTGCATGAAAGTCAATGATCAAACTTCCCCTGGCGACAAACAACTGGGGAAAAACAACCAAATAAACCGAGGCTCCCGTGAAGGCCCTTAAGGGAGAGGCTGGCTAAAGGATGGGTTGCATCAGCAAACCTGTGTGAGGATTACTTCCAACTCAGACTCAAAATGTTTATGTAGAATACCCTTTCAGTACCTAAAGATATCAGTTATGACACTAGAGCTACTCAAACCAAACAATCTTGTGAGAGGTGGCAGGAGCAAGCAGATGGCACAAGTCAGAGCTGCGCTCCTCACAGGCCATTTCTCTAAAAACAAAAGAGGTTCGGGCGTGATGGACCACTGGGGCTGCAAAGGGAAGCAGCAGAGCAAGAGATGCTGTTTTCTGCTTTATCCTGGCGTAAAAGATAATCTTCAAACAAACAAACAAAGCAAAGCCCGCACTGAAGATGCAGTCTACCTCGGGAGTACAATGACAGGGCTTGCCTCATCATAAGCATCCTACCAGGAGTCCTGCTGAGAGACCCTATCATAAACATGTTTTCTATGCCTGAACCCACACAGTTCCCAAAGCACACCACAGTGAATGTTTCTTGCTAAGATACGTCAAGGTGAGCTGAAAAGTCAATGTTCAAGTCGCAAATGCAGAAATCTTCAGATTTTGGATATTATTAATAACAAAAACAACATATTTTAATGGAAATATTCACCTTTGCCCTGAGTACTGCCCCTCTTTATCAAAAATATGCAGTGCTAAGTATCCATACTCCTTTTACAGTTCTTTTAATACCGAAAACAGACTTAAGGGCAGTAGAGAATCCATAGTTTTTCCTTTCCCTCTCCTTTGAGCACTTCATAGAGATTACTGTAGGGCTTGAGAACTGGGTGCTTCACAGCTACAAAATAACAAGGCCTCTAGAAAAAGACAAAGATGTGAGTCCTGATTGGTAACTGCAGAATTTTAAAAAGAAATCAATTTCTTTTCCATTTTTTTCCTCTGCCCTTTTAACCATTTTCTTCCTTTCTCCCTCACCATTCCACAGACAAGGTAAACAATGTTTATTTTAAAAATAAGGCTATCATTTTTCCTATTCAGCTGGCAACTTGTACCTAAATCTTGACTCTCTATTTTGGAACTTGCAATTGCCTTGAATGCTGCCTCGGGGGCTTACAGCTTCCTCTGAGCCCTGTACGGCCAAGATTATTCCTGACTTCTGGCTCTAGGTAACTCCCTCATCTGTATGAAATAAAAGCACTTGGACGGCTTTCCAATAAGGAGCTTCTGAAATCAAATTCTCTGCCTGTCTCAGTAGGGTTGTGGCTATTAAAAAAACAGCACAGAAGCTACCTGAGTCAGACGCTACTGATACCCACCAGTAACGCATCTTTACAACCTCTGACCACTTTCTAGGCCCCTACACTGCTGCCTCTCACACTGCTCTAAACACAGCCAGCTCCCTTCTTCCCACGTGTGCACCACCTAGCTCTGCTCTCCTCATCTTACTCTTAATCTTACCCACACCTGCTTCTCCAGTGAGGACTCTGCCACACCTGATAAAAATATTTTCATATTAGTATTTTTAGGAAAGTGAAAAACTCCCAGACTGATCAAGTCACTGCCATTGTTTCCTGTAAATCATGTTTTCCATTATGTATACAGCATTTATGTTGTGCATCATCCTGGGCAGGTCTGCTAAGAGGAAAACACAGAGCAGAAGACATGCAGAGGACCATGACACCAACAACTCTAAATCTGGGCAAGGTCTAAATAAGCAAGGCAGCATTCACTGCAAAGTGGCAACTGCAGAGAGAACAGAAACTATTGCTATGACAGCTCCTTGAAGAAGCTTCTGCTGGTCTCCCCAGGGAGACAATGGACAATGCCCGCTTCTTGTCATGCAGCACTCAGACCTGGAGAGCAGCTTCTGAGACGTTCAGAGGTGCTCGTGCTTCTCTGTTTCATGACCAGGAGTGTAAAATGTTTCAAAACCACCAGTCTTTCCACATTAAATGTACCCACCAAGCTCTGGCAAACAGGAATGCTTCCTTCAGTTCTCTGTGTTGAACACAGCAAAGGCTAAGCAGGTCTTGGCCATTTTTTTCTGCCTTTGTCACCTGATGAGGTGAGCTGTGGGAAGACTGTGGATTTAGTCTACAGCACAAGGGGCTGGGAGCCAAGAGAGCTGATTCTGAGAGAGTGACCCTCCATCTCACCTTGGGCAAGCCTCCAGTATCTCTACTTTGTCAAGCTTTTCTCTTCTTAGTGAAAATATTCCATAGCAAATTTCTTTGGTAATATCTCATCCTTATTTTCTCTGGAACCATTTGCAATGAAAGTAAGTACCGGAGAAGCTAATAATGCATAATAAGATGTCATTACATGTCAAAACAAAAATTTAGTATCTTTGTTCGCAGGTAATGCTAATACTCTGGTTCTCTAACAAGGGTGTATTTTATCTGCTGGATTCTTTCTGAATACTTGCACTTTTACCAAACTCCCTGTTTTAGTTCCACCTCATTCCAGCATGATGCAGAAGTTGGCTTGTTTTGCACTTCCAATTTGTTTAAAAAAATAGTCCGCATAGTAAAAAGAGACTATTTAAGCGGTATCTTTTTGTCTAGCAGTCCATGCTGTCAGTACCACATGCAGATACAACAGAGATGATGAATGAGCAGCAAATGATGAATGTGTCGGGACCACGTCATGTAATAACCACCAGTGCATGTGCCACAGGAGGCAGTGCTGGGAGTGCCTAGGAGACACGACAGACACCCTGGCCCCTCTTTGAAATCCATGCACGTCAGACACTTTCCCAGGGCCAGAAAATATTTCTTGCCCTTGCTAAGAAAATGTCAGCTGTGACCTAGGAGTAGTGGTCCACGTAGCCTGATGTCCCGTCTAACAGTGGTTAGCTGCTAAGCAGGAAAACGTGCCCCTTCACCCCCGATTATGCAGATCATTTTGTAATGCTTCCAGTCGGTGGGGCAGTGCCTTTGTGGTTCTATTGACAAGCTTATTCCCCAAAGCATGAAGACTTACAGCTGTATTTTTTTGAAAGCCAATTTTACTTTAAATGCTTGTCTGATCCACCCTGCCTCTGACCTTTAGGCTAATTAAAACTGCTCATCCTTGTGAAACTACTTTTAATATCTAGCTCAGATCCATAGATGCTCATTGCATTCCTGAGTTTTCATAAATATTCTTGCAGGTTGCTAGGAAAATGTATGGGTCCCTTGTCTAGAAAATCTGTGCTACCTTTTCATAGTAAGCAGTAGTGGTTAACTAGTTCCAAACATTGTGGAGGCACATTTTTGATCACACTGTGCACTAAGTTTCCTATTTTCAACACTGGCTCCAACAGCCTAACAGCAAATTCTCCAAGAAGAACAACAAAACAGCAGAGAGTCTAACTGGGACAGCTATTTCTTTTTACTCCCTGGGACCTGAGAAAGATTCTTCACAAGCTTCCTCCCATACTCTCATAAAAGCTCTTACATTCCCCTGTGGATGTAAGATAATTAAAGAAGGTGAATCATTTATTTTAAAAGTTAATGACAGAAGCATAGGCTAAGATCTCTAAAAGAAAATGAAAAAGAAAAAGGAAAAAAAAAAAAAAAGAAAAAAGAAAAAAGAAAAAAAAAAAAGGAAGAAGAGTTCAGGTGCACCCAACTTTTTATGGTTAGGAATTTAATTGGATAAAATCTTTCAGAAATAACATCTTTGTCCCCTCCTTTGCAAATACAAACATAATATTTGATAGCCACTTTGACAATCAACGCTGTGCTACACAGCAGTCTAGAGTACTCACATCAGTATTCTTGCTGTATACAACTCTGAATCTTCACTGAATCCTCCTGCCTTGTCTTGACCTTTTCTTTACAAATATGTGTGCCTAACTTCTGCATGGGAACAGAAAAACACATTGATCTCAACCATAACTATCCATGTTAGTACTTTTGATACCTTCTAATTCAAGAGATATTTTGTCATTTGCCCTTTTTGTTGTTCTGCACTATGGTATGGGAATTTTCTACCGGTGAGTACTGGAAACTTTTGACCCAACTTCAGTGTTATTCCAGAGTACACATTCAAAAGGCCAAAAATATCCCCAGGTATATCAGTGAAAGGAGAAAAAAAATAGCCATCATGTAAGAGATGCTAAGCATTTTAAATCTGCATTACATTTCTGTTCTTTCAGAGGTACTCTCACATGTGAGAACTCAGAAATGAAATCTGCTGATGCTAACAAGTGTGCTCAGTTAAGCCAACAAGTTGCTTTCAGTCACGGACTTTCCACTTGCATCCTTGCTAATGTAATAAATTAATAATCTTCCAGGCACATTGCAAACATTTGTTTGCCTTCCTCAGCTTTTTAAAATGAGTTGTTATTCTTCAGTTGAATTAAAAGAAATCTCAACTGTGTTATATTTCTTACTTTTTAAAAAAGTAAAGAAAAAGATAACACAAACACCACTAATGGAAGCCTTCTCAGATTCTGCCCCATAGACAGTTTATTATTGGTGTATATCACTGGCTTTGCAAAATTTTTTTCTTTAAGAAACCAGATGCCAAGGACAGGGCCAGTCTGAGCAGCAGAGAAAGAACTGCTTTACTGTCAAGGCACCTTATGTTAAGGGGAAAACAAAACTACACAAAACAAACAACAATGGCAAAAAAAAAAAAAAAAAATCTTCAAGTCCCAATGCACTGGCAACTTTGATAAAAATAGAGTTTAATTCAAGACTTCATTTTCAGCAAATGTCTCGTCTCACACATTAGGTTGTCTCCTACATGTACTGTAAATAGATTTCTATTCAAATAGTAATGGCTGCGATGCACTTAATGTAGCCTTCAACAGGCACTGAGCTTTGCCCTCGAAGAAGTTTTCTCCCTTTTTCACATCTACAAATACAAGTTTATGGTGTTCGAAATAGACACAATATTAAGTAAGTCAGGTATCCTTTTCTGATAAAGAAATTAGAAAATCCACAAACATACTTTATTACTGAACCCTTATGCTAAAAAGTTATTAAACATCAGCTAGATTCTACAGTTTTCACCCAGGGGAAATTTCTGTTGAAAGCAAGGGAAGTTTTTCCACAAGTAATCCTTACAAGGATAGGACTCAACAAAAAAACGAACGCCCTCATAATTCTCTTATAAGAGTAGAAGTAAGCAGCTGAAAACCCTTAAAACCCTTGCATTTGCAAAGCTGGGTAATAATTTGTGCCTGTTTTATTTATATATTTATTTATTTATGTTTGTTTTGTACCCTGAATTACAGTGGAGAAGGGGTGTAACATGACAGATTATATACATAACAAGTCTTCCTTCCAGAAAAGATAGGATTGAACTTCAGCAAATTCCCAGAAATTCTTTGGTTCTGACTCCTCTTTAAAATCCCTGGTGTTGCCACAGGGAGGTTTTGGCAAAGCACTTCTTTTGGGAAGGGGGGAGGAAAAGGAAAAGCCGGGGGAGGAACCTGAAAATCTCCACCTTTTGGCTGTCTCAAGTACTTGTCTGCCTGGAAGCTCAATATGATGCAATTAATGAACGGCAATCCTCCACCTTCGGTGCTTCCTTCCCTTTCTCGAGACAGATGTGCTGACAGCATGGCACCTCCTTTAAAGGAACTCAGTTTTATGGAAGCTGATCTCTCGGGAAGGCACAACTACCTACAAGCTTTTGGCTGCCCCATGTATTTTCAAGCAAAATCACCACGTTTCATGCCAAATATCCAGGAACAGCATCACACAGAGAAGAAAAACTTTTCCCTGCAGGGTCTAGCAAAGACCTCCTTTTATCCAGATCCCGAACTTTCCTTTGCTTGTCTTAAAAAAACACTCTTGCAAACATGTCTCACTTGCAAGCTACCTTTTTTTCTCATGTGATGTACACATTTTACCCTGCCTAATTTTCAGTCAATTCCTCCTAGACATCTCTTCATAAACACCTGAAATCAGTTCTCTGCCTCTGTGCCCTTACATCTGACAAGGCAGCAACGCCACCTTCTCCTTGCTTATATCCGGGCTCAAGAACCAAACCAGCTCAGAGCGCAACACACCCAGGCGCCTGAAGTTAAATACCTGAAGGAATGAGTTACCCTTCATCGGTGGTGCTAAATGCACACAAGTCCTGCTCAAGTCCAAAACGCTTGAAAATTGGGGTACTTCAATGCCCTCCAGCCTCCGTTTCCCTCCTGGCCCCAGGCACAGAGAGGTGTGCATATTCTCAGCTTTACTCTCCCTACTGATTGTATTAGCCTCAATCACACTGAGTAAAGCAATTGCAGAAATTAAGTAATTAAACTGGATTCACACGCTTACATCTACCCACAGAAGTCTGATACATTTTGGGGCTTAATCGTTAAAAGGAAAAAAGAAAAGAGGAAAAAAAAAAAAAAGAAAAAAAAAAGAAAAAAAAAAGAAGGTAGAAGAAAACAACTAGCTAGATACACAGGACACTGGTCTGTCTTTCAGCAGGAATCCCCACCCCACAAAGCGTCACAAATATTTCTTCCCTAGAATCAGCCAGCTGTCATGAGGGGTAGAGACATGTCTTCTCCAGGCTTTAAGTGCCTTGCAAAAGCCATCTGAAGGATGGAAACAAAAGAAAATCTCTTTTGTATCACAGTATATGTAACATTAGAGATGAAAAAAAGTTTTAACTTAACCTTCTGATTCCTATGAAAACTGTGTATTCTCTTATTTGCTGGGACTTTTTACCTTCCTCAGCTTCTGCAAATAAAAGGTATTTTCCCTCTTCCACTTATCCATACAAATTTCCTGAATGTACAGGCAATTGCAAAACTGAACATTGACTAACAAGGATGGCTTTAAAATCAACAGGAGTGGGCTTGGGTTGTTACAAGGTCCCAAGACACTTCTCAGATATCTATCAAAAATCAGTACAGTTGAATTCATGCAATACAACAGTGTGTGTTGTTTTTTTTTTTTCTTCTTTTTTTTTTTTTTTCTTGGTATTTATTTTATTTTGTTGGTATATATTTTCTATAGTTAAAACTGTGGGTAAGAGACATAAGACAGCTTGATTTTAATTATAATACATAGATAAACCAACAAAATGATTCTAGGTTGCAATAAAAAAAAATTAAAAAGGAGGGGGGAAATGCCAAATATGTACTGTAACTACATCATCTGCAAACTTAAGCACCCTTTCTATTCTAATCCACATTTTTTAAAATACAAGTTCAATAATTAAATTATATTGAGAAAGGTGGAGTGCTTCTCTAAAATGTTTTGAAGAATAAATTTCTGTAAGCATGTATAGTACTCATTTGGTGCTATAGAAGCAGAACAAAACAAATTCTCTCTCTCTCTCTCTTTTTTTTTTTTTTTTTTTTTTTTTTGGGGTAGGGGGGATAGGGGTAATATATTTTGTTTTTTCAAATTTGACCACTTTATGAGATGATCTTTTTAAGACCCACCCCCTTTTAATTTCATATTCTACCGGGGGTCCAATACATCCTAAGCATTCAAGTGATACTCAGCCATCTTGACTGCGGATATCTACATAATCTCCTTCTAGTCTCCCTTCTGATCCTTTCCTCTTCATTCTCTACAAAAAATACACATCAGCAGACAATGACACAGCGTCGTCCGGAATATAAAATTACACCATTTAACCAATCACAAAGACTTTAACAAAATTTCTATTTCCTAGCATTGCCAATGTTCTGACTTGGACAAAGATCAGAAGAAAGGAGTGATACCCAGCATATTTGAAGTATTATCTAAGTTTTTTGTTTGTTTGTGTTCTTTTAAAAATCTGTATGAAGTTTCAATCACCATTCAAAACATGATCTGCATTTTTGAAATATTTTTTTTTAAAAAAAGATGAAAAATACATAAATTATCCAAGTTAACAAAGCAACATGAACTTCTACACAACAATTACTTATGGAGGATGCATCTTTTCTTGAATTAGCATCAAACTACAGAAAGTGAAGTTTCAACAGCTTTAGACCAACTCATACATCATTTGAATAGAAAAGAAACAGTAACCGTAAAGGGTAGGGAGGCGTTTTCAATTAGTGTACTTGAGATGCCTCAATTGAGAAACTCTGATACTAAATCCC
Source organism: Netta rufina (assembly GCF_964035555.1). Classification (NCBI taxonomy): domain Eukaryota; kingdom Metazoa; phylum Chordata; class Aves; order Anseriformes; family Anatidae; genus Netta; species Netta rufina. The sequence goes on along the minus strand of NC_140125.1, from coordinate 47,598,529 downwards.
CAGTGTTTCTAATCATTTCTACTTTAATGTTTTATTACTAGGTTTCAACATAGAAATCTTGAAATGCTTGCCAAGGCACTGTCTTCCCTTCCTTGTGTACCTGAAGAGCTTTCTGCATACCACTGGAGGAATTCCTTCTATTGCTGAAACAGTCCTGGTAAAGGGCTTCTTCAAGACATTAAACCCATGCAAACCTCAGGGAAAGAAAAGCATTTGCCCATTTCATACCTGTTTTGAAATTACTTTCTTCATTCTACATAAAGTCACAGCCTAAGAGACTTTGTAAGAAAAGGAAGTCTTTTTATGGGTTGCTGGAAGCTGTACTTTTCATGGGGAATTGACTGAAGATCTTGCATTTTAAAAAAAATGCCAGCTACTGGCTTTCAAAAGTATTTCTTTTACTGGAGGTGTCTGGATTAAATATTGTTGTGTTTTTTGTTTGTTTGTTGTTGTTTTTGGTTGTTTGCTATAAATATTCATATTAGGGAAAAAAAATTTTTTAGATTTTTGAGTGCTCTTCACCTAAGACTGAACTTCCGGCTTACACCACCATCACATGCAGTGGAGCTTCAGTTAAAATTTAGAGACTGAGTCAATTCCCATCACCGGTAACCAGCCAGTTAAAAGACTACAGTGCAGCAGAATGAAACGGGTTGTTTTCTTTCTCATTGTTCCCTTGGCTGGCTTTGATCATACACTTTGTTAGTCTAAGAAAAGAAGCACACAAACAGTAAGTGCTACTCTTTTGCTTTGCTTCATTTTTCACTGAAGAAAGAAGTTGTATTCTGAACCTCAGCCAGTTAAACCAAGCAAAATCTTAAGGACTTGACACATTGTAATTTTCAGATTTAAATCACAGACTCCCCATAATTTTCCATCCAGATGCAAATTTATGAGTAAACTATGATTAAAAAAAAAATGGAAAAAGAAAAAAAAAAAACAACAAACAAACAAACAACAACAAAAAAAAAAACAGCTCAAATTAGCTTTTCAGTAAGTCTTTTTCCTCCTTGCAAATTCACAATGAATGATTACTAAAGTACTCATCATTTCTAAATCATTTCTACAGGGAAAAAATATGGAATTGAAGCTTACAAATCCAGACACAGTGACACACCGTGTCCTGGTTTGCACCATGGCATTACGTTTCTTACTTTCCATCCTTCATTTCTATCCAATACCTTACAGTTGGTAAATAGGTGACTCATCTATCTTGAGGATGAGGGTAACTATGTAGAAGCTGAATATGTTCTTGCACAAGTTGAGAGTATGGTTTTACATTTATAAAGAAATTATGTTCTCAGCTTCAATAACATCAGAAAGTAAATGCAATGATTACTAACCCTAATAGCAGTTAGCAACCAGGCTTAAAAAAATCCTTCTGCATAAAAGTAAATCACATACATGATCCAAGTATTGTGTGTATATATAATTATGTGCATATATAGTGAGATTTCACTGATCTGCAGCCAGTGCACATGCAGCCACAGCACTGTAGAAACTCAGCCGTGCTGGGGGCTGCACAGTTGCTCAGAAGTGGTTTTGGGGAACAATGCACGCCCACACAGCCTGAGCCTCTGACCACAATTTACTGCCATGAGGGCTACACTGCCTCCCAGATGCTGCCCCTCCAGAAAGACACAGAAGTTTCGATCAGAAAAGACCTACTTCAGGAGCTCTGGTAAAGGAAAACGACTGCTGGGAGACCTTAGGCTACCAGCTGGCTTGCTCTTCCTCTGGCAAGAGTGGTGCTACAGCTCTTGCTTCTTACCAAAGGGCTGGAGGCTACAATGTTTCTCAGGCAATAGGAAATGGGTTTCAGTGCTTTTCAGCCTGAGGGCAGTAAAAACTGCAGCCTCAGGTGAGCTGAGGTCCTGCACCCATATTGATGCTGTGCCATGCCAGGGGATAGCAGGTGGCTTGTACCCAGACCTTACAGATGGCCTTTGCCATGTTTCGTGTGTCATCTTGCTCTCCTGGCTGAGCTCAGTGCAGCTCCTACCTTAGGCAGGCCCAGGCAGACCTCCTGGATCAGGGCTCCCTGAAGCCATAATTATAGGGTGACCCAGAGTCAAGGCAGTTGTCACACAAAGGTGACCTCATGGTGAGTAAGGCATTTACCTGCCCTAGGTGATCTGTATGAAACCATGGTCTGTCTAATATTGAAAAAGCCTAAGAGGGACAAACAAAGTCTTAGACTCTTCTTCAGTTATATTCACTCTGCTTAAACCCTTTCCCTCCCTAGAGTCTTATTTTCTCTTAATTTCAGCGCAAGAGTTGTTGTGAGCCTTGTAATGCCCTACAGTATCTCTGATATTTGCCTGGAGAATGCAACCAGACTGTTGTTAAACTTGGCTCTTTAGGGAAGAACCATCAAAACAGGAGGGGAAGGTAGGTATTCCCCAAAAGTTCTGCTAGGAGTTTACCATTCCTGTTGTTTTCTGAATGTTCTCTTAAACTTTAGAAAAAGACATTAATAAGTCTCTCAAACAATTGTCTACAGAAACTCTCTATGAAATAGTTGCATCCAGTACTGAGATAAATTGCATACATATGCTCAGAAGCAGCAGGATTGTAAGTAAACTGTTTGCTGGGTGGCTGCTATAAGAATCCTTTCTGGTTAATAGCACTTCAATTGATGATTACTGTATGGAAAGTTTTCACAGAGTTTCCAGTTAGTTAAGCATCTTACGGGTAGGATGATGCTAAGATTAAAATACCCTGGGTTTGACGACTGCAATGGTGATGACAAAGCAGGTATTGATTTGAGAGGGAGCATATACAACCTAGCAGAGTTCTAGGAATTACAATATTTCAGAAGTCAGACCCAAATATATAGTTTGTTCTCTTTGTGGTACTTACCAGAGGTTGGAAATGTTTTCAAACAAATTATGAAACAATGATTTGTTTTTCACAGTTGTTGATATACCAGCACATAAATTAGGAACATCACCATCTCTTGAAGACAAGATTAATCCTTGAGGTATTTTATTGGCCTTTACATTACCTGCCTTCGCTTTCATTACGTGAACTGGGAGGCCAACAAAACCTTTTTATGTTAGAGCAATTGTTTAACAGGAAATTGACCAACAATGTCTAAAAAGAAAAAAAAGAAAAAAAAGAAAAAAAAATTATTTAGGTTTTCTTCACTTTGGGAAGTTCTCTCCAAAGTTAGTCAGCTCTTTCCCAAGTTTCTAATTACATTTTTTATTTTATTTTTTTTAAATACACCTGCTAGGTCTGAGGGTTCCAGAACCAGGAAAAGCTGCCCAGCAGTTTAGTCTCTGTCTCAGGCAGAGGAAGAAAACCCCTTTTGGGGAGCAGTCTAAAACACAGCTCAGCTGAATTAAGCAATTTTAGGTTGCTCCTATAATAAAAACTGTTGCACTCCTATTGGAGACTGATGGAGCTGCTAGTGTGCATTCACAAAATCCTGTGGAAAAGCTCTCCTCATCAAAAGTTTGCATTGACTTTGGTAACCAAATAACATTAGATGCAACATCAGGGTCAGAATGTAGCTCCCAAGTGGCTTCAGGATGCCAGCGTACCTGGTGATCACTAGGATCAGCTTAATATTGCAAAGGCAAGGGGATTGGAAGATCTGGTTATCTGGTCAGGTTTCCTCACAAAGCAAGATCTCCTCCTCTTACACTGGTATACTGTAAATTGCTGGGGAATTGCTGGGAAGGATGACAGCGTTTTGTCACAGTTGTGATTAAAAGACTGAATCCTTAGGGCCCCTTTAAATTGCCTCTCCTGTTGCCCTAATTCAAGTAGAATTTCATTGTTTTCAATGCATGGGAGGATTCAGGTGGAAATGCCAGCAAGTTTCTGTTCTGTCCCAGAGAGGTATGCAAACAGGCAGCAAAAGTGAACTTTTAGAGAAATGCTTTTAGTGCCTATTCGTGTCTGCTGGTTTTCATAGGTTCCTAAGGAAGCAAGAGAACTCTTCTATAAAGTCATTGATGTGCTGTGTCGCAGAGCAATGCTCGACCCTTTTGATCTCTGATATTAGGGATAATGAATGTGTAGGCACCTTCAGCTTCCTCAGCATTGCCAGGCAACCCAGGGGATCCTGCTCCACAGCAGACTGCAGGACTGGTGTGACTGCTGCTCATCCCATTCACACGGTGATAAGTAGCACGCTGTGATTGTCTCAAGCATAAACTGGAGGCAGGCAGGATTTTTAAAACTGCTGGAAGAATTTGAGTAGAAAGCAAAGGTGTTTCTTTTGCAATCGTAACATTATTAAAGGAGGGGAATAGATAAGAAACACCTCACTTCAAACTTTTTTTTCTTGGATGCTGAAACTTCCTTTGGTAGTTATTCTGGTAATCTTAACTTTATCGCTTATGAAAGTCTTTTATGATTCTAATAGGAAATTTTGGTGACTGTGTTATCCTTGCAAAGCTGGGGAAGTTACAGTTGTGCTTTCTCCCTCTTGAAAGAGGCTGTACTTCATTTATGCAGGGCACCACCACACCAACAGGTTAATGCTATGCACCTGAAGCCTTTCTGTACTCTAACAGCTAGTTCCTTGCTAAAAACTCAAACATTGGTTTGAAAAGGCACTTACTATTTCTACACATAAAAGCTTTCTAAAAACCTTAAGAGGAAACTTCACCCCAAACTGACTTTTTACCTTAACTACACTTTCCTTCACAGGTATAACTGTACTTCTAAAAATGCTGTTAAGACACATTACGAAGGAAAGTCTTTAATTTTATACAGATATCTTGAACAGCAATATGTCATAATTGCAAGTGAGTTGCATGCAGTCTTCCTTGGACTTTTGCATGTCCTGTTGGAGGAATATATGATTGTGCTTAATGCTAGTGTTTTCTTGAGGCATGTGATGGTTCCTTCTTTCCTCTGCCACCTTGTCTTCTGTCAGTGGGGCTTCAAGCCACCCAAGTTCCCCCATGAGAAAAAGAGAGCTGGGCTCTGGCTGCACAGCTCCAGAGTGCTGTGGGAACAAAGAGGCAGGCCTGCTGGCAGGGAGGGTGGGAAGGCAGCCAGCACAGGCAGGAGAAGGGCAAGAAGGTGGGGGAAGGGGCACGGGTGGTGAGGGGAAGGAGAGCAAAGAGAGGGGAAGCCTGGTAGGGGAAACTCCTTTGTTCAGAGGGAAGAACAAAGGGGATGGGGAGAAGATGGAAGTGCCGTACCTTTCAGCTTAGAAGAAATTCAGTACTCATATCCACTCCCAGTCTGCAGCCACGAAGGGATAACATAGATGCACAGAGAGGACTGATTAACATATGCAAAGAAATAAGCTTCTTTTTTTCCTGGTTGTGTCAAATAAAATTGACTTTTTTTTTTCTCCCTTCTTTTTTTTTTGCCACTTAATTCATTTTGGAAAAAAACAAGCAGTTATGAAAATGTACATCTGAAAATCTAGTGTGGTAATGGTAGAGGACTTGGTACTGACTTGGACTGATCTCATCACATTGATCCAAATATATGCTTTTTTTAGCAGTTTACAAGTACTGGTTTCTCTTAGACAAGGCTGACTGCTGCAAAGAAAACTAACCTCATCCTTGGCAATCTGAGTTTCTTGTAAAACTAAAGCTTAGATCTGTGATGTTTCCTTCTCTGCTTCTCCTGAGGTACAAGAGATTTATCAGGAAGAAGCCTGCTTTAATGTCAAAGCTCTTGTACTGTTAGTAACTGCTTTGATTTAGGTTAAAAACTTGTGGAAACCAGAAATGCTAAATGTTCACAGGAAATAAATATCTTTAGTTGTGAGGAAGAACATATAAAATATCAAAAACATACTTCCCTTTTCTGAGTTAGCTAATATTAATCCTTTACTGTAGGATTGAATGTTTTCCTCCTAGCAATATTACCACAGTGTAGTCAGCATTTCAATGTAATCTGCACTACAATGCCGTATGTTAATGCAGACAGATACTTCAAAAACAGAACAACATGTTAATGGTCCCTCCCATATAACTCTTCGGCCTAACAATTAGTAGCCACTTTTATTAGCAGTTAAGTGCAGAAATATACCATTTTAAAATGTTACAACCTTTGTTCTTGATTTTAGGTGACTTCAACAAAATGTGTCTCTACTAATCCCTTTTGAAATCTTGCATGTCTGTTGTAAACAGCATTTTTTTCTCCCAGCTTGTCACCTATAAGGCAAAGAAACAAGGCACCTTATTTTAGTAAAACTGCTGCTTTCTTTTCAAGGTTTATTTTAAGATACGAGTAAAGGCTGCAAAGTTTCTTTACGGCACGGATGTTGTTTTGTCAGTTATCTGTACTTGAAACACTGATAATAGTAGTTGGAAATAAATTTTATCTTGATGTGATTGGGTTTAAACTCTGAATTTTCAGTTTAAAAATTGGATTAAACTCTTCAACTCATTGATCAATCCTGGGAAAAAAGGGCTCAAAAGAGAGCACTACGTACCAACTTCAGCAAGATTCTTCCTATGACTCATTTATCAAAATAACCAAACTTTTGCAAAGAGCACTGGCCAATCCTATTTTTGTTGTTTTGTGAAGTGTCATCACTGACTTCACCTTTGAAATATTTACCATTTTAATTGCTTCTGTTTAAGGACATGTTATTTGTATTGTGTTCTGTAGAAGATATACAAAATCAGCGGCCATTTCTGGAGGTAAGTAATTATAATTAATGGTAAATATGCTCCAAAGTCTTACTCACTTAGCTGTATCCAGTAACATGGTTTTGTAATACCTGCTGTAGGGCTTCTCTTCCAACAGTTTGAGGGGCTGGAGAGGGGTGGGGAGGGGCAGGGGAACAAGGAGGAGAGTAAAACTTGCTGGCACTTTGACTTCATCCATATTTAAACAAACTGAAAGTTGGCCAATTAGTTCTCAGGGATCAAGAAGGCAGCCTATGTATGTATATAAAAAATATGGGCAGGGGTTGAGGTACCTATATAAATCTTATGGGTTTACACATTTCCTTCTTGGTTTCATTACAACTCCTAGCTCTCAGTGAACATTTCCACTTGAAAACAATAATCATGATCCATTTATGAGTTGTTGTTTTTGTTTTGTTTTGTTTTGTTTTCCCTTCTCTGACCCTTTTTTTTTTTTTTTTTTTTTTTTTAAGTGTTCTTATCTCTTTCTTTGGAAGAGTCCTGTTCTCTCACACGGCTGAGTAGTGTCTTGCCTATGCTACATGTATCTCTGATATATTTATTTCTATAAGCAGTTATTGACAGTATAAGATAGCCCACTTATTTTGAACTACAAAGTCTTTCGTAAAATGAAACTGCAAAGAGTTTTCTTCAACATACCAAGAATACAAGCAAACTTCTGAGTTCAAATAAGCTTATTATATTGTTTCATTGGAAGCTTAATTTATTTTTTCGTGTTTGATTTTGTTGCTTGTACGTAGTAGTATACGGAAGATCTTAAACTGAAAAACATTTGCAACTTAGTTGCATCACAGAATCAAGAAACTTTCTCGTTTTGTGATTTTCAGTACTTTAAGTGCATTAGCTCAAATTGAGAAATTCTTGTTTCATTATACCAGTATAAGCTTTCAGTTGCAGTAATACCGACCACTCTGAAAAGTTAATTTGCAAGTTTGTTACAGAAAAGTAAGATAAAATAGCAGCAAAAATTCTTATCTTCATGCAAAGCCAGGATGATCACTAATACTGAGACTTCTAAGTATTTATATTGTCTGTACCTGATGTAGCTTTTAGAGAATACTTTAAAGACCATTTTTAGCTTCCACATCCTTTTCCAGTTTGGGAGATTTCTTCTTTAGCAGTGTAATTTGTAACTCTTGATTTAGCTTCCTGAAGTTAAAAAACAAACACAAGTTCACCATTGTATTGGAGAGTTAAGTCATGTACATTAATAGAATTAGTCCTGAACAAGAGATTTATCATTATCATGATTTTTTAGTTATATTAGCTTCTTAAAAATACTTCAGTATTTTGCTACTTATTTAAGTAGGGAGAAAAATGCTGTATTTGCAGTAAGTATTTTCATAGAAAGTAAGCATTTTCATAGAACTCAATTAATTTGAACTGGAAAATAGATTTTAAATCTGTTTCTAAGTCAAATCTGAGTCCTAATATTTCCACTTATTAAATCAGTCTAAATGTCTGGAGCCAAGTACAACACCTGCCCTGCTTGTGAGCCAGATTCCACAAGGATGGGAGCTCATTCCCAGGGGGGCTCCCTGGGCTGGACTGTGTATTTGCATAGATGCCAGGATTGCTCCGCTCTGGTAATGCTCTGGAGATTTCACGAATAGGTGCAGCATGGGAGAGTGGTTTGTTGTGGGCATCTGGCAGAGGTATTCTCTAGTAAGTGAGTTACTGTTCTGATAAATCAGAGGGGCACGGTAAGAATAAAGATTAATACCAAACTGACCCAGAACACTTTGTGTCATTCCAGCAAGCTGAAATAACACATTTTGAGCTAAGAACATCAGTGTTTTCACTGAGGGCTTCTTAAATCAAAACACATCTTTGCTATTGCCAGAATAAGTCATGGGGAGATTGCACAAATTTTGAAACATTTTCTCCTTTCTGAACAAAGGCAAAATATTATAGAACTCCTTTTGGTCCTTCCAAAGGGAGCAATCTCATTTTTAATCAGACCTAATTCTAAGCAGACACCTAACACTATCTTTGAAGGAAAAGGTATTAATTCAGTTTGAGTGAGACTATACACAGAAAATACAGTTGGGGACTCTATGTGTTTCTGTGTTTGGACCAGAGTGCAAGGTCAAACCCAAATCTCTTCTCATTTAATCAGAAATTACACAAAGCCTCCAAACCTGGTACAACAAACTGATGCTCCCAGATTTATGGAACTGAAGGTGATGATGTAGAATAAATGAGAACCATCATATCAGCACTGGATGCTTCAGGGCTACCTCTTCAAGAGTTAGAGGCACAGCAATTTTTTCATATGAAATTAATGCACTGGATTTCTGATGCTCTGGACTGCAAGATACACCAAAAAACTATTCTTTAAAATTAGGTCCATTAAATTCATTGTTTATAGTAAGATTTTTATGTCCACTCTATAATGCTGTGTGTACAAAACAATGATATTAGATATCTATTTTCTAATGTAACTTATTTCTGTCTCTTCATTTAACTAGCTCATTTCTTTACATTAGTACAATATCACACATTCTCTCCCTCAACTGAAGCTACTAGTAAAATGTTACTTCAGAATAACTAAACAAATTTGTCTAAAAAGGAGCTGTGAAAATCGTATTTGCATGCATTTCTGCATTCAAAGAAATCTAAACCAGTTTCTTTTATGGGTACCAAAGTTGGCACAAATGGCACACATCACTGGAAGGTAAATATGTTTGAAGAAATCTGGCTTCAAAATAACAAAGTTATGGACTTTTCAAAACATGCATCCTGGCTTGCACAGCAGGTTTTTCTCAACTTCAGAAGCAAACACCAGGATGTGATGTTCTGAATATTCACTTTCAGTATATCTGAAAGCTCACACCTACTTGTATTTGAATGTGTGATTACTTTAAGAACTACATTGTTCGTAATCACAGTTACAAAAAGGTCTTTGGATATCTTATTATTTATAATAAATCTGGTTTCTGCTTTCAGTCTGCATGAGAGAACATAGGCATTTTACTCAGAAGAACTATTATTACTCCTGTAGAAACAAACTTTAGATAGAACTTCCTGCAAGAATGACTGTGGTCTATAAAATAGGCTGATTCAAATCATTATGCAGAGAAAATGTACTCACATTTCAGTAGCTCTGTTATTCTCATTTCTCAACTCATCAAAAACTTTGCACACTTTGCAAGGAAGACTTCTTGCAATGCTGTTCCAGCTGCTTCCTTCTGGATAAAACTGGAAAAATGTTTTCCTCTGTCTCTCAGCGGCACCAGGTCATTTCTATTCTCTTGGAAATAAATAATTCACCTTGGGACAGCAGAAACACATAATTGTTTTAGATAACGAAAAACATTGCCACACTTCCACAAGAGAAGGATACTGCATATGGCTAGAAAACATCAAATAACAATTAACAATGTACTCAGAATTGAATGCATCATTACCTCCAGCTTTGGATAACATCTATTAGTTAACTAGAGCTATCCACCACCTGTGAGCCTAGGTACTGGTTTTACACTGGAATTTTTGAATGAAGAAGTACATTTCTGACAGTTACTATGGTGAGATTCATGCCTAACTCAGAATTGATTCCTCGTGAGTAACAGGGTGGGTAAGTGAGAAGACTGCAGAGGGACTTGCCCAGCATAAATGTTCTGCTGCAATGCCTGTCCTTCCCCAGAAACTACAGGAGATGAGACACTTAATGCAGATACTTAAAAATAGGTAAGGTAATTCCTATCTAAATTAACCACTGTTCTGAGTGGGTTTGCTTTAGTAGAGTAACACTTGGAGCTAATACCTATACATTGCTTATTAAGCACACAACATAAAAGAAGTAATCAGAGGAAACATGCAGGGGAATCTTGTGAAAGACCAGTGTTTAAGGGCTTTGGTTTTTAAGAGCCATACATCCATGAATTCAGCAAGGATGTCCCATAATCTGAGATTACCAGAACCAATTCTTGGGTTTTGCTGGTTTTGATACTTTTCAGTAAAATTATATCTAACAGAGAGAAATATGTATTTAGTTATAAATTGATTTTCTTTTATTGCTTAAAATAATGGTTCCTATTTTAATCAAATGTCTATCATTCATATAGAAAAAAAAAAAGAAAAAAACGATGTTCATTTTGAACAAAATGGGTCTTTACTTTCAGATTTTCCCTTTGGTTTTTATGCATTTCATTAGTAGTAAATAATCAGCATTTCCTTTTGTGGTAAACCATACAAATCAGAGCTTACTCCTGGTCTTACTACAGTTATAGATTCATACATGCAAGCTGGTGTTCTCTTAGGAAATTAAGCCTTACTTTAAGTTTATTATTTTTTCAAAGGCACAGCACCCACAGCTCGTATCTTGCTACCCGGGATCCTGATAGCATTTGCTTGGAAGCCTTATCTCTGCACATTAGATATCAGTAGATATAAATCCCCAGCTTTAGAGCCTAGAAGATCTTAAAAAAAAAAAAAAAAAAAAAAAAAAAAAAAGTCAGTCTGATATTTTTTTTTCTGGTTAATACTTGAGAATACAATATTTCTATGTAGGGTAACAAAAATGTATTACTTTGTGCTTTTGGTGGATTTCATTTAATTTTTATCTGCAAAACGGAGACAAGGATGACACTATTGAATAGTGGCACAACCTCCTGATTTGGCCATAGTTACAATGTAGAGAACAGTACTCATGCAGAACAGGGAGCTGCTGAAAACAGATGTGAACTCCTGCCCCTCCAGTATTCTGTGCAGATATACCAGAAGCGCAATTTTTCAAAGAATCTTTTAAAATAAACCTTCTGGTTAGTTTTAGTTCTCAAGAGCCAGAGGACACTCAGGCTGCAGTCCTCACCTGCCCCCAAACTGCCACTCAGTATTACCAGATTTCTGCTGTGTCAGTCCTGAGCTCAACATTATGGCAATTATACCAAACTGCACAACAGATTAAAAGGATTAATTCCTGTGTACAAACAATCTGCCTCTGATATCTAGCACCAATCTGTCTGTCTGCTACAAGCTTTCACTATGAAGCAACTTGTTTTAGTTGCCCCCACACACATACTTGCATGTGTCTTCTGTCCCCTGCCCTAAAGCAATACTTGGGAAAGGTTCTATAGTTCTTATGTCACCTTGTAAACCCTCCATTAAAAAACAAAACATAGAAGAAAACTCATCATTTGATTACTAACCAGATTGTGGACACTGACATGGAAATTATTTTCAACAGCTGCAAACTGGTTGTTTCACTTCAGCCACCTGTTCCAAATGAAATATATTTGGAGAATAACAATAAAGTTCATCAGTCTTAAAAATATAAAGAAGGCACTAGTACTATTGCCAAATCACTGTCCATTATGCAGTACAGCATCCCTGGGATCTGACTGTGGAACTATCCTGAAAAACTGCACCTCTGCACACACTGCCAGGAATGGTTCTCTATCAGTGTTACAAGTGGTCTGCTGCATTTCTGGAGGACTGGGGCTCTTGTACCATGAAACCAAATACTTCATCAGAGCTCAAGTATGGAAACAGTTCCCCCTCTCCCTCCTTCAGGGAATAATACAACAATCAGGTATAAATTTTAAACAACTTAGATTCCTAAAGTTGCTCATCATCTTAAGGAGACAACAGTACTGTCAGGAAAGCCATTTGTATTTTTAAGTGTTTGTTAGAAGTTTTAGAAAGGTGTTTGCCAGGAGGTCCATCAGCTTCCTAATTACGAATCTGGTTCCATGAGGAGAAGACTGTTTTAGTCACAATAAATGCAGGTTTTCACTTGGATCCTCCAAGTTCCCGGTCCTAGATCAATATGCATTACATTTCTATTGTATTGCTCTGGTAATTGAAAAAAAGGACTTTGAGATGGGAATACAATGATCTAATCAATATAACTGGGATTTTCTTTAAGTGTTAATGTGGTCTTCTCTCTCTAAGACATCTGAGTCAAACAGAAACATCTTCATTCATGCAACACAGAACATGAAACAGCAAATTTACAACACTGCTTTGCTAAAAATTGTTGTCATATGTAGGAAAATAAAGCTGAAGTTTAATCAGCTTTTTATGTACATACTGGTTTGTCTCTTTCTTCTGTTGAGTACATGGTTAACATGGGAGCAGTACAGTCAGCTTATTTAATGACCAGAGGTTTGTGAATTTATTTTTTTCCATCATTTGGGTATTCACTGATTAATAACCATGAATACAACCTTGCCATCATTTTTTCAAATGGAAAAACCACAAGAAATGCTTGCAAACAAGTGTTAATATGACATCCTCTAAAATTTGATACTCTGGCCAAGTCATGGAGTTTTTAACTTTGCTTTTATATATGAATTCAGTTGCTTTCTTGTCTCCTGAAGGAAACACATCTAGTACAAAAAATAATAACATAAAAAATCTGTTTTGTTTCTAATGAGTCATTACATGACTTGAGGACCAACTGTAAGCTAAGGCCACGGGAGTTAGACTTTAGAGGACTTCAGGAATCTTAACGCAGGATCCATTTTTCATATGTAATTAGCTGATGTTAACACAGCACCTTCTGTTCTGTCTTCCACTAGAGCAAGCCTAATGCAACTGGCAGAATTGTGTAGTAACACAAGCAGAACTGAACCCAGACCACACGCTTGGGGGGCTGCTCAGCAGTACGCTAAAGGCAACTGATTACAGTATCATTTGCAATAGTATTTGTGTCCTGCAGGTAGTGGTAGGCAAGAGGTGATACTGAATAAAACTATTGGATTGGAATAGCAAATTAAATCAGACACAATAGTGTAGCCTGATGTCATCTTTGGAAATAATCCATAAAAACAACAGGTTGGTGTATCCAAAATAATGTTGAAGAAGAACTGACTTGACATACTACAGCTCTGACCCTTCAATAAGCCTGCACCTACCAGGAGTCTTAAAGGCTTCAGTGACTTGTTTATGCAGAATTCCTTGCAAAGCCTGATAAAAATAAGCCTTTGCTACAGAGAGGGAAAGTGCTGCTTAGCTTTCATCTGGAACCTGTATCCTCAGGACTGTTTAAAGTTGCATTCCATACGTAACACAGCATAACCACATGTAGCACCTACAGATTTAAATATACACAGAACTAGTTCCATGAACAATTGTCCAGACTTCGATATGACTGCTCATAGGTACAGCATCTTTGCATGAGTGAGATTTAAATAGAAAATGCTCCCACATCTGCTTACTGAAATATTTCTCCCTTCACCTTTGAATCCAAATTAAAACAACCTTTGAAAGGGTTGCTAAAAGTCTTCCACTCTTGCCTAAATTATTTTACTTTTTGCAGTAACAGAGCGTGGCCATTGTTAGTAGAAAAATCACACTTTTTCATAATTTTGTCCTTCAAGCATCTGAATAGACACCAAGGTGGGGACGATCAGGACTCGTGGGAAATATGGAGTTAATGTAATCCAGGTTTGCTGCCATGAATAGGAAATAGCTTAACCCTGCAGTCAATTTGCCTAATTGATTAGAAGCCTGATTGCATCCCTGAAGGGCTAGATGCCCTGAAGGGATATGCATGCACAGAGGCAGCAAGCTTACAAGGCAGCTTACCAGAAAGGGAACCTCCAGTGCTCCCAGAACACAGCCTGCAAAATCATTTTTCACTGACCGATTTGGGAACAGAGCTCATCTCTCCCCAGGGTGTTCCCAAGCACAAAACTAGCTTGTAGACTTGGAGAGGGAGACCACAAAAGAAATCTAAGTGCTACCTCCTACACATTGCTAACAAGCCCAGCTGGCACAGAAACCAGCCAGTGTGTGAGGACACTCAGCCCCCTGTGGTGAGGCTCTCCAGCAGAAGAAATGTTGTTTTGCCCACCCAAACATCCCCATCTGTAAACAGTAAACCACAGAGCACGATTCAGTTCTTTAGTCTTTTCTTCTCTTTCATTTCTCAAGAGTAAACCAAAATGCTTTGAGTGACACAAATCCTAATGCTCGGCAAGCTTCCCCTTGAGTCTGAAACAACCCTAGTGGCTCTGTAGTTCCCTAATCAGCTTAGTAAAGTTGACTTGTGAAGCCCAGTGGCAGGAAGTAGTTTATAGTACAGTAACTCAGCCCATTGTCTGGGCTTTTTCAGCTTGGCTTCATTACTATTACCATGATAAAGACCAGGGTATTTTTTTTCTACTTCCCTTTTGCCCCTTCAAGTCTCTACTTGCTCTTGACTTTTCTGAATTTCACTTTGATAGTTTGACACCTTGGTTGTTCTCCCAGACAGATATAATTACAAGAGTTCAAATAAACTTTTTTTTTTTTTTTTTTTTTTTTTTTCCAGTAGTGGTGTTTTTTTCTGTTTTTGAGGGAATGAGTGTGCACGTTGGTAACAGAGATGAAGATTTTCCGAGAGAACTCACTTCCTCCTGAGTTTGGTGTGGCTCTTTGGGTCTTTTCTGCAATTCAGAGAGACAAGAAAGCTGCAGCTGTGGGACATAATCCAATATTTGGATTATCATAAAATAGGAAGAGTCTAAGTTAAGTGAGCCCAACAGGATAAGTAGGGATTGCAACCTGTCTACTGCGTTTCAGTGTACAGTGGGCCGCCTTCACCTAATCAAATCTTGCAGCTCTTAACTTTAGGAAGAATTTGACAACGATTTAAATTTAAAGAGGAAGAAAACCTGTGTGAAGGCTCATTCAAAGTATCACACAGTGCAACAGCATGGTGGCTTACACTCTCTATCTACTCATTCAGTGCTGATTTGAAAGAAAACCACTTTTTTTTTTTTTTTTTTTGTCTTTTTTATTTTTCCCTGTCATTTGCTGGAAGTCCTGTGCAGTCCCCAAACCAAACATAACTTGGTCACCTTCACTTGTAGGACTTAGTGATTCCATGTTGCTTGGGCTGAAAGGTACCAAAAGAATAATAAATGTATTTCTGTGGCCCCACACAAAAAGTAATCTCTCTGATCAGACATCACAGAATTCTGTTCCACTTTCCTGAGAGTGAAAAATGAGTCATAATATCAATTATGCTTCACCTGAGAGTAGCTTAAAGAGATTCCCCTTTATGTCACTACAAAAAAAAAGGCAGTCAGCTGGTAACAGCAACAGAGTCATCACCCAATCTCTAATTCAGAGTAAACAGGAAAACTATGGTGAGGATGAGACTTTTACTCTGGTGACATTCATAAATCCCTGGGAACTATGACACATGGGAAAGTGACCCTAGATTCAATGGAAGAATTATTTCTCTCATCTCCAACATCTAGTTCTGTTACTAGACATAATACTACATTATTAGGAAATTGGGTTGTATTTCTACAGAAAGGTGGATCTCGTTGCTTTTCATCCTATTACTTCCCAATTCCTTATTTTTTTCTAGGCCATCATTCCTTGCACATGCATACATTCCACCATTGCAGCTCCTGATTTAGTATTATAAGGATTACTAATAGGACCAGTAGACAGTTTTAGTCCTTTGACAAAGTATATTACTTTATATTCCTCATATATTAATCTTAGAGTGAGTCCATGATATATTACACAGTGACCTCAGTGAGTGAATAGCGGATGCATTTATTAAACCTGTGAATGACACCAAGTGGGAAGAGACTACCAGGAAGCTGGGCATTGAATTCAAAGTGATTCTGACAAACTGGAAGAAGTGACAGGCTATCCCAAGACAAATGCAAGATAGTGCACATGGGCAAGACTGATCCACTATATGAAGATGCAAAACAGATGATTAGATAGCGAACTCTACAGAAAAGAAAGCTGCAGAAGGCTGCAAGAATAGCAAAGCCAAACACTGGAAGAGTAACTAAAAGTCTGAGCCCAGCCTGGAAATCATGAAACATTACCCTTCTATTACATGCTGCATTACTGCTTCAAGGGGAGTACTGCGTCCAGTTGTGTGTGAGGCATTTCAAGACAGATACAGAACAGTTGAAAAGAGCAATGAAGATGAACAGAGGTCTAGAAAAGAGGGCTTAGCTTAGAAAGAGTGAAGGCAGTATGGTACTGCAATACCGCAAACCTGCAGAAATGAAGTTATAGTTTATCTATTTATTTTGTTATTCCAAGGGGAAAAATACAAAAAGAAATAGGTTTAAGCTGTAAGGAGGGAGGAAGGTTCAGATTCCAGATTAAGAACTATATTTTAATTTTAAGGAGTGGGGGCTCTAAGTCAATGTTTGACAGGAATACCAGGACCCCAAAAAGTTAGATAAACATCTGTCAGAAGTTAGTAGGTGTTATCTGGCTGCACTGGGCAGGGGAATGGACTAGATTATCTTTTCATGTACTTTCCAATTCTGATCCCAATAAACTAGTAAGCCTAAAAAAATGCTGTTAATATTTGCAGTTAATATCTTCTGAAGCCCTCATCCCTTCTATTCTACCATCCTCTACAAAAAGCTGTTGTGTGTTTATACTCTATTATATTATGATATCAGCATTTTCTCTTTATGCTAAGTAAATAATGTATCAACCAATGAACACTAGATAGAATTTTAAAGACCATTAGTCTACAGAATTTTTCTGATTTCTGAAAACACCATGAAGTTTACTTAGTCACTGATCTTAAAATAAATTTTAAAAATAGCATCAGTCCTATGTCGTGAGATGTATCATCTAGAAGGATACATCTGTCTGCATGTTCTTTTATGCTTTTCTGTTAACTTATAAATCCAGAGACAGAAAAACAAACATAAATGAACACACAAATATTATACTCTATTAAAAATAGATTAAGTAAAAATAAATATTGTAGACTAATTTACATCTATTTAAAAAAATACTATTTTTTCTCTGATATACAGAATTATGTATTTCAACTACAGCTTAAAAACATGAGTTAAAACAGTCTCTAAAATTTTCTGTTTAAAAACATCACATGAAGAAACATTAAAAAAAAAAAAAGACTTTCAAGTATTTTTTAATTTATACCAACCAGCTGTGTATAACACAACACAGTTTGGTGCTCTCTTTCCCATTCTTCAAAGTTTTTAAAACACCCTGGTACAGCAGACCTGATTCAACTCCTGGCTAAAGCTGAAACATTTCTACTGGATGCCAATATCCAATGTGACTTTTTCCTTTCTTTCTATTTCTATTTCTTTTTTTTTTTTTTTTTTTTTCTTTTTCTCTTCCCCTCTCTTTCAAGCAGGGGAAGAGACCCAGGCAGACTACTACAGTTACAAACCACAATAAAATTTCACATCGTTGACACTGCACCCTTGGACTTTACTGTGAGATCACTCTGCACTTTACAGCAGGACAGTAGCAGGACAATAGATCATTTTGTTGCCTTTTTTTTTTTTTTTTCCTTTGTTCTGAAAGATTTTTTGTAACTCCAGTATCTTCCAAAATAAATTTCCCAAAGCTTGAACAACATTCACTGAATGTAATCAGGAATTGAATGCATTTTCTTTTATTCACCTCATACAACTTCTCAGCCTGGCATGTAGCTCATTCTGTTCTGAATTTTTAGAGTGTTATTTATTATTAAAATTATCAGTTAGGATATCTTTTGCATCTGCTTTTTTTGGAAGACCTTTTTGGAGACACTTCAAAATACATTTGGCTTCCTTTTTTTTCTTTCTGGTTTCTGTCTTCCATTTGGAGTACTGACTACATATGTAGTAGAATGCCTTTGCCAAATTTGTAGCATACGAAACATAAGATGTTTTCAACATATAGATCTCAACACCTAGTGCAAAACATCACTATCATTGCACAGAAGAAGATGCAAATAATTTGAATCCTCCCTACAAGAAAATCTTGATTTAATATCAACAACTATACATCCCTATATGGGCACGTGTAGATTTTCTTATGTTTAAAGCATGTTTATTTGTA
This sequence comes from Netta rufina, assembly GCF_964035555.1. Taxonomy (NCBI): domain Eukaryota; kingdom Metazoa; phylum Chordata; class Aves; order Anseriformes; family Anatidae; genus Netta; species Netta rufina. The sequence continues at coordinate 47,580,110 of NC_140125.1, read as the reverse complement.
AGCATTTCAGTCCTCAGAAAGGTCCATCTAAGAAAAAACACTGTTATGTATTAGGACCTAACCCTAACGTAAAATATGAAAGTAAAATGTACTTACTCTTGATTTATTGTCTTGTAAATTAAATGCATGTAGTTCTTACATAGAAGACAACTACAGTTTGTATTTTCCCTTTATCCATTTCCCTAAACACACATTAATGTTAATAAAAAGTACTAAGAACATACTAGTTCAAAATGAACTTTTTGCCTCTTGAAGACAGGAAAGTTTGATTCCTAAGTGACTTCAACTCTTTTGCATGACCCCTCAGATTAGGCTTTCAGTTACAGTAAAGAAAAACAAAAGTGACTTTCCCAGAGATATCATGGATATTGACCAAAAGTTAACTCTACATACATTTACAAAAAATAAAAATAAATAAATAAATAAAAAATAAACAAACAAAAAAAAAGTTCTACGCATGTAACTAGGTGCATTATGAGTGCTATGGGCACGGGAATTACAAGTTTTCTGGCTAGAGTGTGATCAAAATCCTAACTTTTAAACACTGTGTTCATGTCATTTTTTCATACTTGAAAAATGCAGAATTTAGCTTTAGTTTACACATTCCCAAATGGAATAAGCTCTTTTCCCTGATGTTTATGCTAGCATGTTAAACTTAGCCCCCCCCCCAAAATAAAAAATAATTAAAAAGATAAAATAATAGTCACTTACAAACGAAGCCACACATTTAGCTTACAGTATTACCATAAGCATTTCCAACAAACCCCCACCCCTTCACATTCAAGCTGGTGGCCAGTAGCTCAATGTACCTGAGACAGCTAATTAAAAAAGGAAGTGGTCAAAGTCATGCTTTTTTGTAAACTTCAAAGGTGATCCCTCTCCTTCCTCCTCTTTACATTTTACTGTCTGGCTTTCTGCCCATCCTGCAGCTGTTAGCGGAGCCTGTGTTTCATGGCGTCAAACCTGCCTCCTCACGGTCCATAAAGTTACAGCAGGGATCGTGATACGCAGGTGTGGAAAAGACAGAAGTGCAAGATGGGCCCGTTAATGATTTTTCTGGCACCCCATGCTGAGCTGCTGAAAAAAAAAAAAAAAAAAAAAAAAAAAGAGAGAGAGAGCAACTTGCAGAAGGCAAGTGACTCTTTGTTTGCAAAGGTATTCAAGATCATATTACTTCTCCCACAGCAAAGGTGTTGGGTTTTCACTTTAAGGGCTGTTTACAGAAATGATTCACCTTTTATACAGCTTTTAAAAAATGCTTTGAGGCTTTAATTGGACACACGATTTGTATCACACTAGTATGAAAATTCTTACTTTTCGTTTAACCCCCCATTAAATCATTTAATGATCATACTCAGTGATAAGCAGCCAGCTCTGGCTATGTGACCTTAGCAGAGGAAAACAGAAGTCAAATCATCAGGGGTTCAGTTATGTCATAAGCTTTAATCTGGAACTCCTGCACCATTTACAATTGAGCGATGAAGGGAGAGAGGACCAACTGCTGGGAAAAATAAAAAAATAAAAAATAAAAAAGTGACAAAGCATAACAGTTTGCCGTTCTTGTTGAAATACCTGAACAATTTAGTAAGAAATAACTAAAACTCTTAGCTTATGAAAATCACTTAAATGTCTGCTTTATTTTAAACACTGTTGTCTGAATTGTACACAGCTGATCTGCAGCCTCACCAAAGAGCAATTTTAAATAACTCAAGCACAAGATTTGGAAAAACTGTGTGTGAAAGTAACAGGCTACAGAAAACATTTCTGAGAGCACACAAGTGAAACATGATACTCTGTGTTGTTCAGAATTGATGGGACATAACTTGCAGATCACCCAAAGACCAAAGCATCACCCAGATTTAGCAAAATATTTAGTGACCAACTTCAACTAGTGCCTCTAGCTCCCACTAGGAGTTAGAGCCTGAATAGTTGCGTTTGGGCTTCTAATTAAACTCCATCCCTGAGCCCCTAGTTAACCCTGGGACTTTCAACACTTCTGCAACCTCTAGGTCCTAGCTCCCCTAGCACCCTAATTTTTAGATCTTTAGGCTTAAAAAAATATAAAAAAAAAATAATAAAAAAAAAATCAGTATTTTAAATCCAGGAAGTATTTCGGTGCTAACAATTAATGAGGGAATAAAGACAGTAAAGCTGCTAGCAAGGAACATATTGTGAAAGGATAGAAGTTGAAGAGGAGCTACTGAGGCAGATTAGTACAGACTGAACAATGTCATCTCTGTTGTTTATCCTTACATCATTTATTAAATAAAATAAAACTGAAAAAAAAAAAAAAAAAAAAAAGCAAAGCAGGGATTTGTCTTCACATTATTCTGTAAGACAGCTACAATTGCTGTTGCTACAGCTCCTAAAAACAGAGCTTTGCTGGGCACTTCCCAAAGCTCAAAGATGCAAGTTCAGTTCTAGAACTGCACTGCATATCCATCTACGTCTACGTGATGGACAGGCGCCCTCTGGCAAGCAGCAGTAGATGAAGTTCAGGCTCCTGACCTGTTTGGGTATTTTTTTTCCCCTAATACACAATTTCCCTGAACAGCCTTTTCTGATGCAACAATCTCCAGAAACTCAAACAAAAGAAATCACAAACCTGAAGAGAAAAACAAAAAAAAATACAGGCTGACAATAAATGAGTCGGAACCAGGAGCGTTACGCCTCTGCTACCACTTCAGCATTTGGTTGTGCTACTGAGTGGCATCTGAAGCTGTGAAATAGCAGGACATTTCTTTTTAAAAAGGCCAGAGGGAACCAGAATTAACCCTGTTGTCTGCAATTGAAGAATTTAGTGGGGTTTTTTTTGTTTGTTTGTTTGTTTTTTTCCATGCTTGCAGTTAAAACTCTTACTCAGAACTAACATTGCATGACTTTGCTGACAAACACAATTTGGATCAGGTGTCTGACTAAGGACGTTAGGGAATATTGTGATAAGTTTTGTGCTGCTCCTAAGTCCAGTTCTGACAACAAAGGCTGGTATACGTCAGATGTTGTCTCTTCTCTCTTCCACTAATAGATGTGAAAATTTCTGCATGGAAATAACACAAACTGCTCATCCCAGGTCTCCACAAAGGTGAGTCTGTATCCAAAAACAAACAAACAAAACAAAAATAAAATTCAAAACCTCAGGAACAATTGACAGAAAGCACAGGACTGACATAGAGAAAGAAATATAGTGAAGGTAACAACTCTATATGTTTTTGCTAGAAACTTGTTTCCCAGCTGCCAGAAGGAAGAGTAAGGTGAGCTCATGAATAATTGCTTTTGAAGGTTCCTTTGATGGCCAGAGTAATCTTTAGATATCCATCCTGCAGACTAATATCCTCTCCTTCTGTGTGAGCAGATACATTTTAGCAAAGTGTGAGAAACAAAATCTTTTAAACTCAACAAATCTCAATACCTTTTGCTTTACTCTTAGAAGCCATCTAAATTCCATGAACTGGCCTTCTTAATGATGTCTGCAATGCCCCCAAAGTCTTTCCAACCAGAAGTCACATGGCCCAGCTCTGGAGGGCTGAGACAGTCTTTTGTGGTCTCAGAAGAAAATTTAAAAATGCATGTGAGAAACTTAAAAGTCAAGGGATTTTGGGCATGGTGGGCAGGTACTGCAGAATACCATGGTAAATCTTCTGCTCTGGGACAGGTCTTTTCAGTGTCCCAGGCATGCTCTACAGTCCTTTTGTACCACAACTCTTTTCTCTGATGGGGATAGTATATAACACCCATCTCACAACAAGGGGTTGCAATGAAACAAGCGAACAATCATCAGGACCATGAGGTGCTCAAATATTAAAATAATTGAGGCAATAGATGCATCTTAGATTAATATTTTTTTGTGTGTTCCACTTTTCTCTAGAATTCTGTGATTCTTTATTTTGAGATTCCCAATTTCTTTTCTTTTTTTTTTTTTTTCCTCCTCTTTCTCTGGGTTCTGCCAGCCACAGCAAGTGCCACCAGCAGCATCCTGATTTTTGCTGCATTAATCTCTTTCAAAATGCCTTGGGTCACAATTTGACAAAGCTGACTATTAGCCTCAAGGAGTAGGCATTGCACCTCCAGGCGTGCTCACCTTTTCTCCACCAGCAATTAAGGACACTGACTTCACCTGCTGAACATCCAACTGAGACCACTTTGTAGGGTTTTCCCTGCCAGCCATAGCTCTGCCTTCCCCAGCACAGCTAAGGGCAGTGGCAGCTGCAGCTCCCAGCCACGAGCTACATGGGGATGAGTTGTGTGCCACAAACAGCTGTACTGCAGCCTTACTAAATCCTATAGGCTACTTAAAACATAATATTCATCAATGCTGCATGCTGGCAGAATAACTTTTGTTCCTGTTGCCATCTCTCATCTGTATCAGGGTACTGGTGGGACACATTTTGACTTAAGTACTTTTGTGGCATCAAACTTGGATTTCTGCAAGCTTGTTCATATTATTCCAACATTAAATTCCAGTTAAATTCTCATGACATGGGACTGCTTATTTTGAAATCAAAGGCTAATCAAACCCTAAGGCTGAATGAGGCATGGCACAATGTGGTGCAAGGTTAAACTTCCTCTTCGAACCTGAACAGAGCACGAGGCTATCCAGGCTAGCCTGCTTCTTGTTCTCCGTGTAAGCCAGTAGGATTGGTTAGAAGTTTCCAGTACACCCCGATTTTTATAAATGTGTTTACAAACTTTCAATTACAAATATTTGGGTTTTGCATTGTTTCCTTGCATTCTAACTGGCCAGCTTATAACCAAAACAAGTATACAACTACAGACAAGTTTGTGCTTTTATTTTTAAATTGAAATATAATTTTCAAAACTGCAACAATTTTGAAATTAACAAAATGCTGAAAGCACGTGAAATTTAACAGCAAATCAAAACACTGTGAAAATCAGAGTTCAAATGGGGCATAAATACATCCTATTTCTTAATTTTCCCTTTTTTGTCAATTCTAATCAAAGAAATACTAAAGAACTTTAAAACTCAATAAATCTGTGATAATATGACAATGGATAAGTCTTCTCTGAGCTGGCAAACCGCAGAGAAATGCGGGAGGAATTCTGAGTGAGCGGCGGGAGTGAGAAGTGAAACTGCAAGCCTGTGAGATTGTGATCAAAGGGAACAAGGGCTCCCAGGCATGGTGAGCAAAAGTGTTACTGTCCTAGAGAGGTGAATGAAGAAAATCTGTAACAAACAGGGTCCTCTTTCTGCTACATTTCCCCCAGCACTGTTCAGAAGAGTAGATTTTTAGCTATGTCACAATATCTCAATTAAGCTTTCTTAAGTTCACCTGGTTATTTCAAATGATGTCCCAGACTCTGCAATGCATTTCACTATGTGTTGGGTTTAAATACAACACCAGATACAACATTTTATGGACTGTACAGAGGCTTGATGAGCTGATGTTTGAAAAATATTTCATTTAAGGACCTTGGAAGGCAAATAATACAGCACCACATTAGTAAGAAACAAATTAACCAGCTGAGTTTCTCTTTTTTTCCTGTTGTCAACAACTACAGTCTATACATCAAGCAGACCACTTTCAGTCTCAGATGATCATTGTGTTTTAAAGCAATAATGAAGGCTGTTCAATTTTTAACTACAAGGAAGCCAGATCTTGAGAACTCTGAAGCCAAGCTTAACCAAACCACCCACTGACACAAGTAACTCTGTATAACAATGGTTAGCAAGGGCAACTCCAGTAAGGCCACTGGAAAAAACTACCAACAAACATGGTCTTTTTTTTTTTTTTTTTTCCATATACTCAGCTTAGTAACTGTACATAAAAATTCATCTGAAAGGGCCCAGCGAGGGCTAAGATTTTCACACTTACCTTAGGAAATATTTGCTCAGTTTCTTTTTGGGGCTTTGTGTGTTTACAATGACGAGGTGGATGCTGGCAGCATACTGATCCTCCTGTTTTAGCTGAGCGTTGTGAGCATAAGAAACAAACCAAAGAAGGATGTATTTTCTAAATGAGATATTCAACTCACAGTGGTGCATTTGCCTCTAGATATGCCATATTAAAGTTCATCTAAACCTGGAAGAAGGTAGCTAACAAAATACGTAGGACTGTTAGAGATTATATCAGGTCAAGCTCCGTTGCTTTGGGAAAAAAAATAAAAAATAATAATAATAAAAAAAAGAGATTCCCGAAGAGGACCACATTCTGGTTTTTTCCTTACTTCTCTTCCCTTATCCTACATTTTCTTTCCATTAGGCTGGCTTCTGATCTCATTTACTCAAGTGTAAATACAGAATGAATGCTTCAGTGTCAGTGAAATGGGTGCAGATTTACATGAGCATAGCTGAAGTAGCCCTTCCACTACCTCTCTCAGCCAAAACAAGAAGTTACCAGCTAAAGTTCGTCCTGTACCCTCTTCATAGTATTTGTACAGCTGTGGTAAGCCAGATCATGAAACCAGCTCAAAACTAACCTGAAGGGGGAAAAACAAAATAAAACAAGTGGAGCAGGGAGATGATTTTCCTCCAGATCTGCACCAAGACCTGCCTCCCACATAGCAGCACAAGCAGGGGTGATCTCAGGAAGACACCTTTCCTTTACACAACACATACTTACATCAGTCCAACATTATTGTGAAACTACAGTCTTGGCCCAGTTTGCAATTAAAGAGGGCAACACAGCAGAAAGAACAGAAACACTTTAGAAAGTGATTTTGTTGTTATTTGTATATTTGAGCTCTCTGAACTGACTCACTTTGTTGTTAAACAAGCACTAGCAGGAGGCCAAGGATAGGAAGGGAGAGCAGGACTTGGAAGCCATAGTTATTATATCAGTTTAGCTGTAGCACCAACCCATCACTTACAGCATCAGTGGTATGCTGGTTATTAATAGCAAAATAAATAAAAACACTCTTTAAGTGATTTTTTGATATTTTCTTACTGGCTTGTAAATTACCATGGTTCTTGCTGAGATCTTTTATGAAGGGCAGCTATATGTGAAAATACAAGATCTGACTCAGAGGCCAAGAATTGAAATGCAAGGGCTTGGATTTAAAGCCTTCCCAGGCAATCTAATCCCCTTCAGTAGAGAGAACCGGGGGGGGGGGGGGGGGGGGGGGAGGAAAAAAAAAAAAAAAAAAAAAGAGGACACTATTACTCCAGGTGCTTATTACACTTGCATGAGACCTACAGTCATTCTATTGCATTGTTTCACTGTTCTTTCCAGACATTTGCTCCATCTGTCTCAAATCACTGTTGGTCAAGCAGCTGCTCCTTGCAGCTCTCAGAAACACTGTGCTAGTGTTCGAGAAATGCCTGGTTCTTGCCCTGCTGAAGACAGTGTAAAAGTAAGGTATTTGCACATTTTCACTTCTAGACACAGGCCAACAGTGCAAAAGTTCATGAATGAGACAACAAAAGAAACCTCAGCCATGACATAGGTTTGATTTGCATCAGTTGATGGTGAGTTTCAAGCAAAACTTTGTATCAATGCCTCTAACAATTTACAATCCCTCAGATGAAAGAGTCTAATACAATGATTTACTAAATAAAAATAATGTATGCAGTCAGCATTTTGTGAGAAATGTTAGGCTGGCTAAATAGATGCAATACACTTTGATTTTATAATGGATCTGATATAAAATTTCCCTATGAATTTCTGAGTAAAGATGCACTTGACAGCAGATTCAGAACTGCTATGTCTATGTCTAGAAAGGTGAGTTTGACTAGAAAAGATCCTGAGCAACCTGATCTAGATTTGAAGTTGGCTGGTCTTGGAGCAGAGATTGGACTAGAAACCTTCAGATGTCCCTTGCAACCAACATATTTTCAGTGACTTTGAGTGCACAAAGCAGTGGATTTGATCCAGTCACCTCAACAGAGGTGTCCTGCTTTATTTCAGGTGACATCCTGAAAGATGAATGGCATAAGGTGCAATGCAGCTACCTAAGCCATCTCAGAAGGAAGGAGGTGTGGAAGCTTGCTGCAGAAAGTCTGCCAGCCCTCTGAACAGGCCCTGTACTGAAACTGATGGTTTCTACTTCTTATGGCTCCTCAGTGCTGTATGAGGTACATGGGTACAACACCAATGTACAACACAGCTTTCAGGCAAGACCTAGGTCATATCTCAGCTACCATTGAGCATGGTGGAGATGAAAAGTGATTATCCATTCCCATGCATGCAAACATCCCCAGAGATCACAAAAGGTGGTGTGTTTGGTTGGTTTTGCTGTTTAGTTTGATTATGTTTTAATCAGAATAAAACCCACCATTCATCTGGCCTGTCCCAGGAAAAACACCAGTGTGCAGCAGCCCAAAACTGTTCTGTGACCCAAAAGGAAATACAGTGTTGCCTCTGCATAAGCTTTTAGGCAACACAAATTGGTGTGATGATGAAGAGGTGGAAAAGGCAGACCATGGCAGTCATCTGGGTTACTTACTTGAATGGGTCGGGCTGACAGCAGGTGCTGTGGTACAGCCCCACTCCTTGCTGGGAGACAGGAATGCAGGCTTTAGTGGCAGAGCTGGGAACAACCCTGAAAAGGAACTGGGGATCATAAAAGAGGAGAAATGCATCAAGGGCTCCTGACGAGGTCCTGAGAAAAGAAGGGCTAATGAGATCCTTAGCAGAACAGGAAAGAGGGTAACTGAGAGATGCAAGAGGTTTTACATCTCTGCACACTGGTACTCCTGGAACATATTTCCATATTTCTGACAAAAAAAAAAAAAAAAATTAAAAAAAAAAAGTTACAAAAAAAAAAATAATGTAGAAGATTGTGTTTGGTTTCCTTCTGACTCAGTTTCTGATTGGCTGAAGAAAATATTACACAGTGAGAGATTTTTAAAGTATACTTAATTTAACTGATTGAAACAAAATGAAAAGTGAATTGACACCAGGATGTAAATAGCTCCATTAGGGAAATCATTACAAATACTGAACTATGCCTGAAAGTCAACAAAAATAAGAACAATTAATAGATGGCAGTATCAGGGAAAAATAAATAAATAAATAAAATAATAGTAATTTTTTTTTAAAAAAAGAGCATAAGCTTCAAGCATAGAGCATCATTAACCACTAATTAATTGCAAATTAGCAGCACAAACCAATAGATTTCCCATTTTTAGTGTCATCCAATCAAAACTGAATGACACTTCTGACTGTTTTGGACAAAAATGAGTCACTGAACTCCCTGTGTAAGAGCTGGCAAAATATAATGGACTCTTAAATGGGATACCAGATTCCGCTCAAGGTGCTAGCCTCAAAACTTAGTAAGGACAGGATGAGGAGATCAAGGAGGAAACATGTCTGAAGCTTTAAGTCTCCCATGACTATCAGGTTAAATGTTATGTAGTTACAGATTTTTCAAAATCACAGTCCTAAACACTTGGAGTTCTTCAAATTGAAAGATTAGTTTTAGTCTGGAGTAGAGTTTGTGTGCCACAAACTATCTGTCTCCTTTTTCTGACTGCTCTAATTAAAGAAGCCTATAATCAATCTTGTCTGTGTCTTTCTGATCATACAGTACAACACAAACTGCTACTGAGAGAGACAGTAACTACAAACATCCCAGTTACAGAAGGTGTATTAAGCAAGAGGCCAGATGAGCAAAGAGAATGCCATACCAGCCTCCTGGCCTGGTGCCCCAGGTTAGCAATATATTGTACCTTGTAAACAACAAAGTCCTAGCACTACTCTCCCTGCAGAATACCAGCACAGCCCTCACACAGGATTTAAAACAAGAAAGGGGAATTATTTCCAGAAACCTTCACAAGCATGCCCCCCCGTATTTCTTTGTCAAGTGTACACTGTGCTACACAGCCATTCAGTACTTTACACATGTGCATCCATTCTGACAAAACAAAAGCTAAGGAAAGCTCAGTCTCAGAGCAAAGGTGTTAAAAAGTCCCTTAGTCTTTAATAAAGTCTTGAGCACAGGACATAAGAACTCAGCTTTTATTGCTCTCTGGTTTAAAAAAAAAAAAAAAAAAAATGTGGGGGGGAAGGGAAAAAGGAAAAGGAAAATCTTACCCAAATGCTTAACTATTTTGCTTTAAAAAGGAAAATTGCTATGCACTCATAACACAAGTAACACTTGTATTTGCCGTTTGCAGGAAACAAGGGAAAAAACAAGACATTCAAAGACATCTATTTAGCCTCCATAGAAGAGAAGTATGAGCAAGAACTGATTTTTGTGCTACTTGCCTCGTGGTCCTGCAAGTCAATGCAGATCCCCACTTACTGCTTCAGATCTGTTTCATGAGAGATTTTACACTCAGCAGGCAAAGTGTGCCAGCACTGGAGTGAGCAGTGTTATCGGGTGTTAGCTGCAGCACTCTGGTACATCCTTGAGAACTAGCACATCATTAGTGATACCTTCACAATGGAATGTGTGGGGCTTGGGTCCATATGCCAGACAAAACTGAGGATGCTCTCTCTTAAGGAGGAAGAAAAAGAAAAAGTGAACAAGAATAAGTTTTAATCCATAAGTGCTCGTTTTGCATTTGTTTTCAGCACTATAACTGAGGTCCTCAAAAAAAAAAAAAAAAAAAAAAAAAAAAAAAAAAGGATAACATGACTCTGTACATTCTTCCATCAAAGAAGGAAGACAAAGAAAAACAAGATGCATCTATTTATTTGAAAAGTGCTCTGAAAGAAAAATATGCTGGGAACATATTTTGCAGTGCTATATAGAGCGTTGCAGATATGCAATACTCTATAAGGTCTGATTCTCTCATCTCTGCACCTTGGGTAGTCATTGCCACCTCCCTGAATTAGCAGCAGTTTACACCTACTTGCGCTGATATAAATGACAACACAAAGACCAAGGTGATAGAAAGCAGGCCTGCAATGTGTAGCTTCAGCCAAACACACCTGCAACCCTTCTACAGAGCACTGCGTCTAACTGTGTGTATGACAATAATGCTAATAACTTATATGGAACTACATACAGCATAGATCACATTTTATACACTGAGTTTGAGAGATCTGGCAGCATCCAATGTTTGTGTATACACAAACAGTAAAATGCCCCCTTTCATATGTTACATTCTAAACACATTTTTTAATGAATCAAGGATTTGTTCTTTGGCACAGCTGAAGCCAAACCTGCTCACCCAGCAGTCACCTCGATGAAGAAATTGGTGAGAGTTCACACTGATAAAGGTTTTGTCAACACAAGGCATCTCAGTTTCTAGAGAGCATTTTAATTCCCACAGGCAAGGACCTGTCCCAGCAACACAGCTTCAAGAGCACACCACAGACTACTACTGGGTTAAATATGGAACTCCCTGACCACACTGACATGTGATCTTAGCAGTCACTATTCATAAACTGAATGGGTGAAAAACCTCATATTTTCTAATAAAGAAGTGATATTGTGGCTTTGGTGTGTTTTTGTCATTGTTGTTTTTTCCTCTCCCCACGGTGAGGTTGCTGAAAGCATCAAGACCTTGTGGTGTTCTCCAGCCATCCTTACCCATACTCTTAAAAATTAGCTGGCAGAGTTTTCCTCTTCTCCACATCACTACATAGAGCAATCACCCCAGCTGGGCTGTCAAGAGACTGCTGATAGCATACCGTGGACTCCTCCACTCATGAAAACATTGGTGGTTAACAACTCTAGATTTTTTTCCTGCTTATCAAGTCTCACTCCAGAGATAACTGGAATTACTTGATTTGGAATAACTTCAGAAAGGTCTGCCTTACAGAATAACCATTTAGATTATTCCCCTGTGTTAGTTTACTTACTAATCAGTTATTAGTGCTTACTTGTTAACATTGCCTAGTCTATAAAAGGAAGCTCACTGTCAGAAAAGTCACCTGTGAATTCACAATATACCAGCTATTTTACACTGAATTCCACAGTTGCTTCCATCCATAATCCTTCTGCTTCATAACCAGCAAGTTAGTACAGTGGGGCCTTCTTTGAGAGTCTTTACCAAAAGCACATTGAGCTTCCAGTAAAGAATAAAAATTAATTTCAAAACAAAGCCCTGCCTCTGATACTGTTTTTGTTTGTTTGCTTTGGGGGGGGAAGCACAAAAAAGCAAAAACCTATAAACTTCTGCATCCTCCCTCTAAAGTCTAATAACCCTGCTCACAACAACTCTTCCTCCCACCAGGGTATTCCTTGACTCAGCTTGGCTTCACCTCTGTGAATCAGCTATGCTGGATACTTGTCGTGGTTCCGCTCGAGTGGGCAGCCGAGCTCCACCACAGCCGCTCTCTCACTCCCCCTCCTCAAAGAGGAATGGGGAGAAAATATGTGAAAAGGGCTCAAGGATTGAGATAAGGACGAGAAAATCACGCAATAATTATTGTAACGGGCAAAACAGACTCGGCATAAGGAGATAGTAAGATTTATTGCCTACAACTAACAAGCAAGAGAAGTGAGAAAACAAAGGAAAAAAAACAAAAGCACCTTCCCCCCCATCTACCCTCTTCCACCTCCTCCCCCCGAGCGGCGCAGGGGAACGGGGAATGGGGGTTATGGTCAGTCTACAGCACTTCTTCTCTGCCGCTCCTTCTCGGTCACTCTCGTCCCCTGTGCTGTGGGGTCCCACCCACGGGATGCAGTCCTTGATGAACTGATCCAGCGTGGGCTTCCCACAGGCAGCAGCTCTTCCAGAACTGCTCCAGATATGGGTCCGTACCACGGGGTCCATCCCTCAGGAGAAAACTGCTCCAACCTGGCTCCCCTACGGGCAGCAGCTCCTGCCAGATCACCTGCTCCTGCGTGGGCTCCTCTCCACGGGCTACAGGTCCGGCCCAGAATCTGCTCCGGCAGGGGTCTTCCACAGGCGGCAGCCTCCATCGGTGCAGGGCCACCTGCTCCACCGTGGTCTCCTCCACGGGCTGCAGCGTGGAACCCTGCTCCACCGTGGTACTCCATGGGCTGCAGGGGGACATCCTGCTTCACCATGGTCCTCACCACAGGCCGCAGGGGACTTCTGCTCCGGCGCCTGGAGCACCTCTCCCCCTCCTTCTACACTGACCTTGGCGCAAGGCTGTTCCTCGCTCCTCTCACTCTCCCGGCTGCTGTGTGGCGCAGCGTTTTTTCCCTGTCTTAAATATGCTCTCACAGAGGCGAAAAACAACATCGCTTATTGGCTCGGATCTGGAAAACAATGGGGCCCTTCCCAAACATGGGGCAGCTTCTAGATCTTTCTCACAGAAACCACCCCTATGGCTCCCTGCTACCAAAACCTTGCCATGTAAACCCACTACATTCCACCCCTCGCCTCTGTTAAAAGCATATTTAAGACTACTCACAACATACTCTTACTTTACAATTATCACAACAACCTTCACAAACTTCACTTACATCAAAAAGAAAAAGAATTCACCACACCAAAATAAACATAACATCATCACAGCACCGACAAGGTGGACATTTTACACACACACACCACCCCTCGTCCCTTCACCACACTAACATATCACAGTTACTGCTTTCTTAAATTCTTCACAACTTGTACATTCCTAACAATCATCCTGCACATATTTTTGCCCGTTACTTCTACTAACTATCATCCTTATCTCAAATTCCTCGAGCCCCACGTTGGGCGCCAAAAAAAGACTGTCGTGGTTCCGCTCGAGTGGGCAGCCGAGCTCCACCACAGCCGCTCTCTCACTCCCCCTCCTCAAAGAGGAATGGGGAGAAAATATGTGAAAAGGGCTCAAGGATTGAGATAAGGACGAGAAAATCACGCAATAATTATTGTAACGGGCAAAACAGACTCGGCATAAGGAGATAGTAAGATTTATTGCCTACAACTAACAAGCAAGAGAAGTGAGAAAACAAAGGAAAAAAAACAAAAGCACCTTCCCCCCCATCTACCCTCTTCCACCTCCTCCCCCCGAGCGGCGCAGGGGAACGGGGAATGGGGGTTATGGTCAGTCTACAGCACTTCTTCTCTGCCGCTCCTTCTCGGTCACTCTCGTCCCCTGTGCTGTGGGGTCCCACCCACGGGATGCAGTCCTTGATGAACTGATCCAGCGTGGGCTTCCCACAGGCAGCAGCTCTTCCAGAACTGCTCCAGATATGGGTCCGTACCACGGGGTCCATCCCTCAGGAGAAAACTGCTCCAACCTGGCTCCCCTACGGGCAGCAGCTCCTGCCAGATCACCTGCTCCTGCGTGGGCTCCTCTCCACGGGCTACAGGTCCGGCCCAGAATCTGCTCCGGCAGGGGTCTTCCACAGGCGGCAGCCTCCATCGGTGCAGGGCCACCTGCTCCACCGTGGTCTCCTCCACGGGCTGCAGCGTGGAACCCTGCTCCACCGTGGTACTCCATGGGCTGCAGGGGGACATCCTGCTTCACCATGGTCCTCACCACAGGCCGCAGGGGACTTCTGCTCCGGCGCCTGGAGCACCTCTCCCCCTCCTTCTACACTGACCTTGGCGCAAGGCTGTTCCTCGCTCCTCTCACTCTCCCGGCTGCTGTGTGGCGCAGCGTTTTTTCCCTGTCTTAAATATGCTCTCACAGAGGCGAAAAACAACATCGCTTATTGGCTCGGATCTGGAAAACAATGGGGCCCTTCCCAAACATGGGGCAGCTTCTAGATCTTTCTCACAGAAACCACCCCTATGGCTCCCTGCTACCAAAACCTTGCCATGTAAACCCACTACAATACTGCATGCATTTGGTTCAGTTTTGTCCCCTCCTCAGCCCGGTGACATCTGCACTGTATTTTCTCATCCCCACTCTCCCTTGTCATCCTTTTTCTCCTTTAAAGCTTGTCTTGGTTTTGTCTCCCTAGTTATGTCTATACTGTATGGTAAAGATATCCAAAGTATTTTTAATGGGCAAGCTCAAATGCCAGTAAGACGTCTAAGGTACATGGAACAAGCTGTAGGCACTTCTAATGCCCAACAGCTCTAACAAAGCTATCTCTATGCCCAACACATACTTCTATTTCTCATCCCCCTCTAATAGTTCCTCCTTCTCCTCTGTCTCTTGTCTGAAAGAGCTCTTCAAAGCTCTATCCTGGTCTCAGCCCCTCTATCTTATCCTCAGGAAGCCTCCCCTCTTCACACCGATATAACTATTACCTTTTGGTAAATGACTCACAAATCTACATCTCAATACCAAACCAATCTCCCTCGGTTTAGGCCTATGCAACTAATGACACTTCTGATCTGCTTCCCTGGAAGGATTACTGTTGGTCTAATACTAAACTTTGCAGCTCTTACCAAACAGCTTGTATTTCTCCTTTTATGTTATTTCCTTGTTTTCACTACTCCTAGCAGCAACATCCTTCCCATTTCTAAAATTTTAATTTTTGATATGTCTACCCACCAATGCTAGAATATTTTCTGTCTTTCAGGTCCTTATCCATAATAAAACAAATCCAGACATGTTTGTCCATATCTTGGTCATGTTGACCTACTACAAATATTTCCTCTTTCAGTTCCTCACTGCTCCTATCATTCAGGACCTGTGATGAACTGAATGATACATATGCAGCACGCTCCCAGGACTTGATGCCCTTTGATATAGCAAGGTAATCAAAGTGTAGCTTCAATAACAAGAAGTCATTCCTTATACTCTATGACTTCCTTCCCTTACTGTTAAATTTCCACTTTCTGTCCATTATCCCTAAATTCTACACCAAGAGCTGGGCAAAAGGCAGCACTTGCTGGCTCCTTGCAGTGCCATGCTGAACATGCTGGCTGAACATGTTGTCAAAGTGAGACAGTAAAAAGACAAATCGAAGCTGTGCTGAAATGTCTCCTTCAGATTTGTGTCTGACTCACACCCCTGTACCTAGGTATCAATTTTCACAAACCTTTTCAGAACATTAAGATGAAAGTGGCAAACGTATTCAAAAGTCACTGGCATCAGTGGGGGGCAAAAAGAGGGACAAACAGTCAACAGAATGACAAACAAACCTCACTTCCTTAGAATAAGCGTAAGACTGAAGAAATGTTTTACTTAAACATTTAGTTCCTCTCATTAATTTTATGCCAATTGTGTATTTTCAGTCATAATGTGACAGATTTTTGTGCTGATAGCACATGCACTTTTCCATTTCAGAATGGGGATTTGACCACTGAGCAAAGAGGAACAGGGCTTCTAGTTATCAGCAGAAACTGAGTTCATCCACCTCCTAAGCCCTCCAGGAGCTTGTGTAGTTCTTTAGGACAGTGTAAACCTGAACTGAATTCTTCAAACTAAAAAAAAAATCCAGTGAAAGAAGCAACAATTATTACATTTAAGCTGTTGCCTTTACATTTTAAGGCTATATTTCAAGAGTAATTAAATGAAGGCTACTGATTCAGGATATCCTGCCATTTCACAGAAAGCTAATGTACACCTGTTTCTTCTCCACATTTTCACTGCTTTCTTCACACACTGTACTAAAAACATTTTAGGGGCTGCTGATCAATACTAATAAACCAAGCACACCAAGGGAAGTTTTCTAGCCCAAAAGTTACGTGGCATGGAGATGTTCGTGCTTATGCAAGGATACTCTTAACCTTCAAAGAGAAGCACACCCTGACACAGCCAAAGTGTAGCAGTTCAATGGCAAATTCCTGCATCCAGGAATGTATAGCTTATTTTTGATGTCTATACCAAACAAAGGTTACAGGCTTCAGTTCCATGCTTGAGATGCATTTTGTTAAAACTCCAACTTTCAACAGTTGAATGTGCGCAGTTCTGCTTAGACAAATAACGTTCTGAGTGTAAGTACCATCTGAAAACAGCAACTATTTTCTTTCTATTCAGATAGAAGTCATTTACTTGGACGTTTATTACATGTAGTGGTATCAGCAAAGTTAAAAAAAATCTCTTTTCCTACATTTTAATTGTGTTAATAACTGCAGTTTGGAAGAAACTTGCAAGAACAATGGTTTATTTGTAAAATATTTTGTACATGAGTTTCTTTTTTATTTTAACACTCTGAAGAAAATAAACGTGATGCATTATATACTCTGGATCCAGCCCTCTTCTATTCTAGGGTTGTTCCCTGCAGCAAGCCATTAAAAATGCTCCAGAGTAATAAGAAGTTGGCTTTGCTGTAAACAAAAGTCAGAGCTTATTTAATTATTTTAAAGATTATTTATTTATAAGATCATGAGGCTGAGGATCTCCATTTGAGCTATAGCTGAAGCACAGAGTTGAATGAATTAAAATTGAAAGACTTGTGTGTGTTTATACAATAGGTACAGGGAAAATAAAAGAAGGGGAAGAACATTAACATCTACAGATGTTTTTACTGTGAACGTAAGCACCTAAGAACATGAGCAAGTTCTAGTATAGGGGTTGCATGTACATCTCTAACTCTGGTAGGCAGGAATACAAAACCAGGAAATGCTCTAGGCAAAGTCTTTGTAGAACCTTCATCAATTGACTGTATCAGTTACCGAACACAGATACATTTAAATTAGTGCCAGTTTGTGAGCAGACAAGGCCTTTGATTGAAAACTATTTACATTTCACGGAGAAAAACAAAATCTTTCTGGGCTTGATTCTCCATAGACTTGTACCTGGTGGCTAGCTATGTACTGCATTGCTCAGGTACGCTCTTATCACAGTTTGCTTGCTATTGCAACTACTTGTAACTGCTTATATGTCTAGGAACATATTCCTAAAATGCAAAATACAAGGGAAAAAATAGAAGAATATAGAAGCAAATCTGCCTGTGCGCTATTTTTCCCCTTTTGTTTTTCTTTCTCAATCATCACCTTGAGAATGCTTTTAAGATGTCACAGGCCGGGCACAAAAAATGAGTCAACTCATTCTAAAAAGCCCGTTTAAATTCTTAACTTTTTTTTTTTTTTTTCTATTTTCCATATAATATAATTCTTCTAGAAATACCTGGACTGAAGTTTGATTTCTCTTCTCATTATTTTGTCAATATACTAAGTCTGAAATGTTGATTTTGTAAAACCCAGTTTGAAGCGGCCTTTACCCCTTTTCATACATGAAAGGCCACCCCTTCATTTCTCCGCTTTATTTTTCTCTCACATATTTGTGAACAATCACTTCTGCTTCACTCAAGCATATAGAAACAAGCACTGAGCCAAGATATATTTGTCTTGGGTCATGCAAACAGGGCCCATGTGGCCTACCTTTAGACCAGGGCAGGATGAAAGGCCAACCAGGCCTCCTCACGGTTTGGTGACATCTTAGCTAATCCTCCCTTCATTTGGAAACAATTACAAAAAGTCACCTGTAAGTGTCTACAAATAAACCTCTTTCCAAAAGCTAAGAAAGGGTGGTTTACCTCCAACACTTAATACCCGTTTTCTGCTGTCACTTGCACCGGTGGGAATCCAGAGTGCTCTCAAACAGAGAAATCATTTAGGACTTGCGCTGAGTATGTGACTTGTCTTCCTTGTTGCTAATCCAGACAGGACACTAGTTCGTGCATGATCAGTGATACAGGGATAAACAATACATTTTTTTTCCTTTAAATAATGACGCAAGTGGTAGTTCTGTTCTTTCACTTTTGCTGTTTATAAGGTAAAATTCACTTCTCCTTCAAATTGATTTTTGCCAGATCTGTACACTACATTAATATTAGGCTCACTTTCCTGAAGGCCTCAACTGGTGTCTATTTTATGGATGGATAAAACTATAGTTTATAGAAGTGACATCTACCCAGACATCAAAGTAAGATGGGCACAAACATTACCTCAAAGCTACTTCCAATGGTAATGAAATAAATTGGCTTTGGCCATATATATTTGTCCAAATAAGCCTTCCTACCAGTCTACAAGAACATATGAAACAGGCTCTAACGCCACTGTTCTATGTAGGCTGTCCAGCAATCTGACCAGTTCACTGCATATTCGTTCCATGTTCAGCTCAAAGAGTGTAGCTGTCAGATGGAAAAATTAAAAACAGAGTGAAATTTGCTTATCCAAACCTTTTACAGCTTACAGCCAAAAGATACCTTCTGGTATCTTCAAGTCTACTGTAGATCAAAAGTAAGAAGTCCATATCTGAGTCAAAGGAAAGCTCTAACAAGCCTTGTGCTCCAGTGCTAAATGTTGTTGCCCACATGGAGCAATGTCTGAGATAACCAGATATTTTTCCATCTTGTAGTAAGTTACAGTGCTACCCAGGAAAGGCAGAAATGATACTGGGGAGAGGGTGGACAATCAGAAGAGGTAAACAGTTCACTGCCCTTTCCCTCATCTGCAGACATCCACTTTCCAATAGCTCAGGCAGTGCTTAGCTCTGAAGTGCACCATTATCTCCATGGTAGCAGCTGTGCAGACAGCAGGATCCTCTATCCCAGGTGATGTGATGGGAGATCTTGCCACAAGTGACTACAGGTGGGATGGGGCTGTAAGTAAGACATAATTGTTGTGCAGTACTGACATGTCTTTCCAGCCCTGGAGGTGCTAAAGGGAGGCCCTATCAATACACTGAATGTGGTATTCAGGTAAGCTGTTGGCATCACAGCTAGAATAGCAGATAGCAGGGGGGAACTAAGAGGACGAACTGTCTCTTTACTACCCAATGACAGGAGCTGAAAGAGACCCAGGGGAAGATAGCTGGTCTTTGGCAGAACCATTACGGTTTAGTGGAGGACTTGTTAGTGTTCGGTCAGAGGTTGGGCTCAGTGATCTTAGAGGTCTCTTCCAATCTAGATGATTCTGTGATTCTTCTCTACTGGAGAGGATGATATTGGACTAGTTTCATGGTTCTGCAGGTCTGCTTCCACTCTGTAAAGGGAGCATAACCTGGTATCTTCTCTCTTCAGTCAAAACAGAAAGTAACCAAGACTGCATTGTTGAGTGGGAGGGAGGAGAAAAGTCCTCTACAGGAACACTAATAGGGTTGATTTGCTGATTCGTAATCATCACCTAGATAACAGCAATGAATACGCTACAAGTCTGGAGATAGGGAAAAAGTTGTTCTGATGATCAGTTACTAGAGTGTTCAATTTCACTTGTTCTGAGGAGAGATCAAAATCTGTATCACGTAAGAACATCAAACGGAGGTAACATCGTGTTATGGTAATCCATAAAAATATTTTAAAATGAAAAGTAAGGCTAGTTAAAGTTCTAACTCAAAACATCCCCTACTCCCTCCCTCCTACCCCCTTTTTTTCTTTTCATGAAAAAAAATAACATCATTTGGAGAAAAAAAAAAAAAGAAAAAAAAAAAAACTTTCTTCCCATTTCTTTCCATATCTCATTGCTGAAATAAAGGGGAAAAAAGGAAAAAATGAGAGGGAGAGAAATAAGATGAAACTCTCAACCTCTTTTACTGTAAGATGTTTTTATCAGACCAGATGTACTACTCCTCAGATTCCTCATTTACACAAGTAGTTCTTTATCTTTAAGTAACATTGCTAAAATTCAACAATGCTGATTTCTTCAAAGATGACCAAAGGTTACAAATAGCATACAAACACCTTATGCATTTAGAAATCAAACTTTGAGCAATACAATAAAATAAACAGGAAACTCCTGATTTCCTGTTCTGTAATTAAAAACCAAAAGCACACAACTGCTCTCATCTTTCAAAACTGCTTCATTGTCTAAGTTATTGTTTGGTAAATAGGCTCTATGTTTGTAAAATGCATTAAATAGAAAATTCCAGCACGGCACTGTGTACCTAGTTTATGTAATAAATACAGTAATTTTTACAGCAAAATAACATGGCCAGAACAGGTAAGTTCAGACACAAAATGATCCTGTGAATATCTATATGCAATTAAAAAAATGGATTTAAGGTTAAAGTATTTAATCTGGCAGGAGACTGAAGCTAACCAGGTTTTTCATTCCTGTAGTAACAGCATTTTATTTTTGTCCCTTGCAATATCAATGAAATCAGTGTGTCCAACATGTGAAATACCTTCTGGACAGAGATGACTTTACTAAAGTAAAGGAAAGATGGATGGAACCCTTGAGTTCATAATCATATGACTACTTTTGACTTGTCTCCAGAGCGCGCAGTACTTCGGAAAAGAATGCAAACTGCAAATTAAACCCTCAGTTATCCTCAGCAACCTGACAGCCTGGCCCAAGAAATACTGCTAAGTCCAGCAGATTGGAGAAGTGATGTGTTCATTGCATGGAGGTGTGAAGAAAGAAGCCCACCCCAGCTCATCTCACAGGGCACAGCTGGTGAACTGTACACAAACAGGGGAAACAAGTGGGCTTGAGGGGAGGAGGTGAGAAGGGGCCCGAGGTAAAAATTGGAGATATTTTTGCTTTCCTTCATATTCTGCTGCTGTTTTAGCCAGTTTTAATTGGCAGCTTATTTGAAAAGTGTTTTCTACCCGGTTTTCAGACAACAAAATCAATCTCTCCAATTAATACAATTGGAACTGGAAGTGCTAGGGAGTCTCTTCATCCGTTCTTCAGTACTGTCCTTTAAATGCAAAAATTCTTTTTGCATTTGTAGTCTAGAGCACATTCACGAAGGACACATAGCAATAATGAGATAGAAAGGAAGGTTCTCTATCAAGAAAATAGGGGCATTAACCAGTAAAGCTGCTTCTAAGCATTTACACCCTCCCTATCAGTCACTCCTCTTCCTCATATGTCCTCAACTCCCCCCACCTGCAGGCCACTTCGCTTTGCACAGAGCATCAAAAACTTGGGTATGGTCACTGAGGTTCTTTTCTTTCTTTCATTTCCAGACAGTAGCAGCAGTCCCCTGAATCTGATGCAGAGCTTTCCCCACATGAAAGCACTGCCTGAATGAATAATATTTTTCTCCTTTAACTTTCTATTGTCTCTTCCCACTATTAAGCACAGTGTTATTCCTGTGGTATGAAGGTGGACAGATTTTCACTCTCAAATTAAAATGGAAAGATTACCTCAGGCCCTCAGAGTAAAAGCCAGGAGCATTGATGCTCAATCTTTGCAGTTTGGAAGTTACAAAAAACTGAGGGTCAAATGCAACATGCATATCCTGTTCGCCAAGCATGGCCTGGTACTACTCCCCATTGAAAAAAAGTGACTGATGTAATAACAACTTCCCACCATTGTAGGGAAGGGGTGATACAGAGTCTGAGGAGAAGGCAGATGAGCATGTTTCTAAAGCTATATCCACATTTTAAATCTTGCCAGGTAGCCATATGGCTTAATAATATTGCGGGGAAAGAGGGAAGCAATTCTACTGTTATGGGACTCAACGACTGCAGCAAAACAGCAGTGAAGATACAGCTTGACAGGCAAAAATGCTGCACTACCGGGAGAACTTATTCATTTTAGCGAACAAGCATCAGCAAAAGAATTATTTTGCTAGTATAAAACACAACTTTATTTGAAATATGAAGGCAGGTCTTGGACAAGGACTGAGCAGAGACTCTGAGGCACTGGATCACCTGCCAGAGCAGACTGGCTCACAGCAGGTGTCTCCACTATTCTCCTGTACCAAGCACAGCTTAGACCCAGGGATAAATGGCTTTGGATGACTTAATTCCAGTCTGTGTAGCACTGTTTGAAAGCACAATTGTTACGCTTAACTGTAACAAAAATTGCTTGCCTTTTTCAGCTGCCCCCACCTCTGGCTTAGAGAGGCAATGGTAGGCGGCTCCACACTAGTTTGCCTTTCTGTGCATTTGTAAAACTTTTGGAAGCAACCACTGCAGAGCCAAAACAAAACCGTAACCAAAATTGTAATGCTGGTTTATAGAAAGAAGAAAGAAAATTCTGCCATAATCAATTAGTTTAACTCACCAGTACTGGGATTTTAGACTGACATTTATCAGTAATATTTTTTAATTTCTTAATATCATAGCAGTCAGGTTTCTTTAAGACAGAACATTTTGTGCTAAAATTAGAGTGCAAGCACAAAGTAATCCATGTTCCATAACTACTGGTGGAGATTGAAACATCTTCCTATAAATCAAGGGATGAGTTTTGATCAACTAATAATCTGTTCCCTTAATTCATATATCTGGCAGTTTGATTCGTTGTGCAAGCTTAGATTAAAGAGAGAGCTGCAGTGAACCAAGAACATATTTGCAGGATTGTGGCAAAAAGTTAGGATACAAAACAGCATTAGGGTGTAAAATACATAGGGAAAGGTTAAGAGAAGAGCAAAGTAAAGACAGAACAAAATCTGCATGTTTCAATGAATTTTAAGATGACAAAAATGAGCAAGTAATATAGAAATTATCACAACCAAAAGTCATGGTATTTCTCATCCTAAACCAAGAAAGACTACCATACTTGAATAATTACTTTAGTGCTATAGCAAAGTCATTGATGAAAATCACTTTTTATAAAACACTTTAGGCAAACTAATTTTTCTACATACTCTTACATATAGGCTCATTGTTTACTAAAATAATTAAAAGATTACCTTGGTGTTTTGCATCTCTGTTTAAAAGGAATGTCAGTTTTTCTAGAGCTCAAAGTTTTTGTTTTTTTTTTTTTTTTTTTTTGTTTTTTTAAACAAGCATAAAAAATGCGTTAAGAAGTGATGATCTAAAGGGATGGTATTAAATTGCTGGGGTTGATTCTCAGGTGACACAAATATGCACAGTTGCATTGATTTTAATGACTTATACATGCCTACACCATTTAAAGGTTTAGCTTCATTTCTTGCTGTCATGTTACTGACATTTTTAAAATCAGTTTTGTTTTAAATCTAAATTGCTTAAATATTCAGATATGATCAAGTGTGCAGGAAATCCAACTTTTTGATTTTGTATCCTCAAGTTTTTCTTGTGACAGCTGTGAGCTGTGACAGCCCTGTGGAATCAGCATCCAAAAGTCTTCACAGTCCTGTTGGTTCTTTAAGACCCTACACCTAATTTATTTATTCAACGGTCCTATAATCAGAGAGAGAATTAAAAATAAAATACTAAATAATATTCAATGACAAGAAGGTATTAGCAAATAACAGATCTGGCATTTGCTAAGATAGAGACGTACTTAGGAATGAGAAATATACTACAATATACTAAGCTTCTCCTCAAATATAGGAGAAATTAGCTACTTCTTCCTCAAATTTTCTTTTGATTACCATCCTCCTACCAAAGGGAAAGTAGGTTAGATGCCTCTTTTTTCATACAGGTCATGACCCTTTTGAAGTTGTGGTAAAGGGCTCCTGTGTTAGTTAGATGTGCTTTCCCTGAGATTGACCTGCAAATTGCCAATCTGTCTGGCTGCCTGTCAAGAGCAATTTTAGACCCATTTTCCTTACCCCTCTCTACCATGCAGATAAGAATAAATATTTGGAACTTGATATCTAAATCTCACTCTTTTACAGTGGGTGAAATTTCCTTTAGCTCTTAGTAGCTTCTAGTCTCAGTGCTTGATAAAGGGGGGCTCCAATTTTTATTTTATTTTACCTGAATTGGTAACACAAAATAGCAGGCAATAACACCCTATGGACAGTGCACCTGTGAAGTGTACAATGAAAATGCATGCAGAAGTGATTTATAAGTGAAATAGATTTGAAATGACAGTCAATGGTAATCAAGAAATTAGATTAAGGTCATAGATATCTTAAGAATTCCTTCAAGAGGCTTCCTATTGCAGCAGTTCTTTGTATCACTGATCTGTCTAGCACTGCTGTATATTTGCAAATAAAAGATATATTCACTATAAGGAAAGAGAAGTTGGGGGGATGTGTTGGGCGGGATGTAGCTGTTTTCTTTTTGAAATAAGCAACAGAAGTCAAAAAACTCTTTAAATGACCATGCCTGCTTTACTCCAAAAGAACATATTATTCCTGCTTCAAACCCCAGGCCACTTCTCAGAGAAGCAGCCTGAGGTAAGGGAGTTACTTTCTACTGTCTCCAGATAAAGTACAGGCCATCAACAGATCAAGCCTTCCCAAGACAAGATGCTCTTTATTTCACTGAAACCTGCCCCCACATTATCTGGTTAGCCTCTGAGGGCATCACAAACACTGACTGAGATCTAACATATTACTGGTACAGAAGTTGCTTTCAGACGTACCCTCATCTCTAACCAACTGATTCAGTTCTTTGCTGTTATGTTTCCATATATAAAGCTGAACAGAATGCAGATATATAGAAGTTATTCTTCAAATGCAGAGTAAGAATTAATTGCTAAATTGTGGTATAGGAATTTTTTTGAGAAGTCTGCATTGCTTTTTAGGTTTACTGAAATTAAATCTCCCCATTCACCAGACCAAAAAAAAAAAAAAAAAAAAAAGTGTAGGAGAAACAGATGACTCAAGATTATGGGATTAGGATGTTTTCACTAGTTCTAATTCTTTCGTGATCAGTAAAGAGTGTACATGGTTATTCACCACAAATTATTCAGTAGCCTTGTTAGAAATAGCAGTTTCACTCCTTTTCCCAGCAGGGAGGTGTTCACACCATAGCTAGCACTGGCAGGCAGCTTTGCTAGGGAGACCGAGGACAGAGCATGCAAGGGTCTGAAACACCAACCTAGATAGTATTGTGGATTTTTTCATCCTTTTGGATCAGAACAGAAAAAAATATCACTAAGCCAAAACACAGTTGCATCACATGTAGGAACTCTTGTAGGCAAATCCTGAACATGCAAGTTTTCATTTTTTTGTTGTCCCTCGCAGACCATTTACAAGTATACCACAAAAAAAAAAAAAAAAAAAAAAAAAAAGAGATTTATGAGAGAAGTGAGAACAGATGTTTAAGAAAATGTTGATTTTATCTAAGTTTTGTTTTTTTTTTTTTTTTTTTTAAGTATCTAACCACACAAAGCTTTGTTGGAACCCCCACCCCCAAACGTTGATATTGCATAATTTTGTTAGTTAAATACTACAGATTGTAATAAACCAGATAACTTTCAAAATTGAGAACACGATATGCAAAACACCGTAACTTTTGAAGTACAGCAGATAATTACAGGACTGAGGAATAGACTTGAGGTACTTAGCATTGTAAGACAATTTGCAGTACGACACTTGATGTCCAGGGATACACTTAAAAGCAAAATAAAGTTTTGGTCAGTATTTTTTTTCTTCCAGTAGCTGGGAAACAAAGCACAAAACAAATGACAAGTAAACATTCAGCCACAGGAAGCCATTAACAACAGTGGGCACCAATTAGGACTCAGCAGGTATTCTTTACACCGCCTGGTGCTCTAGCTCCTCCTCAAATACTTTGGCATAACACTCTCAAACTCAGTCTTAGGAAACAACAGGCTGTTTCATTTACTCAGCAATTTGTAGCCACATATTCTTGCTGATAGGCCCATAAACCTGTTTGTAGTCTTCTTCTGTTTCCCTTCAAGTTTGTGTCATTAGAAACTACAATTACTGTCTGTCCAAAGAGAATACTTTTCAGGAAAGAAAATAAAATTGAGATACTGTGATCCCTTTCCTCTTTGTCTCTCTTCTTTTCAACTTCTTTTGGAAGCGAATGTAAAGCACAATGACTGGTGTCAGAAAAAGCAGCTCACAGAGAAAATATTTGTTAATTCTTTGAGGTTTTTTTTGTTTGTTTGTTTCAAAAAGAACATTACTTTTTTAAGCACAACTTTTTGGTAGAACGGGGGAAAGGGGTATTATTCTAAAAATTAAGCAAAAGCATTAAATAATTGATAAAGAACTGCATAAAAATACATTCTAGTTCAACCAAAAACATTCCATAAAACATAAGTAATTTTGACAAACTTATATCAGCAGCAAGGTATTTCGTATCTGCTATCCAAAGAACCTGAACAAATTATCCAATCCTTTTAAAGTTACTCATTAATTGTACCTCACTTGTTCCCTTAGTGTAAAAGTACAGAGTTTTATTAAAATGTGACACAAAATAGATTCTTACCTTTGCATCTTAAGATCGTTAAAAAACAAAAAACAAAAAACAACAAAAAAAACACATTTTAGAAACTCACAAACCACCATTTTGCCTTATTGCTATTGCATTGCCAAAATGATCGGGTGAGGTACATCCTCAGCACCATACCACTGGGGGGGGGGGGGGGTGGGGGTGGGGAGAACCCAGCCTAAAGACATGAGAATTCATTTTAACATGTGCCAAAATATAATGCCCTCTAAATTAACTCTATCTTTTCAATTGCCAACAGCTGTGGTCTCACATGCCACTTTTCCATCATTGCTGCTAGATGAAAGGTAACCAAAACACCATCAGCTGAGGTTTGATCGTTTCTTGATACTTTTGGCATTACAAGAAAACAAGGAAAGCAGGCCATGATTACACTAATTCAGAGTTCTCTGTGTCAGGTCAGACTCCCTGATGTCTTCAAGACATGTTCATGTCCATCTGCTTTTCCTTTATTTTTTAATAATTTCTTTTGTTTCAACCTCTCTCTGCCATTTCAAAAATAAGAATAATATATATAATCTCAAAGTGAACATTAGCAGATTAATTACTTAGCTTCCTGTAGTCTGTTATGTTAAATCCCCACTGGCTGTTCACAGAGATGTGCTGAGCTACCTATCTATCAGCTAGCTTACCCACTGCTTCTGACAGGTCTTGTTTTAGCTCCCACCTGCAGCCTGCCAGAGCTATTCATGCACAGTGTCCCATACAGCCCCCACAACCTGCACTGAAAATCCTTGGTGACAGCAGGACAAACACTGACAGCGTTCCCAGGACTCCTGCCTGACCAGCTATGTGCTTTAAGCCCTGTGACACATCTTGGTACTGCCAACAGGAATGCAGAGGTGTCCTTGTGGTCCCCAGGTATTGGCAGCCTAGAAATGGCAGCACCACTTTCTGGCATGCTCATGGACAGGAGCTCTGCATAACTAGAGCTATCCAGGCTTTGGGGTTCCTTTGGCAATACAGAAAAACACTACAGACAGGGAAAGCTGGGTACCGAAAGCCTAACCAACTAGCTCACTGCCACAAACTTTCACAGAATTTAACAGGGCTGGGCTCTGCTGATATGCAACTCCATGAACACATGCAAGCTCAAACATCACCTTTCACAGTCAAATGGATATGGCTATGGCAGGAATTTACTCAATCTGCATAATGAAGAGTACTTATTCCATTTCAGACGAGTTCAAATTGGCCTTTACTGTGTACCAAACTGGTGGAAACTCCATTAATTCCAGCAAGAGCTACACTGTTCCTCTGTGAGAAGGGAACTACTGTGCCTGCGTAACTTTATCTGCACACAAAGGTTTCAGATTTGTCTTATTGCTTCTCAAAAATAAATCTGGGTCTAAATCACATAAAATACACACTTAACTACTGATCACTAAAGATCATTAATGCAAATCCTTGCACAAAACTCCAGTTAAGAAGAAAAGCTGTAATATTTGCATAACTGTATGTGTGTGTGAATATACACACACACACATACATATAAGCAATCCTTTCAATGCTAAGAAAATACCTTTGAAAATTACAATTTATACACCAAGATCAAAAGAGGTAGTCTCCCTGGTCTATAGCCACCAACAAATCAGGTAGCTAGTCTAAGCCAGTCATCTAGGCTCCTTCTGTAGTGAAGAAAGAGATAAGTGCCTTCAGATTGCCATTTATCCCATTCTAGGAGAGGTGAGTAAAACAGGTGAGATGAATCACCCTGGCATTGCTATCGGCCATGTGGGGGAGGGAGCTCCTTAGATGACTGGCTTGGGAATGTACTTAACTTTTAGCAGCTAACACTAAGAGAAAATCCCTCCTACGAGATGAGGGAGAATTATGTAAACTCACAGTAAATATTTCTACCCACTTTTGAAAAAAAAAAATGTTATACATGGGCTCATGAAGGAGGTCAAACTTCATATTCCCCGTGAAAAAGATCATCATACAGTCTCCTCATTCAAGACGTAGGTCACTGGATCTATTAGTCAGTGTTGTTTGTTTTGTTTTAATTATCATTGTTGTTGTATTTCTAAGGAAGTAAGGTTCACTGTGTTCTGCTTTCCTAAAGAAATGACATTCACATACAATGTTGAGAAATTATTTGTTGCAAACCTGTTAGTTGATTTTATTTAAGTATGACAGAGAGGTCAGAGAGGTATGAAAAAATAGCCAATTACCAAGCGAAGGACAGAGCTATCAGTGCTGACCAAAGGGGAAAGGCCAGAACATTGCATCACCCCAGAAAAGCTGCAAGAGCCATTTTGAGGCACAGACCCACAGAACAAACTTCTTTAGCTCACTGCCCCAACTCATCCAACACCACAGTGTCAATTAGAGACAATTGTGTTTTGTGGTTGTTGTTTTTTTTTTATAACATGAATTGATCTGCGGCAGTGCAAGATGTCTGTTTAGATTTAGCATAATATTCATGCAAACAGTAGAAATAGCTTTCATTAGCAATAATGCTCAATGGCACCTCTTGCACTAATAAAGCATCTGTTTCTCCATTCTTGCTAAGTATATGCTAGAATTCCTACTACTTATAGATGCTAAGTAAACCCATACAAACAAAAAACTTGGAAAAAACCTACTCAGATCAACTGGACACCGATTGACATCTATGCATCTTAGTTTGCATGTTGTTTTAAACTACTAATACTTACCTTAAATAGGGAACAGTATGTAATACTTTGATACGATTCACACCTGACATACTTGCAAGGCCAGCTGTCAAAGGAGTTGAAAAATTCAGGGCTGTGCCAGTATCATACATTATCTTTAGTCCCAGTTTCTCCCTGCATGGGAAAGACAACGTGCTATTTTATGAGCCCTGTAAAACTAACATATAACTTGGAAATAGGTTTAGAAAGGAACAGACAGTGCATTAATATTTTTTATCTGTGCATCTCCTGCAGTCTTCCCCCTTTAGGATTTTCTTTTCTCATATTATTTACTTACAAAAAGGGGAGAACACAAGAAAACTGATTAAATGAGCACCTGATTGAACGTAGATATAGATTTAGAAGTCAGAGCCTGATCTCACCAAGCAAGTGAGATTTGAGACATGAGATTTGCCTTTCTCTGCACTGCTGTGGCTGGTTGAAGATTCAGAGATACCGACCAACAACATATTGGTATTTAGATCTTAATAAGTAACTGTCACAGTCACAACCGAAACATCAGCCTACACACAGTATTTCACAGTATGTGTTCCTTTAAACACAGCTATAACCATATCACGCTAATAATCTTACTGAAAATCAAAATGGTTGAGGAGAGGAGCAAAAAGTTTCCATTTTCTTGTTGGTTCCTGACCATTTTCTTTGCCCTATTCCCAGAGCCTGGTTCTGCTCTGCAGTGCTTCAAACACTGTTCAGGCTAGTGAGGTATAGAAGGATAGCTAAATAAGCACTAAGACACACCATGGAGATCAGCAGATCACAAACTATGTTTTAAAGCCCCAGTTTCCAACGATGCTGGCTTACTGAGAGCCAAAGGCTGGGCATCTGCAGGCTATGAGCAGAGCAAAGCTGCACCTACACTCTGCATGCCCATGTACTCCCACTCTCCATGCCTGGTGACATACATACGTTCATACAGAGAGCAACTGCAATGTTTGGGTTCAGCAAAATAGTGAACTTAAAGAAGCATTAAAGTATGTATTTAAATGCCTTCCTTCATAGGGGAGGAACTTCAGGGAGGATTTCTCGTAATATCCACTGCAACCAGCAGAGAAGCATATTCTCTGGTATTCTAGAAGAAAAATCTGCTCTCATTTTTTCCCTGTAGTTGGTTTTCCCCACTTCTTCCTCAACACTCTCCAAAGTGTACTGTTCTGAAGAAAGCAGTTGAGGAAAAGTTCCCAAATTACCCTGTCCTTTTTCCTACAAGATTTATTTCCCTCTCCTCCTCTCCCCCCTTACACACAATGGTACAACCTGGACTATTTTATTTGCTAAAAATATCTGCCAAGTCTAAAAATAAGCAATCTTTTGCTCACCTATTAGCGCATTACATACCTGAGTCAAAGATTTTAAGTCCTAACAGTTTTACAAACTTCATCAGTGCAAATGACTCAATAGATTAAGAACTTCACACCACCTAAGACACGTTACAAACACTTTAAAAGCAATGAAAATTATCAGAATCTGAGTGCACATCTCTGGCCACGCCACATCAGCAAGTAGCACAACACAGCAGAAGCTGAGCCTGCAAACTGAAAGCCAGTGCTGAGGATCCAACATCCACCTTGAGATTTTTACTTTGGGCTACTTCTGGTTTGGATGTATGGACTGAAGCATGTACTAGCAGCTGGCATGCATGAGCTGAACACATCTTCTCTCTGCCTGTCCTCTCTGGGAAGTGAGCCACAGAGTGCGAAGAGGGGACAACTGGAGGTTCACTTCAAAGCACGTTGCAGAAATCAAATTAAATGCTGCTGTAAGTAACTTGTGCCTGTCAAATCTAAAGATGGTTTTAAGTTTGTCAGTAACCACAGCAACTTATTTCAATATGCTTATTCTCATCACCACTGCTGTTTTCCTGCTGTATCCCTTCCATGCCCCACTCTGGGCTTGCATGAGGAGCTGTGCCTGCCACCAAATAGGACTGCAATTCAACACATACAGGCCTTCACAGCAAGCAAGCAGCATTGATTTACTTGTTTCTACAAATGCAGTCTGCTACATACATAGATTTTGGGCAGAGAAAAAAAAAATCTTTTCATTTCCATATTAATGGAAATTATTTAATTTCCATATGTTTGGCATACATCCATACATTCAATATCCTGTAGAAAATATTTAACCAAGCTTAACATATTGGAAGAGCAGAAAACTTAGGCTGGAGTTTCTTTTTAGGCTTTGATGCCCCAGTGACACCATCCACAATATTATAAAAGTTCAATCATTTTGCGTGTGCTGGCCCAGGCAGAGGAAGCCTGTGTTTTCCAGTCACCGATGTATTTGTTTGACATTAACATACAGTGGGAAACAGCCATGTGGAAACCCTGAGCAATAATGTGCGAGTAAGTCCTGTAAAAAGCAGCATTAGCATACTTTTACAAATCTGAATGACAATTTAGTAATTGGATCCAGGGGCTTTTCCACACAGGCTTCTAGACCCATTGGCACACCAGTGTGGGAAGAGCTTCCTGGAGGCTGCTTATGCTGCTTCTGTGGTGCAGTTAACAGCAGGCATCAGGCTGCAGGCAATTCAGGGGACACTTTCACTGGCAGCTACAAGTCATTAAAATAAAGGGGAAAATGTTTCCAAAAAAAAAAAAAAAATCCTAAAGAACAACATGCAAAAAAATAGACTCTAGGAAGTTTGAACAACATAAAGCTCTTGGAAACTGTTTTGAACTGTTAAATTTAAATTAAAAGAATATTAAGAATATTAAATTTATTTAAAGAATCTAAGTGTCTGGTCTGATTTGAAAAACACACACATCAGCTTTGCCAAATGAAGTTCTTCCTCAACCCTCAAGCCTTAATAGAATTTCCTTTTCTTTCCTTAAAAAAAAAAAAAAAAAACAAAACAAAACAAAACAAAAAAACAATCCTTACCAGTACATGAGACAGGCTTGGGTTTTCATTAGGCATGGCACAAAACAGTACATACAGGGGTCTGTCCTATTCCCTCCGCACCTGCAGCTCTCAGCTAGCTTTATACAAACACCAGGCTGAACATGAGTCCCCTTCTGGCATTAGTTACACCTCACACACTGCATCTTTACTCTGTTCACAGGGTGCCCCAACTTCTGATAAGTCAAAGTGATTCTGGAATCCAGGCCAGGCTTTCAGGCACAACTTCTCTACTAGCTTGGATCAAGAAGAGATGTGCAGTACACTTTCCACAGCCAGTTGACATTGGATTCCCATAACACCACAAGTTAAGAAATAATAACGGTCAAGTCGTAGTCTGACTACAAGTGCAGTTGGGCATCCAGCGAAAAAAAAAAAAAAATATATATATATATATATATATATATATATATATACACATACATACTGACCTAGGAAAAAAATATTATGAAAGAGAAAGGTGTATATGACAGAAAAAAAAAAAAAATTACATTTCCAAAAACCTATGTGAATATAAAAGAATAAGTATTTTGCTTTGAGAGCATTTTTTGTTCTGACAAAATGAGCAGTGTGTTTCTCCATCTACCTTACAAACAGGCAGTGCTTAACTACCATCAGACTTCAGTCTACATGACTTTACAACTCCAAAAATCTGTCTGAGCACCAGGTTGTGCTGGTTTAGGAAACTTTTAAATTCTGCACTGAATTTAAACTTGTATAAACCTCATCTTTCAGTTTGTTAGTGACTTATATCAATCCAACCTAAATAAAGCACCACATACTCAGAAACAAGTGACTACTATTGTTCATATAAATAAAACAAAACTCGTAACACAGTTCAGCCTTTGCAGCCCTTTCTTTCTAACCATTTGATTAAATAAGTGAAAGTACTTGGTACACAACATTTCCTTTAACCAGAAAAAAAAAAAGTCCCAGATGGTTGACGTCTTTAAGTAATAGATATTTTATACCAGCCAAAATTAAGATTCAAATGTCATGAATAAAGTAATTCTCTCTTCAGTGACTGTGTTGCTCCAAAAATAATTCAATGCAGTATTCTTGTTAAATATGGAGAAAAGTGTTTCCTTTAGAAGAGGAAATTCCCTTAAGGAAGTTGTTTTAAGATAAATAAAAGTTCAGGATGAAGCCAGCAAAAGGTGTGAAGGATTTCTCTTTGATTTACCAGCTTGTGTATTTGGGCTCAGACACAGACTACATTTTATGCACATATTAATAGGATGCTAATAAGCCTACAACTCCACTTTAACAGGGACCTGTAGAGACAACCTGATATGTGGCACCAGATATATTGGCCCTCTTAAGCAGAAGATTTATTTCTTTCTTGTGCAGGGAGAGAATCAGATTACATATTTTTAATTACAAGTTCAGATGAAAACGCTTTGCAAAGTCAGACTATTACTTTTGTTAGGATCTTTCTCGGTTAAGGAAACCTTCAAAAGATCAAGTTAAAAGCCGAGACTTTTAGAGTAACTACGTGCAGTTTTTACACTTTACTGGGAATATTATACACAAAATAAGGCCACTGAATTGTAAACCTGCTTGCTAAGTCATGAAAACAATTCTAGTATGAAAATCATGAAGCACAAGAATTGGCAGAATGTCTGCTACATTGAAGTGTTTGCTACATTTCATAGAAATGTTTGAAAGAGATCCTAGTTAGTTTTAAACATCAAAGGTATTTCAAAGTTATATCTTTTAGTGTTCTTTTTTTTTTTTTTTTTTTAAAAACTACATCTGCAAAATGTTAAAAAGGCATTAAAAGAGAAATAAAAAGCTAGATAAGGCTCATCTCATCTATGTACATATATCCTAGTTTATAGTTATCCTTAAAAAAATCCAGAAATTTTATTGAGTACTATCTTAATTAAACCACACATTCAAACAAATCTTCTGTACATTTTTTCCTTGCAAAGCAACTTTTCACAATTTCAACTTGTTTTTTTTTTTTTTTTTTTTTAATAGTTCTAATACAGCAAAGATAGTTTCGGACAAATTTGCTTTCATTATTAGAAGAAAGAAAGACTAAAAAAGGTTTTGCTTAAAAGTCACATACAAATCAGAATAATTTAAAAACCCAAGCGGCTTCCATTTAAATTTAAAATAAAAATTCTGGGAAACAATTATCTTGTTCTTAGCTTGTTAACACAGAAACTTATCTCTTGTATTAACTGCTGTCTTAATATAATATAAAAAAATATAGCACAGATCTTAATTTTAATTAGAAAAAATCAATAAGACAATTTTTTTTTTTTTTTATTCCTTTTCTTTTTCCAATCTATAGTTGTATTTCCATTTACATGGCTAGACACTATTAAAACAGCATACAGATACCTTCTCCTAGCCTGGGAAGGTTCTCAGCTTAAAGCTTATTTTGTCAGCTCAAGACTGCAGTGACAATATTTGGCCCATTTGATTTCAGCAGCCAATAAAAACAGGCAATTGCCAATTACCGGTTACTTTTCTTTGTCAGCTGGAAGGAAGTCTGGTGGCTTTCCTATTTTTAATGCAAAAGCCAATAGACAAGTAGAGTTCTGAAATTACAAAGCAATGCAGTAATTTGAATGTTGGCTAATATGGGATTCCCCCACCCTGTCCCACCGTTTCTACAAGGCAAGTTTCGTTTGTTTTCTTAACCTTCTTCTCAAGGAGACTGATCTCTCGACTGTGTTCAAAATGCACTTGTGCCCATGTCATTGACTTCAAATGATCCGTGTAAAAGTAACCACACATATACTGAAATGATGCTCCCAGCACTTCTCCAAAGATGCTGTTCCTCCCATACATGCCACAGCCATCATTGTACAAGGGTTCTTTTTTTTTTTTTACAAAGTTGTTCATTTTTGAATCTCACCTGCCCTTCTGGCCACTGATGAGAAGTCTCTCACCCTCCTCCCACCTGAACTCCAGCTTTGAGAAGGCACACAAGAAGGTCCCATGTTTCAGGCCACAGATTCTCTTGCAGATGGGGGAGGACAGCTCCAGGGGACTGTCACAGTGTCTGGAGGGCTGTGCTGCTCTGACTGTGTGACTGGGTACAGTTGCATTCAAAGATTAGCAACAAGTCAAGTAACCACTGATATCTCCTGCACATCCTCTTCCGTTTCTTGGGTGTATGATCAAAATAGCCAGGGTGCAGGCTCAAGGGAGGAACACCTAAGAAAACAGGAGACCCATAAAGCAGAGCTCAGTGAACCACAGAGACTGCACGCAGAAGTACATACATACCAATGTAACGTACGTCCAAATGTACTGCAGGCTGCGTTCTGTACTGGAGGCAGTGAGATGTGAAGTGCACATGTGCCTGCAGCGCTTGGGCAGGTGTTCCCCTTCTTTTGGAAGCCTTTCATCCAAAGAGGCTTGTTTATGCTGCATGCCACCTCCCTCAGCATTAACCACATACACAGCCCACTCCATGGCAATAGAAAAACAGACTGTAAAGACAAGGCTGATTTATGCTCAAGTGGACTTGGTAAAGTAAGGAAACTGACCTTGGCAAAATCACCTCACAGCACCTCAGAAATGCTCATGTTTTTTTAGCTGTCCTGCCATGGAAACACATTTTTCACAAGTGAAGCTGAATCTTAGCAACCCACAAGAGCTTTAGAGGGTCTGGAAGCAGCAGTGTCCTGTCTAGAACAAGGATAAATAAATAAATAAGCAAAACCAACAGCAGCAACAACAAAACCAACTAAAAGTAAACAAACAATGAAAATTCACAAGGTTATGACAGCTTAATTTTCTTTTTGGTATGTGACTATATATGTTTACAGTAATAATCTTGCTTTCACTCACATCATAAAAGTGTATTTTTCTCTCACCACAGAGAAAATCTATGGCTAAGTGAAAATCACAAATGCCATTTTTCTCTGTGAAGACAATTCATATTTTAGAATATAAGATCATCTTGGTAAAAAAAGGTATTATATATAGTTTCAATATTTTAAAACCTGGAGAACAGAAGAAGCAGCACTCTTCATTATTTATAAAATAAAGGACCTTCTGTTTGGAAAGTTTCTTCTTCCTCTGATTTTTATGTAATTTTAATTTTTGAAGAAGTTTTAAACTAATAACTAAACAGGAAAGCAAATTGCAACCATTCAATCTACACATTCATCTTACAGTGTCCCATCACTCTTTATTCACCACGGTAAGATATGCCTAAAATTTCACAACAAATGCATACTTAAATAAAATAATAAAAAAATAATAAAAAATAATAATAAAAAAATAAATAAAAAGAGAGAGAGAGAGATCTGACACCTGTAGGCTTAAAAATAAAGTTCAGTTGATGCCTATGAGAAAATTACAAATGTTTGGAAGAACCTATACTTGATATGAATGTTATTTATTGAATTGTGTATTCTCTTCTTTTACTTGCCATTATATTATGGAATTAGGAATGTCTAAACTTCTTCACAGAAGGCATCTGAAACCATGTTCTACCATTTGCAATTACATTAAAAGAAGCAAAGTACAGGGGGAAAAAAAAGGAAGAACATTATTCCCAATCCTGTGGAAACCATGTAATCACATTTAAAACAATCCTAATCAATGAAACATAGGATGAAACAAACACTCAGGCTTACACACTTTCCACCACATTATGTGTTGTATACAATGCTGCAAAGAACTGTAAGAATACCGCACTAAAATAAATAAATAAATAAGTATGAGATGTTCCCAAGGGATCTGTAACATTGAAAAACCTGCTTACCCTCTGTCTTAATTTTTGGAAACAAGCCTCCTAATTTTTTGTTATGGGGTTTGACTAGACTGGTAGTGCCAGCCAGTGCACAACAGGTGGGCTTTGCTGGAGCATGGCTGGAGAGACAGGAGGGCTTTGCTAAAGCATTAATCAAAGAAGAGTCCATGGAAGCTGTGAGCAGCAGATGAACCACCTGCATAAAACAATGCTAATGAGGGAAAGAGTTACATAACAAATATGACAAAGTCCTGTAAAGTAAGTGGCAGATGAAAAGGAAGATATATATTGCACACTGATGGTCTGTGGTAGGAATATGGAAATGGAGTGTCACCTTATACAACACTGTGATGGCTAAGGTATAAAACTAAGATCAGAAAGCATGGAAGCTTTGTATTGGTAAAACAGTGCTTTTGAGATGTGCCTTTTCACAAGCACATCTACGTTGCCTGCCAGGCCACAACTGTGCAAAGGCTGTGCTTTACTGAGACTAAAGCTGGCAGAGCCTTTGCCATAGAAGCAAGGTCAGGGTCATTTTCTGGGACACAAGTATAGCCCTGAGGTCTCTGGAGAGGAGAACCATCAGCCTAGCAGGGTCCTAGGAGGACCCTGAGGAACCCACCACCACAAAATGCAAAAGACATCACGACCTAGTGATGCCTTTGGTCCAGATCATGTGGTTGCAAGGAGGGAACTCTGATCGCTGATCTTTCTGCTGCAGACTACCAAGGACCTGGCACATGAATAATGCTGTAGATTTGCAAGCAATAGCGAAACTATACTTCTCAGTATAGGGAATGCCCCCAAGCTCTCTACCAGAATAGTTCAGCTCTTATGACTTCTTTGCAGTGCTCTGGTGCCTCTGAACCCCACAAGATTCAGTGCAAAATTATTCAGACAGAGTAATTACCTAACACAAAATGTGAGCTCCTCCCCACAGTGAGATTACAAATTGGTGTGGCCAAAGCACAGCTATGCCATCAAAATGCACGTTGCATGCTGTGCGTGCTGTTAACCCAATAAACCCCATTGCTGAATGTTGCCACAGGAAGAGTCAGCCTTCAAGGACTGCCCAACAAAGGCTGAAGGGCTTACATTGAGGTAGAATGGAAATGCTTGTGCAACAATATTATGCACTAACAGATGGTACCGTCTTCATGTTTCTTCCTCTATCCTTGTTTAATTGATTTGCATGGATTTATCAGGAACCATCAAATTCCTCATACTGCTTAGACAGCTTACATACCAGGAAAACTGTGCTAGCCTTCCAGAAACAAGTCTCCCTTTCAAGTAAAAGTGCACAACATGATTGATTCATTCACTGTTCCTCTACATAGACTATGCAGATGAACTGAATTTTCAGTTTAGCAGAATTTGATAGCAGTTGCTTAAAATATAATTTCCCATGTCCAAATGGGAGTAAGTTTTGGAAGGGGAAGTTGTAAATCATGGAATGAAAAGTCCTGATGGAAGATCCTTAAAAACAAACAAAGAAACAAAAAAATCTGGCATTTGGTTTAGGTTTTCTAGTTTTCCTTTTTCATATTAAAGTTTGGGAAAAGGAAAAAAAAATCAGCATTCCACCCACCAAACTAAATGTAACAATAATAAACATAACAAACCTCAAATTTTAAGATCAGAAATAAAACAAAATACTTGGCTTGCACAGGAGTGATGAATTTTTATGCTCTGATATCCAGAAGCTTTGTCTCAGGCTGTTGAGCAAAGTTGCTGCTTGCACGGTTTGAATGTTCGAACTTTTTGTTGTTGTTGTTGTTGCAGGTTTCCTTAAACAGTGACCAAAGCTTTTTAAAAAAAGAGGGTTGTAATGGCTTTGGACACCTAGTTAAGCGGCCTGTTTCCCCAAAGTGCTGATGACCCAGGAGCTCCTATTCACTTCAAAGCGTAGGATTTCGGAATGTTTGTTGCTTTAAGATTTATGGTCTCTCTACATCCTAACTGAGAGATTCAAGAAATTACAACTAGTAGCTCATCTCCATTAAAATTAGAAAGAAGTGCTAGACTGATTTGTGGCATCTATTCCAGAGGCCAACACGTTCATGTCTTCACAGACCCTGCAAGTGGAATAACTAGCGTGAAGAAATGAAGATGGCGCAGAGAAAGGTTTGCTAAGGGTAAACATGGCAATTCACTGCAAAACCCACGAGCTGACAGAAGCAGCCACAGCAGATGAGAGAGGAAAGGTGGGAGATGTTTCTGCCTGCAAGCTAACGCTAAGTGAACAAAATATTGTTCAGATCACTGCTCTGACTATATTCCAGTGAGAGAGCCAGCTTAACAAGATTTTGTAAATGCAGAACCACAGGCTTGGCAATAACAATCCAGGATGGCATGTAGAAATTCATATCTAAACAAAATAATACCACAAGGAGCGAAAACTTCCACACTGGATTGTTCCCCAGTTCTTACAGAAAATGAGACGAGTTTAACAGCAAACATTTCAGAGGACTTTCTCCTCTTCTGAGGAAAAAAAAAGTATTAGCTATTGAGGAGGAAGAGTCCATAAAAGGATGCCAGTGTTAGCGACTTGAGTGACAGACAGGAAGGAGATTTTCACAATTGGCATTTGGTGAATTGCGAGCTATAAAAACTGTTTGGAGTTCGGTGGGTTGTCTGAGGTTTCTAGGCACGGCAGTTTAATTCTGTCTGTTACTAAAAGGTCTTGTTTTATTTAAAAACATTTATTTCAGAATTTCTTCATATATTATATTAGAGGAATAAAAAAGGGAAGAAAACCAAACTTCTTGCTCTTAGTAGGCTACATTTTCAGCGACTGCATGGTAATTAGTTTTTTTTCCATCTCACATACTCTGCATCCATCATTACAAAAAAAGTTACTTACACTTTTAGTTACCGTTGCAAACTGCCTTCCTTCCCTTTTGCCTGATTAATTTAGCTTTTATTCTACTGAGTGTTATACATGGTAATTTTTTGCTTTTAAATCTGCTTAGTATTTACTATTATGCATAAATTGCTGAAACATGTTTGCATCTCTGCTGAAGCCTAACCTTAATAATCCAGGCCCTCAGAGTGTATTTGTCCATTTCAGCTGAACTGAAGTGAAATCCTTTCCTGTACCAAAAGAAGGACAAGTCTAAAGCTCTGTAGGCAGTCTGAACTCTGTGTCTGATTGAAAAGAGTGCATCTCTAAAATATTTAGACTAGGAAAAAGGTTTCAGAACAAAATATTTGTAAAGTCTTTTTGAAAGCAAATTCCTTCCCTAACCCAAAGTATTTCATCCACCTGATGAGGTAGAGGTAGTGGGAAGAAATTTGTCCTTTCTCTTCTTGTAGCACAAAGTCATATCATAAGAACAGACGGAAATCTCGAGAGAGACATATAAATTTTTAAGGCTTAACATTCAGACATTAGAAGACAGGGTTAAAACAAAAACAAAAAACTGCTTTCTTTGTTGTTAATGTGACAATGTGTAGTGGTCTGATTCAGAGGAAAACTTTTGTAAGTGTCACTGCTCTGTTCTGTTGAAGGAAGCACACTGTCTGACATCAACTCTGCTGAACTAATGGCTCTAAAAAGGCATTTTTTGACATCGGCCATCAAACTGCATCTCTTAATCAGATTTCTCACTCTTGTTGACTATGTTGTTTCTCTTAACAACCAGACTTTCCAACAGTGTTCCCTAGCTTGAAAATTGTATTAATCTTCAGTAATAGAAACAGTGTAGATCCTCTACTGAACACATCAGTCTTATTAAAAGT
Source organism: Netta rufina (assembly GCF_964035555.1). Classification (NCBI taxonomy): domain Eukaryota; kingdom Metazoa; phylum Chordata; class Aves; order Anseriformes; family Anatidae; genus Netta; species Netta rufina. The sequence goes on along the minus strand of NC_140125.1, from coordinate 47,539,373 downwards.
AATAAATATAGAGTGCAACCTTCTTGTTATGTTACCTTCCCCAACATCCTCGAATCCCCCAGCTTCACACTTCTTTTTCTTTTTTCCTGTTCATGATTTTGTTTGAGCCTAAAATCAGATATTTGAATCTGAACTCTGTTTCTGAACTTCTTTACTCAGTGTCTTGGTAGCATGCATACTTAACATTTCTCCACCCACAGAGACCCTTACACATTTTAAGGTGGTGCTGGGAAAAAAAATGCCTCTCTCATCAAGTAATTTATGCTTGGCAGGTCTTTTGTTAAATACTTGTGTCAATAAAGCATGAAATATATATATAGCTTGGACAAATGAAAGATAAAATAGAGAACTGAAGGAGTGTGACTTATTTTGCAAGCTGAAACTATTTTAAATTATAAAAGCCCTTTGAATAGTCATTCCACATATTTGTTTCATTGTCTTTAAAAGGGAATAGACAGAATAGACAGATAAAACTACTTGCTGGCTAAACTGGAAATTGAGATGAGCTGTACCCAGAATGCCCATAATAAGTAAATAGAAGCAAAAATACCTCATACAGAATCGTTTACAAAGAAACGTATAGAAGTCACGAACCAGTAATAACTTCTGGAGGGTCATGCCTCCTGAGGAAAAAAAAAAAAAAAAAAGAAAAAAAAAAAAGGAAGACTCCATCAGATTTAGCCCAAGAACTTTTTCCCTTCCTCAGTTTCTGGAAGTTTATTTTCTCTATTCTCAATTAGGAAGAATTAAGATGGGTTTTCTTTTTCAGATGATGATATACTGCTAATCTGCACACACTATTATCTGCATATTTTCAAAATCCACAATGTTATGTAACTACAAATATCTATTTATGTAAATATATATATGTATCTATAACTACCGAATATCTATAACTATAAATATCAGAATTTATTTATTTATTTATTAAACACTTCTGGCAACTACAGCGATTCCCCAGCAGATGGCAACATTAATCTGGCTTTGATGCAGTAACTCCTGGTGCCCACTCACCTACCCAGAAAGGATACAAGGATACATCCACAGCAACAGATCTTCCCTCCTTTGAGCTTCAAAAACCTGCATGCCTTGAAGCCCTCTTTCGCTACATACACATATATTTTTTGAGCAAAGCTTACTCTTTGTTTCTACATTCTGCTCGAGTCTCCGTGAGTTTCAATTACTAACTGCCTTAATCTATGTGTTCCTTTATGTCACACATCTCCGACAAAGGTGTACAGAGAAGTGATTATAGCTAAATATAGTGATATATGCTAAATAACAATGTGTACTCAGAGATACAGTACAAGAAGGAAAAGAAGTCACAGGACTTCGCTTTCTGGAAGAAAAGCAGATTCAAACTTTCAATAGAATGAAAGGTGGCTTTTAACTGTATACTATTACTGTCTCTGGCACTAAAAAATTGTAGCTGTCATGCTACTGCATAGAACTGTTATGCAAACTTAACAATTGTTCTTGGACTACAGGTAAATCTCTTCTAGTTATCAGCAATGCTTGAGTTGAGAGATAGGGAAGTCTGCCCCTGATTTCCCTCTGTGCTTTGTTAGAGGAAATGCTGGAGTTAAGTATTAACTGTAAGAAGGTATTAAGAGAGCATCCCACAACGCTGACTACAAAAGGGTTTTAAAGTTCTTCTGACATTCCATGTATTTGCATATGTCATTACACAAATAAATACTGATGAATACGGTGCCTCTAACTTTTAGGTTAACAAAGGTCAGCTATTGTTTGATGCACAGGTGAATACACTAAAAATGGTAAAATAACTCCCTATAAGCCTTCCTCTGCCGACTGTCATCTGTCTGTTGAAAATAATGAATGCCATAGCACTGTAATAGCAAGATAGCACACGTAAAGGTCTCATCTCATTTCCCTTAGTTTTAATAAGAATGCACAATAGGAGAGGTGTTGGTTTTTTTCTGAGGACATTTAGCACTAGGCTAAATGGTCCATTTTTTCCTCTTTCCCACGCAGAGATAAAGGATAAACAAATGAATTAAAGAAATGGATAAAATAACCACAAATTTTACCACAGGTAAAATGAAGCACAACCAGTGATATCAGAATCAGTTCTTTTATCACCTAAACCAAGGAATTACTTGGGCACTCCATCAACAGAGGAACTCCCTTTGCACCAGGGTACTACACAAGGGAGTTCCAGCCTTTGGGCAACCGAGACATTTCACTGCTAATTAAATCTTTAAATCCAGCAGAATCAGTTACCTGAAAACCTATTTTAATGGTATTACCTGATCCATCAGGTCTTGTTTAATTACACCTTCTTTGTCCTCATCGCTAAATGCTGATCTGCTGTTTTTCTTCTTCTCTTTGTCATCTTTGATAGCCCCCTCCTGCCTGTGGTTGTTCTGCACAAAGAGATATCAGTGTCAGAAAAGGGAAGCTGTACAGTTGTGGCAATGGATACACACTACTCTTCTGGTGATGCTTATCTTTGCTGATATACAGTTCTGAACTTTGATAAATACATGCAATTCATACTTCTGTTTGAGCGTAGATTTTCATTCATACTTTTCATTTTGCTACTATTAAGCAATAGCACAGGCTAACAAACTATTTCAAAGTATAACAAGTAGCATCAATGCTGTTTCTAAGGCTTTTGGTAACTGACCCCAGCATGCCTGCCTGGGTTTGTAACCCTAGCTACAATTTCAATAGATAACCAGAATGATGCTAGAACTTGGCTGGGCTTTTGCATGCTAAGCAGACTTCAAAAACCAACAGCCTGCTTCTGGTTCTCAGACATCTCCAGTAAATTGGTGTTGAAATTGTTCATATTTAAGAACCAGTTAACACTCAGCAGACACTCTATGCAGCTGTACAGAACAGAGTTTTACAGCCCAAACCCTGCAGGCTGCACCAGTAAACTACGAAGATTTCCTCCTATACAACCTATAAATCCTGCTGAAGTACAGGAACTGTTGCACCATGCATGATGCTATAGTATATCAGGGACATCCATACAGGTAGGCAGATATGAGACAGGACCTGCAGGACATGGGAAACAGCTGGAGCTGGAGGGATATCCTGTGGCAGTAAAACAGCACTGGTTGCTCACCTATAGGCAAAGCTTTAATTTACTTCTTAATACAAGAAGTAAACAATGTTAGTTGGTTGAGTGCATGTTGTGCATTTTGAAAAATCTAGAATTTTACTGGAATGTCAAAATTACATTTCTTAGACTACATGCAAAATTAGAAGCATGAGTTTTTAAAAATGTTTCACCAATGTCTCACTTAGACCAGACTTCTCTGAAGAGCAGCACTACCTGACTGAACAAGGTGTCTGTAAGACTTTCTCTAAGTTTTAGAAAATAGAAAGCATCCCAGGCAAGCACAATGCACAGGTTCAGGATAAGACCCTGACAAGCTCTGTTTTTTGATGTCTAGATTGGAATGAGTTGTTTAATGCCATGAACACAAGTCAGCTCTTTGTCCAGCACTGACTTATGATCTCAGCTCTGGCTTGAGGAAACTAAAGTACTCAAGTACCACATAAAGGAAAATCTAATGCAATTTAATGAATTCTATCAGTGACATTATTTTTTCTTGGTTTATTTAAAACTACTAATAGCTCAGCATTCATCTCTGCCTTAGCCAGATACTCCCCAGGGCTCATTAATTTTTTAAGTGTCATTCCAAGAAGCAGACCCTTCAGAAAGCAATCCTGTTTTCCCAAACCATAAAAAGCCATAGCTTTTGTGGCATAAAAAGCAATAGCTTTTGTGGCAATGCTTCTGGTGGTACAAGGTCCCACACCAATCAAGAGGCAACACAAAGCAGTTAAGAACACATACATTCACTTGCTCCTAGCAAATGCTATTTGAGACTATGTCTGAACACACTTTTCCCATTTGCAGGAGATGGAAGTCTGCAAAGAAAATAGTTACCATTCTCACAGGGGTACCTGTCATTACTGAAAACATTTCTGTGCAACTTTGCTTCTTCCTTGGCCCACTGGTGCAATTTGTTGCTATGAAATCTCAAGAATGCCAGTGACTGATTTTGAAAGTTGTTGCATATCTGATGCATATCTAATAAGCAGCAAAAGGAAGCAGATGCAACAAAAGACAGCACAATAAAAATGACAGGCATACAGAAAGAAAATTTGTTTTGTTTAGGAAAATAAAATAAATTAAAAACACCACTACTTCCTTCTCCTGCTTATTTGCAAAAACCGTCTCTTTGGCTAAACACCAAAGTAGTGCTCAATAGGCACATTGCTCACAGTGGGGAGAATCCTGCCCGTATTGTAAGCAATCCTTTGCTACCAAGGACACGAGCAAACATGCATAATCCTGGCTGTTCCCACCCTGCAGAAAGGTCTGCAGGCACCCACTGAGCTGAGAAGCCCAGAATGCAGCCTTGGCACAGAACCTCCCAGCCCTCACCCCCAAGGATTAGGCAGTAACAGTGACTGGAGTGAAGAAACACACCAACTGTACCTTATGGCTTCGAGAGCATTTTGTTAGAGGAGAGAGCTAAGGGAAGAAACTTAAAATCAGTATTGATAATTAACCCATTCCTGTTCTAACTTCTAAATCCAACATTTAAAGTGCTCTGGGCAGTGAGGTGAAGCAAACCTTTACAGTCCTACCAAAAGCAGTGAGTTGAATAAGCACCAATTGCACTATTGATTCAGACAAACATTCTCCCACACTGGATTAATGTTGAATGACACAGGGATCTCCTGTCTCAAAAAGGAAGAGACTGATGGATGGTACAGGTAGTCGTATTCTTCAGAGGCAAGATGATCCTACTGAAAACCACACAGACAGATTTATGAGAGAAATGGAACAGTGCCATGGACCTTTTGTTCTTTTTGCCATAGCCCTTACTTCAGTATTTTATTACCACCCCCTACCCCTCCCCCTAAAAGATTAAACAGAGATCTTAGGTGTGCAAAATCACCTGAATCACAACACATATAAATCAGGGGCCTGAATCTACAGAAGTCAAAAGAGGCATACCCTCAAATTGAGGCAACACCTGGCACTATTCCATCTTTCCCATCATTTAAGGCATTCAGCTCACAGTCAGTCTGGAATTCACAAGTCCAAGTCATACAGAAAAACCTACAACATGCAGTGTTGCTCCTGCCTACTCTTCTTCATGTCAGCCCTATTTTTCTATTTTCACCTTGCAGCAGTTCCCTGACACCCCATTTGCCTCTTCCCACACAGAGGTTCCCAACAGTACCATTCCGAGACAATGCTATACACTTTCTGGAGCTGAGTTCACATCTTAGTGACACTGTTAAAATAACAGACATAGATTACTTCTGATGAAGAGGGAGCATTGCAAGTCTGTGCCTATTCACCTCTTCCCTACCAACACAGTTCAGAAGTTTATGTATGTACTTAGTGCTGCAGAAGTGCAGAAAGCTAAACAAAAACAATTAAACCATCACGAGAAACTTTTCTGGACCAAGACAATCTAAGATTCCTTTGAAGCTTGTCCAGCACAAATCTTCACCTACAACACTTAAGATTCTGCATGCAACATGTCTTTTACTGTAAGTTTCCATACCTCCTGCAATGCCAGCTGAGGGGAATTCAGTCTCAAAACAGGTGAGCAACAACTCAATAGGTGTTTGTTGTAGGAAAAGGAAGTAACATAAGCAATAGAAGACTGCCATCACATCAAGGTGAGTTATGTTGTGTAGCATCCTGGCATGGACACCAGGAAAAACAGAAAAGGTATTCAGAAGATATTCTGAGATATCTGTCCTTCTTTTACACAATCTAAACTTTACCCTGAGTAAACACAATTGCTAAGAAGTCTCTGTAAATGCACTCTTAAATCCAAGTAGGGATCTGCTGGATAGCATGCAAATGGCTAAATTCTGATTAGTCTAGTGCTGAATTATTTACCTGCTGTACAAAAGGTACTGTGTTGAATCCACACAAAACAACATTGCCTTGTGTCAACACTGCTTCATTCCCTTCTGTGGTAGATGATGTTCTGGCTACCTTTTCTAAAGAATTTAAACAAAGCCCCACAGAAAGTACACATTGTAGTCCTAACCTCAGTACTTCATCATTCTCCTCCCTCCTCAACCCCCGCCCAAAAAAAAAAAAATAAAAAAGTAAAATAAAATTAAACACAGATCTTAGGCGTGCAAAATCACCCAAAATCAAACGCATATAAATCAAGGGCTTGAATCCACACAAGTTTAAATAGACATACACTTAAACTGAGGCAACATCTGGCACTGCTCTGTCTAGTATTTAAGGCATTCAACTCTCAGTCTGGAATTCACAAGTCCAAGTCAGACACCAAAACCCACATCCATCATGCTTCAATGAGCCCGAGGATGAAGTCCTGGAGATGTGCCCTCTCGCAGGTACACAGACATTTCCCATGCCCTGACTGCAGAGGGGAAAATAGATCCTAAGTAACAAAGTACCTAAGAAGGTTTCTCAAATCTGCACTCAGATGTTTCACTATAAATCTTGATTTAACCAAAAAGAGCCAATAAAAAGAAGCACTGCTCTGTTATCTCTGATAGTGAAAACTGTCCAAAGTTGGCAAACTTCGTATAACAGGCTAGTAGCTGTTAATTCACTCCCTCTGCATGAAAGAATTCAAGCACACATCCTTTTACCTTCCAGGAGAGCAATGTAACAACCACGCTGTTGACTAAATTGCATGAGAATATTTTGCCTCTCTTCTCTGTTAGACAAGGTGAAGATGGCACATGAGGCTATAACTTTAGCCTAAAACAAGTGCGTCAGCCAGGTAGAGAGGAATCTTGCTTTTTATCTGCTTCTTAAACTATGTGGTTTCTCTTTTAATTACAGTAATCTGACAAGAAAGAGCATTTCACAAACAAGATTTCCTCTTCCAAATCCTAGTCTCACAGATCCACACAAGCACGCAGACTCCTGCATACACAAAGTTGCCCCTGAAAATAGAAGAGCCACTTTTGAAACTGGAGCTCAACAAGCCAGGCCACAGTCTCACAGAAAAAGCATTTACTGCTCACAGACAAGCAATAAAAATACCCCTTAAGCAACTGTTCAAACTGTGAAAAGAGACTGAGTCGCATGAGCTTTATTTGTTCCCTTCACACACACAGATTCCTGAGGAGATGAAATGCGAGAAAGAAGGACCCTATTAGTATGCTCAGGGAGCAGAAGCTCAGGTTTGCCAGCCTTTTACCAGGCAACATGGTCAACATCAAGCAGAACAAGTCAACATCACCAAACAGGTAATGTAATTAGATGCGGTTTGGGAATTTTCCATACATTGGTGCAAGAAAATGTTGTAAAAAACATCACAGCAAAGGGTAACAAACTCCTAGGAAGGTAACTAGGCTGCATAAGGAAGAGCAGATCCTAAACAATAAATGAAGCTGAGATCACTTAGAAAAAGCCTATACAAGTCCACAAGTAAACTGGGTGGATGAATTACTGAAGACCTAACTTTTGTGTGCTTGTCCTCTCAATATCAACATGTATGTGTATGCAACTTCCTAGGGCACTATTTTCAAAAAGGAAAAAGCGAATGCTGCCTTCCACCCAGCTTCTCAAAGAAATGACACTCCGTGTGCATCATGTTTTCCCCCCACACCAGCCACCAGCAGGATCAGGAGAGTTTGGGTGCCTGCACAGACCCAACTGAAGGAAGTGACTGTCTGTAGTGCCAGGCTGTCACTTGCTACCCGAGTCAACCCCAGAGGAGCCAGGACAACCATTTACTTCTAGGTCTTGCAGAGGTTTGCCAGCTCTCTCAACACAGTCTATTGAGTTCTGTCAGCTCCAAGGGCAGCAAAGCCTCCAGCTCTGCTCCTCCTGGCTGAACCTTTCTGTCCCTTCAGTCTGACTCTGACCCAAATCTATCATTTTCCCATGTGCTTGAGGACAGTTTCCCTTGCCCCAGATCTGTTATCTCCAGCTCTATTTCTTGTGTTTTAATCCAAAGCCGAGGCTGGCAGAGAGTAGTGCAGTTTAGGAATGGCTGTTCCTGCTGCCATGTCCCACCTCCTCGCCCCAGGAGGCGGCTGTGGCTGCTCATGAAGTTCTGCCTCACTCCTCAGGTCCTCATTTTAAACACACTTCAGGCAAAAGAAGCCTTCAGGACAAAAAAAAAAAAAAAAAGAGGAAAAAGAAAAAAAAAAAAGAAATTTCCAAATCAACAAACACTTTGAGAGAGTGTGCAAAGTAACACATCATTTGATCAAATACAGATAATTTTTTCTCACAAGAAAGGGCTGTTATCAGACACAAAGGCAAAAAGCCAATCAAATCATTGCTACAAAGTGTGGAGATGCTGCATCAAGTACACTGATATAAGTGCACTTTGTTGTTCTTCTCCAATTTTAATCGAGTGCAATTGAACATTTTTCACTGAAATTTCAAATATATGTATTTTTACCCGCTGCGCATACTTGGAATATAAACTCACCCGCTCTGGAGGTTGTTTAATGGTTAAAAAATAGCACCAGGATCTAAGAGACACGGTGAGTCCTAAACATAGAAAATAGTTTACCCACTTTATTCTTGATTAGAGCACAAGTATTCAGTGCTGCAGTACAAATATTTGGCAATAACTACAACCAACTGCCACGACAGAAATATATTAGACAGAAGAGAGAGAGCGGCTGGTCTCATGTAAATTTAATGTCAGAATATATTATCTGCGGCTGCACTTTGCAACTCTGCATGGCTTTGTGTGGAAGATAAAATGCTCTGATTTACAGCACTATAAATGTTTGCTAAATGCCTTAATTGCTCTCTCTTCTTTCAAAGTGGCACTTTATTATTAGCTTACAGAGCGTGCTATGTAGGGCAGATAGTTTTTTCCTAATTCATTATTGACATGTTAAGAATCTGTATTTTACTAATATTCCTTTGAATAAGAATAGTGTCTGCTTTACCTCTGCTTCCAGTGATGAACAGCCACATCCATCTTGTTACTATGGCAATATTACGTAGGAGGAACAGAAACAGACTGATGCTTTTATCTTCTGCCTTTGTACTTCAAATATACCCTCTTCCCCCCTCGTTATTTTTGAACAAAACAGCCACAAAGGGGGACATGAATTGTTTAGAGAATCAAAACAAGGGTTATTTTATTAACCTTGTTGTCATATTAACTGAAGATAAATTTCAAGGCTATAAATGATTATATAAACACCTCAGACCTTAAGATCTGATCTCATAAACAGTGTATTTTTGTTATTTTTCATTAAAAAAATGAAGTGCTAGTGATCTGCTCAGCTTTCTTCTCAAGTAAAGCAGAACCCCTTGGCTGTCAAGCAGAACCCAGGCATGGATGAGTGCATCATTCATACAACCTGCTGTTTCCCCTGGAAACAACTAAAACAGTTCATTTAGGCACATTTGTGAATGTCAGGTGGGATGAAATCCATCTTTTCATATGACCTCATTTAAAAGGTAATGGAAATAGACTGGTTTAATGACTACTACTAAGAACACCTTTTCTGTATCCATTTGTTTCTGACTACATTTTATTTATATATATATATATATATATATATATATATATATATATATATATATATATATATATATATATATATAAGGCAGGGAGTGGAAAAGAAAAATGTGGAATGCAAAGGACAGCTATTGGAATGCAAACACTCTGAGTCGTCAATGCACTATGAGCAGTGTTTGGTCATGCTGGGTATAACCAAGAGATTTAGAGGAAAACATTTGCATCAACTCAGCCACTCGCAGAAACTCTCCCTAGTCATATTGGTCAAAGCAAAACAGATGAGAAAAAAAAATCTCCAGCTTAAACAGGCTGAGGTCATTGTGAATGCCCAAGCTGGGGAGCAGTCACATTAATCAGCTCAGCCTGAGCTGTGGGGAGAGCTTTGCCACAGCTGGATATCAGCCAGTACTGGCACAGCCATCTTCAGACCAGGTTTGCTATGCACCTCCCATTCTGCTTAAAATCTGTATTAGTCCACCAGAGGTTACAGATAGTTATTGCTTGCAAATTTATTTCTGATTTATTGCTCTGAAATTATGAAGAAAAATAACATACTCTCCCCCTCCCAAAAAAAAAAAAAAAAATCAACACTTCAAACTCAAGAAAGGTATGTTTTAGGACTTGTAAAAAAACTTTTTATGTTGCAAAAGAACACTAGCACAACATTTCTTTAGTCATATAGTCAGACAAGAGATTCATTTGGCAGTTGACTTCTGCAGTCCTTGATTCTACTTCGTTGTCAGTACTGCATTACACAACTCATTTTTCCTTCTACTTTGATCCAAGAAGTCTGTAGTTTTGAAATATATGCACTCTTAATGTGTATTCCTGTAGCCTTCAGCTTTTTGTTGTTGTTGTTCTGTTTTTTTTGTGTGTGTGTTTTTTTTGTTCTGTTTTGTTTTTTAATAATTTCCAAGTTGAGATAGGTATTCCTGATTACCACATTTAAGCCTACAGACCACTGGTTTACTCTTCTTCCTGAAATTTCATGAAACTCTTGGAAGCAACACACAAACTGCAAGTAATACACAAATTGTAAGATTTTTAATTCCTGATGATATACAAACCAGTTTATTCCTGTAAATAAAAGAAAGGCATGGCATTTCCCATAGGAGCAGAGGGAAACACTGTAGAGAAACATGTTTTGTAAAAACAGGGGAAGGGAAGGGAAGGGAAGGGAAGGGAAGGGAAGGGAAGGGAAGGGAAGGGAAGGGAAGGGAAGGGAAGGGAAGGGAAGGGAAGGGAAGGGAAGGGAAGGGAAGGGAAGGGAAGGGAAGGGAAGGGAAGGGAAGGGAAGGGAAGGGAAGGGAAGGGAAGGGAAGGGAAGGGAAGGGAAGGGAAGGGAAGGGAAGGGAAGGGAAGGGAAGGGAAGGGAAGGGAAGGGAAGGGAAGGGAAGGGAAGGGAAGGGAAGGGAAGGGAAGGGAAGGGAAGGGAAGGGAAGGGAAGGGAAGGGAAGGGAAGGGAAGGGAAGGGAAGGGAAGGGAAGGGAAGGGAAGGGAAGGGAAACCCCCTCAGCTTTCAGTATGACCCAAAGCAGGGTTAGCAGTAGGATGTGAATTCCATGTTCTGCACACACACACACAAAACTTTCTCAAACATGCCAGGGAGCAAAAACCAGTCCAAGAGGTACTATGAGCATCAATATGAATTCAGGATTTGCTGTTCCACAGTAGTTCCCTCTGCAATATTACTACCTTGATAGACACCATAGTTATCACTAATAGTAATTGGATGAGAGTGTTTCCCCTTTTGACAGAAGCCTACAGTAAGCTCAGTCAAAAAAAACAAGGAAGTCCTGTGATCGAAAGCAGCAAAAAGACTAGTATTTTTTCTTCTATTTGTAATTCATAAGATTCACATGCTAAGCACACCTTGTGTATTATCAGTCAAATACATCTGCCGAGCATCTACCCTAAAGTAGCCTGTGTAAATTAATTTTCTCAATATTAAAGCAAGCTCAATGACTACCTGTGAACTAAAAGAATCATTCTGCATAGAACATATGGTTGCATACCGTAACAAATACAAAATACCATAACTTTGTATTTAATGCCAGGTTATTAGAGCATGCCTTTTCAATGTTTGTACGGGGCATTTGAGGCTGAAATGAAAAGAGGTTACAGTCATTCCCATCTAACACGGAGGAAGCATATGCCAGCTAGTCCACTTGGTTAGATTAATGAAATTCACTCTTAAGAGCTGTTCAGTACTGCACGAAGTGGCAAATAGATAGATATTCCCAATGATGTACAGTCCCACACAACAGCCTCTGAGAAGCATTTATTCACCTGTCTACTCTGCCTTTGCTAGGAAGCTTTATACTGCATGGGAAGCAGGGATAAGAAAGGGGAGATGTCTTTAACTCACTGCCAAGAACGGTACAAAAATTACAATAGTAGTAGCCACCGAAAAAGAAATGGGGGATTGTATCATAGAAGCATTTATTAAAATGGAGAGAGCTTTGTCAAGGCCTTCAGAAACCAGACAGCAAGCAAATAAAAATAGTGATTTTTTTTTCTTTGTTTGTTTAAATCAATTTAAAGCCACAGCTTCTTGCTGAGAAACAAGACCTGTGCCCCACCATGAAGGGCCTGACAGCCACTGAGACGGGGCAGGCCAGCACCCTGTCGGCAGAGCTGCACAGGGGTTGCCATCGCCACTGAGCCTCGCTGCCAGCCTGCCAGGAGAAAAGGGGTGGCCAGCAAGGTGATCCCCACATCACATCAGCTCACAGGAGCCCAGCTACACGTGCCCATACCCAGGCACACGTCACAGGCTTGTTGTTGCAGTGCCCTTCGAGCAGTACCCCACTTCTACAGGGCTCTGGCCCACCAGGGCACCAAGTGGCCCCACGCAAAGCCAGGCCTGACAGGGCTGCCCACCAGCCTACCCCTGCACCTCTGGTGGCACCTGCCTGAGGAGAATTAAATAAATGTAATGAAAGATGAAAAGAGCTTATTTCATTGTTTGTGGGCTCATCTTTCTGCTGTCACTGGGAACTAGCTGCCTTCTCTGGAAGAGGCTCCCTGCCCACACTGCATCTATTTTGCTGGCTTCCTCCTGAAGCTGTCTTGGGCATAGATCCAGATGAGAGTCCAGCAGCTGAGCAGCCCTGCTACAGGAAGGAATTCATTCAGCATCATGATGTTTTTCCCATATTCTCAGAAGCAGCAACAGCATCTATAAATAACAAACCACCAGCACTATTTCGTGAGACTGTTGCCACAGGTAGTCCTTACTGGGAAGGGAAAAAAAAAACAACACATCTTTCTTTGGGAAGCCAGGTACTGAGCTGCTGTAACTTGGGTGCTGACTGAGCTAAGCAGAAATTACAGGTAATCAGCATCACTTGAGACTTGCCTTGTTGTACAGATGGCAGCTGGGAACTCAAACATTGCCGTAATTGGTTGTTGCAAAGTGGTGATTTCTCTTTCAGGAAGTATCAAAGCAAAACCTTCTCAAAAGCTCTTGCTCACTCTTTACAAAACCAACACTTAGGAGAGTCTTTTCTTAAGAGAGGAAACAGAACTCGCCTTCAAGTACATGACACACACAAAAAGAAAACCCCAACACCCCGAAGCAACCCTCCTCAGCTGCCACCAGACTGGAAGGAGAGTTGCTACCTAAAAAGAAGCCATCCCACCAGTCCTCTCAGGAAAGCCACCACCAAGTGCTCCCCTGCCCCTGTGCTATCAGTGGCAGGCACAACCATTGAGCACCTCACCAGGACCATGGACCAGCTGGGTTTACAAGAGCCTTCTGGTGAGGAAGCACACAAAAGCAGCTGGGCAGCAGCATGGTATGCCCTCAGTTCTCAGAAGAAGCCAGTGATTTTGTCAGTGGGGTGAGGAAGGTTAAATGCAGGCAAAAGCTAGGAGAAAACTGAGTGATGCTCAAGGGTGAGTTGTTTCATTAGAGAGGGATGGGGATCACCTGCCCCTAGCTTCTCCAGGCTTGCTCACGTCAGCAGAAACCCTGATACCATTTATTAGCTAACTAAAAAAAATGACCCTTTTTCTTTTTATTTTCTTTTTTTTTTTTCTTTTTCTTTTTCTTTTTCCTTTTCTTTTTCCCTTTCCTTTTTTCTTTTCCTTTTTCTTTTTTTTTTTTTTTCCTTTTCCTATTCATTTTTTTTTCTTTTCCTTTTCCTTTTCTTTTTTTCTTCCACTGTAAATCACACTGATGTGTTTGGGGGAAGACAGGAAGCTATCTACCCCAAAGCAAGAATCGATTATTTTAAATACCCATGGCACCAGCTGCTAATAACTCTCTCAGCAGCTAAAAGGGTTATGAGCTGGGAGTCTCAGGCTGAGGCTCCTTGGGGATATCTAATATAGAGTAAAACCCAGCTGTATGAAACTCAAGTCTGCTTGTTGGCTCTTAGAGGAGCGCACATCTATTCTCCTGAGCACATCCAGATGTGATCCATCATATCAGATGGGAGAGGACTGAGACAGGATGAGCCAGACAACAGGCCCTGACACTTCAAAGGGCTCTCAGACTTTTAGCAAGAAAAGGAACTGTGGTTAACTTGTGACATCATGCCTATTGACACCCAGAGGTACACTACATGCAAAATTAACAGTTTTTGGTGGTATGAAGGAAATAACTTTTTGTGTCTTTCCTAATTTTGCTTATAAGATTTATTGACATTTCAAATGAAAATACTTACACTTTATCATTTACCATTAAAAGAGAGCAGCAGATGTGGTAAATACTAAAACCAACAGGTGTTAATGTTCATCGAAGGAGGTACCACTCCAAGCAGGCATCAGCTGTATGACTCCAGGGACACCAGTGGCTCTCACCATCCAGACCTCTCCACAAGCCCAATCTCAAGCCCACTTCCAGATATCACACACAAAGAACTATCCAGCACAAAAGATCCTGGCTGCATGATTTCTGGATATCTTTGTTCAAATCAATGCTTTAGAAAAGACCTACCCTGGCAGTTCCCCAATTCTCAAATTCTTGTTTCTAATGTACCTGTTCCTTTCTTTGTCAAACTTGGCTGCTTTTTTTTTTTCCCTCCCCAGTCATGCTATTCATGCTATTAACAGCATTTTCTGCTGTTACGCATTCAAATTTCTCAAATTTTCTGCCACCCTTCATACTCTGAACAAAGCATTTTTCAGCTTCACAAGTAAGCTCCTTGATACTTCAGTCTTTAATGAGTGAATCACTTTTTGATCCAGTTAGAGATCTTAGTTATATTGGATGTGAAAGCGCTCAGAAGTTTTAAGGAACTCAGTATCTGTCCGGGAGGCTCTTTATACTCTCACGTTTCCCATGGAGACACGAGGCAAACCTAGCTACAGCTCTGCTACCAATGTCCTCCTCACTGCTCAGGAGGGGAGGGAAAGCAGATCTGACATCGGTCCAGCACCAAACAAATTTGGCAGGAAGTTTGCCATTGTTAAGGCAGACCTGCTGAAAGATGGTCGATGAATACAGCAGATCCTCATGCAAACTTGGTTAAAAAATACCAAGATGCACGTGTTTCATAGCTAGGAAGCTATGCAGAGTCATTTGTATTAAGTGAGACAGAATTACTGCCCGTACGTCCGTGTTTTGTGAAGCAAAATGAAACACCTTACAAAGGTGACATGCTACCGCTTTCTGCGACCAAGCTGCAAGAAGCCTCACCCCACGGCCAGTCGCACAGGGTTACACACCCACCCTCCGACCCACCACGGCAGGAGCCGTGCCATTCCCAGCCACACCACCACCCTTCCTCCTCCTCCTCCTCCTCCCCACTGTCTCCCCCTGCCCACAGCAGCCCCCCGCCCGCCCGCCCCGCGGTACAGAGCCACTGCGGCACGAAAGAGCTGTTTTATTCCAATAAATACAAACGCACCGCTCTGTACAAATATACAAAAGCGCCCCGCGCGTCTTACAAAGGAGCCGCGAGGCTTGTTAAAAGGGCAGGGGGAGGGTGCGGGAGGAGGCTCGGCTCGCCCCCGGCGCCGGTCCCGCTGCTTTGTCCCTGGCCCGGGGGCTCAGAGGGCGCCGAGGTGCGGCAGGCTGTCCAGCCGGTCCCCGCGGTCGCGGCCGGCCGCGCTCTCCACGCCGCGCAGCCATTCGGTGCATTTCCGCACCAGCCCCTCGTCCAGCGCCGCCGCCCCCTCGTCGTCCTCCTCGTACTCCTCGTCGTCGTAGCGGTGCCGCTCGTTCAGCAGGGAGATCTTCAGCAGGGCCCGCAGCTCGCTGCCACCGCCGCCCCCCGCCCGCGCCCCGCGCCGCGCCGCGCCCGCTGCCCCCCGGCCGCCGGGGGCGGCGGCTCCGGGCTGCCCCCGCTGCCGCTCCAGCCCGCGGCGCTGCAGCACCCGCACGGCCTCGGGGGGCAGGCTCAGCGACAGCCGCAGCGCCGCCGCCCCGCCGGGGCTCTTCTCGCAGGGCCGCCCGCCGGCACCCACCGCCCCCGGCCGCGGCTGGAGCTGGGGCTGGAGCTGGGGCTGGAGCCGCGCCCCCCGCTCCCGCTCCGCCGCCGGCCGCCGCTCCGGGGGCGCCCCCCGCGCCTTCTTCTCCTCCGCCGGCCTCGCCGCCGCCTTCCTGGCGCTTGGGGCCGCCGCCGGCTTCTTGGGCTGCGCCCTCACGGCCGCCGGGGAGGCGGCGGCGGCGGCGGCGTGGCCGGGCCGGGCGGGCGGCAGGGACGCGGCGCGGCCGGGCGCTGCCTCCGGCTCCTCCCCGCGGGCCCAGGCGGCCCCGGTGAGAGCCGCGGCCCGCCCCGCCCGCGGGCAGGGCCCCGCTGCGCGCCGCGGCTGCAGCCCCATGGCCCCGGCAGCGGCGCGGCTCTGGGCTCGGTGCACGCCGCCGGCCGCCGCCCGGCCCCTCGGCAACCCGCCCCCGGCCCGCCCCGCCCCGGGCACACCCCTGCCGCCGCCCCGCCGCTGGGAAGGGCCCGTCCGCCCCCCGCGGAGGGCGCACGGCGAGACCGAGCCCCGCTCACGGGCACCGCGCACCCACCCGTGTGCGAGCCCTGGGCACAGGCACGGCGGCGAACAAAGGGAGGAGGCAGCGCGGCTGGGGGAGCGCTGCTGAGTGAGGCAGAGCGTTAGGGGGGGCTAGTAAGGGAGCAGAGGATGAACGACACCGCCACGGTGCCAATAGAAGCACAACAGTGCGCGGATCTCACTTAATTCCTGATTCCCTTCTGTTGTGGCAGCGCAATACAAACCGCTAAGCTTTACAATGAAGTGGCAGCTTTATTTACCAGAGTGCATAAATGAGATCTGCATGACTGACACAGTGCTAATTAAAGATCGCAGCAATGACGATCCTGCACAGGAACTGGTAGGTGATGGGCAACAAACCCCACTGCAACCTGTGAAGGACAGCCCTTTCCACAACAGCATCTGTCACGCCCTAGGCACAGCCTAGCTCAGGTTCAGGGCAAGCTGCAAGCCCAAAGCAGCAGCAGCAGCACCCAGGGTCCACCAACAACCACAGCTGATAAGGGGCACCACTGGACAGGCGCTGCTCTCTGCCCCACCACCAGTCTGGCTGCCCGGCCCCTCTACCAGCAGCAGGGAAGATGCCACCGGCACTAACCCGTTAAGGTGGGGCTTAACTGGCAGCTTAACTGCAAAATTCTGCTGTCATCTTTTATACAGCTTCCCAGAACTTATTTTGTACGACATACACCAAGATTTGACAGGAATGCACTGCAATTCATCTATTTTGTCTAAGCCCTAAATACTAAGTGGCAGTTCTTCCCCCTCTTCTTGACACTGCAGCTCACATCTTTTCAAATCCCTTCCGTATTTGTGGAATTTAAGTCAGAACAACTACAGTCAGTCTAACTACAAACACAAAGATGCTTTAAAGTAACTTCCACAAGTCTAACCAAATTTGTGTAGTCACCTATGTACTCCCCCACTTTTTATATATTTTCGTACTTATTCAACTGCAGTGGCTGAAGTTTTCAAGCCTCTATAGCTGATTCTTAAATAAAAAAATAGTTTAAGCACCTGTAAAACTAATTTATTTCACAAAGCATTCATACATTATCCTTAAGTTTTAAGTAAAAAGTATTTAATTGGAAAGTAACAAAAATGTTTAAAACATAATTTTAATAAAATCAATTAGCTTTTAACAGAACTTTCACATACTTTCATTAAGCTTTTTCCATAAAGCACAAGTATAGACATTTCAAAGCAGCAGTTAATTATAACTTACCAGATCTTTACAATGTTTATAAAACTCTGTCTTTGGAAAAACATACCATGAATAACATATAAACATAAATGGCACATTACAAGTTTTAGACAGAACAGTAAATGAAAACTTCATGCACATTACCCAGATTCTGGAGGCCTGCCTACACTGGGGAATACTCCGTGTTACTAGATGCAAGGGAGTTTTAACAATCTTAACAAAAGTTTTAACTGATCTTAACAAAAAAGTATTTCAATGTACTTTTTTTTTTTTGGTTAAAAAGCCTAAAGGCTCCAGGGTAAACATATAGCTTCACCTGATTTATTTTAAAAGCTGTTTCTAGTAAAAATTACTTAATCCCCCAAAGGCAAAATGAAAGGAAAATACTAAATTATTACTGGGTTTTTCAGGAGTGGAGAAGTATAGTTCTCCAAGTAAAGTTCACAGAGGAGTCGGAGTTGCTTTCAAAGTATACAGTGGTTCTTGTTTTCAACTTATGCTAGACAGGACGTGAAGCATTTAATCACAGCATCCCTTTAAAAAGAAAAAAAAAAAAGGGGGAGGTTGGTTAAGCTATTTGTAGTTTCACTCATATATACATATCAACCATTACACGTTTAAAATTAAGAGTACTACACAAATTTAAGACAAAAAAGCAATAGTTTGTCAAACGCAGGCTCTTACTGGCCATCATATGTTGAATGCACATCACCCCCTAAAGCAAAGGCTCAAGCCCCTCAGATCTGCCCTTATTTTTGCACTCAGACACATGCTACAACACAGACCACGTTGTTAATTGTTCTCAGGCATGCTGGGTGGCTTAGCAAGGGTCAGGGCCCTACTTCTCAAGGGCTGGCCAGCACAGGCAGGGCTGAGGAGCGTGCCAGATCCGGACAATCACCAAAGCACAGGTGCTTTGAGTCCAAGCCACTTCTGAGTTGCATACAATTGAGCTAAAAAAAAAGGCACAGCCTGAAGGGTTTAAAGTGACAACCCTAACACTGCAGGATAAAGAGCGGGCTCAGCCCAGAAGTTTGAAATATCTTGAAGGGTCTATTTCTTTAACCAATAATTAATAAACTCTCTTTCGACTGAACTATTTATTCTCTTTATTCTTCTTTATTTTTCATTTCCTTAAAAAAATGCATCAACTTATTAAGGAGCAGAAGTTATTCTGTTGTTAGTCAATTTGAAAGAAAAATGCTCTCATAACTGCTTTTTTTTTTTGTCATGTCAGCAAAATAGCCAGCATTAACTGGAAAAAAAAAAAAAACACAAGTAAATTGGTGCTAAGAGTAAAACATTAACGAATTTAAATCAAGTAAGAATAACTTGGCTGAAATCAAGATAGATAGATACTTTAAACAAAATACATAATACTGTTCTCTAGCACCTGACAAGGCTTAAATAGCTATCTTCATATGAAAGGCAGCCTATTCAGGAAGTTTATGATGGCACTCCACGTACGTAAATAAGTTCATAGCCCTTAAAGACATTACTGTATTACTGAAAGCAGCCTGTGGAAAATTCAGTTCTTCAGTGCCCCATAAAACATAATAGCCAAAATAAAAACAAAAAAAAACCCTCAAGTGATGCATATAACCTAATTGTTTTCAGAGCTCTGAGTACTGCAGGTAGAGAAGAAAAAAGCTTTTAACCAAATTCTCAGATGCATAGGCTATCTTTAAGACCTGAAAATCAACTATGGCATCAATGCATTTAAACAAAATGCAAGAATTTAAATAATTTTTTTTTAAGAAGAAAAGCATAATGACATTTAAAAGAAAGTTACCATGTACTTTACTTGTATCTGAAGTTTGTACCAATTGTTACTTCTAGTTCACCTACATCATTTTCTAAAATTAAAACCAGGAAAGTTGTGTTTCCACATTCTGAATTTAAGGGCTTTCTTCCCTCTATAACAAAGATTATTGTTTAAAGTTTTTGTTAAAATAGAATTATTCACTCACCTTGCAAAAGGAATATATGACAGACTATACCTGAGGAAAAAAAAAAAAAGAACAAAACACATATTTGACAGAGTTCTCGTGTCCTTCAGACAGCCCACCTACTGCACTTTAGTGCAGCACCAATAAAAGCACTCTTCTACTGAAACTTTAAACAAGATTACCTACTCAATTCAACGCTTGCTATTAAAAAAAAGACAACAGAATTGGACAAGAACTAAACATACTGACAAGGGCTTACTGGCATACTTTTTCCTTGATTTCTCATATAGTTCATGATTCTCCTCTCACAAATTCAACTTTAAAAAAAAAAACAACACAGAAGCAGATTTTTTTTTTTTAATCACCATTGAATTCAAAAGGAATGAAGATTTCTGGGCAAAATTGTATCCTTCAAGACAAGAGAGGCTACTTTTTCCAGTATACATTACGACATTTCCAGTATACATTACAATGCAAATACACATTTGTGTAACCATACAGATGTACACTGTGGTAAGAATAACATGCCATGGTTTTGACACTCAAACAGCTGACATTGTCATCCTTTGAAACTTGCTTCTCACAAACACAGCCGTGGGCTATGTTTTGTCCTCATCCCCACCAAGCTCCGAGACACTTAAATGAGAAGCTGTCTGCTGTAAACAGGTAAAACACAGAAGACTGCTAACTAATGCTGCCTAGTAGCAAATATTAATGAGGGCCCAGCAAAACACCAAATAGTCCCTGTCCTGAACAAACACAGTTATTTGTGCTCAGATTTAAGTTCTGTATAGACACTATGTATTCAGGGCAAGTTCAAACAAGAACTGTGGTCAGCTGGGATCGGCTAACTTTTAGTAGTAAGTAATTCAGCCGGGACAAGGAGACCAAATAGGTACAGTTACATCTCCATGGAGAAGGCAATAACTTCAGAAAATTCTGCCAGGCTTGCAGGCATTCATCAAACTGTGCCCACATATTTCCAGGCCTAGCCCCTGAAAGTACCTCTATGGCCATCACACCATCACAGTACCTGCCGCACTGAATTTACCCTCTCACACCCACTCACTGAATGTTCTCAGGGACAGGACAAACCCTATAAAAATGTGATTTATATTCTTCCACTTAAAAAATGAAGATTTAGTTAGAATTCAAAAAAGAGGGAGTAATTGTAAGCAGGGCATATGAATACACAGGTACTTTTCCACCAGAGAAAAGGCACGACAACTTTTGCCTACATTTTCCATTCGTAATGCCTCAAGCATCCACACACTGCAGAATGTATTTGAAATTCCTATTTTTACAAAAAGACTGCATATAGATTTTGCTGAAGTTACACAACCCAGCTTCAAAAAATGTGTGGATGAGCATTTACATTATACCAAGCGTGTGTGTACATACATACAGGTTTATAAACATGCAGGTGTAGGGACAGAGAGAAGAAATCAAAATGAATCTTACCAGGTCATTGCCAAGAACTGCAATATGCAGAATAACAATGCCAAACCTTTTTTGTTCCACTATATCAGAAATAGAACAAATATTGCAAATTAGTTCATTTCTCATAAGTCTATACTGCGGACAAGTACAATAGCCTAGTAGCCAAAATTTTAGTTAAGTGACGATGTTTAAGATCTCATCTTAGCTTAATTAACTCCTCCTTCCCATTCTAACAACTCTTTCTACTCTCATTTATCACTTCATCAGCACTGTGCTACGAACGTAGTCTCTAGCTTTAAAAATACTTAAAAGCATCAATGCTAACACTTTCATTTTCATTCATACTACAATTCTGCAAACACAGAGTACAGCATTCACTTCTACATAATACGTTAACTATCCCATTTTTCAAAATGATCACCCGAAGCTATTTGCTCTGCCTCTCAGAACATTAAACTGATTAAGACGAATAAAGGAAGAATCTGTGGTTTCTAAAGACTGCTACACATTTTTTGACAGAAGTATATAAAATGTTTTAAGTTGCTTTTCTCAGTTCTTAGGCCAGCGGTCTGCAAATTAAACTGGATACTCTAGATTTTGCATTCTTATCCACATCACATGCAAGTGGAAAGACGCATTTGTTTTGTAATCATCAGGGTCACCACTCCACCCAAACTCAACTGCAGCTGGAAATCGAAATCACAAACACAAGCTCATCTTTCCTCTACCACTGCGCTGAATTTTAAAGCCGTAATACAATCAATAAGATAACAGTTAGATTGTTCTTTAGGGGAACAAAGTATTCTCACTTACCCAGAATACAGCACACAGAGTCAATAATAGGCAAAGCTGGAGGGAGACAAGACAAGAAAAGAATGAATATTCAAATACACACCAAGCACATACAGTCACATACAGTACTGCTTTCATGTTTTCAGTGGATAATCAGCATTTTCAAGAATTGACTCATGAAGCAAGTAGAGCCAAAGACTGCCACACAGAGACTACACCCTGAAGTTCATACAAGTCAATGTTTTCCGTGAACACAGTGCCCCATGGCCAGAAGTACTGAGACTCATCTTAGAAGAAAGGGGAGGCAGGAACTGAGATCAGAAACCAAAAGCAATATAACCAGAAAGTAGTGTAGTCGTGTGTCAGGACTATAAAGTGGTGAGCTCAGATGATAAAGCGTGTTCAAAAGCACTCAAGGAGCCTGGGAATCACTATTCTATTAATTTGGTGCACAGTATTCTTCTGAATCCACTGTTCATAGTATCAGTTTCTGACATGACAGATAGGTGCATCACAACCAACAATCCATTACTAAGCATCCATTCTTAAATATGATATTTGGCAAACACAGGATCTGCTGCTTCCGCCAATTATTGCTATTATTATTTTAAATCTTCTGACAACAAAGAAGAAAAGGCCACCAGGGATCAGCTGCCTCATACACAGTGAAAAAGCTCACGAGGATTTTTTCAAGCTACTCATGCAGCTCCTTTTTAATCCTTTTTAGCTGGTAGTTTGTACTTAGAATTACAAATGTAATCTCTCAGGTTTTTAAAGAAACAATACTATTTTTCCTAGGGGGTGGGTTTTTTTTCCTCCTGGAAGACGAAATGATGCTCACGGAAGTAGAGAAGCGAAGAACCTCACAACGTTGAGCTGCAAAGTGGAACATGTGGTTTCCTGGACTTTGAGGGGAGAAATTATTTTTTTGAATTGCTTTGAAAGTGTTGAACCACTAAGCTATACCAACTGAGTTACAGCCAACAAACAAACGTCCAGCTACACTTTGTGACCACTGGCTTCTCAAAGTAGCTGAAAAGTCTATCTCTAGCCTTGCTCTTGAACAAATTATTCCAGAAAACAAGTTAAAAGTAATCAACCTAACAGTAGTATTTAATAAGAAGTATTTAGTAATGAACAGTTTACTCCAAATTATTAAAAGTTTCAAACTCAACAACAAACAAGGTCATAGAAAGGAGTGAAATGATCTTTGATATAAAGGGCTAATCAGCTTGACTATAATTACTCAGTACAAACAAAATGCAGATTTAGAAATATCCCGCCTTTTGCAAAGCCTCAAAAATTTTAGCAAAAGCAGCTAGAAAGAGAAGTATATTTACCAGCATTACAATTGTAGCTACTAATCTTTTTGGCTCAAACATAGTCTTCAGTTGCTTCAGTGGCCCCATCAGAAAACACGTACTAACGGGAGGGAAGGAAACAAAGAAATGGTAAACCACAATCAAATAAATCTTTGCAAAAGACAACAGGTATTTAATCAGTTTTCCAACAGTTAGATGACCACAAAAGTTCAGAAAGGCATTTCATTGCTTATCAACAGATACCTCTTAGGATGAAAGGTGAATTAACTGGGAAATCCAGAACTTAGTTCTGGAAGTAGCTCACATCCTGGGCTATGAAATTCTTTCCAAACACATTACCACACATAGCAGAGGGTCATTAATTTGGACTTGATTTTGAAATTGTTTTAAGAACAGATTTGACAAAAGAATGCACAGAATTCAAAGACAAACTTCTGTAGAAAATTTGTTTAGCAGCATGTGAGTAGCTACGTTTAAGATTACAGAAAAGCTCTAAATCTTTGCCCAAACTCATTAAGAAGAGAAACCCTCCAGCCTTCTTCTCCGTGGTTAATTTGAAGAGGGAATGAAATCTATCACCAGCTCCAGGTTTATCTGTTCATCCAAAGAAATGCGATGTGAACCAACCATAGGAATAATGATCTGTCTACAAATATTGAGATGAGTCCCTTCCTTCTCTCTTGTTGAAGCCCCGCTGCTTTGCAGAAAATGTTTAATGAGAATGAGGATCTTGTCGCCTGGTGGTGGTCTGAATGCTTTACTACAGAATAAGACACCCAACCTTAACTTCTTTTCTAGTTAGTATTTATTTATATGAAGTGGAACAGTCAGTGAGCTCTCTGCCAAGATCAATCATAAGTCTGGTGAACTATGTATCTTTTAGGATAGAAATCTGGAGATATATCTCTGAAGAAGTAAATCGAACTATAATTTCCTACATCTAGATGTTACCCTGCTGTTAACTTTGTGAATACACCTCCCTTCTCTTCAACTTTTTTCTTGAAGTCACACAGATAGGCCAGACCTCAACATCTCATGTTAAATGAGAAAAAAAATCTCAAATATGAAATATTTTAAATTCACTTCAATCCAAACCAACTTTTCTCAGTATTTCTCATCTTGGCTGCTGTGCCCCAAATTAAATTAAGATTAAATAAGAAACCTGAAAAACTAGAAGTAAGAATTAGTTCACCAGTGGAAGGATAAAGATGATGAAAATTTAGTGGAAAAAATGCAGGAGGCTCAAACATCCTAAGATAGGCAGAAAAAAAAACAACACATAAAAAGCTAAATGAATTGATGCTAGCCTGTTTAGCATTGAAGTATAGATATCACAAGAAGAACTTCTGCAGAGAAGTAAGAGAACCCAAAGGGTGCAGAAAGGCTGTAGGGAAAAGAAACACACAAAAAAACAAACAAAAAACACCCAAAGGTCCTCCACTTTCATATGGTATTTCTCACACACAACACATTCTGTAGGAGACCTACCCATCAGCCCAGGGAAAAATCAAGTACGTATCATTGCTTCCATGGCTGTGGGTAGAAAATTACAGTAAAAACAGGCCAGAAAGGACTATTTACAAGGGGTGGTAGCTTCATTTTTGTTTGAAACGAAGTTTAAATCTCCTTGTCAAGCTGGGGTTTCCATTGTCATTTCCTAATATTCTCAGAGCGCACTTGCCTGCTATTTGTATCTAACAGAATACCTGAAAGGGAAGGGGTCGTCTTTTTACTTCTTCAGTTAGAATCCAGACTAAAAGCATTTTCAGCGTTTTTCTAAAACAAATACCAATCTGTAAAAGTTCTCCTCTTAGTTCACAGAGAATTAGACTTGAGTAGTACAGAATTCCTAAAATGCTAATTTAATTTGAAACAGTGGAAACACAACACAAGGTTTAAAAAAAAGCAAAGAATAGAAGGGAGAGAAAGGGGAAGACTCAGTTTTGCCTAACTCCCAGTAATAACTTAGTACCTCAGAAAGACTTAAGTGGTAAGAAGTGCAAGATTCAGCCAGCAATTTGTTATTCACGCTTCAGACAGGGGTTGTGCTATGTCTACAAAGCAATCACGTAAGACATTACTCCAGGGCAACAAGAAATGATTAGGTGATATTCTTTGATTTTTAGTAACTTCAAAATTGTAAGAAAGATTCTTACAATATAATGGAATATTAGTATTCCAATATCAAATTGGAAAACAATGTTGTTTATACATAACAAATATACAACACTTTAGAGTAAAACAAATGTAAATGTAGATGAAAAGGAGAACATTTTCCTATTAATAATAATTAAGAAATCATACCTGGCCAATGCAGAAATATTTCCCAGGGTATAAAACACTGCAAAAAGCTTGATTCCCTTTGGGAGCCATAGCAATCCTGTTCCCTATTAAAAAAGATTGGATTTTTATATGTTTGTAATTAGTTAACTCAATTTATTGAGATTTTATAGCCTAGAAGTTTATTTTTAGAGATTAACCATTTAACATATCCCAGCAGAGCATATTGTTCTCAAATTTGTATTAGACAATATTCAGCATGCCTCTGTTGCCACCTACTGGCAAAATAATGTATTGATTTAATATATTTTGCAATAATTTTTACAACCAAGCTATGTTTACTTATATTGTTCATAATGGTTATTTATACTGTTAACACTATTTTTATGGTATTTTCAGTTTTGTAAAGAAGCCCTGTTTTCAGTTTTGTTAAGGCAAGGCAATCTACCTGACAGTCTGCACAGAAACTGCAAGTGTTATCCGCACACACTATTCAAAGAACATCTACATCAAAAGCCACGTTCTGTGAAGAATCAACATCCTGCTTCATAATGAGAAAGAACTTAAAGAGCACCATGCCCACAAAACCCACAGACTGGGTACTTCCCTCAGTGTTACTTCACCTGCATCTGACACTACATGCAGATAAAGAAGTGCTTTATACTGCAAGTTACCCATGTTTACCCATGTCAGATTTTGAAAGACACAATCAATTAATAAACTCTGCTTTTAACTGCAGACTTGAGCATCCTGACAAGTTCAAGAACTGATTTTAGTCAGCAAATCATTTGTCCAACAGGAGTACAAGTTTTTCAAGTATCGTCATGCTACAGCTGTCATCACCTACTGATCTGCATGACAGGTTATACTTGTAGTTTCTTCAGCTTTTAAAAATCTTTCAAACTTCCCCTCCTTTTCGCCCTTTCATGAAAGAGTATAAAAATAAGATGAGAGTATTTTAAAGAACAGCAAAACCCTCTTTCTACTGCACCATACATATCTAAGAAATATAGTGCATTGTCAGTGTTCATGCCTTTTGGTAAGAAATTGTTACCCTACAATAAAAACACTCGTTGCTGTGAATGCAAGAAAGATGGCCCAAAATGTGATTTACAGACCAGCAGCCCCTGGCTGCAAGTTATATGTGGTAGTGTCCACACGATCACGTATATGAATATTAATGATATTATTCCCAAGAACATTAATAAAATACAGGGGGAAAAAAAAGCTTGACTTACGAGAATAGAACACACAACACCAGCAATAAAACATATGGCAAACCACTTGACTCGTGTACTAAAGCTGAGCGTTGAGGCATCAAGAACCTTAACAGGAAGAGAGAGAAAAAAATATTACAAAACCAGTTTCAAGCAGCCTTAAGAACATTTCTTCATTAAGTCCTTAATTTTAAACAAGTGTTTTTTTCAGCCAAAACTAATTATTTTACCTTGCTTAAACACAACTGCTTACATGTTAGTTATTTCCCAGTTTAAGAATTACATCAACAATTTGGAAACGTTCACAAAAAAGACAGAACCTGTGAAGGTACATGCTGGCACTCAAGCAACATTGCTCCACTTTCAAGCTGCACGTCCTTTCCCCAGGTAATTACAACTGAAAAATCTCATGACGGTACCAAAGCAGAACAAACGGACCTTCCAGCAGGTTGCTGATGAACACACCTATTCGTTCCGTGCTCTATGTTCCTGTCAGTGATACCACCATTTTCTGTTACCAGACAGAATCCACCGTCCATATTCCCACAAGTACCCGTTGCAAGCACTACAATTCCTTTTCAGTTACTGTTCCTTATAGGGTGAAGGTATGGGCAGATTAACACACCATGTCTCACCAGACAGCTAACTTGCCGAAAGGCATAATTTTGCTTCCTGCTTCTCCGGTGATTCCAGAACCTGTAGGGTCCCTTGATGAGCTGAGCTGAGCCAACCAACATTGCCTGAGAAGCCGGAAGAGAACTAGGGTTCCTTTCACTTTGATGACAGCCCCATGAGCCAAACCAGCTCTGCAAGATGACAGAAAAGCAGCGGGGCTTCCTGACTGCAAGACAAGAGGCAGGGCCATAGGGCTGGCAGAACTGCCCCTTTCATCAGAAGTTCACCTTGTCCACCCATGCTGTGAGATCAATGAATTCCACCTTACTCCAGGTGACTGAAGTTAACTATGGCCTCTATTCTAAACTGCTCCATTAAGAAAATTGTAGCTTCAGCTTACATAAGCTGGCTGTAAATCTAACTCTCATTTTTGTTCAGATGACACAAGCAAACTTGTCTGCACTTGTCATCTGTTCTACAGATATTTTCAGTCAAACATTAATAATCAAATATACAACAGTTAGGGCTTCCTTAATCAATGAGTTTAATGCTTCTACTCTTCAGAAATTTCGCTTTCAGTAAACAAATGAATTAAGTTTGTTTACTGCTTAGAACGATTTCACATCTGTATGAATACAGAACCTGTACTGAACTGAATCAAAAGGAGGCACAGACAAGCACACTGTTACGGCTGCAGTGAATGAGTCTTTGGACTTATGTCAACAGAGAATAATAGCCTGGACTACTTCCTACTTATAACCTTATTTAATCAAATCAAATACCTTAAGTATTTACTTAAGAAGAAAGATCAGAATACTAACAATGAACCTGTTACACTTGCACACTGACTGAGCAGACACACTGCTGCAATATTGGTATGAATTTTTTCTTCTTTGTGTTCAACAGTCAAGACATTAGTTTCCAAAGGATGGAAGGTACAGCTTACCTTGTTTGTCCCAACTCTTTATCCTTACGTATGCATTAAAGAAACAGACAAAAACAATAACTGAAAGACGGTTAATGATTCAAAACCATTTTTGACAGTCATGTTCCTGAATGCCTCCATGGGTGGGAATTGCAGGAAGAGCTGGCAGTGCTCAGCTGAAGATGCACACTCAAAGCGCTCTTTGAAACATGTTTTTTAGTTACACCAATTCATGCAACTAACCACGCTTCCACAAAAAGCAGTAAAAATCCTTTCCCTTCCTGCTCTGAAGCAAAGTCAGGACGTGCTGATACGATCAGGACGTCCAGCACACACATTGCAGATTGCCTGGATAACAAGGAAAGCTGGAAGGCAAATAATGCCAAGTGTATGAAGCAAACTGTTGCCACTTAGTGCTATTCTATTTCTAATAGCACTACTTGGTGGTCTTGAAGCATCTGTTCCTTTACATGACTATCAGGGAATTACATTTTCCACATACATTTAAAAAAAAATCAACTTAAACTCGTAACAGTTATTTGGTCAAAAAGCCCACCATAAACAAATGAACCATACAAAGGCCAGGAAAAATATATTTAAAATATGATTTTAAAACTAGCTTAATACATTTTGTAGATTTAATTTTTAAAAGCTTGGATTGGCAATGTAGATGAATTGCAGGAAGATAAGCAGCAGCACGAGGGCTGCCACAGCATTGCAACATAGCTTTCTCTGTAATAACAGAACTAAATAATTGAGTTGGCATTAAAAATGAAGCCTGGTCCTCCAACCATTCCTGACGTCATCACTTTTTATGTTATCAAGCTGAATGTCTTGGAATCATAGAGCTCCAGTTCCTCCAATGCATTTCCTTGGTTCCCGATACCTGCTACCTTCTGGGCTTAGTGGAAGCAACAGAGCTGGCTGCATTTCTGCGATGCCAGTTTCACCCCACAGTAAAGCACCTTGCAGCAGAAGCTGAACAACAGGTACACAGCTAAAATACTTAAATCATTGTTTTCAGCTTGTGCAAAAATGCCAGGTTATGATCTGTAAAAAACAAGGAACTGACACAGTGCCTGTTCTGCCCAATCTACTGCAAGAGCAGTAATTTCTAGAGGAGGGGCTGTGAGACACCCGGAAATAACAGCTACACATCTACGTGCAACAGAGACTGTAAACCAAACCTTAAAAAAAAAAAAAAACAAAAAACAATTAGGACTTCTTTTAATTGTCTGGCAAACTGCAGTGCTAATCCTAGACTTCAGATAACAAGAGCTGGCACCACACTCTACAATATTAGAAGAAGCTTTTACTTAGAAGACTGACAAAATTGCCAGGTAAATTCTGCATCTGGGGAAAGATTCATAAGGGAACTGTGAAGTGGCAGGAGCAAGGGCACTCCTGTAAGACATACCACCTGCTGTATCTCAGGGCTGTTTGTTTCCAAATGGTAAGAAACACAACCAAACAAACAACAATAACAAACAACCAGAAACTGACAAGTAACCTGCCCTCATTTTGCTAAGCTTTACCATCAAACTCCTGGGAAAGAAGCAAAGATTTTTGCTCACAGGAGACTCCAGAAGAATTATTATATCAAAGAAGTGACGTGGGAAAATAACAGGAAACCTGAAGTGGAAACTGGAATCAGGAAGGCAGACTTCCTGAAACGTAAGGAACAGTCTTGCAACAGGCCAGCACACCATTTGCAAGTGACAGAAAGCAGTCTCTTTACTGGGCAGCAGACACTCAGTATGGACACGCAGTAAATCACATGAACGATAATCTGCAAGGCTGCCTTTGATCAAAAGCGTTTCTTCTGGTTTTGATCATCTGAGGCTCCACCCACATACTTGTGTGATCTTATAGAAGTCTTCTACATGGGCAGAAACAATAGGGTTTTCACTGATTTTAAGAAGGACTCTATTAGTTAAAAATTTCTTTCCTTGATAGGAAACTTATGAGTATGCAAGTAATGAAGAAAACCCAAATTCAAACAGATTTTTTTGCAGGATTGAATTCGTAATCAATGTTTCAGAAGTTTCAGAGATGCATTTTCATATTTCATTATATGCATTTTTATCAAAACCTTGAAGTAAAACCAGAAGTTTAAACACCTGGTCTACTCCTCCTTGCTCAACTCTTACTGAATGCCTTCAGTGTTGCCAATTGACAACCATCAGGAAACTCCAAGAAGCCAGAAAGCAAGCCACTCAAAAGTAGTGACTTCATACTATTTTGGTATTGATAAAAATAAATGGCAGCATGTTACATTGTCATCGCTACACTGGTACATTTACAATTTATTATAAGTTCCTTTTTTTGTAAGAATTATTTCTTCTTCCCCTGAGAATCATTGATCTAATTGCAGCAAGACAGGTCATTTTTCTGAAGAGGCTGGAAGATGCATAAAGACTTCATTGACTCACCACACAGTCGCCTCACTATACACTTTTCCTCTATTTAACAAGAATTACTGCTGACCTCATGGTTATGGTTCTGCAAAGATCAAGAGTGAGCAGAGCACAGAGATACCTATGAACATGAAGCATATGATCGCTGTTAAACAACCAGCAGCTACTCCTCTGAGGGGGTCATTGTTTTTAACCAAACACGTGAGTCAGTTCTGGAAAGGTCATCTAAAACACTGAAACATTTCACACGCGAAATGCAGAACCTTGTATTTCCTTTCACAGTGTCACCTCGTTAAGTGTCCTTCTCTGCATGGCTGCATGTACTTTTTTGCTCTGTTACATACATCTTTAAAGCAGCCAACACCATCCAGCTGTAAAGCTGTAGCTTTGGAGAACTTCATGTACAAATCCCCTCACTGAATACAAACCCAATTTCCAGTGCTCCAGAAATACAGAGCTACTTTGAAAGAAACCTACAACAAATACCTCAGCTAGACACCTGAGTTTTCTCTTTTGTGGGTATTTAGTTACTTTAAAAAAAGACATTTCTGGTTCATCATCTCAGCATGAAGTCCCTTTGTGCTATGCCAAAAGGGCATTAAACTTACATTTTATTCTTCTATCATGTAATAGGTAGTTTTTAGATATGTATAGATTCTTGCTGTTTGAAGTCTTCCGTAACTATAATGTGCAATAATCAAACCACGATATAGCTTAATTACTGGCCTTAATAAATGACATTCTTATCTCAGTTTCCTCCTTCTCTGGATGTATCTCTCCAATTTAAAATGATTAAGCATTCAGACATTTATTGATGGATTGCTGCCTTGAAACAAACAGCACAGTATCCAGTAAAGAACTCCAAGCCACCATTTGTGTCTCATGTAAAATGTGCCTGGAGACAGTAGATTAAATAATTTTCTTGGAATTCAACTAACGCTAATAGGAATAAGCATTCGACAATCTTGAGTTCTTGACTGGGGTGAAGCACCCCAAACACTGGATGCTATCTGAGGTGTGAGAGGACACAGATGCTGTGGTGCTTCCAGAATCACACCAGGTCTAGACGCACTTTGGTGCCTGCCTCATTGTAACAAAAAGGCAAAGCTCGTGAGCCTCATGGGCCAACATCAACTTTGCACAAAGACAGCTGAAGCATGTTAGCATCAAGCTGCTTGAACTAGCGTTATACTACAGACACCAACTGTACTGGTTCACTAAAACCCAGACCCAGGCTACCCCACATTCCAGCTTCCTCCACCACGCTCCAGCACCCTGCAGCACACAGAGCCAAGGCCTTCCATACCTTAAAATCATTAAGGTTGGAAAGGACCTTCGAGTTCATCTGGCCCTACCACCAGTGTCACCACTAACCCATGTCCCCAAGCACCATGTCCAACCTCTCCTTGAACACCCCCAGGGACGGTGACTCCACCACCTCCCTGGGCAACCCGTCCCAGTGCCTGACTGCTCTTTCTGAGCAGAAATGTCTCCTCATTGCCAGCCTGAACCTCCCCTGGCGCAACTTGAGGCCATTCCCTCTAGTCCTGTCACTGGTTATCTGAGAGAAGAGGCCGACCCCCAGCTCCCCACCCCTTCCCTTCAGGCAGCTGCAGAGAGCAGCGAGGCCTCCCCTGAGCCCCGGCAGGCCCGGCAGTCACGGCCCGCACGGCGCGGGGAGCACAGCACAGCCCAGCCTCCCCGACCGCCTCCCCCGTGCCGTGCCGGTACCTGCGCCGTCAGCCCCTGCTCCTCGTCGTCCTGCCCGCTCAGCACCCGCCGCAGCTTCTCCATGGCGGGGCCGGCACCGGGAGCGGGAGCGCGACCCCTCCGCACCGCACGGCCCGCGGGCCCCACCGGAAGTGACGGCAGCCCCTCCCCTCCCTCCCTCCCTTCAGGCTCCGCCCCCGGCTGGGCGGCCGTTGGGCGCGAGGCGACCGTTGGGCGCGAGGCGGGGCGGGGCGGGGCGGGAGCGGCGCTGTGAGGGGGCTCGGGGCGGGCGGGGAGGCTGCGGGAGCGGGGTGAGGGGTGCCGGGGGGGGCTGTGCAGGACAGGAGCTTCCCCTCACCCGCTCCTCTCGGCTGCGGGCGTGTGTTCGTCCTCACGCAGCTCCCTGCTCCGAGGGAGGGGCTCTGTGTGGCGTTGTAACCGCATAGTGGGCTGTCACATCTCGGGAAGCCTTAAATTAAGACCAAACCAGGGAATGGGAGAAACAGCTGCAGA
Source organism: Netta rufina (assembly GCF_964035555.1). Lineage (NCBI taxonomy): Eukaryota > Metazoa > Chordata > Aves > Anseriformes > Anatidae > Netta > Netta rufina. Next base: position 47,506,535 of record NC_140125.1, on the reverse strand, counting down.
CAGCGGTGTGTGGAAGTAGGCAAACGACAGCACCCATCAGGTGCCCCCGGAGGTGGTTGGTGAGACCTTTACGTACCGCATCCAGTGTGCTGCGTGATGGCTGCACGGTGCAGTTTGCTTCACTGCTGTTTGCTTGGGCAGAGGGATGGCAAAAATTACCGACAATTCACAATTTCCTCTGATCCACAGAAATACTGTGGGCTTGTGCTTCCATTGGCAATGGTGGCATGACAGCAAACGTGTCAGAGCGTGGCAGTCTCTTCCCCACCTTGTCTCAAGTGACACAACCCACAGCTGAAATCTTTGGGCTCCCCCCTAAAACCCAAACCGTGCAAGTATTTGTCCCTCTGAGCCTTCCAGCCCCAGGAACCCAAGAGACTGCCCCCAGTTGACTGCTCAGGATCCCACATGTGATCTGCAACGAAGCTGTGTGTAGCCAGGGCACGTGACCTCTCTGTAGCTCGGAGCCCAATGTCACAAGCCTCCTCACACACCTTTTTTCTCCAGCTTGGTCCCTCCCCACCACTTCCCCATAGCAAGGCTCGAGTTGGACACTGCTCAACCTGGATGCTGTAGTGTTAATTGCAGGAATTCCTGATGTGTTGGGGAACAGGCCAGAGAGCTATCTCTGGTGGTGTTTTCACAGAAGTCTTCTGTGTGGTTCATGTATGGGGATCTGTCATGTTGCCAGAGAGCATGTTCTCTGGGCTCCTTTGTGGCAGCACCAGGACTGATGTCATTATAAGATGTCCAAACAAAGATTAGATCTCAGCTGATGACCTGTTCAAGACCTTCATAACTGAAGCACATCACCTATGCTACCTCCAAAGCGCAGATGTCAGCTTTCAAACATCACAGCCTTTATCTTCAAGGCTTTAATTTTCCTTTCTCTTATTAGATTTAACTAGATACAGCCAAAGAAAATAAACCTAAAATTTAGAGCAATTTTGTGGATTACTACAGTCCATTGAGACAGCCTGGCACTTTCAGGATGCAATTCTTCCCATCTAAAGCAGCTCTTTCAGCAGGGGACAGGCTGCCTTCCACTCTCTGCTGACTGTAGAGGAAGCACAGATGACTTGGTTAGACCAGACACCTCACTTGGTCCGCTGAATTAGGGCAATGAACCTTACCATTACCTCTTTTAATTTAAATACAGACAGGACTAGACTTATCTACAATTTCTCATTACTTTTCCAAAAACATTGTGTGTAGTGAGCATGACAGGTCTGTTAACTTCAAGCACTGGGAGGAGATTAGGTCCAAAATGCCCCTCAACTGGTCCACAGAGCTGATGGCATCAAAGCATTGTCACTGATTTATTATTTACAAATGTGTCTTAATTTCAAAGCATATTTGAGAGCCAAAAAAGAAAACAGGGACTATGGGCATGTAGGCACTGGACAGAGAGCAGGCTGGAAGTGTGCTTTTGTTTCTGTGTGAACATGCAGTCTGTGCCACTGCACAGCAGACAAGAGCAGTGCAAACAGGGCTGCTGAAGCCCCAAGCGGTGCAGGGACCTCTTGCATCCCGCTGCTGTGCCCTCCCAGTTGGCTGCTGCCGGGGCCACAAGTTTCACTCCTGACTGAGATAAAATGTGGCTTTTGGCTTTGTTTAGCTTCTATGCTATTTTCTTGAGCAGAAGGTTGGCAAAAGTAACCCCAAATTTATTTTTCCTAGTTTATTGGCTTTACAGAAATTCTTAATTCTCTGCATTATCATGAACCACTGTAAGATGGCCATCACCTTGCCATGAAAAACAGGCAACCCAGAACAGCCCATTTGCTTAATATTTCTGTGCTGATAAATCCTGCTTGACGAGGCAGGAGGATCAAAAACTTATTCTGCTTTTGTGGAAAGCTCAGTTTCATTTCTTGGGACTTGCCAGTTGTACTTGATGAGAACCCACCTGAATCCTGCTCCTTGGTGCAAACATCTCACGTCAAACAAGGCAGCAGCTTCTGAAACGCACTGGAAGGAGGGGAATGTACCAGGGAGGACAAGCATTCCCTGTGTCCTTTGAAATGATCCCTTGCTCCTGAAAACACAGTTATGAACCTCCTCCAACAAACCTGCATCGCTGGCAGTGACGGGTAACGGTGACCCAAAAACAAATAGCAATCAAGCAAAGGCTGAAAAATGCATCCCCTTCCTTATGCCTCAGTTCAGGAAACCCGCAGTTTCACACACCACTCAATCACACTAGCAGAACACACACAGCAGCTTTGTACAGCTCCACAGTAATTGTCTCTGCTGTGACCCAAACCTTTCCAGATGCAGCCACCACTTTAGTGTCAGACATTGATCTCATCCACAGGTCTCTCATGCAAGGAGCTGAGGTCTACAAAGAGCAACTGCAGAAATAACAACTGCTTCCCGAAGTGCTTGGCACCACAGCTTTGTGTTTGTGCTTCATGTGAGCTACTGGAAAGATTTGTAGGGCAAGGCAACGGCCTTCATTGTGGCTAACGCAGCAAACACAAGGCCACAACGAGCAGCCTTCTGAGCTCAGCTCTTTCTGGGGCATGGAGCACTCAGATCAGGCATCACAGAGACTCAGTTACCTGATACAACATTGGGTACCCTGCCAGACCTTTGACCCTCTCCCGAACAATAATCAGGCTGAGAGCTGATGCTAGTGTTTACCAACATACACTATGAGACACACAAGGCATTGGAAAGGTTATCACATTGCTGGTTTCATGCTGTGCTCCCAGGTGACCCGTAACAGCCAGAGTGTACAAAAATAATTTGTAATTGCTTCTTCAGAAAACTTCCCGATGAACAAAATATAGTAATTTATTGCCTTGGGATGCCAGGGGCAAGGAGGCAATGTCTTTCTGAATCTGCAAAAGAGGAATGTTTGAGAGAATCTCTCCATCCCCCTGATGTTACTACAAGTTACTACAGGTTTAAATTTAGAGATATTTCTGTGCTTAAGCCGCAGCCAGACTGCAGGGGGACAGGTTAGAGGAGATTAGTATCTTGTCCTGCCAGGAGAGCTTTACAGTTTCACAACACCACATGTCCTCTTCAAAGCAAGAGAGATGCTCCTAGTCTCATTTACATCACTCAGCACCACCCTGGGAAGGCATCCCCTCCGTTAATACACCTCCTAGGACAACAACATGACATACAACTATTTCAAGCACCCTAAACACCAACTAAAGCAAGTCACAGCATGGTTCTGCCTTGGATAAGTTAGGGGTTAAGTTCCTTCAAAATTATACGCAGCTTGATTTGTATCATGTGTTTCTTCACAGATGGCCACACAGAGCCATCATGTAAGCGCTTGCAAGTGCTGCTGTAATTGGCATTGCTTTCACTTGCACCAAGGGCTGACTCCGTGCCACTTATTCCCGTGCAATAGTTTCACTTAATGAGAATGACATGACCCAGATTTCAGACTAAATGAAGAGGCTGAAAAGTCTTAGGCTTGTTGCCATAGCTACCTGAAATCTGCTGTTAGGAAAGGTAAGAATGAAAAGAGAGAAAGAGAAGAAGAAGAGAGCAGTATCTTGGGCAGGGTTAGGCCACGTGACAAGGGGCAGGCAATGATCTGAAGGAGCGCAGCCTCAGCGACGGCACTCAGGGTGAGCTCTCCAGGCAGCCCGTGGTCCTGCATTGTTTGCTGTTGGGTCGGTGCTATGGTCATAAGTTATTTATAAGTGGTTACCACAGTGACAAAATGAAATGCACTGGCAGCTACTGGACCAGGAAAAACTGAAAAGGCTTGCATGGAGAGAGGCAGACCTCCACAATTTATTTAATAAAGAAATTGCCTCATCTTAGAGCAGAAGACTGCTTTACTTTCACTAAAGATAGTGAAGCTTGCAGCCATATCTTATTCAAACAGAATACACTTTTTAGCTTAAGATGACAGCAGAAATACATTCTGTAGAAGCAGAACTGCTGACATATTACATTAGCTAGTTACTGTTATTCCCCAAATGCAGATGGGACCAAATTGTCTTGTAAGACACAAGCTGAAGACTTAAAATAGTAACTGTATTTTTGAACCTTTCACATATTACCGCTTTATATTGATAGCTTGTCACATTAGCATAAAGAAACCGTTTTATTCATACAGGGTTTTGTGCTAAGTCTACCAGTGAATGTATCACTTACTATTCTCTTATGCTTTTATTCCTGCTCTTCTTTACTCCTTTCACTTTTTTTTTTTTTTTTTTTTTTATAACTGGCATGTCAGTTATACAAAACTATGCCAGTGTAACACAGGCTTGCCTACAACAGAAACATCCACAGCTGAAATAAACATATCTGATGCCCTATTGAGACAATAAAACAGCTTGTATCAGGATTCACTTCCCTGAGCATGCTCAGGGAAAGCATTGCAGTAGCTGGAAGGCTTCTCTGTCACAATCCAGCATTGCATTTTCTAAAAACTATTTCAAAACCTGTCTCGGCCCCAAGGAGTTAACTCTCCTGTAACCTTGCTAAGATTTTTCTCTGTTCCTTTCCCCCCAGTTCTCTACACTGCTGTCCTTGCCCAGATTGCACCATTGTGCTTTGTATGGAGAACAAAAGATAACCCACAATACCACGGAGAACTACATTTTACTAGCAATCTGTGTTCTCTGAGAGCTAGCAGGCTGTATCAGAAATAGCCTGGCTAAAGGGGGTTTTCTGCTGTTTTTTGAGTGGGGAGAACTCACTTATTCAAACAGAAGCCAGAGAAGCAAAGTGGGGTTAAAAAAAAAAAAAAAAAAAAAAAAAAAAAGAATGCACTGAATACAGCAGCATTAGCTGAAATTATTATATAGCTTGTAGCATTTGGGGGAGGTTGAACAAAATTCACTACAAGTAGCTGTTATTACTGCCATTAAAGAAAACTTGCAGGTAATTTGTTCTCTTCAAAGCCCACAGTTATGGTTATTGCTTTTTTTTTTTGGTCATTTATTACCATGCTACCAAATGACCTCCACATTTGAATCACAAATCAGCAAGCTTCCAGAGCAAGGACATTTAATCTTACAACTGCAGAAGAGACTGTGAGCTATTTTAATTCCATGGCAAGCTATTAGTCAGCCTCCCCTGGAAGAAGAGGGTCAAGAGATCTCAAGCTCAGACTGGGAGGCGAGGGGGCACAACAGAGACCGAGAACTTCGCTGGAGCTGCCGCCCACCCGAATTCCCAAGGGTGCCACATTCCTTAGCAGCAGTCTAGCAGCACTGCTCAGAAAGGTGACAAATTCTTTCCTGTCTGAAAAGATGAAAGGAGGCAGCAGCTGAGGCTGTAGCAAGATGGGAAAGGCCACACAGCTCCTGGTTGTGCTGTGGTGGAGCAGGAGACTCAGGGAGGAACAAGGATTAGTGCAGCACGGGTTTCTAGTGGCAGAACATATCTCACTGTTGAAAAGTTACTTGGATTAAAGCAAACTGTGAAATTAAAACCATTAAAACCAAATAGTTATTTCAGAATAACGGCAGGTAGAGACAAGCTCTATAATCTTATAAATCAAATGCAAATACTGAGCACTTGCTTTGGATTACTACTAAATTGGCACAGTCCCATTCTTTTATGCAACACCACCTGAGTGAAAAAAGGAAGCCCTTATCTATATTAAGATATTCAGGTTTCATATTGTAAGAACCTCTGGAGTCTAAAACATTGTTTATTTTGGGTTACTCCAGAACACCATTCTTGAAATGCTCATATACCGATGGATCACAGTATTCTGCACTAGGAGAACAGGACAGATTAACTGTACAGTTATTTATTGCAATAACTCCTCCCTTCTACCCACTATACCCTACCACCCCCCTCCTGCCCCATACATACTGCCAAGCACCATTGTTTAAACAAAAAAAGGGCAGATAAGCAGTTTGATTATGCTCTGAAAGAAGGACATGGGCCACTCCACCCATATAAACTATTTTAGCACTAGGTAGACTGACAGGCCATGTAACACCCGCCCCAGACTGGGCCCTGTCCTTTCAAGTCCCAAGAAAGATCCAGATCACTACACCTTGGAGGCTTCCTAAATAAAATCAGACTAGGATACATCGCAATTTGAACTGATGACAATGGTTACTGAACAGCAGAAGTGTTGCAGTCAACCAAAGGTTGTTTTAATTTGCCCAGAATACTACCGATCCTGGATTATAAATTAGCAAAAACTGCAAGGCAGATGCCTCCCTCAAACACCTGGAACAACACAGGCATTCAGAGCACAATTCAAACTGGCTGTTGGTCTATGAGGTCAAGCTGTGAGGGGAGACCAAGGAAACAGTTGACAAGATTTATCGAAAAAGATCACACAGTAAAAGACCACCTGCAGCTTTCTAACACCTGAAGGAAATGAATGCTGAAGAGCTCATCTGCTTTTTGTCAGCTGCACCAATTGGTCAAACAGTAAAGACTACTTCCCTACACAACTTACAATTGATCTGCCTCAGCTTTCCTACCACTTGCTGATCAACACCTGTTGAACAAGCTATTTCACTCTTTTAAATGCAGCCCTCATGAAGTCATTACAGCACACTCACACAGCCAAGGCTTTTTGCATTTGATCTCACTTGTGTAAGCAGAACTGAGCCACTTTAACCATGTAAGAGTTAATTATCCAAGTTTACAAGCTCCTTGCTCTTTCCTAACCCAAGCCTCCTGAGAATATCAAGTTGCAGCAGTCACAGCCCAGCACTTTCAGCAGCCCCCAAGTGCTGCTCCAGCTGTTCAGACTTGTGCATCAGCACAGCAGCAGTATCAGCATTATCTGCTGCTGAGACTGTGGTGCTTGGGAGGGGGTGCTGCTGTAAATAGCCTGTCCTGACACCCCAAGTCATCTGTGTTACCTGAAAGGAGCTGAGGAGCCAGTATAATGCATCTCAATATTCCATTCTACCCTCCCCCCCCCAAAAAAAAGAAGGGCTAACAGCCATTTATTTATTAATTTTAGTGCACTTATTTTGTCATTCAGTTGGAAAACTGCAAAGCTCATCCTTCTTCCAAGATCTCTACCTTACAAACTACAAATGTAAAGGCCTTGCCTGCACCGTAGCCCTCTGCCACAGGCACATCTGAAACAGTACAAGCAAAGCCTGGAATAAGCCTGGACCACATCACTGCAGGAGGCTATTTGGGTTGTCCAAGCTTGATTTTTCCCTTTGTAAAGCCGTAACCACAGAACTCACCACCTTCTTATCCTTCATATATATAAAAATGGTTTCCAGGACTTTCTCCATCACCTTCCCAGTACCGAGATAAGGCCAATTAGTCTGTAGTTTCCTAGGTCCTCCTTAAAACATAAGAGCTCTACTCACACTTTCAGTCTCTGGAAACCTCTTTCAGGCACCAGGAAGATTCAGAAATAATCAAGTGGCCATGTAACATCAGCCAGCTCTCTCAGCACTCATGTATGCAAGCCATCAGGCCCCAGGGACTTACATCTAGTTTCAACGCTCCCTAATCTGACCCTCCTCCTTGGGGGTGTGCATATGCATGTCTTCCTTGTTTGAAGCTCCCTCCTGTCTTAGTGGCCTAGGATTCATGATGGCCAGTTTTACTCATAAACAGTGAGACACTGGAAAAAAAAAGGAAAAAAGTTTTAGTATTCAGAGGACATTTGCCTGAACTCATTGCATACAAAGGATAATATTTATTTTGCCAGTCTGTTTTTGCTTCATGCCATTACTGTAATGTGCCTCTTCATACTAATCTTTCACTTAGGATCTGGTATCACAGTATGATAAACAGAATTTTTCAAAATTTTGAGATGGTTTATTGCCATTTGGAATATGTTTTATTGTTCAAAAACTGCACCAAGATAAAATCCATCTTGTACATTCTTTGTCATCTATAACTTTAACATCAATGTAACATTCAGGCAAGTCATGCATGAAAAAAATCTCTCTTCCAATGACATCAAAAAACTACTGAAAGGCACCTTGTGTCCTTCAGATCTTGGAATCCAAAAAAGCTTTTGCCTGAACAAGGATTACATACATCTAGAACTCAAACAGCAGGAAAAAAATCCATTTAGAACTTCTTGATAAGTAGTATCAGACTTTGTTTCTTTCCTTCATTCAGTGCTATGCTTTTGCTTTTCCATATCTTCATTAAATTATGTGCGACTTAAATTGTGTTACTGATGTCTCTACTGAGACAAGGCATGCAGTAAAGGAAGATGGAAAGCTGGTCGCTTCCAGGCTGCCTGTCTACTCATTTGTTCTTGTAGATTAGCAAGCCATTGCTTAAGTTTAAAAAAAGAGAATAGGAATGAATGCACCTAAGTTAAATGGCTTTTAAGAATATGTTTACATAAAACAATACCACCTACAGTTCTGCTGTACTGACCTCTGATCGTATTAATTTGAAAACAAGTTGACAAACCATCATGGGCCATCTATTTTTGCAGACTTAGAGTTGGTTTTAAATATTGCTGGTTATTTACATAACTAACTCTTTATTAGAAGGGTAGTTAAAGACCTGTAAGGCAACAAAACATTAAATGCAATGTTTCCCTCCCATTGCTGTGTAGTACTTTTTTTTTTTTTAAAAGGCAAGCTAAAAAATTAGAAGGATCCTTGATGGGGTCATTCACAACAGGTGTTTTGGTTTTATCCCCATTGTAATTGTCACAGCAACTGTAGATGGCACATCTTCCTTGGTTGTGATTCGGGATGAACATATTCCCTGGCGTATTTCAAGTTAGGTATTTAGTTCTTTTTCTCCATCCTGCCAAGAGAAGAACATGCTTTATAATAGTGAATACTGGACTTCATTCCTTGAGTTCTACTGTGCATCCAGGACTTTGCTCACAACTGAAGGACACATGGCCAGTTATTTATGCAAGGGCAGGTCCACGTATAGTTTTGTCAAGTCTTTGAGTTTACAGTTCAGGAGGCTTCATCCTCTTATTGCTCTGCATAGATTTCTTAGAGCAGAAGAGAAAAGCCACAACCTTGACTCATACAGATTGCCTAGGGGCAGTGGTTGCATTACTAGCTAGAAACTGCAGGTGTGAGACTTGCAGTATGAACCCGTTACACAGTATCAGATCTATCCCATATAGATAAGACCAGTCAGCTTAGTTTGTTCTTGATTTGTCTTTCAGACATACAAACCCTTGTTTCATGGAAGCCTCCATCTCAGGAATTACTGAGCTGGACACATGTAGATTAATCAAAATACACAAGCAAAATCAAAAATAGCCAGCAGCTGCTAAAATACATCCATGACCATAAGGATTCGGCCTTTTCTGTGTGGACCTCTCCAAAGCTCCACAGGAGGTAAAAGGCAACAAGCCACATTTCAACTTATCTCAACATTGTTCTTCACTACTTTTTGCAAACCTATTAAGAAGTCCAGAAGCCACCACAGTTACATGTCACTGAAAGAACACCGAGAGCCAATGGTTTATGGCTTCCCATTTTTAATGTTGAACTTGCCTGTATTTGATCAGTCGTCCTCCTTGAATAAGTTGTGCAACTTCATTAGTCAAGTGGCATGCAAAGAGAAGCCAGTTCCTTGGCTGCACTTTGTAGGCAAATCTCATGAAAGTCAAGGAGTAACAACACAGTGCTGCAAAGTAACAGATACCAGTGATTATTTTAAAATACCCGCATTTTTTGGAGAAATCATTTTCACATCAGCAGAAAGCTTCTTATTGGCATTTGAATTTTCCATTTGTTTTATAAACTTGTCCACTTTAAGTATCCAATGCAGAAAAATGTACAACAGCACTCATTTTGCTATACAAATTGTTGGGTTGCAGCCTTCCACAAAACAAGCTTGCTTTTCCTCAGAGTGTCCCATGAGGGAACTGAAACCTTTTTAGGTTATTACCTGAATTATCTCAACCAGAAAATAAAAGGAGTCTTGTTAATCCTAATGAGACATGGCAAAAATTATCCTGACAATTTCTAGGACAGTGTTTTTAAGATAATTTTAATATAGTTCTACTGGAAAAGTTCTAAAAATGGACTTGAAGAGAAGCAAGTCTCCCCTCCCCCAAGATACAATGAACAATCAGAAGCATAAAGCTTTGTTACCAGCTTTCCAAGAAGGCAAGAAACAGCTTTAATCTACCTTCCTACCAGAAGTGGCCTTTAAAGCTATATTGCAAGATACTTAGTATCTATAACTGTTTCGATCACCAGTTCAGAAGCAGTTAGTAATACATTGCTTCTTGAAGTATGGAATCTGTGTTCTGCAGTCAGCTTACTGACAAGAAGTTCCCAGTACTTACCAAATGTCATTCGGCCACTGATGATTTCTGGAGATTTCTTCATGTCATTAATAGCAGCAACAGGAAGTCCCCAGTTGGCTACTGGCCCCCAAAAGTGCTATAAAGGAGGGAAAAAGGAAAATTAAGTTGGACAAAACCACAAACATCCAGCAGCATACACACAGCTTTCCTTAGCCACACAAATCTTTGGACAATGGGGTTCAGGGTAAGATTCCAAGTTAAGACATACAGATTTGAACTCCTGTTTTAACAGAATTTAGTCTTCATGAAGGAGGCAGGAGGAACCCACTCCCAATCTTCTTGCAAACTTGAGAAAAGCTACTCTACAACTGCTGAAATGCAGTTCCATGTAATTCTCCTCAGATATTAATAAGCAGTCTCATTGGTTTAGCCTTACAGCAATCTCAGTTTCACAGCTCATGTCTGTGCAGAACATTAGCATTCATCTCTCAAGTTGGAGTCTTCAAAAACATAATAACACGAGAAATAGCTTGAAAAACAAGAACTCTTTTCATGTTATGCTGAGAATCAAGAAATACTCAGCATGTGCCTTCAACTGTTTACACTGCCTCTTCCAAAGAGCGAGACCATTAAATTAAGCTAAATTCCAGCTTCATCTGCAACTACTGAACCAACTTGGTGACAACCTAAAGGACAGTGACTAGCTTTAAGATAAGAACAATTAAGTGCAGGTATGTTCATGTGGAGACAAAGAATCAAGTCAGAAGTCAGTTGAAAAACTGACAAGAGATCAAGTTGTACTGGCTAAATGACTCCAAACTGAGAAAGATGGTGTCAATTTAACTTCTACTCTTTTTAGGAATAACGAGATTTTCACAGACTTCTTTCTGCAGAAGATGCACATAGTACTCCCATGAGTTTCTTTTCCCATAGGAAACTAACAATGTTCAAAACTGACTTGGGCTAGATATAACAGAGATGAACCTTGCAATAAAAAGCTTTGCAGATACACACTACGTCCATTTTTTTTGTCTCTCCCTATTGGTAATACCACAGATATTTCAATGATTTGGAATTACCAGGGGGCAGTTCAAGTCTCTTGCAGCTTGAATTCCAAGACACCTTTTTGTCAGGCTGAATTATAGCTTCTAACATCATAATAGGACTCTGATTAAAAGTCATACTCACTTCCTGCAAATTTGGATAATACCAGCAACTAAGTATATAGAAGATGGAGGTAATGCCGCACAGTTTTGATAGTTTAACCTTAGTGCAATATGCAAACTCAGTATAGTACTTCTCCAAGTGTTCACAGGTTGCACATTGGCACAAATTCAGACTTAAGAGAAATTATGGAGTGCAATTTTTTTTAAACTATATTTCTACTGATAGGAAAGGTGACACCTGCAACAGCTAAAGCCTCTTGAAGCCATTGTAGAGCACACAGCATAACAGGGAATAATTACATGGTTACACAGTATTTATACTTTACAGGTATGTTTAGATAGTGTAAAGAAGTATACCTATAATACAAAATATTTGTTGCTACAGAATGAGAACATTCACAGAAAGTCAACAGCATGCAGAACATTTTTTTAGATGCTTTAATGCAACTATTTAAATAGTTTAACTGACAGTAAGAAGGCCAGCAACAGACATACAATCACATAACCATTGTCTGCTCAGTAAGATAATCTAGGACAACTTGTGTTTGAATCACCATGCTAAAGCAGACTGCAGAAAGGTTACTGGCGAGGCAGCACACACTTCTGAACTCTTTATTGAGATGTCAGGAGTAATTTACATGATTTCAGTTCCAGAAAGCAAGTCTTTATGGTTTAACCCTGACATTTTTGGAATGTATAAAACAATTACAGCTTTGACAGTTTTAATGGTGACTTCTATTTTGGAAGTTCAGTAAAAGTGTCAAGTTGGCCATTAGAGCACAGACAAATAGCGCACACTATGCTATGGACTGCCTCAAGCTCCAGTAACACAAACTAAAGAGCCAGCAGTTCTGACTTCTGGTGCTGTAACAGTAACACTCCTCTGCTAACCAGGAAAGTAGATGCAAAGCCTTTCCCTGGAGACAGTTATCCAGCTGTAAGTGCCTGCAGGCAGGCAGCCCTTTGAAGTTCTCATACACAAGAATTAAACCACCCTTACACTGTTTGTCTTTGGCTTGCAGCAATGAGCAAGCCTTCCATAAAATTGTGATTATTGCTATTAAGAGTCAACCATAACAGTATGATTCACAGCCTAACAGGCCTGAAATATCAACTCCCAGTTTCAGGAGCAAACCAAACTCTACCTACGGAGTTTTTCTTTAACTGTTACCATTTACTGTCTTGAGTAAAGCTAGTTAAAATAAAATCAAGCAAGGTAATTCAATTAGGGTACCGCTGTATTACCAGTATTGTTGCTATATGAAAGGGTTGCTCTGGACTGATTTGATCTCCTTTGGAAAGGATATGTAAAACATCTGATTTTCTAGTGATTACTTTAGGAGACAGCCTAAAGGAGCTAATGGTTGGTCACATTAACAAAAGACTTGCAAGTAAGTATCACTAGTACATCATTCCTGGAGGTCAGCAGTATACTTTTCAGACATAGGCAGGTTTACTACAGTGCCGGGAGGAAACAGAATTACAAGTTACTGGAGCCAGGCAGAAAGTGAAAACACAAGTCCCCTCCCCTTCCTTACCGTGCTGTTCAAGTGGGCCATCGGTGTTTGTCAAACAGCACATGGAAGACAAAAAGAAATATTAGTTTCCTTCATAACCCACACAGAAAGAAGTTTACCACAAATAAAGAGAAGACAGTATATTTCTCTAGCATTAACCTACATTAATGTAACTGTACTAAAAGTGCATTTCCTTCAAGAACTGTTACTTTGACAAGTGTTTGCTGTTCAAGCATCTTTTTCCTAGTGAGACAAACCTCATTATGATCTGTGGAAGACTTTCCTGCCCTGTAGACCTCAAAGCATCCAAGATCCCACCCTAAGCTAGTTTCAAAAGAGGACAAAGCTGAATAACAACAGTTGCTCTGTGAAGGTTTTTGAAGACGCTGCTTTGAATTCTTTGTATACCTACATTTAAGTAGATCAAACAAAACACTGCCAGACATCTTGCTGTCACTAAGTTCAAGCCAACTGCAACTGGATTAAGTGATTACAAGACATTTTCAGAGATCTAACATGCTATTTAAATGAACTCCATAATTGGTGTGTAAGTGATCATATAATTACTAGATAATTTAATAACTTAGTAATCTATGCATAAATCCCAGACTACAGTTAAGATTGCTTGCTACTACATCTTTCAAAATGCTTCCAAACTTTTAAGCATCCTCTTCCTACTATCCTGATAGGGTTCAGCTGCAAATTATGACTTTACAGAAACAGGCTATTAATAGAAATCCCGCTGCTGACCAGTTACTGCTCGTGTCCTTCTGCAGAAATAGCAGAACACTTGCTAATAGGCACTTCCATCACACTGGCTTCAGTATTCACTTACCAAATGACCACAGTAAGTGAACAGTCAGGTCTACTCCAGGAGTCGAGCTGGCTGTGCACTTCAGTGCATCTTTGTTACAAGCAGAGTCTGATTCAAGAGGTTTTGTGGTTTGTCCTTGACTAGCCTAACCGCTTGTTCTTTTGTTTTTGTATTAACTGATCTTCAACAATAATTAATTGAGGTTTTCAGAGGACAAGTGCACATTTCACCTTTTTCATAAAACCTCTACCAGACAGGTTCAAGTGTAGCTCTTAGCACAGGGCTTTTGTGCCAACAGAAGGCACCCTCTATTTTTCAAGGGGAAGTTGTTTTCATGTAAATAGGAGCCTAAAATAGAACCACACAGCCAGCTGCTAGCAGGGTGGCCAACTCTGGCTAAGGTGTTGCAACAGTCCCCATGCTCATATGAAACCACAACAGTTACTGTAGTCCCCGAGCAGGGCAGATCAAGGTTACTGCACTCTTCAGAAGCAGACATCCACCCCCAAAGCTCTGCAGGTAATACACTGCATTTGTTGAAGCTGTATCTGAAACAAGGACACCAAGGCACAGGCATCTGTTCCTGCCGAGATGCCATTCCAAACTAGTAGTTTCCAAGAATCACATTCAATCCCCTCACAAAGGGAACATTTTGTCCACAGTTCCAGGAACATCACTACTGCGTCTGTTGGATTTACTCACTCAGCAACTACACTTCCTGTGCAAGCATCCAGACATCACGGGAGGAACCAACAGCTGGTCAATACTTGATATTGATACTACAGGTCATACGAAAAGATGTATTTTCCCCAAATTTGTACACATCTTTATGTTGTCACATTAATAGGCCAGAGACCATTCTGCAGACAATGTCACCCACCAGGCAGAAAGGGTATTACTCCTCTGAAAAACTTGCAGATTTGTTCAGTTCTCAGAGCACACTCCATGCCCTTCAATTCCTAGCACTAACCTGTAGAGGGTATTTATTTGTTTAGATACTGTGTCCTTATGCTTAAAAGTTTACTAGAGAGAAGAATTGAAGATCAGCTAATTCAAGTTATACTATTAATGTTAATCGAAATAGAGTTTAGGAGTTAAGTTGTCTAAGAATTTCTTCTTACAAAACCATAAGGGCTCTTGCTTCACAAGGAATGAACTATCTCTATTTCAAAGCCACCTACGTTCAGTCACTCTGTTTACATTACTGCTGAGTTATCAGGAAGACATTTCAGAAGTGCCCCAAAAGATGTAGCCTCCATGCTTGCTTTTCTTTTACTAAAAAACTTTGGGATTCCTTGTTGCTAATGCCATGAGAAAATCCCACATAGTGGCCTTAATGTCCTTTTACACCAGAGATGGAAGAAAGCTGTTTTACTCAATTTTTTTCAGAGGACATCATCTATAAACCATTAGGATAGGAAACAGAGGACTCAGTCACCTACTATTAGTGGCTTAAATTATACAGCTTTAGTGATAGCTGACCTTTTTAGGATCTTTAGAAAAATGCAACCTCAAGTTCATAGTATAGAGCTATCAGGCCTTCATATGCTAATCAGCTAGTCTGAAGTTAACATTACCACTGCATTTTACAAGCAGCACGAGAAGCTATACCTACAGCTTACGTTCTTACCACGTTTACTTTAAAGTATGAAGGCAGTTAGGCATACTATAGTTAGATGATTTACAGCCATTCAACTCCCTATTAAACACCACTTCAGAGAACTCAGAATTGAAACTGGCAGAGCACTTAATAACTAACAACAGCTTTAAAAGCAATTTATCTTGTTTCCTTGTGCACAATCCAGAAGGCAGCTGATGACATAACACAGTGCTGGTGCCAGCTGTAACCACCTGAGAAAAGAAGCATGCCTTCATTACACTGCCTTTCAGGATTTCTAGTGACAAAGCTGAAACCAAAGCTGCTCATGCTGATAGGTGTCTGTAAGATTTGACTGCCCCAAGCGTGACATCAGGCACTGCCACACTGAACTCCACTGCTTTGGGTAACTGCAGTTATTCTATCTAGGGTCAAGCAGTTGAACACAGCACAGGTGTTGCAAGCAGCATCTCCAGTCATCTTTTCCCACGAGTGAGTTACACATTTCAAAGCCTTGCGTGACTGTAGTGACTAGATACTGTTTCCTAGAACAGATACCATAGCCTTGCAGCTTTGAGTAAACCCTTGCTCTGGCAGAGACAAGAAGAGAATTTTCTTTGGGATAGAAAGAGTCCTGCAGGCTGGCAAAGCAAGGGCTTTCAGGAAGGAATGCAAAGAGACACAGCTCCTAAATATACACAGCTCCTAAATATACACACTGCGTTTCTGTTACAGCACAGACTACAGCCCTTTGTTGACAGCTATCTAAATTTTAACCTCAGCAAAGGGCACAATCAAGAACTCACACAGGCTGCAGTGGATGGCACAACTGACCTGGGCCCTTCACGACATCCTGAGTAACCGAAGTACAAATTAAGCAGGTGTCTTTGTGCATCAGGCAGATGTACAAAACAAGAACTCTGAGTTTGTTTTTTATTTTTTTTTTCTTCAATACAGCCTTTGTTTATTTTAGGACTAGAGCAAAATACAGCTCATTTTTTCCACTGCCTTTAAGTCTCCGGTAACGAAAGAGATACCTCCAGCTGTTAACCTTGGTGGTATCAGGAAGCAGCCACCTCTGCCAGCATTTGTTTGTTCCTTTAACTAGGGCGCAGGCTGCTGTTTCACCACGACCCCAGGTGAGTTCCGGACCCCCTGGCTACCCGCTGACGCTGCCGGCTGCGCCTACGAAGCTGACCCAGGCCCGCAGAGCCCTCGGCAGGCAGGCAGGGCGCAGCCCGCTCTGACCTTCACCTCCCCTCAGGGCTGTCCCTCCCCTCTCCCCTGCCGGCCACCCCCGGCGTTATCTACCTCTCCCCACTGCCGGCAACCGCCCGCCCGCACCTCATCAGGTAGTCGCGGAAGTCCTTGCTGCGCAGGTACTCCACGGCCTTGCGGCCCAGCGCCCCCGCCATGGCGGCACCGCCGGCCGGCAGCGCCCGCACCCGCCGCTCCCAGCGCCCGCCCCCGCCGCCCGCTTTATAGGCTCCCCGCCCTCCGATCTCGCTCCTCATTGGCTGGAGGGTTGAGTCCCCGCCCCCCTCCTGAGGCGAGGCCCCGCCCCCTCGCCGCCGGCCGCTGTGGCGGTTGGGCTGGGGGCGTGAGGCGGAGGTGGGGCGGGGGCCGCCATGGCGGTGCCCGCGCTGTGTGAGGGGCGGCTTCCCCCCGTGCCGGGGCAGGACACAGCGCCACAAGCACTTTCCATTTCCCACCCGAGCGGAGGCCGCTTGTTTAGAGTGGCAGATAAACTCTAACCCCGCTAATAGCGTCTCCATAAAGCTCAGGGCGGTCAAACAAATGCCTGCGCGCGAGCGGCTCCGTTTATCTTTGCTCCCTGCGCTGGAGATAGTGAAATGGGCGTTTATCTGCTCCCACTGCTGCCCGGAGATTTGCAGCCTGGGTTTTACAGCCTGGAGCTGCAGTGAGTGCAGCCTGGGCCATGCCTGTGCTCTGCGGGAAGCCCTGGTGACCACTGCTCCATCCCCTTCTGCTCTTCCTGGCAGCATCTTGGGGAAATACAAAAAAAAAAAATAAAAGGAGTTCTTCCCCATTCTGCCCTTCCTTACTTGCTTGGAGGGCAGCAAATTTGAGGAAAGGCAGGGTCTGTGCACGTCCTCTCCTTTTTACATATCCTTAATGCATGCTATGACACCACACAGTCACTGCTGTGTGGGAAGACAAGCTTTAATCCTCCTGATACACAGCGTTACACAACGCCAAGACGTAGCCCAACATATTCCCATGGCCTATTTAGGCTCCTCAGTTAGAAACAAGTGTAATTCAGAAAGAGGACTCAAGGAATCATTTGTTTGAGTTGATTTGACTTGGGCTGACACAGGAAGGGGCTGTGGAAATTAGTCCAGTGTGTGCAAACAGACTGTCACATGCGGGGATTCTTCATATCCTACAAAGCCTCTTTCAGTCAATAGCTTCTGAGCTACAACTTTAACTGAAACAAAGCCTAATTCTTCTTTACTGAGAATACATGCACTTTTTTCTTGACTGTGTGTATAAAGAAGAAAAAAATCTTCCATCTGCTTTGGAAGACTCTTTAGAGTTTCTCCCAAGAATACACAAGTTTTATCAGCCTTTTCTCACAGGCTTTTTAGTCTTGTATCATTTTTCTTACCCCATCTAGACTCTTACCTACATCTTTACATCTTTCTTAAAACAGTCCCAACATGATTCATAACATTTCAATCAAACTCTTCCAAGCAGTGCAGAGTCCTTCTCTATTTTTGAGTGTTTTCAATTCTGTGTGTTTTCACTTTGTTTTCAAAATAGTTAATGAAAAAATCATTAACTAGATATGGGCCCAGAATAAACCAGTCCCAAGTGACAGGCCATACCAGTTAAACAACAAAAGCAGCTACCAACGATTTGAAGTATGCTTTTGTTGCAGTTCTGTATGTGCTTATAGTGGTTTTATTTACATATATATATATATATATATATATATATGTATATATATATATATATGTAAATAAATATGTATATATATATATGTTTCTTGTGTCATATAGGATGGTGTTAAATGTCATTATCAAAGCTAGACCATTTGACTTGCAATTTACTGGATCGTTGTTGACCCTCTCTCTTCAGACACATGCTGTTCTCTAGCACTCCTGGACTGTCCCATCCTCTCCATGAGCTGGGCAGTGATCACTGATGATCTCAAGTCGCTTCTGCTAGGGCCTGGTGGCTCTCGGAGCAAATTTCATCAGGTCCTGTTATACATTTTTGTCTAAAATATATTTCAACCATTTTTTTCCTCCTTGTCTGGACAATCATTTTATCAAACTTTCACTCTTCATTTAGATCTACTTTGAGTTACTATTGTCATGTTTTCACCTTTACTGTTTATGGGCTCTTTCTGCATTATTCAAAGGCTCTGCAATTTTCTTCATCTTACTTTATTTTTAATGCTTTTATCAAACTTCATTACTCATATTTTATGCCCTTTGATAGCTGAAAAGGATTTCATGCCTTACCTTTTCTGTTCCATTTTTCTGCAGGCTTGGCACCATTTTTTTATTTTCATCTATTCATATGTCCTTTTTTCCTACCTATTGTATGTTCCCTTTAGATTTTAAGGTCACGATGTTCTTGTGAATAAGCCAAGCCACTTACTTCTGAGGGTGGTTCCTATGTATCTTCCAATCAGAATAGTAATTGTAGCTTTTTGTTTTGTTTTGTTTTGTTTTCAGACAGATAGGTCCCCTGCAATTTTTATCCCTTAGATTATCCTCACAGAAGCCCTACCTGCCATTTCCTGACATTTCTTCCTGGAATTCCCATTGCTTTCATTTGTTTCTCTTCAGCCTTGTACTTCTGACCTCTCCAAGAAGACCTCTCTGGAGTTTATTAGGCTGTTCAGTTATTCTTGTTTTCCCTCAGCCTTTGGCCAGGTCACTACTTTTTAACTCCCTTGTTGACTTTTGTTACTGGCCATCTTTACTTTAAGCTCTTCCTCACTAGATTTGCACAGTGGTGTCCTTGAATTCCCTTCCTTGTTTTTAGCAGGTAGATGCTACTTTGTACAGCAGTTCTACACAGGACATTCTCCAGAAAAGAGGAAATCAGAGGCTTTTTACAGATACTGCTTGTGCAGTTCATCATTTTCTTCCTGCCAGCACACATCTGCCCTCTCCTGAACTGCTGCCTGCAGCTGGTGGGATGGGGAAGAACAACCTGGGCTCCTTCAGCTTTGCACGTGCAAATCTGAGGTGCTAGAACACCTTAGCACTCACATTTTTGCACACAGGAACACATATAATGTAGTCAGGGCTGGGTAACCCTCAGTCATTTTTCAGATTTTTGCTCTGGGAGGAGTTGAGATGTTGGCTGATGGCTCTGCTTTGCAAATGGCCAATGGTGTCTCCTTCAGAAGAGTGTTTCTTTAGCTAGCTGCTGTGTAAGGGAGCCTACCATTTTTCCTCCTTTTAGGGCAGCTCTTTCTTCCTGTTGGCATGCCTTTGCAGGCACGTGCATGGTGGCATGACCTTGGCAAAGAGAAAGGAATGTAATACCTGTCTGGCATTAAAAAACAGCAAAGAAAGTTGCATTATGGACATTGCAGAACTGAAGATGGTGAACTAATGTTATTTGGTAGTTATGCTTCTGGCATAACACATGAAATCAGCCCTAAAGGAAGTATCTGTTATAACTGTTATAAAACAGCCACAGGGAAAAGTGGTGGTGCTTTTTCCCAGCTGTGAAAAGAATTGCACATAATTTGCGATTTGAACCCATAATTTGGAGTGTTGCATGACAGACAAGGCAACCAGGAAACCAGGACAAGTACCTAAGCAAGCTGTTCAAGAAATTGTGGTTTCAAGACTGAGGTAGGTATTCTTTCCCTGGTGCTGTAGCTCCTAAGGTGCAGAAAAATACAAAGAAAAGATGAATTGCTATCCCAGTCTTCTTAGATACAGTCAAGAAATATGTGTTCACTAAGGTGGACACAAATCAGTACTGAGCTCTCAGTAGGATCTGGAATAGGATCAAGCGTCAAAATAAAAATGTTATATTTGCAGTTGGGGACCTGCAGGAAGACAATGACATAATATCTGTAAAATCACAACAAAAAGACCCTCCATTATAAATGGCCACAGGAACACTGTGATGTAGGAGTTATAATGGTCCAGGTCAAGAAGTGAAGAGCAAAATAGATGCAAAGTAGATATGGAAAAGAGGTTGGATTGCTGGGAAATAAATTTTGGCAGATCAGCAAGTAAAGTGATGAACTAATTTAACTGAACAGCAAAGAAACAGCTGGGCAGCAGGAGCTGAAATAAGTGGTACTACTTATAACAAGGAAAAAAGAATGTATTTTGTCAGTGTGGAACACAAGCATTACTGGTAATCACTGCAATTATCATTACCTTTCCCTGCAGAAAGACCCATCTGTCAGTTATGGTCAGGCAGGTCCAAACACTTGAAACTTATTAACACAGCAATTCCTAGCCTTCTGAACTACATTCACAGAAATTGAGCCAACTGGTCCTGCCACAGTCTATAGTGCATGAGCATAGCAAACAGAGTCCTGTGCTGTGAAAACCCCATCCAAGAACCTACCCTGGTGGGGAGGGAAAAAAAACAACCCCAAATGAAAAAAACAAAACCACAATGCCTTCCCCTAGTTAAGCTTATGATATAACTCTTGTTTTGGGTAAGTTTTCTCCTGTCAACTTTTTCCCTAAAGGCCAAGTGGTTGTAGACAAAGGATTCACCACACACAGGTAGCGCTTGGCATGGGTGGAGCAGGCGGAAAGCATCAGGGCTTTGGGACAGCTGGAGGATATGTCTTCTCTGTGATGAGGCTGCTCTGAGTCCTAAATTAGTCACACGTGATAAAACAGCCAGCTTGGATTATTTAAGCAAACTTCATGCTGAAGTATGTGTAGTGGTGATGGCTGTATTCATCTGAGCTTTCACTGTCATGAAGACTGAGCTGATATAAAATGCTTTGATGCTTTCTGGACAAAAGATTATCTCTACACTTCAGTTATTCAACAGTGCTTCAAATAAGATCATTTTAGATTCTCTTTTTAAATACAAATGTGTATTGCTAAAGCTTTTTTAGAGTAAGTCAAGTTTTACAATATAGGGAAAGAAAAATTAACAGCTTTATTTTCAGGTTGCTTATGCTTCCAATTGATAATGTAGCTACAGGTATTGGGCTCCAAAGGTATAGTGATTGTTGTTTAAAAATGAACGCTTGTAACAGTATTTCTTTTTTACTTGGGTAATTTACTTATTTTTTCTTAGGTAAAGAAATAATTTTTGGCTACTATGATAATAAATGGTTTGGTTTTGTTTTTAATGTCCACATGAGAAGAATGACTGAACTGCTGGTGTCCTCCAAGCAGTTGTTGATGATTATCTTGTGTTTGGGGAGGAAGGCATGAAGCCTGCTTGTTCATCAGGTGCACTCTGTACCTTATATTGCTACATTGGGTCAGTTGGGGTAAGAGAGCCGCTTCTTGTAATACTGCATTGCAAAAATCTCCTCCTTCACTCAGTTGGGGAAACCTTATTTTACAGTTAAATGACATGTAATCACCTCATCACTATAATCATCCTCTCCAAAGGAGCAGAGCAGGAGGACTGGCAGTGCTCACCTGGCAGGCTGCACCTCCCTGCAGGGGCTGAGCTGGGCTGCAGAGCAGAAGCTGCTGGTTATTCCAGCTGGATAAAGGGGAGAGACAAAGTTTTCTGAGGAAAAAGCACTGTTGACATAGCATGAACAGCTCAAGTAAGGTTGTGAGGGAGGTTTCAGCTGACACATATTTCATCTTGTGTTTTAATTTTTATGTTTGTTTGGGTTAATAATATTAAAACCGTGGAATATTGGGCTGTGTATTCTGCAGGTGCTTTGCAGAAGGGGCAAAGCCTTGCAGAGTGTCTGCTGAAACACATATTTCATGTAGAGAACTAGTCACAGGTTTCTCCCAAGTTTTGCATGACCATCCTGAAGTGTTTTATCCAATACAAATGCCTCAGGGTTGCAAGGAGGAGACTGAAACTGGGGTCCTGACTGATGGTAGAGACTGAGGGGATCAAAGTTCATCTGCACTGTTAATTAGTGACAGTCGTTTTAGTTGTATAATCCTCTCCTCAGAAATCATGGGTCACTGTGGAGCTGAACAAATATAAAGCTAGATGATGATTTTTAAAAATACAGGCTCCCAGTCTGCTTTGCTACTAATAAATTCATGTCCAGCATTTAACTACGCTGCTTCACTGGACCTTGGCTTCCCCCAGTTGAGGCCAGGGGCTGCCAGGAGTGGGGATGAGTCCTGGTGGAAAAGTACAGTTCTGGGCTTCTTGCCACTGTCAGAATAACTAAAGCACAACTCCCCAGAATTGTGCTGCTGGAAAACCTTGAACACAAATAGTGATAGGCTTGATTTAGTAAAACAAGCAGATTAGCACTTTTGAGCCGGAAAGGTGAGATTACACCTGGGCACTCTTTGGGCTTACTACCGTATCCTCAGCAGTGTTAAATCTGCTTCAGTGGGAGTCATTTTTTGGCTTGGTGGGCTGAGATTTCTGTGATTTACTGGTGAAAGGTGAGAGCAAGGCAGTATCTGGGATGCTGCTGACTTACGAGAGGAAGCCAAAGGTTGTCTCTGATTGAATTGGTGATGCTCACCCAGATAGGGACCCTGACATCACCTTTGGCCTATTTCTTTAACAGGCTAAAAGGGGGGATTTCAGTAGACTACAGTGAATAAACAAACTGTAGGCATACAAGATGAGTAACTTGAAGGTAAACATACCAAAGTCCTTTCCAAAGCTGCTGGGATCAAAGTGAAATAAACAATACGTCCTGGTGGACTTCTACAGGGTCATTTGGGACTCAACAGGGAGTCATTTGGGTTTATATAGGGAGTCACTAGGGTTTATACAACATCCAGCAGAAAAAAAGGTAGTGATATAGGTGGGCATACTTTTAAGAAAATAAAGACACACAATCCAAAATGTGCACGTGCAGAAGTGAGATGGGTGGCTGTAGATAACCTAAGTCTGTGGTGTGAGTCGTCTTATCAGAAAACTTTGAAACATTGTGTCCCACTCAAGTCAGAGGACCACTTGTATATGGATATTGATCTTTCCAATAAACATAAATACTAAGTGGCAGTGCTACAGTTTCAGTTCTCTCAACGACTTAAATATATATGTATTTATTTATCACACTGAGAGCCTTACAAAGTAAATGCAAGAGCTGATATCCAAAAGCTGTGCAATACCTAGCTACTGGTCCTTGGTGTGTGGAGAGGAGCGCAGGCTGTCTTGCGTGCCCAGCTTTGCCACGTGGGTGAGCAGGGAAGAATGAGCCATGCCAGAAGCAAAACCTTTCACTCAGAGCAGGAAGCCCCACAAAACCCAACCAACAGGAAATTTGGAGCAGAGGAATGCCCTTATTGTGACAGCACCCTGTGACTTTGCTGCAGCTTTCTGCTCAGGGTGTCCTTGAAGGTTGTCCAGAGGTCGGAGCAGTTCATACTTTTCTGTGAAAGCTCAGGAGGAGGCGGCGTGAACACTGACTGCATCATGTGGCAACCCTGTGACTCCAGTGCTTGCCAAGGGTGCTGCAGATCAGCAAAGGGAACCCCGTCAGCTCCTTCCTCAGGCTGGTGTTGGTTAAACCTGCACATCCCGCCTCCTGGGAAGCTGAAGCTTCCAGCTCTGCAGGCTGTTTGGGCTAAAAATGGGGACTGTCAACCCATGGCAGGGCACCCTGGCAGGGTCAAAACACATCTCTGCTATGTCACGCTTCAGGGACGCTGCTCCAGCAGTGTTTGACACAAAGGTGGAACAGCTCTCACTAGGTGTGAGCTTTATCTCACATCTCATGGATGCGCAGAATCTTCATGTAGCCTGTCAGTTCACGAGCCATCACTTGGCTCCAGGAAGTGGGAATTTAAGAACTGAAGGTTTTGTGGTCTGCTTTTCACTCTTTAAAACAGAGTAATTCTAATTGGAGAGCTTCTTCAAGATCTGTCATCATCTCTTTGTACTGGAAGGTTTCATTCATGCCTGGCATATATTTATTTAAGGCCCTCTTGTGGTTCACAGGAATTAGTGCACTACAAGTACTATTACTACTTATTTTGCTTTTAGGCTGGTAAGTCTTTTGCTTTTGGGGGGAAACACCATTGACCAGCTCTTGTTACAGGTTTTATCCATATGGTATAGGTGGTGTGAAGCATTGTTAATTCCCTGACAGAGTTTTTGCCCTCCTTATTAGTCTCCAAACCCCACAGCAGTGACCACAGTCCTGGTGCAGATGGCAGCAGGCTGGTGGCTGAAATGAGACCTGAGCTCCACATGACAAAAGATCAGCAATGCCAAAAGCGTGTAACAGCTAACAGGTCAGTCTTATTGCTTCTCTGAAGAAGTGAGACATGGATTGCTTCAGTTTGCTGTGCTTATGGCCCTAATGTAACAGCCACTGATCCTAGAAGTGAAACTGTTTCATGCCAACAGGTGACATACATTCAGGCCTCTAGGGAAAGTCTCACATGCATTAATGCAATAATGTTCTTCTTTCAGCAGCAAGGTGACTAGCGTTAGAGCTCAAGCCTGCTAGCTGCCGTGGGGCAGGCACGAGGTTTTATGGCCAGGTCTATTTTTACTGGTGAGGGCAGAACCTGAAGGACAGGAAGAATCAATTAGGCAGCAGCAGGCCAAGCCTGCCCAACCAGCAGCCTCGCCACAGACTGACTCACCAGCCTTTTATAGACTAATTTCCTCAACTAAGAGCGAGCTCAGGCCAGCTTTGCTTGTTTAGAAAACAGGGAGAGCACCACGAGTAGCTCTCCAGTCCAGAGATCCCCTTCTTCCACATTGCATCCAGAAAATGGGCGCATGCCATCTTCATCAGACAGTGCACAACAACATGATCCGTGGTTAATCCCAATAGATGGGCATAGGCTAAAATCCTTGTCTTCAGTTCTGCTCCATAGCTTTTAGCACAAAACCTGTGCTTCTCACGATCTTCAGACATGAACTGTTAATACCTGCTATTTGCTACGCTGCAGTGCCTGGGGCCCTCAGCCAGCAGTTGTGCTGCCCTTAAATGAGACACCCTTAAAAGAGAAGATATATAAGAGGAAATGGATGAATGGTGACTAAAAGGCAGGATTCCAAGAGGAGTTACTTGCTTTTTTTTTTTTTTTTTCTGTTACAAAATGCATTCATCTCTATCCAGAAGAAAAGTTATGGTCACTTACCAATAGCTGCAGTGATCTGAGACGTTTGCTAAAGCAGATTTCCTGAAAGGTCTGTGTCCTTTATCAGATAGGGGAGCATATTCTGGCCAGCCCTCCTCTTTTGGGAGTAGCGTCAGTGCCAGCATGTGCTACACCACAGAACAGGGAAAGCCTCCAGATGTGTAATCTGTGTGTTTTCTGGGGTGAGGGGGAAAGACTTACGTCTGCCTGCCCAGGGCCTTGCACACCACAGGGCTTCTTCATCATATCTTCTGCAGAGCCACGTGTGTCAAACAGTGTCTGAGCTGGGGTTACCCTGACCATGGTCATATTAAAGGAGGAATTAGAGGAGGTGGGGGAGAGTTGCTTGCTTTTTTTTTTTTTTTTTTTTTTTTTTTCCCTTGGTCTTCTCGTTTGGGTGTTCTTGTACATGATTGGGGTTCTTCTTTTGTTAACTTTTGGGCCTATAAAGACAAATGTGCATCAGTCATTGCCCCGCCTCCCTGGAAAGGCTATGACGGTGACAAGATGGACCTCTGGGAGAAAAGCTTGGTAAGAGAAAGGATGAATAATTTGTGGCAGGCACTGGGGCACAGAGGAAGAGGGCAGCAAGGGACATACAGGTGTCCTAGCAATGGAGGACCACAATGAATGAAGGAGCGGGAAGGGTTGCTTCTGCTAGGGACACAGAAAGGAAAGAAACGGCAGAAGTGGGAGGAGGACAGGAGCAGCTTGCAGGAGAACAGAGGCACAAGGCTACCTCTGGGCAGAGCAGAAAGCCTATGCCATGTATCTGAAGTCCAAGTTTGCTTGGTTACGCTTGCTTGGACCTGAATGTGGTAGTGGGGGACCAGAACCAAGCCCTCCAGGTAGGAGAGGCTGATTGTGCTTTTGTGGTCACTGATAAGGTCAGCAATCAGAAGAGGCTATGCAGGCAGCTTGCCAGCAGTTCTCAGAAGAACCGTGCCATAGAAGGGCTCTGAGGGGTAAGGGAAATTCACGTCAGGCAGCTTGTGTGAATGCTCTCGTTGGTCTGGCAGTGAAATCCCAAATTTGCCTGGTGGGTGAACAGTCTAGCTGATGAGGGGTTAAAGGCTTACTTGTTGCTTCCCAGATCAGAGGTCTGAGTGTATCTGCATGGAGGTACCAGCTCCAGGTGTAACTTGGAAAGGTAATGGTGTGCCTTTACTGTGACCAACACATAGCATTCAAACACAGCCAGCGCTTGTGAGCTGGAAAGGAGTCATGCAAAAACAAGCAGGACTTGTTTCTTTCTTTCTTCTTCTTTTTTTTTTTTTTAATTATTATTTTTTATTTCTTTATAAAGAAAGGAAAGGACGGGCATGCCAAGCCAGAACAGCAGAATACAGACAAAGGTGAGCACTGAGGCTTCCCCTCGGGGCCACCCACAGCCTGGTACAGCCCAGCTCCCCATCCTCCTGCCGGGATCCCAGCAGGCAGCCAGCCCTTTGGCACAGTCACAGCTCCTGGCAGTCAGCTCAGCTCGCACAGTTTCACAACACCGTCAGCCCACAGCACCGCGGGGCAGCAGCAGCTGAGGCCAGCAACAGTAGCAGCAGCAACACGGGACACAGTGCACAGAGAGAGGGGAGCAAAGAGCTTATTTGCAAACAGTTGTATGTAACAATATAGAAAGTCCAAAGGTCATCGTTCTGCTATAAAAATATTACACTTCATAAAACCATGTACTATAAAAAAAATCTATTCGGAAACGCTGGTAAACGTAATAAATATCTGTACACTGGCTGCCCTTTTCATACAGGAAACGTAAAAAGTGTGAGCCTCAGAAATCATTGTAAACATGAATATGGAGCCTGTAAACAAAGTGCTAGATCATGGTTCGTAATTTGACAGATTCATTTAATACTGCCCAAGTAAACCCCTTGCACACATCATCACCTAATGGCCAGGCTCCACCGCTGTGACACCAGGAGGACCCTGCTCTGAGCTGACCCTGGGTCGCATCAGAGCCGCGTACAGAATAAGGTACACATACAACAAGAATAAGGGAGGCAAGATTTAGCTACAAGGAACAAATCAGAAACAATCTTTTTGCAATTGGTTTTCATTTTCTCTGCTTCCAAATGCTTATGTCCAGACTCCCCCTTCAAAATTCCCCTTTATCCAAAAGGGGAATTTTCCCCCTTTGCCTTTCAGTCTATGATATCTGAAAATTATGACTGTCACATCCATTTATGAGACAGTGGAGCACAAACTAAATCTGCAACTGCTTATACTTAGCCAAGAATGGGTGGTTGTACACTTCAACACTGAACATCATGGTTAACACAACACAGGTGGATACAACACAACAAAACTCTGTACTTTAGGCTGCAAAACCTCTACATGTGCAAGCCAGCACTTACATGCAT
Source organism: Netta rufina (assembly GCF_964035555.1). Taxonomy (NCBI): domain Eukaryota; kingdom Metazoa; phylum Chordata; class Aves; order Anseriformes; family Anatidae; genus Netta; species Netta rufina. The sequence continues at coordinate 47,478,657 of NC_140125.1, read as the reverse complement.
GATCAGATGCCTGGTTAGCTGTCTGACTCGCGTGTGTGGTCACCCACTTGCACATGGAGATGCTAGGCCGAGGCTCAAAAAACTCACAAACTGGTTTTGGCTAAAATTTGGCTGTAAGAACAAACATGACTTTATTTTCTCCATACCATTCTTATTCTCCACAGACTTCCACCCACCCTTCACCAAAACACTGAGGATTTTTGTTATGTACATAGCGAGAGCCTTACTTTTACCTTCATTTTCTGAGTAAAAATACTCAAAGTTTTGCTCTCAGACCCTGAGGGATGTGTGATTTTTACTTGTGCCTGTTATGGGCAGCCATGGAGGGGGCAGCCAAACCCCAACACCTTGGGGCAGCACAGAGCTGTAGGAGCAAGGTCGGCTGGCATGTAAGGGTACACACTTCTGTAGTATTTTGATGTGTACTTCAAAATGGAGAAAAGAAAATGGGTATGCACATTTTCCTTTATTATGAACTATATTAAAACACCTGATTGGCATTATTTTAAACCTTTTTATGTGAATCTAAAGGATCTTTGGCCCAGTTGCGCTGTGTGTCTGTCTGTCAGGATTCAGATGCGTGATCCTGGATCTCACTTGGCTCCTGTTTAAAGGAGAAGTCTGCAGATGTTCAGAGAGGGAATTTTGCTTTGAATTGTCTGCTTTGGCAATTTTGCTGCAAACATCTTAACATACAGCTTCAAAAAAAAAAAAAATTGTTTTGTTGTGGAAGCTAAGATACCTCCTTTTCTGCTTCAGTAATCCGTTTTACCTTCCATGTTTATCTGCCTTCCTCTTGTGAGGGATCTAGAGTGCCATCACGCTCCAGAAAATTGGTGATTTCCTCTGTAAAAATGGATTATTCATAGACAGATGCCAGGATTTTTACTATCTTCTTTATAAGCTCACCTGTGGCCAAAATACACAGTCAGCACTGTCTCCCCATGGCATGCCATCTGTAAGCCCACACCTCCCGATTACAGGCAGTTTATGTGAACTTGTGGTGAACTTCGAGGCCTCAGTTGGCCTTCTACCTCTGTGTGCACAGCCTGGCTTAGGTAACCCATTTCCCTACAAAAAATGGTGACAGCTGAGCCTAGCTCAGCATAAGGCAGAGGGAGGCGGGTGGCATCCGAGCTGCGACCCAGCAGTGTGCTGACAGCGCTGCCGTCAGAGAAGATGCTGCTGCCTTGCTGCTGTCCCCAGCCACTTGTTCAGACACATTTGCTTTGCCCCACTGTGACCTGGATAAGAGAGGTGGGAAAGCACAGAAAGCATCTAAGGTCAAGAGAGAGTAACTGGCTTTTTTTAGCCTCAGCACTGGCACACACTGGCTGCAGCTCAAGGGACGAGTGGCGTAAGAAAACCTTGTGGCACGCAAAAGTGCACACAGGAGTGGTTTAGGGGATGATCTGAGCCTGGCCATAAGTCATGTCAGACACGCAGCAACTGCCTTTACTGAGCTGTACCAGTGCCTGGTACGAGTTTTCAGTTCTTGTGCTGTGGCGCAGCACTACCCAGGCAAACAGATTTGTGTCTTTTCTGTGTGCCTTAAAGATTCACGTGTTAATTCCTAATAGAGTCTGATCTACCCTTTAGGCCAACAGAATTATTACTCATTTCAAATTCAGTCCAAAACTTGTTCAGCCATAAGTCTGGCTGAAAACAGCTCTGGTGCTGCACACAAGGCTAGGTGAAGCTCAGGGACACACGATCCGTGCTTTAGAGAAGCGCGACACACTCTGATCCTCCCAGCACCCTGTGCCTGGGTCAGCCCCATGCCCAGGGAGAGGGGGTGGGGAGCTGTTCATGCTGGTTTTCTTCAGAAGCAAATGAGAATTTATTGTCACATGTTTTTTTTTTTTTGTTTTTTTTTTGTTTTTTTTTTTTTTGTTTGTTTGTTTTCCCCTCCTTTTTTCTTTTTCTTTTTTTTTTTTTTCAGATGCAGGGATTGATTACAAAGTGTCTGTGGGGTTATTTGTGTTCTGATGAAAACGTCAGGCTTTATAAATTCTGTCTATCTAAACAGTCAGCTATTCAGCTGACTGTGACAGACACAGTGAGGATGCCTTGGACTGTCACTGCTTTATGCACTTTGATGGTTTGAAAATTGAACTGTACTATTAATAATAGCCTAAGGCACTAGGTCGCTTTGTGGACTAATAACCTGCAAGATGGTATTATCAAAGAGAAAAAAAAAATAATTCAAAGAGATTTTTAGACTTTCAGGAATTAAGCACAGCATTTAGTAAAGTTCCTTAAGATTAAATACATATATATATATATATATATAGAGAGAGAGAGAGAGAGAGGCTAAGCCTTTTTCACTTAAATTTTCTCCTAGAGAGAATAAATGCTTATTGCTGAGCTGTCGTGTAGCAAGGCGCCTGGAAAGGAGATGCTGGTATAAAGCAGGCAGAGCAGCAGTTAGGCCATGGTCATGCATCTTCCCCTGGATGCAGCTGGGCTGGGGGAAGTGGCAGCTGCTATCAGTCTAAAATAATGAATGCAAACCAGCAGGAGTGGCTGTGCCTTCAATTTGCTGACAGAGGCTCTCGTATTTCAGTCCAAGTGAGTTGCATCAGCCAGATCAACTATGAAAATGGAATAATTGGGTTCATTTTGACTGAAACAGATCAGAAAAACCATCACAAGAGTATCTCCAGTAGCAAGCCTGTGCGGTGGGTGATCTGCTGTGATATGCACAAGGATACACAGCTGGGGTGGAGGGGAGGTCCCACATGACAACTTTATCCATGTGCAGAGCTGCTTTCTAAGCCACGTGCCTGTCCACACCCAGAGCAACTACTACTGTTACCAGTGTCAGATTTTCAAGAACACCACAGACCCAACTCCTCTGAGCATCACTTCAAGCACTGACTACACTGATATCCTTCTAATTTGGACAAGCTGAGATGGCACGTTTTTGTGTATGTGCATGGACACAGACACGTGCATACATCTGGATGCACTGGCAACAAAATTTTGGTAATCAAAAACCATTATATGTAATTTATGGGCCTTTAAAGGAAAATAATCAATGATCATCAAATATACCAATCAGTACACATCCCAAACCTTGTATGATTAATAGGGATATAGATGGAGAGTTTGAAGAGCTAGACCAGGAACAGATTCAAACCATCAAGTTTCTGGAAGACCCGCATCCAGTAAGCTTGGCTTACAACAATATTCAGATTAAAAATAAAAATAAAAATGCTCAAAAACCTAAGACTGAATGTATATCAAGAGGTGATCAAACTGTTTCCTATGGCTGTGAAGAGAAAGCAAACTGAACCAATGAAAGATGACCAGGAAATCTCCAGGGGAGACAAAAACTGTACCTAATATTTACAGCACTCTTTCTGCCCACATACAATTACACATTAAAAAGACGTTTTGTTGAAATAGCACAAATCAACTGGGACACCAGAACATCCAGCCCTCCCTCCAGATTGCCCTTAGCATTCTTGTGCTCATCTTGCCTTCCTCTGGGACAGAAGTCACTCCCAGGGACCTGGCCAGAGCATTTTTGCACGAGCCAGGACATCCCCTACCTGCAGACTCACCTCTCAGTGTGCTGACAACAGAAGTACATGGGACTTAATTAGCTTCCAGAGAGAGAAAAAGTGTAAAGGCAGCAAAAAGCTGATACTGAGCACAGCTTAGCCAGAGTACCTTAGCCAGTTAAGGTATATTATTCTCTGCTGTTGTGTAGATAAACATAGACACACCTGCGCGTGTTCACACACTCCAATTCAAGCCAATTCATCCTCTCTGTGAAGTTTTACAGCATTGTTTATTCTAGAAAAGAGAAGGGCTTCAAGGAGAGCTGCTTTGCAGCATTCCTGTGTGCACAGCACATAAACCTGAACATTAAATATTGGTTTAAATTATTAAGAATAATTTTAAATTTAAAAATAGACTAATGCAAACAAACAAAATTCAGTCAACACTGGAACACAGATCGTTTTAGGGAGCAAATGCAACTCCTCGTTCCCTTGGACACCAATGCCATGGTCTGGAAATTCCAGTTTGGCACCACAATGTACAAACTACTCAGCAAGGAAAACTGCTATCTCTAGCATACGAAGCTCCATGTTCACATTTTTTTTTCCCCTTCACAACAGAAAAAAAAAGCCAACATAGCACATTAACTTCTCCCACAAAGCATCTGAGGTGACAAATTCACTTGGAAAACAAAAGTTAACAAATGCAGTAAAAAGAAGAATCCCGGTCAGCTCTTGACCACCATATGCCACAATGGATAAGAAAAACAATAAAAAAAAATAGCTCAGGGAATGAGAAAAAAAAAGGTCCATTTTGCTGAGATCCTTTCAACCATGTTTTCTTTCCATGAACCTGAAAAATCCAGGTATTAGGTACAGATTTTTTTTTTATATTTATATATAAATACACGTGTATATATTTATATAAATATAAAAGCACAGCATCCTCCTCTTTCTCCTCAGAATGTACTGTTATTAAAGCTTGTGACAGAGCTAGCTGGGCCCCTCAGAAGCAGACACTGCAGGAAGGGCAGGAAGCAGGGCATCGGAGGAGGCCTGGAGCAGGATCATCACTATGGGAGGGCAGCTGCACCACCCTGCCTGGCCCCTCTGCAGCCCAGGCACCCACAGAGCCTCTTCTGGACCACCCCCAGGTGGGGGACCATCCCCTTCCCTCAGAGGGAACCTCAGTCTGCCTCCAAAGCACCTGCACGCCATGTCCCTCGGGCAGCGCTCACCACCATGCTGCCGTGGGTGGCTTTGCCTGCTGGTCTCCTCCTTGCTAGCCAAGACCAGATACCTTTGTGTCCCCTGACCCACAGGCTCCTACTCCCAGTGTTTTACATGAATGCTCTCCCACAGTCTCATGAGACCCCATAATCTCCTCAGAGGACCAAGTTTCTCAGAGACTTTCTGCTCTTGGTGGGCCAGGCCTCCAAGTAAGTCAAGCTCACGGCACGCACTCCTCCTCAACCAGTGCTGACTTTCTTCCAGAGAGATCAGGGGCAAAGTGCAAAAGATTTCTTGAAATTGGATGGTATTTCCACCACTGGCAGCTCGCTCTCCTTCATGTCATATAACATTTATTTCAAGTAAGATATCACCCATGTGTTTCTGCAGCCTTCACTCTTCCTGGAGCGAGTGGAGATCAGTAGGTGTTTAGGGGTCACCAGCCGAGCCACTTCATCATGACGCCTGCTGGAACCTCTGAGAACATTCAAACCTGACTGCGTCTTCATTACAAAAAGTGCTTTTCTTGAGAAACAAAATGAAAACTATGTTCCCACGGAACATCTTAAAGACTCAAAAATAGTATTTCCTAGGGAGGGAAGGATGGAGCACGTCTACATTATTTGGCTTTATCTCAGTAAGGAAACAGAGCTACCAGCAAAGTTGGCACATCTTCGTGAAGTTGTTGAACTCAGGATCCTGGATGGAATGTAAAAGAAATGATGGAGCAAAGGCAAACTTTGCCTTACGCTGGGCTTCTGCTAGTTCTGGTGATTTCGTATGCAAGGTGTCCAAAAAAGTTCTAACCAAGTAAAGATGAATCTGTCGAATAATAAACTGTGGGTTTCCAAAGAGGCCTCTTGGGGTACTGCTACAACCTGGTTGAGGTAAGTCTTTTCATGCCCCTCCGCTGAGCCAGATTGGAGGACAATACAGGCTCCAGCCTTGGTGCCTGAGGTGTTCGGTTTAAAGCGAAGTAAGTGGCTGCCATTGCACCCTGTGAAGTAGAAAAAGAGAAAAAAATGGGCTCAAATTCAGTTCTTTCACGCTTCTCCCCTCCATTTCCCTATCCAATCCCCTTGTGCAGGGACAATTTCCACACAATGATCACAGCGTCTGCTGGCTGGGAGACAGCTGGGGTGTCTCTGATTCAAAGCAGTGGGTAGAACGATGTGCAGACTCTCACCAGTTCATTATAATGCAGCTGGAAGTTAAAAATATCAAGCAAATAATGGGTCGAAAAGCTTTACTGTTAGTCTACTGCCATATTACATTTGGCCTCTGTGGCAAACTATTTTCCCAATTCCTCTGTCACTTTCCAGAATATTTACACAAATCCCAACTCTTTCTGGAAGAAATAAAGAAGAAAGGGTGTAGGGCATACCTTCACCAGGTGAACGTCCTGTCTGCTGAGTTGATTCTGAGACAGGTACTCCCTGTTCACTATCCACGGATGTCTTAACACCTGAACTGCTGTGAGGCGCTGATGAGGGTCTACGTGAAGCATCTTAGACACAATGTCCTGGGTTTAAAAGGAAGAAGACAGTAAAAATGAAAAAGTAATTACTGGTAGTGCAGGATTTACCAAGATCTTCCCAATGGCAGTCATCAGCATGCCGAATGGAGAGGGGGATGCATTTCAGATATGCTTTATAGTTTTTAAGTGTAAAGTCTGATCTTCAAAATTTTCAGGGCTAATGTTCAATTCTCAACTGATAATCCAAACAAAAGATAAGGTGGCAGGTATGCAGCTTTCTGAAAGACTGTTAACAATTATTAGTGACCTTGTAGGAGTGATAAATGCTGCCTAGAGAGGATGCCATCTGGAGGCATCTCCTCACTGACTCTGGAGCCTGCTTACAAGGGAAGCATAGAACAGAAACCAAACATTCAAGGCAGCTAAAATTCAGTGATACCAGTTCCACCACATCTGAATATCTTAATTTCCAAACCGGACATCTGATGAAAAATTCATTGTCTGACAATGAGCCTCATAGGTGCTGTTAGCAAGATGAATAAGTTGCTAGGATTTCTTGTGGTTTTGTGGTGGAATATATCGATGTTTTTCCATTGGATACTACCAGTTGCTAAAACTGATATCTCCTGGGGGAATATAAAAATTGTGTCAAAGTTTCTAATTGATGCCAGACAACTGCAAGCTTGCCAGCTCTCCTGCCCATCCGTCTGTCTCACTAGACTGTCTCACTGTCAGACTAGTGCATGGTTTCATGTCCAAAAGTCTCAGCACCAGTTGAATTCCAGCTCCTGGGTTTTTCAGGTTTTGTAATAGATGGGCAGCCTCAACTGCAGACAGTACAAAAGTTAAAAATGCTACCTTATTTACTTCCTGCTCATGCTTAAGTTTGAGGAAGAAAAAGGTGATTCACATATAGACCACGTATTTGTGTCACTGACTACCCTACACTTCTTTTAAAAGTTCAGCTGCGTGACAAAACAGTTCTGTGCAATATTAATTTTGACAGTGCGTAATTGATGGTGCTATATTATGCCTTAGTTTAATGAAATAAACTACCAAAATTTGTAGCACTTTTTAATTTAGAGTAGTATGAACAAGTGAGCTCTTATTTCATAAGACACTGAGAAATAACCCTTCTGACTGTCTCTAAGTTTGTTACAATTGCAGACTGCCATCCCGTTCAAGAGAACAAGAAAAAAATCTGAGAAAGTGTCCACTGACCTTTGCAGTGTCAGATACTGAATCCCAGTTTCCTCCTGTAAGTGCATATTTGCCACTGCCAATCCTGGCCAGAATCTCCTCTGGGGTATCATCTGGTCCATTTGCAAAAGGAGTGAACCTATTAAAAAAAAAAAAAAAAAAAAAAGTAATTTGCAGGTATATAATTTCTAGAATCTAATATTAAATACCATTGATTACAATGGGAATTTGCTTCCAGAATGGACCACCATAGCTACTTCATTTTCACTCAAGCTACACAGTACAATGGTTCCTCATATTAAATAAAAAAAAAGATTTTTTTTAGATATATTTCCATTTCATTCTTATTTTTAAGCAATGTTATATATATATATATTTAAATTCACAGGTTTTCACTTTTTCTTTGTTCATTTTTACTCAGTTTTATTGCTGATAGAAGAACCTTGATAATGGGAACAAAGAGTAAAAATAATAAAGGAGAAAACTTCATATCTGAAACAGAAAAAAAGAAAGGAAAAAAGAACCCTTTGTAGTCTGTTTTGCAGTTCTTTGTTAATCACAAAATCACAATGTGCAAGTCTGCTGGACAAAACAAATTATATGCAATGGGTTATTTAAAATCTTCCTGATCTAGCCAGACAGAAATTAGTAGTAACATGTACTCAGCTTTACAAAATCAGTGCCACATGTACAGGGCCTTTTTTTTTTTTTTTCCACAAAGTGACAAGTGGTAAAATTTTGCAACTGACTAAAATTTGCCAAGCCAAATTTTATTCTGCAATCTTGAACAGCTGTGTAGATTTATAAGAGGAGGGTATCTGGGATTTTTATATCTTCCCTTCCATCTGCCTTTTCTTTTCTGGAAACCTGCCAGTTTGGTTTTTAGGTTGTTAAACAGACGTCTTGGTTTGGCCACAGCTTCCTATCCCCCCAGCACATTCAATTCCTCACACTGTATTTTCTAGCTTTCCAGATCATTTCAGATTTCACAGAAGTTCAGCCCAGAGAGATCCATGCTGTTATTCCATGCTGTAACTACTGAAAAGGATGCAGTGAATGTTCAGGACTGGCCAATACTCCAAAGCCTGTCATTCCCACTGCTGCAATACCAAATATTAATAGGATCCAGACTCGTACTCTAGCCTTCAGTGTCTGAGCTCATAGTGATGATGGGAGGAGAATAACATCCTGAGTGCAAACAACAGTCAGCTCCTGCTTCTCTCCTCTGGTAAGGAAGAACAAGAGCATCCCTAATGCAGTGGTGGCACCTAAAAAGTCAGCACTTCTGATCACATTACTCTTATTTTCTCCTTTAAGTGTAGAAAAAGGTGAGATACAATTTAGTGGCACCTGGTGGCAAATTTAGAATCTGCTGATTATGTAATATGTATTTCAGATTAAAATATATTTGGATTTTTTTTAGAGTCACATTTCGAAAAGAAACATTTTGAATATAATCAGCTAAGTAATGTGACTCTTGGTAATGGGTTGATTTTATTTACTGATTCTGGTTGTGTATCAATGCAAATCCATGACATTAGCCAAGTAGAAATGGCATTTTTGAGAGGATCACAGCAGACTGGGAGACTGCTCCAGAAAGTCCCAGTGTATTTCAGCTAACGCTGAACACAACTGTAATCAGGAACAAAATATGTGGGACAGAAACTCCTGGCACCTTTTCTGAAAGCCACAAAGCAAGTGACATGAATAACGTAACAGTAGGATCTGTTTGTTTCCTGTATGAATTTAGGAATGAATCCAAGCTTCTTGCCGTCTTGCCAGCTGAATGATCATGAAGTAGACTAAAGAGCTGTCAGAGGTCACTGAAAAGTTTCAAGCGGCACTTAGCTGGGATAAATACACACATACCACACCCTGCAGCCAGCAAAAGAAATGAAGTGCAGGGGCCTGATATCTCCAGATTGGCTTTGTACACTGTGTTTCCCATTCACCCAGCACATCTTATTCTTATCCCTCTCTGCTTATTTCAATCTTCCAGCCTTCTTGTGCCAATATTTGACTTTAGAGATTGGTAGTTCTTTAATCAAAATCATGCTGCCTGTTGCTGTTCTTACTGATCTATTCATTTACTTTCTGAAAACTGCTTTTTTTTTTTTTTTTAGTTTGTTTTCTTTGTTTTAGCCTTTGAAGGAGCTGAAATACCTCATTAACAACAACCGCAGAAGAATGAAGCTGAAGAGAATACATGTATTAATAGGAGTGAATAAATTTCTTACGGGTGAGGTGACCATGACCTGCTCTCTGCATGCCACTCCTAAATTACTCTTCTGATGTAAAACTTTCATGTAACTTAAGTGGAGAGTAACCTTTTAGATGTCTCAGTGAACATTTACTGGCACAGGCTGTTAAAACCTAAGCTACTTGTAAAGTGTCAAAGATAATTATATGTTTTGGAAAAACTTATTCTAATTCTAGGTCTTGGCATCTATTTTTTTTTGCCTCATACAATTGAGCACATCTCCCTGAGGAGGACAGCCAGTTTGCAGTCTGTGTATGACTCCTCTCTGGCTTGATCACTGCTAAAGTACGCCCTCTGGAGGAAAACCTCTCCACTTACCCTGCCAACATGGTGTACAACAGGATCCCCAGGCTCCAGATGTCACAGGCTGCATCGTAACCTTGGCGTTTAAGGACCTATGTGAAGTAAAGACAAGGGTGAAAACTGGATAATCCACATTCTTGAATTTTTGCTTTTGGTTTCGAAAAGTACTGATCAGGGATTGCTTCTGGTAACATTTTCAGGGCTTGCCCTAACGTCTGGCTTGAATAGGTGACTGCCTCAGGAGTAAGATGTTCTGTATGTTTGTGTGCAAGCCCAGCACAGCTGCCACCTCCACCATGGTGGAGCTGAAGGCAGTTTGTTGGCCTTCAACACCTCTGACCACCTACCACACAGCAGAGCAGAACAACCCTCTCTGCTTACTTCAGTTAATTTAAAACATTTCTTAAAGAAAGCTAGTTAATACTTTGAAATGTGTCCTCCTAATGTGGAGGTCACCAAGTCCACTGTGGATGCAACAAGCATGGGGCTGAGTGACAGTGGTGGGCACTTCTGAGCTCTGGATCTGGCAGAGCAAATGGATGCTCACTAACTCAGGTTTAGTGTCAGAATAGTACAGATGCATGACAACTGCAAAGAAAAACAAAAGGGTTATTCTTATCTTACTTTTAGTTTAAGAAAAGTGGCCACATGTAGACTGGGCTTAACAGGTAACAGGCTGAAACTTGATCCCATTTCCATACAGGTAAACCAAACCCCACAGTACTCAGCAGAGATCTGATTAGGTTCAGTGTTGGTACAGGATGGACAGTCAGACCAGTAAGGGTGTGTTCTGGATTTCATTTATGCTAATGCATGCCAGAAGAAATGTCTGTTTGAGTCAGTACAGGTCCAAGTGAAAGCAAAGTCACTGACTGACAGAGCACTGCTGAGGCTAGGGGAAGAACTTTGTTTCTCTGGCTCTGAAAGGCTCAGGAGCCACCTCTGGATCTTCTACTTGCTCATAAAAGCAAACGACCATTCTGTTTACTTAACTTCAATTCTGACACACAAGGAGAGTTTTGTCCCCTTCTGCTGGATTGGTAGATAAATTATTGCTTTGCAACACACATGAAAAAGGAAGGTATAAATTCAACAAGTCTTTTTCTGTCCTTGGGGCTTAGTACCCAGTATTTATTTCAACTATTGGGAGTTTATCACAGAAGAGACCAAGAGTTGCTAGAAAAAAAGAAAAAAAATTCAGAAAATGTTGCCTTGACAGATTTTACAAATGATGAGTGGTAAAGCAACCATCTGCCAGGTATGCTGCTAAGCGAACATTTGCTACCTTGAAAAAATATGGAGAAAAAAATGCACTTTCTCCTGTTAACAAAGCTGCTAAAAATCCTACTTCTGCCTCTCTCTCCTGCACATTATGTGTACTCTGTGGCTGTTATAATTGTTCCTCTTTCTTTAGTACCTGCATTCCTTGGCCCTCTATTATGTTAGGTTTTATGAAAAAAAGATCTTTGCTACTTGTTAAGCTCAGTTACTTTTTGCTCCATGTGTGATACTGAATGCCCAAAATTTATCTTTTGGTGTGGGCATACTTGTTCCTTCTAAAGCAGTTACATTTTCACTGCCATCACTGTCCTTCCTCAAATTACCAAGGAAAATTGAGTCAAAAGCAAATGACAGAAAGATGGAGCAGTTATGAAGTTTAGAGGAGTAGGCTATTAAGCAAGTGGTGACACAACTCCAAAATAATGGGCAGGTGTCGCTGCATGCTGTCATTCAGTTTGAAACAACTCTGCTAGCTAACATGGACATTCACTCTGTGCCATTGCCTAGGAAAGCCTTGGTGGCAATTATTTCTCATCATCAGCAATGTCACCCCACAGATAACAACAGCGGATAGCAAGAGTCACTAGTTAACGACACTGCTATTGTAAAATGTCTCCAGCAGGTTTTTGCATCTGTGGTTAAAGTGAAAATGTTAAGCTGGCAGGATCAAGTGTTGGAAACGTTGGCCAAAAAGATTAGGTTTTGCCCTAGGGGGCAGACACCTTCAAACAATAACAGACATGTGTCTTGAAACAAATCTGAGAGCAAGAAATCTAAGCTCAGTGAAAAAGCTTTGCAAAAGATGCAGTGGGTTCCCACTCTAGTGGGTGCTGAAAGATTTACCATATAGAAGGGTTTTACATCACCCTACATCACCCCAAACATCAGAGTGTTTGGTGAGATCTGAAATGCATGCATGATCTGGTTCTTAGCTCCACACACAGCAGGGCATCGTGGTGCCAAGGACCAAAATTCTGCTGGGTTTATTCAGTTCTGATAATAGCTCAGATGCTTATCCAGACGTTTATTATTTCTATATGTTTTGATTTATTGGATTAACAGAGTTATGAATACAGGCTTTTCTCAGCTGCGGTACAAGGAAAGATGTGTATGGACATGAGAGATAATAAAAAATCTTATCATTTCAAATGCAAAAACAAAACAAAACAAAACAAAAAACAAACAAACAAACAAACAAAAACCACACACACACACAAATCTTCATGGATTTTGTAAGAAATCTGCAGAATAAAGTCCTTTTCTAAATGGCCCTGCCGCACTACAGTGACACAGTACTGTTGATTTTGCTCCTGATCAAGCCTGGCTATTCTCTCTCTGCAAAGGACACAGCCCGCACTAGGTGGCAGAGTGCTTCTTTCTCTCGCAGAGCTTTCAGCTTTCCCGATAGTCTCAAATTAAATGTTTCCACAACAAAGGGAGACTCGAGTATGCAAACATGTCATAATTCCTCTGCCACTGTCCCCTTGTGTCATCAGCCTGGCTGACTTTCTGCCTTCTCGTTTGAATGCTGTAAGCACGCTGCAGAGAGGCTCGGAGAACGCACGAGTCAGGTCCAGGCTGGAGGGCAGCATCATATCGCAGGTAAAACGTAAAAGCACTTAGGGCTTTATTAAGCTCTCTGCCAGTTCTGGTAACGTTTCAGCTAATCTCCAGCGTTTCCTGCATTAGCCGAACCTGTCTTACTCATCACAAACGTCTGGGACCATGATTTCTGCTTTCAGTTCAAATCGGAAGAGGCGAACCTGAAAAAACAATGTCTGGCAAGGTTTGTGATTACAGACACTGTACAAAATAGCCCATCATGAAAAATAGCTGCACCTATTTTAATCACATTAGATCCCAGAGAAAACCTCAATTCTTTAAATCTTGGAAACACAATTATTTTTCATTTTGGAAATTAAAATGCTGTGGTGCCCCAGAACTTATCTTGATAAATTTTACACAGCTCATTCCAGTATCTAAAATGAAAAAAAGAAAACAAAACAAAACAAAACAAAACAAACAAACAACCAAAGAAAAAACAGACATCAAATAGCAAACCAATCTGTCTTGGCAATGGAATATTTTTGCTGAAAAAAATCTGCTTTGAATTTATACTGCCCCTGGCAATGGTCTCAATTTAACAAATTCTCTTTCTGATGCTGGAAGGTTCTCATTCCTGTATCTTTTGGCATCACAAAAGGAAAATGTACAGAAAGATCACCCCAGTTTTCACTTTCCAATTGCAACCACACAGATGAGGTGGAAGACAGTTATGGGGCAGAAAAGATTGATGAACGATATCAACTGAGAGAAAGTGGTGTTTGACAGCAGAGGACAGATGAAGTATTGAAAGGCAATAGTTTTGCATTTTTCTTACAGGGACTGCAGCAAGGAAAAGTAGATGCTCATTTGAAGCTGTGTATTGCAAATACAAAAAATGTTGATGAGCATTGCTGCAAGAAATAGAAAATAACCCAGAAAAATAACCTCTTTGTCTTTCATTGGAAAGAAGAAGCAATGAAATACCAAGTACCCAACAGAGTGAAAGGACAAAACAACCCAACCAGCCGTGGGAACCAAACCCCACTGCAGTGGGTCTGAGTGAAAGGAGCAACGCTCACTGGTGATACAAAACCACCTTTCCCCAGGCTTGAGGCAAGCTCTTTGGCCCACCTCTATTTTCTCGTCTGCAAAAATAGGAAAGCAGCCCTCTCCTCCCTCTCACAGGTGATGTCGGGGCAGACAGGGATGAGAACCACAAGGTATTGCAATTCATCAGAAAAGGGAAAGCCAGTTCTGGTCTGTTACTCATATCAGACAGTCTGTTATCCCATGAGCAGCTCTGCAGGGTAAGGTATAAGAAATGGGTATAGGAGGATAAGCCCAGAGATTTGACACCACAAAGAATTTCAACCATTGTTTCCAAAATGAGTGGAAAGATAGACAGGTGGGCCTGGGAGAGAGGAGTTTCAAAACCTTTACAATTTTCTTATCTTTACTATAGTTCATACATCCCCTCTAACAGGGGGATTGGTGCTAGAAAAGCTCAAGAGGAGAGATCTTTCTCTAGCTCAATCAAATCAATGGCAAAGCTTCCACTGACTTCAGCTCTGTAAGGATTTCAACCATGGATATTTCTTTCAAGTCTTATTCCTGATATCAAGATTTCCCTTCTAAGCCTTATTCTGTTCTGATGCAATGCACTGGAGGGCAAGCACTCTGAGAAGAAGCAGCTAGAGGAAAAATGGTATTTATCCCAGTAATGAGCCCAAAGCATGCTGTACGTCAGTACGAGACAAACACCGGTTTCTGTCAGGAAAGAAACAACTGGCCCGAGAAGGCTGACATGAACAGGAGACGTATGGTAATAAAAGCTGCAAAAGTGCCTGTAGCCTGCATTCTGCCCTGCTCCTCTTTGAAAGGCAGTGAGAAAAAAGGTGAGCAGGATGGAGGACAGCTTTCTGTGCCATGCTCCTTAGTCATGGCGTTGAAACACGATCCTACCTCAGGGGCGACGAAGTTGGCGGTGTAGCAGGGAGTCATGAGCAGCCCATTCTCCGCTCTCAGTTGCTTGGCAAAGCCGAAGTCACAGATCCTGATGGAGTCTGGGTTTCCTGACTCATCCATGTAGAGGATATTACTTGGCTTCAAATCCCGGTGCACCACCTTAACGAGAAAGCAGTGAATAACAAAAAATTAGTGAAAAGAAAGCAGTGAGGGGAGGAGGTGGGGGAGCACCCAGGGTTGGCTGCCCTTTCTGCTCTGATATTTGAGGTCGGTCAAGAGCTCATGCCTAAAATATTTCAGTTTTGGAGAAAAGCTGCTTAAAAAAACTCAGGTAAAGGAAGGGGGAAAAAGTTTAAAATCTATTAAAATCAGGAAGAACAAGTCCTAAAACCTCTGCTGATACATTATGATGGAGACAACTGCTCAAAGCGGGGGGACTTTCTTCCTGAGTGAGAGCAGCGGGGGCTGTTGTACAAACACATTGCTGTCAGAGTCTCCTGGATAGCCCTAAATATTCAGCTGAAAGGTGAAAAAGAAATCCTGTCAGAGGAGGAAAATGAATAAGGGTCTTCTTGTGACTGTTCATATGAGTAGCTCACACTTGAAGGGAGGGGTTACTTTTCACACACATCCTTTCTGTAGGTACCCAGCTTCAAGTGGCTATGTGTTTTACAACAGGCACTGCATTTCTACGTTGGGAAAACAGCCTCTATATCTACACTGAAAAGCTATCATGAAAACATACAAGTCCAAGCACAAAATGCACTTGTTTTAACCATGAAAGGAAAAAGAAGCAAATATTTGACTAGTTATCCAAACTGTTTGTCCCTGAAAAGTGGAAAAGGAGAGATTTTCAAACTGCTGTATATAGAAAGCTTAGATTTTAGAAGTCAGTTCTTTAACAGCATGTCAGAAACCTTTCTCATCAGCTGCTCAAACTGCTACTTTGCTTTGAAAACTGAGCATTTGATTTTCTACTTATCTGCTGACTCAGATACCCTATCTGAAATTCGGTTAAAAGATCAGATATGGCAATAATGACTGTGATAAGAAGCAAACTACCTCAGCAAGTTACACAGACTTGAAAATCAGTGTAGTTTGGGGACGAAAATACCACTTTGACATACTGTAGTTCAGCCAGGAAGTGGCTAAAAAGCCTGTGACCCTATTTCACAACCTAAACGCAATTCCAAACATGGGAAAAGAATGAAACATTATTTTGTCTGAACACTTTTTTGGGGGGTAAAAACATATTTATATTTCAGAGAAGTATAATCACAACTATTCACTTTTTCTAAAAGTTGGAATTTAAGAGAACAGCTGCAGAGAACCAAAAAAGCAATGCTTACACCCTGGGAGTGCAGGTAGTCCACAGTCCTGGTGATGGTGCACAGCACGGCGCTGGCCTCTCGTTCTGAGAAACACTTCTGCCGAAGAATGCGGTCCAGGAGCTCGCCTCCCCTCATCAGCTCCATCACCAGGTACACGTATTTCCCATCATCATAGACCTGGAAGAGTAATACAACAAATACATATTTTAGACCCAACTTGCACTTGGTGAAGGTTGGCCTTTTAATCACAGTACTGGCTTGTTTGTGTAAGATGTTGTAAGAAGAAAATATCAGCTAATGTGTGGGAAATGTGCTTATTATGCTTAACAACAGAAAAGGCAACTTTATAACAAGACTTAATCATCACTTTTTTTCTCGTGTCTGTGGCAACTTGCTGATTTGTCCACATAGACAGGCAGCTTTCCTGATCTGCTATCTTGTCGGCAGAGCAGACCAAACTGCTAAAAGCAGCACCATTTCACACAGCCTGAAATGTCTCCTGGCTCTCACCCAAGCCTCCTTCTCAGTAATGTTC
Organism: Netta rufina; assembly: GCF_964035555.1. Classification (NCBI taxonomy): domain Eukaryota; kingdom Metazoa; phylum Chordata; class Aves; order Anseriformes; family Anatidae; genus Netta; species Netta rufina. The sequence continues at coordinate 47,462,021 of NC_140125.1, read as the reverse complement.
TCTCTTTCCCGTTCTACAGGGTAACATTTGCCATTTTAAATATCAATATTTCCCTTTGACTCATGATCAGCTAAATGAACTGCATTATACTGTTGGCCAAGACGTGCTTCCAATGATATCATATAGTTTATATTTGCAATTCTGGTGAATATATTGTTGACACGAGCTGCAAGATGTATTTGCCATCAACGTCAATTGCAAGGGGGAAAAGACATTTTTTGTCTAGATTGGAAGATGGCCATTTTCATGTCATAATCTTTTATCTGGACTGCAATAATAGACAGTGTTATAGTCATCAATGCTAGATGTTTTGGGAAAGGAATATAAAACCTTTCTTGCACAGATTTTAAGATATTCTCTAATACTTAGGAATTAGGTGATACTTTCCCAAGGGTATGTGATTAGAAATTTTATATATATATTTCTCTAAGGTCTGAACCATATTGAACTGGCCAGTGACACAAGCAATTTTGTTCTTTAAACTCTGAATCTAACACAGTATGGACAATCCTAGCTGAGATCCCACTTCTGAGAAGTGCTTCAAAACTAGGTACATTTTGTTGTTCTCCAGCACTGCGGCCCTTTGGTTTTATCCTCAGTTGTTTAGACAGGATTTGGAGAATATAACCTGACCAGTCTTTCCAACTATTAGCCTGTAATTTGTTAAAGTTATGTTTTCCCCTTAATTTCAATGAGTCTTTTTTTTAGCTCTGACCTTAAACTGGAGAATTTTCCATATAATAAGTGAGCCTGATGATTAGGTGAAAATCATTTAGTACTGTAGTGGTCAAAGATTACTCACATCTTTAAGAGTAATGATGTTTGGATGCTGTCCATATCGCAAGAGAATCTCAATTTCTTCAGAGGGGTCTCTCTTGCTCTTGTCAATTATCTGAAATAAATGAAGCACAGTGTGGTAAGGTACCAGCTGGCAGCACTAAGCACAAAACAAGCAATTTATACAGCTTAAATGAATTAATATTTAAAATTCTTCTGTTAATCATTATTCTTGTAGAGGCCAGCTCAAACCCTGCAAAAATGAGAGCCATGCTGACTATCTGCCTCAGGCAGATGGAGCAATAATTATTTTAGATTCTGAAGGTGTAGTCACACTTTTTGATGCCTATAGCTTTGTTTGCCCATAAATAATGGCAGTGACAAGAAGTCTCATTTAGAAATCAAACAACCTGAAGAATTCGAAAATAATAATAGTTTTAGAATGACATCTTTGACAAAAAAAAAATAAAAATGCATATGTTTGTAATATTGGCATATGCTTGTATGTCTGCCAATAAATTAATAGAAATTACTTGTCAGGTGGGCTTGGCAGAAACAAAATTGTGTAGATGCTAGGGAAGATCTGAGTTGAAGCCATTGGAAACTGGCTGTGCTGTTGTAATAAACAAGAGCCATGCTGTTGTAATGAACAAGAGAGCGGCCAGAGTTTGCACTTGGCCATCTAACCAAAGTCTACCTATTCCTAAGCTAGAAAGAAATCTGCTCTACACATCACATTTCTGCATTCAGCACCTTTCATAAGATCAGGGAATACAGTGAGACATGAAAACTTTTTGTTTGTCTAGCAGCAGGTCTCAGAAAAATGCTGCACCTGCTGCTTAGATAGCATCACTGCATGGGAAGCCTGCTGTTAGAATGGCACTGACTTCGCATCAGTGCTCCTAACACTTGTATTTGGGATGTCAGTCTAAGAGTCTCAATCGTTTGCCCGGTTGAGAGCACTGATTAGTGATTCTTGCTTTGCAGAGTTAAGTGATATCTACAACCCCCCAAATAGCTGCAAAATAATCCAAGAAAGATATTTGCACTTTGGAATCTCAAATGTAACTGCACAGGGAGTGGCAAAAAAACCCAACTCATTCTACTAGGAACTCATTTGGAGTAAAATATTTTGGCATTAATTTCTTATTGCTAGAAAATGGCAGCACTACATTTGAATAACAGGTTTACAGAAGAATAATGGGTGGCTTTTTCAGAAATTCATAATTCCATTACTGGCTTGGATTTGAAGGCTTCCAACCTTCAATGTGATTAGTTCTCCATAAGAACTCAGCACAGAGCTCAGATTTAAAGCAACAGTGTTTGCCTGGAAACGTGTTTTTAAAAACTTCTTTTGTTAATGGAGATAAATGCCTGGCTGCTTTTGCATGCATTTTCATGGCTTACTTATGGTGACACAAATTTAAGTGCAGGTCTAGAATTTAGTGCGTCAGCCACAATAACTCATACATCAGAGGTTTTGTACTCCTCATAACTGACATGTGTTTGCACTGATAAAGGTGGTTAGTGGCTGTGGCAGGCATCTGAAACCATACCAGTGATTTGATTCTGAATGAACAACAGTGAAATGATGCAGAAAAGCAGCAGTTATCCATATTTGAATAAATGGAGAAATTCAAAAACAGATGAGTAGAAAAAAACCCTACCAGCAATTTCTCCTTAGAATAACGTTGCTCTCCCAGTTTAGTAGAGACATTCTCAAAAACCCAATGAAAATCCTATTGAATGACTCCTCATAAATAAAACTGCAGTGGCCAAATGTGTCCCACTCAACCAATAAGTCTAACATATAAAAAGATATGCAGGGCCACTTTCTTGGCTGGAAGAAACCAATATAGCTCTTGTCAAGTTGATGGAGCTACATAAACGTGTGCCCGCTAGGGCACTGCTTGCCTACTACAAACCAGCAGAGCAGCAAGTATTACTGCTTTTGTGGTAAGTTCTGCTACCACTATGGTGCTGTAGCAAGCGATATATTCCAGATTGTTTTTCTGTTGTATTTCCCTGTGAAAGGGGATATCCAGCGTTGTGGAAAATTTTAAGCACCTATTAGTAATGCAGGAATATAACTGTATATATATCGTCTAAAAAAGAAAATCCAAACACTTAAAATAGTCTCAGCTATTAACACAAAATTCAGAACAGCATAATGTGAAGCAGTCTGCTAGTGATTTAGTAGCAGCAGCAGTAGATGTTATGTAAGGCTTCTAATTCACAGCACGCTATATAAATATACATCTCAAAACCATCCTGCTAAACACACTGAATTTTTTACTTTAACATGTGTACACGCTGCCATACAATGACTAAAGGTGACTAAAGGGGCAAGCTCCCCAGGAGCACACAGCAGATCACCACTGGAGCTCCCAGCACTGGGGGCTGGCATTTCTGGTGGGGGACATGGTGCACACAGCAGCAACAATGGTGGCCAGGCCCTCAGCTACCTCTCTGCAGCTCCGTGACACCACACAGCCAGAGTTCTCGTCCCTGCCATGTTAGGACTGTCTAGAAAGGGGAAAGCTTTAGTAGGAATGGAAAGATGTTCTGGACTCTTTGAGGTTTAACTAAAATGCACCTATACTTCATTCATGTAAGTGACATTCATGTGAGACCAGAACGTCTGTGCCACCAGCCACAGAAGAGAGGCATGTGACACTCTCACTCCAACATGAGCCAAAGTACTTATTACATTAAAAACTCAATGATTGGTACCAATCCTGCCTTCTTGGTAATGATCACTCTCATTTACCCGGACAGTAATCTGAAGGAACTTCAGTGTGAGCAGGGATAAGGCTGGGACAAGAGGTTTGCAGGAGAAGCAAACCTCTACTAGAGCAGAGAGACACAAGCCAGACACTTCACTTTCCACCTCTTTGTTACTGATTCTTCCTCTTGTTGCTGCTCTGGAGCTTAATTTACCTCTGATTTGTAAAGGCCATCTCTGTTTTTAGTCTACCCCTGTGTATGAAGAGGTTTTAGCTCTGCACATTGAATCAACCAGGGCAGATTGTGTGGACCAGAAAACAGTGCAGGTGGCACTTCACTCCCACCCAATGTGACCATTAAGTATGTTCCTCAAATGCAATCTAAGACAATATTTCTCAGAGCTATGCTTTTCATGACAACTACAGTGGAGTAGTTGTCAGCTACTCCACTCCAACGTGGGCCAAAGGCTCTGGGCTGCTGCCTACCTATGTCTCTCTGTGTTTCCTTTGAGATATTGTGTTTTGCCTGAAGACAGCTTCTTCCCTGCTCCTCTCTGTGATGGCCCATGAGCTGTTTGAAACTCTTCCTCTGTGCAAGGAATGATTTTCCTTTAAGATATTAATTCTGATTTGAACTAAATGTATACACAAACATCCTCTGTTACAGACTTCATGGAATACTTTCTCTGCTTCCAGCCCTGAGGTTCTGAGAAATATGTAATGCTGCTACTTTTCTATTTCCCTCTGTAGCTGTGTGGTGGAGAACACCAACTCAGAAAGCTCTCAAAATGTATAAATAACTTGACTGAAAGTGTAACAAGAGCTCTATTGTACTTTGGTGGGGAAGAGCTATGAAGCAGAGAAGCTTGTTATTGTCCTTAAGAAAAATAAGAAACTGAACCATAGAACAAATATACTTTATCTCTGTGTATTGGGTACCCATGGATTCAACACATGTAATAGTGTCCTTTGTCCTAGCAATGGGCTTTTTTGTCCTTCAGCTAGCACATCCTTTGTCTCTTTTACTGACTAGCTGAAAGCAAAGTTATATTTTCTTCAGGGGAATTTAGGGTAAAAACCTCATGATATTTTAAAATGAGGCAAACTCCATCAAAGGATAATACTGAACTCTTTCTCTGTCCAGGAAGAAAGGATCAGGGGAGAATATTTTCAAAATCCTATTTAACAAGTCTGGCCAGTTTTTGCAAGTCCTTTTACAAGTCTTTTGTGTAGAAAAAAATTGCCTGATTCTTCCTTATTAATGGTTATTCAATATTTTCAGCTTTCCTGGGGTGGACAGAGGAGTATAAAGGAAAGTGTTGGTACAGTTCTGTATGGGCCAAACCTTGCTGAAAATGGTACGGCATCTATACAGACAGTATGTGTTCATATTTGCTGGCTGCAGTTTTGTGAAGGTATTCATGTGGCTGTGTAGATGAATTTCTTCTTTTGGATCTAGTTATGCCATTACCAGATGTTACAGTCCCCAGCTGTCTGCTACCACCCACCAGCTGGGATTTACAGCCTTCACAGCTCTGCCAAATAAAGGGTATGTGTGAGCACTCCCTAATCTGCTTTGGGCAGAATTAGCCCCGCTAATGTAAATTGCCTTTTTAAACAGCTGAAATTAACCCAGGTGACCTTGTGTGAGGAGGATGCCTGTGTTTCTCACATGCAGCTCTCCATCGCTACAAGTTGCAAGATTGGTAAAGGGCAGGTGGTAGGAGGTGACAACTTAACTGCCTTGGCTGTCTGGAAACTGAGCAGCTTAAAAGAAACAGTGAGAGAAAAGCAATGGAGTGAGTAAGAAGATGGAAAAGGAACGTGAGATGCCGTGACGAGAAAAGCTGTAACTGGCCTGAGGAGGAAGGATGGCGCTCTGGCCAGGGCAAACTGGAGCAAGGAAACAGTTCGCTGCTGCTTGAGGCTTCCTGGGCTGGGGAAAAAGGACTTCATGCATCTTTAATGTACAAACAACACTGCATTAAAATGTTTGCTTGGCTCTCACTTGATTTTTCCTCTTAAGTGAAGCAGGACACAAAAGCTCTGTCTAATTGCGTCAATAGAAATGGGCAAGACTAGTCCCCTCCCTCCACCTCCGGTCTTGGGGAAATCAAGCTAACCGTGACAATGCTGGCACTGTGCTTTAACCCTGTCTGCACCACTACCATGGAGTAAAGAAAAAAAACATATATATATATACATATCCATTTTATTTTAGTGAATTTATTCCACCGGAAAACTTCCACTTGCACTGGGATCAACCTCAAATACTGGGAAACATTAAAGATACACCCTGCGGCACTCACATGGGTATAAAGGAGGTTGTGTGGCTTTGACTGAGGAACTTTGGTGAGCTGTGCTGCAGGGGCATCAGGGGTAGCTCTCCTTGGCTGCTCTTTTTGCCCCCAATCCCAAGTGGGACGGTTGCCTGCCTTTTCTTCAACTGCCCCAAGTCACCTTTCCTTGAGCTGAAACTGAGATGTGAGAGTGAATTAGGGCAGTCCTTGTCTCCTGCTCTGTCTCCAGCAGCAGGAAGTCCAGCAGAAGACCAGGGCAGAGACCTGGGCACTGCAATACCTCAAGTGGCCACAGCTGAGGCTGCCAGTGTGTTCAAGTAAGCAGGGCATAGAATCATAGAATCATAGAATATCCTGAGTTGGAAGGGACCCTTAAGGATCATCAAGTCCAACTCTTGACACCGCACAGGTCTACCCAAAAGTTCAGACCATGTGACTAAGTGCACAGTCCAATCTCTTCTTAAATTCAGCCAGGCTCGGTGCAGTGACCACTTCCCTGGGGAGCCTGTTCCAGTGTGCAACCACCCTCTCTGTGAAGAACCCCCTCCTGACGTCCAGCCTAAATTTCCCCTGCCTCAGCTTAACCCCGTTCCCGCGGGTCCTGTCACTAGTGTTAATGGAGAAAAGGTCTCCTGCCTCTCGGCACCCCCTTACGAGGAAGTTGTAGACTGTGATGAGGTCTCCCCTCAGCCTCCTCTTCTCCAGGCTGAACAGGCCCAGTGACCTCAGCCGTTCCTCGTACGTCTTCCCCTCCAGGCCTTTCACCATCTTCGTAGCCCTCCTCTGGACACTTTCCAACAGTTTCATGTCCTTTTTATACTGTGGTGCCCAGAACTGCACACAGTACTCGAGGTGAGGCCGCACCAGCGCAGAGTAGAGCGGGACAATCACCTCCCTTGACCTACTAGCGATGCCATGCTTGATGCACCCCAGGACACGGTTGGCCCTCCTGGCTGCCAGGGCACACTGCTGGCTCATATTCAACTTGCTGTCTACCACGACCCCCAGATCCCTCTCTTCCAGGCTGCTCTCCAGCGTCTCATCGCCCAGTCTGTACATGCAGCCAGGGTTTCCCCGTCCCAGGTGCAGGACCCGGCACTTGCTCTTATTGAACTTCATGCGGTTGGTGATCGCCCAGCTCTCCAACCTGTCCAGATCCCTCTGTAAGGCCTTTACGCCCTCATTTGAGTCCACAACTCCTCCAAGTTTGGTGTCATCAGCAAACTTGCTCAAAATACCCTCTATTCCTACATCCAGATCGTTTATAAAAATATTGAAAAGTACCGGCCCTAAAATGGAGCCTTGAGGGACCCCACTGGTGACCGCCCGCCAGCCTGACGCAGCCCCATTTACCATAACCCTTTGGGCCCTGCCCGTTAGCCAATTGCTCACCCATCGTATGATGTTTTTATTTAGCTGTATGGTGGACATAGGGCAAGTGAAAGCTACTTTTGATCAGCACCAGGGAACATAGACGGCTTTGTGGAAAAAGCAAGGAGGAGAATAAGAGTTTTATACACTTCCTAAAGATGCTTTATTTCCTCCTACATGGTTTGAAGTTTTTCTAAAACCTGTCTGTAGTATAAGTATGTATTAATCACATTTAAGAAGAGATCCATATAACAGCATGATGCAATGCTCCCTGTAGGAATCTTTTTCTCTCTCTCTCTTTTTTTTTTTTTTCTTCTTCTTTTTGTTCATTTTACTGGGTGGAGACATGAGGGGAGGAAGAAGAATTAACTCCATATCTCTTTACACATTGTTTCTATGCCATATTTATGCACTGAGTTTCATATCTGAAGCTGGAGGCATGACTGGTGGAACAGGCTATAGCTGGGATACATATCCCTTCTGGAAAAAAGACAGCATAACAACGCACACAGAGATTTTAAACTGACAGCTTCATCTACAATATTAATTCCTACAGAAGTATCACAGAGATAGAGCTCTGCAGTTCTGTGAACTGGAAAATGTACAGGTTTCCATTTCAGTAATATTTCCTTCTAAAAATAAGTCTTATTCATGCCAAGCATCTGTTTTAATTTGGTTCCTTTTTTGATGTCAAATTACTCAAGCTGGATGAAAATCACTGCAGAAAGGCTAACATTATTTAAAAAGCCATGGTATAATTTTACATTTAAGATGTCTCCAAGGAGAACTATTCCAAGCCTAATAGTTTCTGAGGGACTATTTGCTGTGCTATTAGTTCTGATTAGCTCCAGAGATCCACTCCCCCTGTCCATGCTTAAATCTTTCAGACAAAAAAAAATAAAAATAAAAATAAAAAAAAAATGTGAAATGAATGTTAAAAGAAACAGGACTAATTAGCACTAGTTTTTTGAAATAAGCACTGGCCATCAGGCCGAGCTGTGTGGGTGAGGCATTACGCTTTCTGCACACAGAGCATGCCCATTGCTGACTTTGCACTCCAAAGCTGTCGGCTGCAGCCGTAGCACTAATTAATTGGCACCTAAGCAATTGCACACATTTTCTAAGCATACAAATGCTACCAAAATTTGTTTCGATACCACCTTTGAAATAGTAAACTCATTTTAGAGAGAAGTCTGCAGTTCTGGAGGCAGAATAGCTGAGTGGGAAAGGCTGTGCACTATTTTCGCCTGCTGTGCACAGCCCTAGCACACGCCTGTGGATCAGACTGATGAGTTTCCAGTCCACGAGATGACTGCAGTGCTACTCCCACCTTCTTTTACAAAAACCTTCAGGGATGAAAACCAGTGTATCATATTCAGGTATTACAAAAGGGGAAAATTATTACATCAATACAGAAGACAAATACGAGAAACAGTTTACACAGCCCCAAAAGAGAAACAGAGCCGCAAAGGAGCAAATGCTGTCCAAAACGCTTAGGTATTTGGCAAGCAAGCCAGAGAAGAGAAACATGATATTACTAAGATGTAGGAAAACTGCTGCCTGATCTTAGGTCTCAGAGAAGATCCAGTTAGGACTGAGAAATATCATCATCTCACATTCTTTAAAAGCTCAGCAATGCCAAGGAGAGAGGCACTGCAAGCTTTGTGAGCAAATGGGAAGCAGTCTGCAATAATCCTTATGCCAGGGGGAACACACAACCACTGCACATCAAAGATTCACTCTGAAGCAGAGTTTAAGAGGTGGTTTGCCCACAGTTCTGCACTTCTATCTGCCTCCTCTGCTTGTTTGCTAAGACTTAAAGAACACCTTGATCCCAGTTAGACAAATGTCACCAGTCAGCAATGGTGTTTGTTGCTACCAACAAGTGTGGTGCTTGTAAAAGTGCTCAAGGCTCTTCTGGCTCTCTGCCCTGCCTTTTTCCAAGTCTTTCAAGCAGAGACCAGTACTCTGCACTGGTCCATCCTTTCTGAAGTTGCAGCTGCAGAGTCCTGCCCATTGAAGACGTGCCCCTCTGAAGAGCTGATTTGTGGTGACAGTACCTGTCAGAAATCTCAGCATGCTAAAATGAAACCAATAGGTAAGTGAGGATAAATGAAGTTTGGCAGACGTTTGACTAAACCTAAATCTTACAAAATGAGGACAGTATAAAATATGCTTCATTGCCTCTTGCTATGGTGAGTGAAATTGTACACAGCAACATCCAGCTTGTAAGCCAGACCCTTTAATAAAGTTACTCAAAGTGGGATAGCCAAGGAAGCCTTTAAAATACTCTCGCATATATAAGACCCTAACAGACAGCTTTCTCCACTGCACTTTTCTGTTATTTCAACCATTTTACTGCAATCAGTTTTCTCTCTCCATCATACCTGTAGGATGACAGGGTATGTTCTTTGTAAGCACTCTTCCTGTACCCACCATGGTTTCCCAATTATATTTAAGGGCTTTCCATGCTGTTTCTTTGACGAGTGTTAGATGAACAGCTCTCTGGAAAACAACCCTATGCAAATCCAAAGCATCACAGAAATTTGTGCCTAAATCTGCTCCAAAACCTGTATGTTCTACATGGCACCCTACATCCAGCTGAGTCTGTTGCCGCTCTACCAGCTTAAGTATCCTTCAGACACTGGAAAGAATCTTTCACTTAAGTGTTTGAATAATACGATCTCAAGAATCCTGGCTTAATAAACCAAACTTAATGGGAGAATGCGGTAAGCGTTCTCTCTAGTTTATTAAGGTAAGGAAGGGTCTTGCCATTCTGACCCTGTACGTTGTAAGGCTACATCTCCACTAATGACAGATGTGACTTTTGTGTGTGCAAGGGGGAACATGTCTTGGTCATTTTACTGAAGAGTCTGTTTTACCAACAGGTCTCATGACCAGACTTTTTCCTGAAAATCCCTTTTTTTAGCTTCAAGACATTTTGTCTTGTCTTTCCACCTTCAGCAACTGAATTGTTGTCATCCATAATTTATATCACCTTAGAGATATTTATAGATTTTGATCGCATCCTATTGGACTCAACTGTCTTACATCATATAAATTTGTAGCTGTCTTGATAGAAATTGCCTTGCAATTATTGCATATTGCCTGCTATTCATTTTTCAGATTTTATCTAATTTGTTTATCATCTATCTTAAACCAAGAACACCAAAATAGTACCATTTTTACTTGTTGTTATTGTTGTCATTCATGCTTTCTACTTTCAGCACTAATCTCCTGACATAACCATAATATAGGTTATGGGGAAGTTGTTGTAGAGCCAACTATATACTACTGTGTATCTTCCTGATTTCAGAGAAGGATATCTACTCACACCAACCAACTAAAACATCAACAGAAGGGCAACATGAAGTTTAAAGAAATCATGAAACAACTCTGGTATTCATACAGCATTTGGTGACTGTCACTCACTGCTATTATCACATAAATAGATGTATATAGCAAGTGTAATTACACATGCCTGCTAAAAACAGCTCTCAGGAGTTACTGACTTCTCTGTATTGATAGCATGCTGACATCATTTCTCCACTGTTATAGCATTTTTATAGCTCATTAAAATGCACCTTCTCCCCAGTCTGTACATCCCAAAACACAGTGAGATAGATGTACTTTCACTGCACAGCAATTACCAGAATTATATACGAACTCTAGGATTTACTAGGTCTCCAGCAGAAACTAACATGTATCCCAGAGGCAGACACAGACGGCAAAATTTAGCTTTGCTCACAGCTGGGGAACATTTGGAGCCAAATAGTTGGTTAGTACATTACAGAGATAGGAAAAAAGACATGAAATTCACACATGTTTTGAAATCCAAATTCCACTGTAGTATTGGCATCTGCAAGATTGATCTTGTCATTTGAGACTATCTCTACTGTATGTTTTTCCTCCTCAGGGGGGAGAGAAGTGCATACCCTGTCCTTTTATTCAGTCATTTGCCCTGTCTCTAACAGCATGTGAGAAGTAAAGATCTGTAAGATTTAACCATGTAGGTAGTCTCTTGACCTGGAAAAGAAAGTACTTGGCATCAAATTGTTGAAGCTGGCCCCAGTCCACCTCTGCATTGTTTGGGGCAGACAACATACTGGGGGTAAAACAGGCCATAGCAACAGCAGTTTTTACTTTGGCTGTTATTTTCCAGTATTCTCTCCTCGTGGGGGGAGAAGTCAATCTAAATCCAGCTTGAAAGCTTCGCTATAAGTAGGGAGCTAAGCTTGAAACCAATGCAATTATTCCAAGTAAAGAAAAAAAAAATATTCTGGAATGCACTAATTGCATCAAATCTCTGGCAGATTTTGAAAAATCTGATTCACCAAAATCTCTAGCATTTCCTTTGTTTTCCAAAAGAGTGCTCTTAATCTGTTTAGGCTTCCATCACAGCCTTTTTTTTTTCATCCACAGAAATCCCTCCATCTGCTCTAGCATCAGTCTCTTAATTAATTGACTTATTTTCTTTAGATACTGATGCGATTGAAATAGTTTGATCTGATTTTCCTTTGCTTCTGATCTTACTGTTACAGTTGCACCCATTTGATGCTTGCAAATGTGATCAACTCTGCCAGTTTCCTTTGTTACTAAAAATCATTATGCCTGCTTTAGTCAGGATGATCAAAATTCTAGCAGAAGAATCTGAAACACATTAGCGGTCCATCAGAGGAGAAACACTCTTCCTCTCCCTCCCCCCAGTGTTCTCTTCTTTATACCAGAGTCTTATAAAACATTCAGAAGAATGAGCAGTATACTTACTTGTATTTCATAACTTTATACTTTCTTTCACTTGAGAATGGGATGGAAAAAAATCCTAAGAGTAAAATTTTAAAAGTGCCTCAGGGTATGTACGTGCAGTAGAATATAATGGAAAGATTTCCTAAAACCCAGTCTACCTGCACTGACCCAGACAGGTTCCTACTACTTTTAGGGTAGACTCAGTGTGCAGGAAATATATCTGTCTGTAAGCTTTTCTGTTGCATGGCATTGATATGCTCTCAGTAGTTTAGATGTGGTAAGTCTCAATTCTTAAATATTGTATTTAGAAGCCTGAGGGCAGTTCTAAAATAGACATAGATTTTATTATTAGCATTTTATTCTTACAAATTACATGAAAGAAAAGGCGAGAGCCATGAAGAAAAATCTGTTCTGAAAGTTGAGATTGGATTTACAAAGGTAGCTGGGTGCCCAAAGGTGCAGAGAAGTCTTGGGAGGGATTTCCAAAAGCCTCTCAGTGAGCAATGTGCCATGTCTCACTGAACACTGAAAAGAATTAAATTACAGTTCTGTTCAAGTGTTTTTATCATGCCAGTGAAGAAGCTTCTTTGCACTGCTACACATCTAATTAGCTTTATAAGATGGCCTCCAATTAGTTGCAGATGGCCAGCAAAAGCAAAAGGGATGAAATGTTTCTGACAAATACATGCTGCTTTTAGATTAGGAAAAGTTTTGTTTGTCTGTGTGGATTTTCTGGCAGTAGCTCTGACTCAAGTTACTCCGGCTCAGTACTCTGCTGTCTCAGTGTGGCACTACACAGCGATAGTAAATAAGGCCTGGTGAGTGGCATTCTCCATGGAGGGATTATTTATCCGGTGACATTACACGCTTCTTCCTGCGGTAATGCTACCACGTCATTTCCTAAACTCCTTCATCTCTGCCAGTGTCCCCTGGGGAGAAGGGATGATGCTCTCTGACGTGTCAGCAGTCGTTGCTAACAAGGGAGCTTTTAATGAGCTGGTACCAGACAAATGGGGAAGCTGCCTATCATACAAACTATCGCTGTAGATATTTTTTCCTGTGACTGTTATATATTAGAGAGCATGGAGAAAATTATACTTACTGAAAGATATCAAAAGACTCTAATTACAGTGATTTCTATAGAGAAAGTTAAAGGATGCGTGTCAAAAGGGACTGATATGTAATTATGATAATGCCAGTTGCAACTCCTGTGCTATCTAATTACTTGAAATGGGTGGCATTGAGCAGTCATTATGAAAGTGAGCTACTTTTATAACAAAATGATATAATCTTGATATCAAATAGAGACAAAAATGAAAGGATAATAAAATTAGTATATTTGTATGAATAATAATCAAACAGGCAGCAGTCAATGTGCAAACAGAAAACCACCAACTGTCTCCAAGCCCAAATCTGTGCTACACTTTTGACTCACTCTGTGTCAGAAACTGAGATGCTGTGTGTGTTGGTAGTCAAACTGATAGTCAAACTCAAAAACTACTGGCATGACAAGAAAAGAGTGGAGGGAGAAAAGAATAAAAAGAGAAAAGATTAACAGAAATGGAAAAGAGCATAAACCTAGCAGTCAAAGGGCTAACCTCTCCTGGGCCCGGCTTTGGGTTTCTCCACGTGTTGAGTTTGCTCTAGATTCTCTAATATACTCCAAACCCACAACCACTGGGTAGGTGCTGGACCCTTTTGGATTTATGCAATCAGACATCTTTGAGGATAGAGGTCTTTATATTTTGGTTTTGTGCTGTATTTGTATTACATTGATAAAGCCGTCAGCAGTACTTGATATACATAAAATAGTAAAATTATTAGTTTAATTTAACTCACATTTTGTTCACCACAGATGTCATTTAATTGCACAGAATCCATACCTACTATAGTCTAATGCCATCTGTTCACAAATGAACTGGTCATTGGAAAATGTGTTTTTCCATTCATTAAAAATGAAAATCCTAGCATGTTCATACAAAAGCCCACAGACCTGCTGGTAGGTCTCTGCTCCTAATTATGGTATAGCCTAGAAAAATAATCTGTTATTTGAACGACATCAACAAATTGTCAATTATTAACAGTTCCCAGAATTTTGTGGGCACCACTTGGAGAAAACAAAACTTTCAAGGGCTTTAAAGGACAATGCACTATCTCCAGTTTTGCCATGGAAAATAAGACTGGATAAAAAGTTTAATATTATTTTGTTGAATACCTGCAGCTCACTTATCTCATGGACTGCAATTTGGATCACTTCTTTAAACTCTCATCTTCTTATTTAAAAGCACAGACACAATTTCATTTAAAAACTAAGTTTGCATATTTTACTACAATTTTTAACATACAAAAAATAGAAAGGCAGTTGACTACAGTACTTAATTTACTGCAATACTACTAAATATATTTCTCTATGTACTGATTTCAAGGAACTACTTTTTGTCTTATACTCATTTAAGCAATCTGTTCCTATGAGATCATACAGAATGAAAGGATCTGACTTAACTGTCTGTGTCCTTCCAAATTCATTATTCTAATTCCTCATTTAATCCAATTTTGCCTCTTTTTGGTACAAGAACAAAATCACTAAATACGTTTCTAACATATGAGTGTTTTAATTAGTACTACTTTCTCCCAAAGAAAATTCAGTGTTTGGAACTTTTCCTCTGAGATTTAACCTCATGATCACTTGCTACATACACTAGACTTTTCTGCCCTCTGTAAAAGCTGCACACTATTAACCAACAGCACTTAATGGAGGTTGTAATTTAGCCCAATGACTGTGACCTTCCAAAGCAGTTCTGCTGGAGAGCCATTCTTTCCTATCAGAACAGATTTCCTCCTACATATATCCTTGCAGCTTCCTGGCTGCTGGCTGCTGTGACATATAGTATTGCTTGACCAGCTCTGAAGTTCACTGATTTGTCTTTAAGATCCAACTAATTTCCACTGAATTTACATTTTGAATCTCTACTGAAGCTTGTCTTTTGCTCCTTTGTGTAGCATGCTGGTGCTGAGTGTCAAGAAGACAAAAGGAAATCTAATTATTTGAAGGTGACTACGTTTTTCACTGGCATATCTCTCTTATTACAATAAGAACTGCAAGAACTAAACTTAAGAAGAACAAAATTGTGTTTTGCAATCAAGTGGGAATCAATTTTGCAATCATTTTATGTGTTATTTTGTTTATTTATGATGATTCAATGTAGGATCAAAATCATAATGTATTATGTAATCATTATGTAGGATAAAAATCATATGTAGAAGGCAAAGAGCATGGCTGGAATGATTATCAGAATTTCCTTGAAAGGGTTTTTTCCATTTTACTTGATGAGATTTAGGTGTGAGAAATAATGTAAGACTTACTGTTAACCCCCTCATCTTTTGAAAGAAAAAAAAAAACGGGCAACACTGACAAGAAATAAACCAACTAAATATCCACTGACCACACTGCTGCCCAGGCAGACAGAGCAATGTTAAACCACATTTCTGGCACCTGCTAGAAGGATTTCTTACCTTCACCGCAAACTCTGTTTCTGTTGCTTTATGAACACATCTCTTGCACACTGAATAGGAGCCAATTCCTATGTCCTCCTTGATCTCATATCCATCTGTAAAGTGAATATTGTTCCCATGTAATTGCTACAGAGAAAGACAAAATAAGGAAATCAGGACATGGGTATGTAAACACAAGGACTAGCCTAGTCTTAAGGAAGTGCTTGATCTCACCTTTTCCACAGAATTCTCCTGTCTTAGTTGGTTTTCTAAGTCCAGATAAAAATAAAAAATCAGAAGCCCTTTACCTAAGCAAGTGTATCCCAACACTTTTTACCGCTTTTCAGTCTGGAAGATGGAGTTGCTCATGTAGAAGTAATGGCAAAAAAAAGCAGTGATTTTCTAAACTATTTATGGAATGCAGACAACCACTTCCTATTAGAAATTCACAGGGAACTGTGGGCCCAAATCTCTTGGCAAACCCATAATTCTTGACAATATAAACTTGTTTCTAATTAAAAAATACTTAGAAAACTAATTTCTAACTGAAGGGCCAGACAGCATAAACAGCTAATAGCTTCACAGGTTTCAAAACAGATACCCCACATATGGGGTGTATCTCCAGTCCAGTGGAGGTCTTGTTAAGAATATGTATTACTATGAATTCTGTGTGAGAGAAAAAATATCATGTTAAGCCAGCATAACTTAAGAAAATATGTTTCTAGTGAAAATAATATGACAGTACTTTAAAACTTCTTATTTTATTATTGAGCGGTATAAAATGAATTATGGCACCACTAGTTCATATGCCCTTTGGAATGCATTTGGGCAGGTGGATTGGTTAGGTGGTGATGGCTTCCAAAGCCCAAATCTGAGGCCTTGCTGCAAACACCGTTTCAGGACTCAAAAAATGACCAGCAGCTCTACAAATCCTCTAGGATCTTCTCTCTGAAAATGTATGTTCCTTAGTAAAGTTCACATAGAACCTTCTAGGACATGTAACCTTGAAAGACATGCAAATGTGAAATTCAATACATTTTCACACACACACACACACACACACGCACCATCTGGGATGTAATTGCTTGGTTAATAATTCACTTAGTAGTGCATAAGAGAGTCTTTAAGAATAAACTATAAATTATTAAAACAAGCATGAAAACTGATGCCACAGACAGAGACTCTCCTCTTGAAGCAAAGTACCTCTCACTGTGGGCAAGGGAGGAACTCTTTCGTTATGGGAAAATTTGCTGCCTTTTTGAGCACTGCAATTCCTCTCCTGCTTCACTGTTCCTCTGCTCTGTTGAGCCATTTGTAGCAATTTATTTCTGGTTTACACTAATGGGAAATTACAATAAGTGGAGAGCATGTCATAGGGGAATGTCAACAAGAAACCAAGTGTCTGGCAATTTTCTTCCCTCATCAAGACACTCTGGGTTATGTGAGTACAACCAGGCTCTTGTGCAAGCACAACAAGAGCAGAGTGGCCTTTTACATCCAAAAGCTTGGGCTCCATGTGTGTGGGAGCCTACAGGAGTCGTTCATTAAGTCCCTCTGCCAGCACAGACTGTATAACACAGTTCAAGACAAAACTATTGAGAATGACATCGTTTACTGAAAAAACAGCACTCCATTACCTGCCCTGTATGCACAACTGGAATAGTGCGTCAGGTATTCGGAAGTGCATTTCATTTGAGCTGTAATAAGGCGTGATCCCTATTTCATTTACAGGAGAGTGGAGAACATGAATATAAAAATAAAAGCATTTGGAAAAAAAAATATCTCATTTTCCATCTCCTACATGCTGTGTAGCAACAGATGAGGGTTGGGTAGCTGTGAAATCCTGAGACAGTTTAAATACAAATTACACATTTGTATCTGCCCATCGAATGCAAAGTTTAACATCAGAATCTGTACCTGCACAATTGGATGAACAGTGATTTTGTGCACATCTTGCTGTGCAGGCTCCTGCACCAAGTTAGAGGCAACAAAGCTGAACCCTCTGAAAAGATGATGAGCATTGGCACTTGGAGGAACACCTGGGGAATCTGTAGAAGGAAGAAAATTATTTCATGAGCTGCACAAAGGATTAGAAGTAATGGCACAGTACCTGCAATAGACAAAGTCACCCCTGCCAGTCAGCAGCAGACTGCTGAACTGGTAGACACGCATGAATCCAATTCACCTCCATAATCAAAACTTTGATGTGCCTTCTCTGTCCCTTTTCTCTGGATCTGAACAATGCAGGGATATTATCTGCAAGGATCTTGGATACAGAGGTCTGTTTTTTTTTTCTACAGTGGCTGTCCTTTCCATTAGGAAGCACTGCCTGTGCCAGGAGTCTTCACACAGAGAGAAGGCACAGGACAGTGAGGCGAGAGGAAAGATGGACTGCTCAAGGCAGTGCGCCCCTTTGGCTTAGCAGAAGTTCTTCAGAGAGTGGAAAAAAGCTATGGGATGCTTTATCTGTCCTTTGTGGCACACTGACTACAGAAATTACAAAAGCTAGGGTAATGTGGTGTGTTGTGTGGGCGACAAGAATGCAAAGACATGAAGCAGGTGTAAAAGCACAATGTTCCAGCAGTGGTGGTTTGCAATCTCAGAAGGGTCTTCCTGGAGCAGCTTTAGGAGCTGGGACCTACTCCAGTGAAGAGGTTGGTTGGTTTGTCCTCAGGTGAACAAACTATCTGGGGGTGTTTTAACTAACTTCCCCACTCAGCAGAGGAATGTCTGAAGTTCATAGAGCCCTGAATTTTTCTGCCTATGGAATGAAACAACCAGAGAACAGTCCCTCTAATCTATGCCACCACTCACTGAGAGAAACATCCCACCAAAGCAAGAAGAGAAGAGGTGTGCTTCACTTAAAATTCTGAGATGCTTTGAAGAAATCTTTCTCCCCAGTGTATGTTCTGTCCTGGGCATTTCCTTAACCAGTAAGAGCAGCACTACAAACCATTTCTGGGGAGCTTGCTGGGTGTTTTGATACATATGCTGTGCAAATTTGCTCATCTTCTAGTCATTCTTTTACCCACTCTCCTTTGTATTTCCTCCAATGCAACATGTGATTTACCATGATGAGGTTTAGTCCTTCTGAAGCCATAATATGGTAAAAATAAATTATCTGCCCAGAAATAAACAAAACTGAGACTGCAGCTAATTCTACATCTCATTACAAAGTCTCCTCGGCTTTAACCGGAGTCAGAAATAAGTACAGCAAGTCTGACCTCACTCCAAAGCATGTGAAAAATCTATGTGTTTTTTGGTAAAACGATGTGGGCTATTTGTTTATCTCGGAGTGTTGATGCGTACTGCCCTTGCAAATACATGGATGAATCACACCACAACTCTTGCATCACTGGGTACTTCTCACAATGGCAAATATACTACAGCAATTTTCTGAGAGAGATTAATTAAGGGGAAAAAAAATATTTGCTTTGAAAAGGGAATGTTCAGATCTGAACACTCCTGATTTTTAGGAAAGCTGTGATCCAGCTCCAAACCACAAATGTTAGGTCATCTTTATTTAAAATAACTGTTCCTTCATAATTCCCCACTAATCTCTTTATCAAACACTGTAAAAGAGCTACTTATTATTTGGTGTTCAATATAAAATATTCATCACCACTGACTGATATGCCCATCATATGAACTAAATGTTAAAACACTAGTGTTAAATACAAAACTGTTTTTAAATCATGTTAACTAACTGTGATAGTTATGAATTATAACTTTCACAGTCTTAATAAATCCAGAATCACTTCATATATCTGAATTAGAGCCACGTGCAAACACCAGTCTCATATAATGTTTACCTTCCTAACTGTGAAAGCCATAATGCTTTGTCCCACTTATGCATCTCACATTACACGACTTATAAAGAGTTCATAAATCTTAAGTAATTTACATCAATATGCTTCACTAGGGTTAGTAAACATTATTTTCTTATTTGCAGAAGAGGAGATTTAGATACCTGAGGTATAATCTTACACACTTTTTCTCATCAGTAAAGCCAGCTTAATATGTCTTGCTGGTTACGGAACCCCGTCACTTAAAATAACACAGCCATTTGTGGACTGAACTCTGAGTTGGATCACCACAATGTCTTGGTCTGATCCTTGTTCAAATCACCACTTCTTACCTGGATCACTTCAGTTTCCTGCTCCCTATTAGGCTCAGGGACAGATAGCTGAGTCAACATAAATGAAATTTTGGTCCACAGTGGTGGACTTCAGAAACCAGAGGCCAGAAAAAAACACCTCCAACTCAGATGAATCCCTGAGAAAAGTTAATTTGAAACCATATCTGCAGAAAGCTGTTTCAACCTCCAGGCCAAAGAAAGCTTTCTGTGATAGAGCAAACAGCAAGACTGGCAAGGTACTGGATCCAGAACTTTGACATGAACCTGATGCTAGGCAGTAGAGTTTATTCATAAAGACAGGCTCCTTGTAATTACTCTCCTTGGTAATATGCATGTGCTGCCAATCTGCAAGGGTTTTTCTATTGCTCTGGAACTCAAAATTGTACAGGAATTCCCATTTGGAAATTATAGGGTTTGGTTCTCAGGCCACTTTTCATAACAGCATGAACCAGAAGCCATGGCAGTCCATCCCCCTACTCTAGCTCCCACCCCAAGACAAACCTTCTCAGTCAGTGTCTTGCATGAGATACTAAACTGAATGAGGCAATAGCAACAACACATACAGTGTAAAATATAATCCTGGACATCAGCACATGCATGAAGTACAAGGGTTTTCATGGCAGCACAATGGATGATGTGTGAATTTCCAAAACAATCCAAAATCTTAGCTTTTCTTTGAGACTTTCCAGGGAAGTGGCCTACACTTTTCTCGAGATCAGACTAACTTGTACTCTTCATTATTTTAGAGAAATGGCCATGTGGGTCCTCTGAAATCTGAACTAAAGCTAAGATCAGAAATATGAAAGTGTGAAATATATTTGCCATGTTTCCAAATACCCAGAGTAAAACTTTTTTTTTTTTTTAAATATACATTGTGTAAGACTGCACATTCTCAACAAGCAAACAAACAAAAAAACACAACCCCAAACTAAAACACCCTAGGAACCAAGACTAGAATATATGTCTAGCAAGAGGCAATGTTATAACTGGGATTACCCTTCTGAGGTTACTGATATTCTTGTTTTGATGTTTTGTGCAGCAACCAAGATATATTGCACAAAATGTGATATACTTGTTATGAAAGAGAAATTATAAGAGCAACATCCTCACTAGAAGAATTTTCTAAGTATTGTAGACCAAATTCCCCTTCAGCATAGTTCCACTGATCTGAGAACCTGATGATTCTCCATTACTATTAACCATCCATTACTATTAACTTCCAACAGTCCACAGTCTATGTCAGTTAATAATTAAAGAAAACACCTATGGAATATGTATTTAAATACTACCTTGCAGAGATTCAAGGTTCTTTGAAGTTGAGATAACTTAAAACAGTTGAGGTAATTTAAAACAGATAAATTCAGCTAACATAAACAACAATAATAGTAATAAAATAGCAAATCAACTATTAGTTTTACTCTAAAAAACACAGATATTAATGTCTGCAATATGAAGATGTTATTGTGGTAATGTGAAGTTGGTGAAATGTTTTATGAACTTCTTTTCTTAGAAATGCAAACTACTCTGCTTTCTGCTGAACATTGCAAAATCCAGCAATCCTATGGGTGATCAGACTTTTTGACTCAGTTGGAATGGGGAGGGAGAGTATTGCTGAATCACTAAAAAGATCAGTCACCCATGTGCAATTGCACTAACCTGTGGGGGTCCGAGATGTGAACTCTGGATCAAAATGAAAGGTGTCTTCTGGTCGTCCCACTGCAGGCTTGAAAGGTGGCTTGATTTCTTTCCTGTATAGTTTCTACAAGAAGAACAGACCACAGTCAGCAACATAACAACAAACTCTGTACCTTCAGTACCCACATATATGCTCCCCTTTGTTTATCATGTCCTTTGTCATCTCAGTGCCAACCTTCAAGACTGACAAAGAAGATGATAAAGTTCTGGTTCTTCCCTGACTGGTAGGTTTTTCCCTGACTGGTAGGCTTAAAATCCGTGCTCTGGATGGTCCCTGCAGTTTTTACTTACTAGAACTTGGCATATAAACACAGATATTTCTGGTTGAACATGGACTGATGGAATATTCTGTCTGGGGCATCTGAAAATTCATTGATCTTATGGGCAGGGCTGGCACATGCAATGGTAGCACCAAGAAACTGCACATGGGTGAGTTCAGCATCACAGCAATGACAATGAGCACAAATAACCACTAGGAAGTGGTGACTGCTTTAGCATTTATTAGCATTTATTATTTGTGAAGAACTAGCAATATGTTGGGTGCTCTGCCAGACGGAGCTGAGCAACAGGCTTGGAGCTCACAACCTAAACAAGCGATTTGTTCTTTTGGCATATCTGGTAAAATGGAAGGGGTTTAGTAGAAGAAATTCCCATCAAAACACAGTAGGAAGAAAGCACTGCAGATGGACATGAAATCATGTTAAAGGCCTAAATGTGCTTGTGCAGAGGAGAAAAAACAAGGAAAAAGCTGAGGAAGAGCAGAGTGTATAAACAGGTAAGGACTGCAAAGTGAGTGAGGGGCATGTAGGGGAGCATGTAAGTAACAGTCACACATATGCATGGCAATACTCTGCCTTCATTACCAGGGATTTTCTAGTCTCTTTACTCATGCTTAGCAATGGTTAAGAAATTGCTTCACTGTGCTTCTTTGTAAGCATTCATACACACACATGTGCATGCACTCTGGGAGATGAATAAACCGAGGCTCAGTATGTCTGAATCTAACCTGAAGCCTACAGAGGTTAATGGAAAGAGTCCTATTGATTTCAGCAATATTTGCATCATCTCTCCTCGAACTGGCAAAACCTGAACACCATGCTGATGGCAGCATGACAGCATGACAGAGCTCACAGTTGACTCCCTGCCCCACGTTTCCATCCCTAGGCTGTACTCTCTTTCTAGCAATGCTTTTGTTCTCAGATTTCAAAGAGCTGAATTAGTTGCCACAGACAGCCCCCAATAATTAACACGTCTAAGCAAAAATATACATTTCTTTCAAACTTTTAGGTCACAAAATTGCTAGAGAGCAATTTTATGACTGCCTGCAATATGTATTTTCAGGTTAACTCAAAAAAAATTCATAATGAGCTGATTTTTCAGAATATTTAATGGAGATTAATACATGTTTGTCCAGTTCTCTGCATACAGGAAGAGTCTTTTAACTCTGCCTTTTTTTTTTTTTTTTTTTTTTGGTGTGTGGTGAATTAACTTCTATAATATAAAACATGTGGTCAAACCCAAAATATATATACATCAACATAATTTAAACTTCATTTTGCATAGATTAATGGTTCTTGAGGTAGGACATTCTGCAGCATAGTATTAGCATTAGCATAAAGCAGATGTTTGTGGCTGAATTATGATTCCTTGGAAAAGTGGAATGGTGAGGCTGGAAACGACTCTGCAATAATTAATGGCCATTTCAACATAAAAAGTTCTTGCTTGCGTAAAACTGCTCCGTATCTTCTGAGAGAAAAAGAGATGAATAATTGCAGTGAGCCACAATGGAAAGCCAGTCTTCCAAATAATTAAAAGCCAGTTGCGATCTTAAGCAGGAAGTGTCAGTCATCAACTGAAAAGTATCAACCTAGTAATTAACATATATGTTTTTCTGTCTGCACAGAGCTTTAAAAGAGCACTCAGCACCTACTAAGGGTCTCTCTGTTGCTAGGATGTCACCTTGCGAAAGCTATTTGCTTCCAGCTTCCCTTTATTTGTCTTAATTCACAACTGCAGTCCTTTTACTGCAGAAAGCAATATGGTCACACACACGCTTCCTTTTTGAATCAAATGCACCCCTCATCCTGTGAGGTCCAAAAATTAGAAAACATTTTACAACTGTACATCATTCGTGAACTGCACTCGCTCTTGATTATCGTAACCATATTCTCCCTGGCCTCTCAATTCTGCACCCCCCCATCTGCAGTTTCTTAAGTGCTGCTGGATCCACATTTGTGTTTTGAATCCCTAACCCACATCCTCCACTACTAAGGAGGGATTTGAGATTCATCATGACTCACAAGCCACCTAAAGATGTGTAATCACAAATCCGCTTGTTGGGAGGGGATGGAAACAAAGAAGTTTCTTGTGTGGGAGAAAGGAACCTCCTCTGAGTGTAAACTGGATGACACCCTTTTCCATTTCCTTTTCTACATGCAATAAAAATTGTTTCTGGTCTTTCTGACCAGACGATTAGGAACAGCAAAAGGTAAACTGCCTACAACATTTTTCCCAGGCTCTTGAATCAGGTAGCTAGATGGAATCATTGAGGAACAAGAAAGAGCAAAGCAGTGTCATCTGTGGGCTTTGCCACCCCACACTGGCTGCACTGTCCTGAGAGAACCAGTACAATCAAAGCCAATTCTCTGAAGCAAACTAAACCACAATGCAGAGTTAAATGTGAAAGCTTGCTGCAGGCAGAGAACATCTTCCTTTAATGTCCTTTAAATGTCCTGTATCTTGTCTACTCCAATATGCAAAGTGACAGAAACTGACCTAAGAATACAGGAAGAATCACAGCCATTGTCTTCCATGTGAGCAGAGAACAAATCTCTTGGAGGGTTTGAGATCCTTCTGGACTTTCCAAGAATATTTCTCATTTTACGTGAAATGTATTAACTTATTATCTCTTACCATGCTCCCAAAATTATTCAGGGTTGATGGACCAACCAAAGTGGCAAATGACAGAGCAAGGTAACTTTGAAATCTTTCAACAGTTTGGTGTCAGTCTGTAACAGAATTGGGTACCTCCTGCTCTGAAGATGTTTCTCATTGTAGCTTGGTTAAGCCAATGTTTGGCTGCTACCAAAAAACCCACCTGCTTTCTCTGCTTGCATTGTGTCTGCACTGGCATTCGTATGATATTGTTGTGTACCAGGATTTTCACAGAATTATCTTTCTACTGGCATAGCTTGCTGAACTTGTTAATCACAGCATCAGACAAGAACCAGAGACGGTGCAAAAACGGAGATAGGTGGCTGCTGGTGTGCACTGTGGCACGGTGCCATGCTTTTGGTGCCACTATAATTTCAGCTTAGCTGGACAGTAAAATAACATCCTCCTTCCCTTCTGTGCACTGTGACTCCTCTGAATCACCTACACCTCTGTGACAGAACTCTCATGCTGTCCTTTCTGGCTGAGCTCTCACAGTCCCCTGTGGGACCATTTCCAAGTGTGCATCAAGGGAAATGTACTGCAGCCCATGGGCTGGGCTCAGAGCAGGGACCAGAGACAAGAACATGGGTTGCAATCTCCACATGGCACTCTGGCAGCTCAGCAAATGCTGAAGCAATTTGAACTTAAACATTTCTCTTTTGCTAAGTCAACATGTGAATATGTAAAATACAGGAACTTTCAAATTGAATTTATTTCCAGAACCTTGCAACCCACAATATAACACTATATTTCAACATCCTTTCTGATTTGTGGATAAAGAAAAATAAAATAAAAATAACTAATTTTCTTGCAGGTCCCAACGATCTTTTCTTAATATATATTGCCAGATCCCTGATATGAGCTTCATCTGAACACACCTCATCAGCTGGGACTCAAACAATACACCAAGGAGACCAGTAACCAAATGCTGGACATATGTCTGTCCTTTGCTATTTATAAGCAGTTAATTCACCATTATCTTAAAAAAAAATGCAGAGAAACAAATGCCTGTATACGTGCCTTGAAAATGTCAAAACCCCCAAAACAATAAAAACTACTCCCATCCCCCATTAAAAAAATAAATAAAAAAGAAAAAAGTTTAATTTAGTCGAAATCTATTTAGTCATTTCCTCAATGGTTTCTTTAATGAAAATTGAATTACTACTTAGACACCTTCCAGAAACTGAAAGATGCTACCCTCCACAATGACGCATTCATAGTGTGAGAATAAACTCCCTTGATACATACACCTGTCACGGAAAACCTAATAGGCAGACAAAAGGATGAACTACCTCCTAAAATGTTTGTCCTTCTCTAGATTAATGACACAATGTTATTGCCTACAAGCGATAGAGAAGCTAGTAGAATTCAGACCTTGGGATCAACTTTTGCTGTTTGCATAATCTGTAATTAAATGATTCGCAATTCCAGATCACTTTGATCTCTGATTAATATTAGAGGAAAAAGAACTTGTGTCTGCTTTCTTCTCACTCCTTCCCAGCAGTATTTGACAGTTCATTTTCTAGGATGTCAGTTGCTCCAGTTACAATTTAGCCTGTCATCTAAATAGAAACCACTGCTTTAGTCCAAGTCCTCTGCCTGCAGTCTGCAAAAACAGATTTCATTTTTTATTTTCAGAGAAAAGCCAGAAATTCTTTAAGCATGACCTGGAAAGAAGAAACAGAAGTACAAATACCAAGAGCCAGGCTGTGCTTTCTAAGATCCATTGACTGAAATTATCTGAGGTCAACCCAATTGGGGTCTGCTTGTCTTAGGGAGGAAAGGGGTACATATGTAGTAAGCAGGTAAAACTTGGAAGGAGCTGTGCACCTAATCTTCTTGGGAATCACAGCCTTGATCATGAAAGACAGTTCATTCATTTAACACAGTATCTATCCAGTTTGCATCATAATGTCTACTAAATGCCTTAGAGCAGTAAGAGTGATATTTGCAGAAACCTTCATCTATTTTTCACCCTGCAAAGTGAGGACTTAGGGTTTTGTTACTGGGTGACAATAGCCATGAAAACAAGACTCATACAGAGACTAGCTCATGACACAGTTTAAATTTTGTCATAAATACTCTATATTAGATTGTCCCCAGTTCATTTAGTGCTACCTACACAACACAAACTACATCTGGACTGAAAGGCAGCACCCCAGAGTATGGGAATGGAGCAAAGATATTGTGGGAAAGGACTGGGGGAGGACATTTTTCTGTAGCCACATTCATGCTTTCCAGGCTTGTACCTATTGTTTCTGCTGTACTTGGCATGAGCATCTGCAGCATCATAACAATACTCTTCACACTGTATGTCATTTCCACTGCATTCACTGTCTTCATCCAAACCAGACGCTGCGTCTGGTTGTGTCTGTTTGAAGACAGTGAGAGACAGGAAACAAGTGGGAAATGACTGCCTCAACAGGTAAACATTTCAGTGATAGAGACAATAACCAAGCCTGAACCCAAAACCCAAGGGAACAGTTCTGACAGTAGATGAAGATCTGATTTATACATTTCTGTCTGCAATTCTAATGATTTCATCACCAAGATGTCTAGACATCACACATAACTTGGAAACAAGCAACTAACTCTCATTTCTGTTTTGAAACTTTTTTTTTTTTTAACTGAGATGAAGCAGCTTGTTCCTGGTTACCATGTCACTCCTATTGTAGGAAAAAGCTTGCTTAAAAAAAGATCTCTTTTGTGTCAGGTTTCTAGAAGACAATAACCCATTCTGACCCTTCATGATAAAGGGACTTCTGATAGAGGATCATTTTACTACAGCCTCTGAAAGTTCCTACACTGCTGATTGCAGCAGTGTTATCATACCTGTCAAGGTAGCTTAGCTCTCCATGAGAGCTTGCCTCCTTGCTCACTGAGGCCTTTATATTACCAAAGTATAAAAAAAATCAACATTCATATCCTGCCTTATCAATGTCATTGTTTATTGATTTTATATACATGATGGAAATAAAAAAAATGAGGGCACTGGGGACTCTTTTCCTGTAACAACAGAGAGATCAGCACTAAACACCTGTGCATGACCCATTTTTTCTCTATAACCATGCTCTGCTTCTTTCCACGGATGTGGAATGTGCTAACGGTTGGATCATCATCATAACACAAAATTCTGGCTTCAGCTCAAGGCTGGGCTGGCTCACGCCACTCTGAAATGCATACTTTGCTGCTGCTGTAACTAGATAAACTGCACAGGACCTCCATGAATGATAGTAAAATTAGGATTAAATAAGGAAATGGATTATAAAGATGATAGCTGATGTGTGTAATAATGATCCATCAGTCTCCAAGAGAGTGCAATAATGTTGGATTAAAATGAATCTTTACAGCTACATTTTACAGCAAAGTTACAGGGATAGATAAGTCAACACAGGGTGGTTAAATAAACCTCCATCTCTGCCTCCAAGTCATGTTTAAGCACACCTACTCTCTTGATGGTATATATTTCCCTGACCTCTCCACAAGAACTTTTCAAATGTTGAAGGACTATACAATGGACCTTGCTGAACATGTTTTCAAGATGCAGAGACTTATTTCTCCATGATGAGTTACTGAATTGCTCCACTAGCAAACAGAAAAGGAGAAACTCTGCCACCATTTCAATGCTCCCAGATTAATTAAGATTTATGCACCTAACCTGTATTTACTTTAATTGCAAAGCTAAGGACCAGAGGAATGCGGACAGTAACAACATCATCTCTGTAGGATTGTCTATATTTAAAACTACCCTTAAAGCTGATGCAACATACCCCGTAATTTTTTTTGTAAATGTAAACTCTTTAAACAGAATCTTATGATTAGTAAAAAGCAGAAGGAAAAAAAAAATCTAGACTCCAGAACATATATAATAGGACTAAAAATCAGTAGGACCATAAAGAAAATTCTCAAACTCCACTTTCATTGATCATCTTGTAGCATGCTTATGAGTCATGCCAACTCTTCAACATGCAGTCCAAAGTAGATTCATGAGTTTTTCCAAAATAAGTGATTCTGTGTGTCTTCTAAAGGCCACTTGGGCACCGCAAAATGTGCTTTCACAGAGATGCTAGCTTTATTGTAAAGCCCTGGGCAGTGTTTTGAGAATGGCCGTGGGACAGATTCATACTGTTTTACCAGAATTTATGGTAAGAATTGCATTAGTAAGAACAGCGACCTGTTACATTGGCATTCATGAGTGAATTCAAATCAAATATTAAAGAGATGTAATGACACCATAACATAGGTAAGACAAAATTAAACTAGAAAATTCTAGTGGATGTGGAAAACAGGAGCTATGATGCATTGGCAGATGCTCAGATAGAGAACAGTTTACCTCCATGTTTGACAAAAAATATTGATTTGAACAAACACGATACTGAAAAAGAGAGGTTTAACCTCACTGCAAGTCTGAATCAAGCACTTAGATAAACTCTACAGCCAGCTTTATGAGCTGTAGCTGATAGCAATAAAATAAATCCTTGTTTACCACTCTATGAATCACGTCTGACATGTCTTATTAGAACCATGTTATATTTGATAAAATGTTTGCTGTTCCTGTTTTGAGTGCCGATGTTTAATTAATGACTCACCTTAATAAAACATCAACCACTTGTAAAAGGAGTTGCTATTTCCTGTTCTGGCTGGCTGACTTGCATACCCAATGATACAAAATCACTGTTCTGAAAATCCACCTGTGTTGTTTTCTGTTGTACCCACCACAGCAGAAGAGCCAGATCCTGTCCTACAGTTACTTAGAAGGAGCCAACAAAGCTATTTTGCTAGAGGACTTACAACACCAGCCAGTCCCAGTAGTACCATGCTGTGTTTCAGAGATGGGTACACCTTGAAGTCTTGGGGCTTCTTGGAACTACATGGGCAGATATATGCAAGAGTGGACCTGGGGCTATTCTGAATATTTTCAAGAGAGAAAAAGATTCCTGGAAGTCTCTGACACTGGGAATAATAAAACTTGCATTTAGTCTAGCTTGTCAGAGCTAATGAGAAGGACAAGTATTTCAGTATGGAACATAAAACCAGAAGGATGGAGGGACCTAAAGCATCAGACAGCTTCACTTTGGAGTACCTTTTTCAAACTCAGCCCTTTGGCTCTGTGTTCCTTTGCAATTGAAACATGAAATATTACAGGAATTCCTTTATTTACAACTGATCGTTTGCACTTCGATCCAGTGCCCACAATCAATGAATCATGCTTATTAGAGTTGAATGTGGAAATTACTCTGCAGAACACTGCAAAGAGCCTCAGGTAGTACTGTGATTAGCCAGCCCGTCAGACAGAACAGAAACAAACAGTCAGAGAAAACTGACAGTTGCAGAAAACAGATTTCTATTTCTTTCACTTTGGGGTATGAGAACAAATGTTTATATGTATGACAGAGACATAGGTACCCGCTTAAAAGGCTCTAGATCCTGGTTCTTCTACGTTAGAGATCAATTAATCTCTTTTATAAACATGCTAGTTGGTCTTCAAAAATTTAGCTAAGAAAAAAATAAAAAATTAAAATGCTGCTCCACTTACATTCCAGTCTATAGTAACAAAGAATGGGTGACGTTTAATTTCTTCCACTCCATCGAATCCAGCACCTGACAAGAGAATGAAAGAATCAAAATAAAGTCATGTTTAGTAAAGTGCTACATGATATCACTTCTCCAGCTTTCCTCCCCATCCCTCTTTTCTTCTGACAAGCCAGAATCACCATCTAAAATTTTCTTCTAGACAAGAAAGCCTGAACAGTACAACTGCCACAACCATACAAACAACCATAAATGCAGACAATGGCACCTCATTAATGGATATTTGAGGACTGAAGGTTTTTTCTTTTTCTTTAAGTGAGGCTGGTGTCAAGGCTGCTCTCTTCAGGCTTCAGATGAGACATGTGATTTCAGCTGCAGCAGAGCACAGGCACCAGCAAGACCAGGAGGGGTCCCAAAGCTCCAGCAAGGCTACTGCTGCTTCTTGCCACCAACAGGAGATCCCCTGCCTGCACTGATTAGCAAACCTTCTATAATCACCCATTCTCTGAAGGCAGGAAAAAATGCATTACTAATAAGTTCAGACTCAAATTATCAAAAGGCTCCAAATGATTTCAGGCAAGTCAGGTTTTTAGGTTCTCCCTTCTCAAACATCATCTTCAGATTTGCATGAGTACCAAAATTATCACTCTCACTGGTATCTTTCCTTCACTGGTAGTACTGTTAGACTTCTCTATTAAACTTTCTCTATTGGAAATTTAAGGAAACTCCTCTGAGATCTGGTAATGAATCTAATCTTAAAAGATTGTTTGTTTGTTTTTTTCTTCCCTTAGTTGAATTTATATGCTTCAATACCGTCGCAAAAAATAACAGGTGCTCAGTAATAATTAAACAACTGACAGAGATGACTTAGCATTCCATTTTGGAAGAGTTGATCTGACTTTATTAATAGTAGCTTTCATTTTTTCAGAAGGAGAAATAACATCTGGAAGCAAAGGCTTCACAATGCAATTTTGGAACCAGTTCCTGAAAGGTACCCAGCGCTTCTTTGCAAGGATGCTTAACATCCTGGATTCTCAGAAGGACTCAGGATTAATAAGCATCTTGCAAAAGGCACTTTGGAGGACTCAGCTTTTTAAATGCAATAGTTGTACTTCCTGAGGATCTGCATTACAAGCAGTTTAGAAAGGTCTTGTCAACTCAAGCTTTTGTAAAATGTGACATCTGCTCTCCTTGTGTACAAGACATTACTGATGTTTGCCAAAATGCACTGATCAGGAACGGCTTCCTACAGTCTGCTTAATGTTCACTGATGAATGGATATGAAAAGCAAACACTTTGTGAACATAACATACCGGATTATTCAGGCCTGCTGCATAATAACTCAAAAGTAATGCTGGTCTGATTACTTCCCCATCCTGGTAATCTTATAGTATAGACAAATGTAAGAGATGCACACAAGGATAAACAATCCTAGCCTGGCATACAATTTTAGGTGTTCTGAGGTGACCCTCCTCCCCAGGCAGGAGTGAGGTCTTTGGGTTATAATGGACAGTTCTAGGAAAACACACCATGAAATCAAATCTTAGAGAAAAGAGGACAAAAGAGAGAACATCATTATGTAGCTGTATAAATCTATTGTATATCTGCAGTGTTAGTGTGGAATCTAGTTAATTCCCTCACCTACAAAAGGGTGTATCTTATAGAGGTAAGAAAAAATCAAAGTGTAACAACAAAGGGTATGACCTGGAAACAGATGACTGAGGAGGGTATATGACAGAGATCTGAAAAGTCATGATTATTTGGAAAGGGAGGGGGAGGAGAGTTAGGGATTAAGCATTCCACATCTTTTTCTGTATGAGAATTTATGTCAATAAATGATGCTAGTAGGAATCAGGTTCAGAGCAATCTGGAGGTCCTTCTTCAGACAGCAGCCAGTTGTGTGACGTGTGGAATTACTTGAAAAAGAGGACACGGAGGCAAAATACTTATATAGGTTCAGGGGGAGACCAAAAAAGTATGTGGAAAATAAATCTGCTAAAGATTGCTTCATTGACAAACCACAAGAGGTTCAGGAAAACCCTTGCTTGACCTTAAAGCACGTGGAGACTAGGAGAGAATTTGTGTGAAGTATCACATATGCTTACCCTATTCTTGCTCTTCCCAAGATAGTTGTTTATGACTTCTAGGTATTGGACAAGAAAATACTAAGACTTAGATAGCAATTAGACTTGTTTTATTCCTTTCTTAGCATAGTTTTTGCATGCACTGTCCGAAGTCTGTACTAGATACCCCTGACAGATTCATTCTAATTTCAGCAATGCCAACACAAAAAAGAAACCAGCACAGCTACTCCGAAAAGAATCATATTAAATAACTCTTCAGAGAAGAAATATCTGTGAAAAATATCTTGTGTTCAGTGGTGGTCATTGGAAACTTTGTAATGTGCTGTGGATGTTCTTTACTAAATGAGGGTGAAACCTAAGTGCCAAACCAATTTCAGAGGACTAGGACACTCCAAGTTACTGGTAACATTCCTTAGTCTTCTCTGCTCTGCTTCCTACCCTGCTGCTTTACTTCTCTGTCTTGTAGGCTTATGGATAGATCATTGTGTGATGGGAATGACTACCCTTTTTCAGATGATATACTATTTGAAACAAACACTTTTTGCTACCATTTTTGTTCTTTCTTTTCTGCAAAAATGCAGAAATCATAACCAAGGAAAAATCCCACCCGTAGCTACTTCTATTTGTGGAGTACTAAAGTGTGCAGTAAGGAATGTAGCATGCAGTTGACATGGGTATTTGTTTGAAAAATTAGCGTTTCCCACTTGGGGCCACCTCAGAGCTCTGGCACAGAAAGAACACGTTGTTGGGAATGTCATGGCTTGACTCCATCTTTGGCTAGCTTAATGTACTAAAGAGATTTAGGATGGTAATAGCCTAATTTTGCAAAGAACGAAGGACTTCTAATTCACAACAGCTGATTTTACATCAGAGAGAAGATTCAGTCCTTCCTGCAGTTTTTATTCCCCAATTTTCCCTGCGGAGAGACCTGATTGTGTAGCCCACAGCTCCCTCATGGCCCCTGTGCTCTGGCTGCTGGCAGTGGCTTGTGACTGGGTCCCCTTCAAAAAGACAGGAAAGATGTGGCCCAAGGGCATGTTCAGGGATAGCTCTGAGTGCCCCTAGGGGCCACCCTGACCCTGTGTAGAAATCAAAGGGAGAAGTTACAGCATTAGGTACTTATGGGGCAGCCTCTCTAGATTTGTTCTTTGTGTTTGGGCCATTCATCTACCTTCTACAAATCTAGAGTGGTATTGAAAAAGAGATGTGCTCTCACAGAGAAAAGAAGCCCAGAAGAGGTCCCATCTGGACTGTCCTACTTCATGGGGGTGGACAGTTCTCAAAATAGAGAACCATCCATAATCTGTAGTTGAGGACTGAGCACTGAAGTGCAGCTCATGGCTCCTTGACTGTACACCTGCTGCCCTCCTCTAGTTTTCTACTTGCCTTTTTTTTTTTTTTTTAACTTCACTTTAACTACAATTTTGTAACCAGACCTCTCTGTGAAGAATAATCTGCACAATCAAGCCTACTACCAGCAAGTGTTCCTACATGCCATGCAGTCCCACAAGGGTCCAAGATGATAAATAGTGCTTTTGGATCTAATTGCCAGCTTAAACACATTATGGAATGCATATAGATTTATATAAAAGTAGCCTCATGTTAATAAGTGAAAACTTCATTATCTAAGATTGTTTTATGACTGTAATAAAAGTGTCTGCATGCAGTAATGAAAGAATGTTTTATTTATAATTGTTTTTGATTGTTGAATCATTATGGACAACATGAGCCCTGAAATACACTAAGGGGAAAAGAGACCTATGAAAATTTATTATTTGAATATGCAAAATGAGTAGAAGGGTTTTAAAGAATTTTAATTTCAGGGAATAAAATTTTAGTGACTCTACATTTTCATGATCTGGGCCACACATTTTAAAATTCATTCTAAGATTTACAAAAATGACACACAATCACTATGATGAAGGAGAAATTTGTTTTTGAGTCTGTTGTCTCATAAAACTGAAAAATAAAGCTTTCTATGCATCAAAGAAGAATGTTTCTTCCCCAGTAACATAGGACTAAGGAAAGAATAATAATTTCTTCAGCTTCTATGATGACCCTATCAGCACATGCTTTTATTGTATACTTTCTCGGCCAAAAATCTTAATTATGAGGACTCTAGAACTTTATGGTGCTTAGCAGTGTAAGGAGTTCCTGAAATGCTGTTTAGATTTGTTTACCTGCCTGAACAGATTGAGGACTTTGGGTATGTGAGAATTAGTCCTTTCTTTAAGTTACTAGAAATGCAATGAACTTACACCTTTACTGTTCAGAAAAGGGCAGACAATGCCCATAACAAAAGATGCCAAAGAAAGACTTTCATTTCCTTTAAAATTTGTTAAAATTGTTAAAGAATTATCATGGGCACCAGACTTAAAAATAGAATCAGTTAAACAGTATCACTAAGTTCCTTCTCTGCCTCATTTATCTCCCTCCAATCCTAGTATATTTTCGTTTGTACCTAAAGCTTCAAAACAAAGTTTCAAACAAAACTTTATAATTCCTAGTCAATCTTTACTTCTATTTCTTAAAATATCAAAACTGAACAGCAAAAAGTGAAATGGTAGTCAGAATAAAATGATTTTTTAAGCCCAGCATCTTTTGGTTTGCCAAAGTTAGAAATATTTTAGGACTAAATACAAACACTCTCCAGATTTGCAAACTTCTGAAACAATGACTGAAAGCAAGTGTTTGATCCATAATATGGTTCACACTTTATTTTAGCATGCTTCATTAATTTTCCAAAGATTTTTCAAAACAGGATGTCTAAGGCTACTTTTCTTTTATCTTCAGACTGATTCCTTTCCCAGAAAAAAGCTAGAATCTACAAAGCTGAAGTAGTCCTTTTATCTACTGACTTCTGTTCAGCATTTAGGCCAACCATTTAAGTATTTCTTCTTTCATTACCAACAAGCTTGTTTTCAACATCTTTCATGCTGATTCTCAATCAGTTGATAAATAGAATGCCTTCAGAAGCTTTCCACTGGTATCCCCCAAAAAGTTAAGGTCTATTTTTGTGTTAGTCTTTTAGATTTTATTTCCTTGAGTGCTTTTGTTATAAATAATCTCTTCCATTCTCCCAGCCTTCATATTATTTCAACAAATCTCAGGTTTAAAACCTTGCCCCTTAGTAATTCCCCATGTTAAAACTGAGAAAATACTGGGGCTAGAATTGTCATGGCTCATTTCTAAAGCTAAGCAACTTCATTGATTTAAGTGAGCAGCTCATTTTTTAAAGGACCAGTGTACAGAAATTCCCAGTGATTTCACTGGAGCACATTTTGGATACACAGCAAACTGCGGGAAGCCACAAAATGAGCAGTGCAGAACAAAACAAGAGACAGAGAAAGAGAATATAGCAGAAAGAAACAGAAGAGGTGAGTGAGGAAAAGTTTATATTTACTGCAGTGTCTTACTTTCCTGAACGTGGATTAAACCTAGAAATGCCTTGACTATTTTTCTTTAACATCAACCCAACTGCTTGATGGCAACTGAAACCTGCTGAGAAATGTGTTTTTGCACTGTCACCTCTATGGCATATCAGACTACAAAAGGTGCCATCAGGTCAGGAATTAAAACCCAAGGGAGCACAGTGCCTCCACAGGCTATGCAGGTGTCCGCCCCCAGGGAGGAGAGGGATCACAGCAGTGTGCCAAGTGCCTGGTTCCCTATTCCTGCCATCTTCAGAAGATGGCTTTGCAGGAGGCTGGGTGGTCTCTGTTCCCTGTGTGGAGCAAGGGCTCCTGTCTCCTGCTCTCTCCTGGGGGCAGCCTATGCCATACCATCCTCCTCCATGGGAGTCGGGCTCCCTCAGAAAA
The DNA here is from genome assembly GCF_964035555.1 of Netta rufina. Classification (NCBI taxonomy): domain Eukaryota; kingdom Metazoa; phylum Chordata; class Aves; order Anseriformes; family Anatidae; genus Netta; species Netta rufina. The sequence goes on along the minus strand of NC_140125.1, from coordinate 47,426,408 downwards.
CAGCTGAGCCCCCATGTCAGGTCACTGCATGAGGCAGGGGCTTCAGCTGAGTTGCTGGATTCATGCAGAAAACATCCATTCACCTAAAATGTGACAGTCCAAGATGGCTCATTGTAAAGCAGAGGGCTGGAACAGCCCACACGCTGCCTCACCTGAAGCAAGGGAAAGAGATACTGGAGTAAGAATGTCAAGCAAGAGCTCAAGGGCACAGAGCACAGCATTCATCTTCCCCATGTACTCATGCACACCCACGTGTACCTATTAGGAAACGCAAGATCCATTGCTGAGGCAGATGGTGGTAGAAGTGGGCTGTCAGGCAGTTTGCTCTCTGCCGTCTGTCAGACCACTAATGCTGTGACAGTAGCACAGAGGATTAAAAGCACTACGTGGCAGAGCTTCAGCAGCACCACCTCCAGCATCTGAGAAGTGAGTGTGGGTACCACAAGGAAAAGGAGAAACCTCTCTTGAACCTCTTGCTCTTTCCACACCTCAGAACAAGTGATTTCCTAATTCAGCTTTTCGCTTCTAACCTTATGTCTCCAATCTGAAATAATCTTGCAAGTGTAAACAGTTGCAAGCAATACCAGCAAATTGCTTTTCACAAGTCTCAATATTTAACAGGTCTATGCCATTCCTTAAAAGACAAGTAATTTATTAGCTGCCAAAACTCCCATGGATGACAATGAGAGCCAACTACACATTTAAATAGGACCAGCCAGCTCCCTTCTTGTGATACAGTTTAGAGAATTGAAGGATTCAGTTTCTGGTCACAAGGTCGGTCGGTCTTTTACAGAGCTTTTGAGTTTCCAGAGCAAAGCATTTCCATCTAAAAATACTGACACAGAAAAACATGTCTAGAAATTTCTTAAGACATTGATAGCAGAAATCTATTTTCATTGATAGCTACACAGGTTGGCTGTGTGGCAGATGCATAAAGAAACTCTTGTCCCTTCAAAAATAATTCATTATTCCAATGAAAAATAATTCTTATTCTGCACTAAGAAGTTCACACAAGGAAATCAATTCATTCCAACACTATCAGGCAAAGATGCCTCTACTCCTGTGACAAATATAACTCTGACTCTTCAGAGGTCCTTCATATTTCCATTTTTTCAGGTATCTTACTGCTAGCTTTGTAAAATCTCATGCTGGGCCTGAATCACAACTGTTGTGTCACCTCAGTCATGGGCTTCTTCTGCCAGAGCTGGCAGACGTGAAGGGAGGAAGGGAACCCACTTTGTGGCACAGGCTCAGGGATAGCACGCTTTGGATGTGGCAAGAGATGAACGGAGCATTTAAAATTATTAGGGAAATTTAAAAATAGAAAGACTTGAATGAGTGGAGGATACCAGTAATCAAAAGATATTGGTAAGTGGTATATTAGAGTGTAAAAACAAACAAACACAAAACCTACAAGAGAGGTACAAAGAAAAAGAAAACCAGGAGAAATATAAAATGTGTACTTTGGAGTTATTCCCCACTGCCCTCTGGTTTGCCCTCTTCCTTTAGAAACAAGATTTTCCCTTGCTCATTCAAAACACAGCAGAATCTGAGACTATTATGGTGAAAAAAAAAATATATATATTATATATATATGCATAAATACATATATGTATTTTCACAGAACGGGATATAACTTCTAAATGAAAAAGAATACAGAGCTATTATCATGGTATCATTCACTTGATATGACCATTCTTATTTTTCCATGTAATAAATGAAGACTAAATTTCCAATGAAAATTATGTGCCAGGCATGGTCCATGACCTGAACAAATGTGATGAATTTCTTAATTAAACTCCCAAAGGTAGAGACAGCATAAGATACATGATTCAATAAATTCCTTTAGTTTATCACTACTTAAATGGAATTAGTAGTAACCAAGGGTGAAAATACATCAGTAAGAAAGGAGATAATATGTTCAGGGTAACAAAGAAAGCCTACTATTAAAATGTTCCCAGCAACCAGAATGAAACAGCATTGAAATGCATTTTAGAATGGGAGAGCTCATGAAAAATTTTACTCTCTTTTTCTCCCTACCTCAGATCTGCAGCTAACCTACAAAGAATAAAAAAGATCCCTGTCATCCCAGTTCCCTATATTATCATATGCTGGAGTTGCCTTACACAGTTCATAAATGATGGTGGTTCACTCTCCCTCAACACCGAAAAAATAAAATCCAAGCTAATAACATGTTTGGGATTCCAGTGTTTTGCGTGCACTCTTTGCAAATTTCTCTAGTAATGCTGAACGTTCCCTGCACTTGGGGAAAATATGCAAAATGCATTCTAAATGAAGAAGATAACTCTCAGGGAAATGATCTCTGAAGGAAATGATCACCACTTGACAAGACGAAGCACACATAACAAATGCACTGATCAAATGCACACCCATACCTAATCTGTTGGATGGGTTCCTTTTGAAGAGGGCTCGCAGCAGGCTCTGGGCTTCTATGCTCAAGAACTGTGGCATTCCCAGCTTGGCTCTGAAAGAACACGACACTTGAAAAGAAAATAGATTTTTCAAAAATTTTCTCCATCATATTGTGGTTTACAGAGTGGAATTGCAGTAGTCAGGAGGGGGCAGGCACATGAATTTGCTGACCAAAGGCATGATTACCTAAACACATTGCAATGAAAACTGAGGGCTTGATCCTTTCTGCTGAATGATTTATCACTGGCATCACTGAAGTAAATCTAAGTAAATCTAATGAATCTCATAATATCATTTGCAGCCTAAATAGATCATTTTCCTACTTTTTTTTTTTTTTTTTTTAGTTTTTAGGAATAGATTTGGGAATCAAGAGAAATTTAAAGATGCAAAGAAACTATTGTGTAAATAATGATAATAAATTACATTGACTAGAATGGATAAAACTTTTCCCTTGGTGTTTCAATGCTGCAGAGAAGAAACATAAATGTAAGGTGTAAATGAAAAAATGTAACAATAAGAAAGGTAAGCTTCAAACTTCGAAATAATTAGGTCTGTGCTTAACATTAAGTGAGTGGGAAAAATTCAAAGGAAAATATGTGAAACCTTGAAACAACAAAACATAAGCTATCCTGCAGAAATTTATTTCCACATCTGTATGTATAAAGACATTCTGTGTTATGGAAAGTAAAATATGTTTCTTTTGTAAAGCCTGCTCAGTAATTCACTTCATTCTATATATTCTGAAGGCAATTTCAGAGCCACATGCAGGCATTAGCTGCGCGCACCTTACCAAATCTATGACTTACAAAGCTTTGAAAAACTCAATATGCACATTATTATTTGCCATCCTTCATATACATAGGACCTATAGGCTGCCCCAAGGGCACAGCTAACTCATAGTTAACGAAACGAAATAGGTTTCAGTACTCACTTGAGAATAAGAGCCATTGTCTCTTTTCTGTCTTTTCCCTGGAACGGTAACGATCCTGTCAGCATCTCAAACTGTGGAATAACAATAAAATGTCAAATCAAGTAAGTGTTGAGACAGTCTGCATAGTTTATCTACACCATGACCATCTTCTATTCATTTCAAACATAACCAAAAACTTGAGGAAAAGAAATGGCTCAACAAGCTGTAGTTTGGAAAAAAATGATGCAGCAAATGTGGATTTTGCAGAACATCAGGGACTAATATGACCGTTTAGCTGAAGAGCCTTGTTACAAACTGATACTCTGGGTCAAGTTTTGGTATGTTTAGGGACAAGTATCATACTTGCTTCTTCTTCCAGCACCTGTCCTATGGCCAATATTGGAGATGAGATATTTGGCTGGATGGACCTTTAGTCTGAACAGGTATGGTTGTTCTTAGGTGTCTGGCATAGACTGTGGTGCAAGGAAAATGGGTCTACCACACCATTCCACATCTTTTCTTCATCCATCACGTCCCTTCCAATTTGGGATATTCCACGATTCTATGCTTCTCTTTACTTGAGTCCAACTACCTTTGCACTACTTAGAAATGTCATTGCTATACTTTGCATGTTCAAACCCGACATCCTCAAGGCATTATTACGTGCTTTTTTCTCTCCCATTTTGGTTTCCCTGGCTGTACTCAATGATGAATTTTGCAAGTGTCACATTTAAGTGAACCCAAGTCTCAAATCAAAACTCAGCAATCATCATCAATTATTTGCCTAACTCACTTGTGAAAACATCAATCAGTTATAGCTCCTTTGAAACAGAGCAATGCTTTCAGCAAATTTGACAGGAATTTCACATTTGTAATAAAAGCAGCCAAATAAGTCTAGCATGGATTCAACACCAGGTCTTTCACGCAGCTCTAGACTCAGGGTTTCATAGGGGTATCAGTGGTAGCTGATTCCTCTGACTAAAGGATGATGAAGGTTATGCATCAGCAAATAAAAAAAAAAAAAAACAAGAACGTAATTTAGCCCGGGTATAAAGGAGGACAATGTCCACTGAAGGTAAGGAGGACAATTATTTGCTTACGTCTCTGATTCAGGCTTTGGATATCTTCTACTGCAATAATACCTACTGATTAATATTAATTGCTATAAATTAAATATCAATTAAAGTAGGACAGATGCAACCATTATGTGTTTTTTGTACCTTACCACGCAAGTAATTTCACTCCTCTCAGGAAGCCAATTTGTTGCAAAAGGAACCTTTTTATTAGTAAAAACTGTCAAACTGCTTCATCGCCTGACTACTCCCTTTTTGCAGATTAGATAGGGTCATGTCAAAAGAAAACTATGTGAAAACATAAGAAAATTATAACCATGAAACTGCTAGGCTAGACTTGTGAAGAGGGCAAATGAGAGGCTTAGAAGCCTAGTAATTAACTGACTATAATTAATCAAAGGATTTATCTGCATTATGAACAAAGTACCTCAAAGGGATAAAACACAAGGCAGAAGTAAGGAAAAATACTTAAAAAATATGCATATGACTGACAAATATAGACAAGATTTGGAAACATGAAGCTGTTAGCTCCTGCTTGGTCTAGGAAAGTCAATACAGCAGCTGTCTTGCAGGACTGGTGGAAAGCAGCTTGTCTGCTAGAAAGAAACGTGATGGGTTAGAATTAGTAAAACTGCCTAAATGACATAGGAGCTCAAGCCCCATTTTCAAAATAATTCTGACCTATAGGAGATTTATTCCTGACCAAAATGGTCATATATCCTAGGGATGATGGGCAGAGAATGTTGCTTCCCAGGGCAGTAAAAAAAGTGGCACATATTGTATGAAACCCTCATCACAAATTCTAGAGTTTCCTTTGCATTCTGGATAAGTACCAAATGCTCACTTACACTTGCTCATGTTACTTTGTTGTAATAAATTTAATTTAACAGCACTAACAATGCCTGCTACAGCTCATTTATTTTGGCAGAAATGGGCTTGACGCTGCCGATGCAAAATGATAACAGATCTAAACCACTGCTTGGTCGGTGACTACGCGGGAAGACAACTGCAGCTCCCACCCACTAGGATATCACAGGAAGATCTACAAATGCAGTGTATGTGCAGGGCAAAGCAACCTGAGGGCAAGAAACTTGGATACAATGTCCAAGGAAGAAGAAAAGGAAAAGGAAAAAGAAACTGAAGTTGCAGGAGGGAGTGGGGGAAGTGACTGTCCTGGAGGCTGCAGGGAATATTTACTGCACTGCTTTAATGGCTAGCACTTTGTTACAACATGTCTCCAGTTACACAGGTCTAACACTGAGATTAATTCAGACTCAGAAGAAATGCACTTAACATCAATATTTAAAGTAAAATGCAGCTACTGTGAGTTAAATTTACTTGAGCTTTTGACTTCAGTGAACTCAAATGAGCAGCAGCTGGAAGAAAGCACTGGTTCCTCTAAATGCTGTCCTGATTCTAAAATTTGTTGAAGAAGATTAAAAATGAAATAACAAAACTGAAAAACAAAACAAAACAAAACAAAACAAAACAAAACAAAACAAAAAAACACAATTTGAGATAGTTAGTCTTATCAGTTAAGGTTGCTGCACAGCAGCCCAATTTCCTGTTCATTAAAAAAAAAAAAAAAAATCAAGAGCTTGCTAAACCTAAACATGCAAGCAGAAGTGAGCATTTGCTGCAAACAGCCTTTCACATAACTACAGTATGGGTCACAGAAGGCTGACTAGGAGCTGAGCCTAGGTGTGAAGAAACTCTGCAGTGTTCTTGGCTATTAATGCAAATTTTTCTTTTTTTTTTTTCTTTTCTTTTTTTTTTTTTTTTTTTTCCTGGGAAATGCAGTTTTCACTCTCCTTGTTTCCTCATCTGTATAAACCTAGTTGGTTTGTTCCTTGCCTTCCTTGAGAACAGCTCACTTCTTGAGTATTCTGGGGCGCCACCTTCTCTTAGCCAACACCTCAGAAGACTTTGCCTCCCTCCAACCTTGGCTTCCTTTCTGCACCAATCAGAGAGAAAGGCAATTATTCCCTGCTACAAATCAGTTGCCTACTAATACAACCACAAAATGAGCTTGATGGGAAAGGATATGAGAAGTGATGCTTTTAGGTCATTTAGGAAGAGAATGAACAAGAAAAAATCCACAGCCTGGGGTGATTGCCAGATGAATAATCATAGCAGATGGAAGGACAGCAGACAGCACAAACCATTTCAGCCTGAGTCTGCCCAAATATTGTGGGCAATAAAAGATAAAATGTAAAAGTTACAGAAAAAAACTTGTCAATACTCTTCTGGAGAGTAGAGAGACACTCTTGTCAGAAAAGCTGGATTACCCTCTCAGCACTTCCAGTCATTTTCCAGGAAGCTGGGAGCAGGTCAGCCACTCAGTTTTACCATTTGTAAAATGTGTTATTTACCATTATTAGCCACCTGTGAAGCATAATGAATTTGTGTTTCCAAAGGGTTTGTATACCTTCACATAGCAGCTAGCATAGACATTGAAAATACTATTCATTAAGACCATCCTTTGCAATGAAAACAAAACAAGAATGTTATGATAGGATTTTGTACAAGAAGATAGTGTTGCTTTTTTTATCTTGTATTTTTCCAATGTCACTGCATGGTTAGGTTAAAGTGAAAATTACTACAGAGCAGAATACTTGGGCTAGCAAGGGAATCTTTTCTTTTCTTATGCAGATTTCACTTCATTGCTGAAAAATATAAATATATTTATTTTTATTTGGGATGGTCTATGGAGTCATCACACCCTTTCTTTCTCTAATTATAGTCTCCTCTCTGCTGACATGACTCTCGGTAGTGGGCAGTACTTTTTCCTGAAGTGAAAAGAGGTACAACTTCCACAATGGCTGTGGCTTCGTAAATCAGTACGATGAATTATAAACCCGCTGCTATGAGCCACCATGTTATGTTGCAGACAAGTTTATCTGGGCTTCAGAAATGACATAGTGGGCATCAAGGCTCTTGTGGAGCTGCTTAAAATATATCAGTCATATACACAAACAAGTTAAATCAATTGCTTTGTCCATGCAGATCTATTGATGAGAAGAATATTCTTTTGTAAAATAGTGTTAAAACAGAGCAACGCTCTATCTAAAACCTTCAATACAATAAGTAAGATGCAGGAAGGCAAAAAAAAAAAAAATTAAAAAAAAATAAATGTCTGAATATGATAAACCACAACTTCTCCGTCATTTACTAAATGAGAGGCAGGTATGTTGTAGTTTAATGTGGCTGGCAGCTAAGCATCAACAGCTGTTTGCTCACCCTGCCCCATGCGATGGGGGAGAGAATGCTTGAGAAAGGTGAATTTCAAGATTCATGTAACTATATGCATTGAGACCTACTATGCTACCATAAGATAACTCAAACAGTCTGAGCAGCAAGCAAACAGCAAGTAATATTTTTGGGTTTGTGGTGACTATCAAAGACATAGCTGGTGGTAAATGAAGTTTCACTTTCACTGTCTTTAATAAGACTAGAACCTAATCTTTGTCAGATAAATTTGTCCTGATATTAATAATAACATCTCACATTTGATGTTGCCTTCAAGGATCACTGTTTGACTGTAGACTGAGCCTGGTCAATGCATACCCCTGACTCCTCTTCATGTAGTATTAAATCTTGGTTCACAGAAAAGAACAGATGAGAGAACCAATGTTTGGTGGCTCTTCTGATGGCTAGCTTACAAGCTATTTTATCACTATTTCCTTACTGTGTTCCTTCTACTGACCAAAATTTAAACACAAAAATTACACTGTCTAATTTCTTTCCTTGCAGTCTACACATATGCCAACTGGTATATTTTCTAAGTATATTTCATTCTATACTGCAAATAACTTCAAGAAATGCTAATAAATCATTTGGATTCCATTTAACTCTCTGCTCTTTTTCAGACTGGCATAAAAACAGCTTCCCTAAAAGAAGATTCAGGCGACAGACTGAGGAAAACAAGAGCACAAGACAGTATCAGAAATCTTCATGCACGTTTAGTGTTTGGAAATCCCCTTTTTTCCTGCCCTAATCAGTTAATTGTTAAAAAGGAAAAAAGCTTGAACTGATTAAAACTGTTTTTTTTTTTTTTTTTTTTTTTTTCTTTAAGATGGCTGGTAGCACTCAAAAGCTTAAAGCATCAGCTTACAGTTAAAATGATTTTTACTGTCTGTAAAACATCTCCTTTTACATGGATTCTTATCTTTCATAATTCTAACATACTGAATACCTGGCAGAGGGTATGGAGAAGAGAGAGATGGAGGGGAAAAAAAAAAAAGAAAAAAGAAAAAAAGCCTAGCCAAAAAACAAAACAAAATAAAACAAAACAAACAAACAAAAACAAAACAAACAAAAAAAAAACAAACAATGTGGGAAGGAACCATTAACAGGTGAAAGAAAAACAATCTATGCACCAAATACATCAATGTTTCTTTTTAACTGGAGACAGACAGTGAGAAGGCACAGCTATCCTCCAAAAATAAACATATAATAAAAAATTTAAAGGGTTGGTGTGTATTTATTTTATGAGACATAACTTATTGATTTTCCTGAACAAACATACATGATTCATAAGTGCTTAGCACCCACAAATGGATTTATGTCTGTAGGAGATAAGGATGTTCTTTTAAATTCAGGTAATAAATTGCAATGTTTATCTAGATTAGCTGCTGTCGACCAGCTAGATCAGTGATGTAGACCCCCTCAAACATGTTCCTGGTTTGCAAATTGCTTCCTATTCTTGCTTCCTTTGGTGATGCTATTTATTTACTTAGGGCAAACAGAACTGAAACAAACTCTTTGCATTGTGGTGGGTAACATAATATACAGCTACCAGAAGTAATTCCTGTGCCACAGGAAATTTAGCTGCATTGTGGCTGCCTGTTAGTGGCTGTGCCCTGAGTGAGGGGACAGGCCTGCAGCCTGCATGCTTCAGGATGGCAACCTCATCTTTGTTACCTGAACATATCACTGTGGGAATAGTAAATGAGGCTCAAGGTACAGTGCTATGCTTGATGAAATGACACTGGGAGTAACCACATCAAAAAACCTACATGTACAGTGCTTTAACCTACAGGTTTTAAACGTATAGCAATGTCACAAAACTACTTCCCCCGACCTTCCCTTCATCCTGCTCAGCAGTAATGACACCATAGACTGAAGAGGCGGGATGGGTACAGGAGGAAGCAGGTTAGAGCTCAAAGACCTAATTTTGGAAAGGTAGGCATGAGGGGGATTTAATGTTTCTCTGAGAGCCTTTTCTGGCATTGCATCCCAGCATCAAACACTGCAGCTCTCACAAGCGTGTTATCAACCCCTTGTCATCAGCCAAGCAGCTTCACTGTAGTTAGTGAAGAGAACATAGAGATCTTTTTGGAAAGTGTTTTCTAGGGACTCATCTCTTATGCAGGAGCTTCCTTCTACTTTTCAGGCTAACTGTATTTTGTGACAGGTTTATTCCTAAAGGCTCTTGGGGCAACATAATTTTTTAGCACAGATAGCTCCTTTCTCACTGTGATATTTTTCCTTGTGATGTATTCATATATGGTAGCTCTTGGACTAATAAGCATCTTCAATCAATGACTCACCCCCACAACTCTGAGGTATCTGATCACTTCTCCAGCCACCCCCCCCAACAAACAAATACCACTTTTCCATTACCATGAGCACACCAAAAGACCACCAGTCAGCACTCTGCGTGTGTCCTCGGCGGTTGACCACCTCTGGTGCCATATACTCTATTGTCCCACAGAATGAATATGCTCTCTTGTCATGGTCGATGGCTTCTTTACTTAGACCAAAATCTAAATAAATTGAAAAAAAAAATGTCAGGTCTATAAAAGGGATTATTAACACTTGTGCTCACTAAGGCTGTTCAGACCAAACATATTTGGAGAAAAACACACCAAACAACTGATGAAGCACCTTCTGGCTGCTCACATATTTTGTGTGTGGAAGGATCAAAGGCAGGTGTGCAGTTATGCCCTGCCTATGTGGAGTGCCTTGCCAGCATCTGTTAAAATGTCTTGAAGGCAAGTATACTCCTTTCTCTGAGGTTCTGGCTCAAAGCAGAATAGAATGTTTAAATGAGCAGAAACACAGTTCAGGTTTGGCAAAGAATGCTGGTAAGGATTCTTGCTCAGATTACTCTGATGAATAATAATTGCAGAAGGAAAACAGTTATAAGGATGGACAGACAGCATCTCCAGAGTAGCAAAGGAATGGTTTTCCAAGGTGTCCTCTACTCAGTTATAAATTCAGAGAACTTAATCTGGAGTAAGCAGTCATACTGGGAACAACCTTCTGTCCATGGTGGTACGCAGTTGAGATTAAAAGATTCAATTCAGTCTGGAGAATGATTTTGCCAAGAAAATACTGTATTCTCCATGTGATGTGCAGCACACGAGTGCTTGATGAATTGCCAGAGGAAAGAATGCTAATACTCAAACTCTTCTACCTTCTGAGTTTTTCATAAGCAAAATTTTTCCAGGCACAGACCAAGTTGCATGGAACGTAGTACAAAAAAATAAAAATAAAAAATCAGTTCACAGGCATTGAGTTTTCTGTTCCTCACATACCTGTTATCTTAATGTGTCCCTCTTCATCAAGAAGAATGCTGTAAAGCAAGAAGCAAAGATAAGTTCATTAGGTGGTCACAGATCACAGTTAACAAACATGAATAAAGCATGTTTAAGGCGAGTAAGGAGATATACATGATTCAAATACATTTGCAAACAAACCCTCAGTGCATTATATTCCTCCAGAAAGAAAAATGATTCCCCAAAGGCATGACTGATCTCATACCTGAAGCAAGCAGAGCCTGTGGCAGTTGCACAGGGTGCCTCCTCTTTTCTCCAGAGCATGCTTGGGATGGGGATGGGAACTGAGCTCAGAAAGAACAGGGTGTTCAAAGTAAACAGCTGCAGAGAATTTGCTTCCAGCAGGAGAAGGAGCTATAGGTTCTCCCCTGTTCTTATAATAATAAAGGCAAGGGCACAAATAATAAAGGCTTGGACTCTCTGGACCTGAAATTAATTCCAAAGGTAGATATGTTCATGCTGAAGTAATAAAAGTGATCACAGAGCATAATGACTAGTCACAGCCTAGCTGCATGGAATTCAGCCCTTGCTAATTTATTCTGTCCGGAAGCATAAATGAAAATTCAGCCTGGCAGCCAAATCCAAGTGTTCTCACGTTTACCACCTGCCAACTTTTCTTATTCTCACAAAGGCACTTCAACATTTCTGTGAGAAAAGTGACTGACTGTAGTTTGCAAAAAGCATTGCTAGTTTTTTTTACAGAAATAAGAAGGCACACTGAAACTGAAAAATAATGATCTTTGGTAATTTTTCTGTCTATTAGTACTGACATAGTAATGAAGGTGGTGTTTCTTCAGTCCTAGTCAGATTTAGTGTATTTGTCTTTTCAAACTGGTCTAGCGAGGTATCGGCTATTTTTGTATTTTCATTCTCTTAGAAAGTCACTTTAATCCATTTGTTCAGGACTAAAATAAGACAGAAGAAAAACTAACACATTAGGAAAGGTTGTGTGTAACTTCTGTGAAAGGTTGTCTCTGTGCTGAAACATAATTGAAAAGAGATGATCTGCCATTCGTGTGTGCATTTGGAACAGATTGTTATTCTGTAATTCATCAAATAAAGGCCAGCAGCTGAGTCACTACTATATGTTCAATAATTAAAGCTTTTTCTTCTCAAAAAAACCTCTTCACTTCTATTTTCTCTCCAGCTTTCCTGATCAGGCATAATTTTTAAGTACCAACCTATAACAGGTTTGCTTAAATGTATTTTTGTGGCTATAATCCATAAACAAGAGTCTTGTGCTTCAGAAAAGGACAGAATGAAACACCTGCCAGCTTGGAAGTGAGCATGAACGTCTGAACCCCACAGACCCAGCTCTGCAAGAAGGGCCAGGGCAGCACAGCTCACAGGAATCACCCCAGACTTTGTCCCATGCCCAGGGAGCCCCTGTGAGTAACAGCACAATTCAAGAGGAGTGGGATTTTCCCCAGAAATGTTAATTTTATATTCCACTGACTTCCTACAGAAAATTCACGTAGCTTTTCTATGTAGGCAATATATGGTTTTCATACCTTTCGCCTCCATTAGATATGAAGGCAGCAGTCATGCAGCTCTCAGACTGATAACACTCTCTTGGGTTAAGTGACCCAGAAGTACATGTATACTTTCTCACATTAAATGTTTGCATGAGCAACAAAATATATGGATCCTGGTTTCCTACATGTGTGTAGCCTATGTCCCCAAAAACTTAGTCTATAATTCCCTCCTGTTCCCTAAATACACCCTTATACAGAGCCCTCAGCTGCCTTCAGCTTCCTGCTGCCCCTGGCAGTATGTTTTGGACAGCTGGGGTTTTCCACATTAGCCATCTGCCAGTGCATAGAAAGTTATAGTTATGAGCTAAAAAATTATATTTGATGTTAAAAGAAAACAGCATACTGCAGTGGAACAGCTTTGAGTGACATTTAGAAGCAAAGAACAACGTATCTGCTGCTAAATACCCAGCTTACAGCAACTGACAGATATTTTTTCTTTGGCTGTAGAAGCAAAGTTCCTCTCTAATCATCCTTTCTGTCTTCTCTTTTTATCTTTATTGCTTTACTGTTCCTTTTTATCCCCCACTGTCAGTAGTAGAAACTCTATTGTGACAATCAAATTGTATTACCTAGGGTTTGTAGGATCAGGTAATCTGAAATAAGCTACTACTACTACTTTGGGGAAGGGAAAAAAGAACTGGAAGTTGTTAATCTGATTCAGGTTTGAGATATATTTTTTTTCCTAAACCAATGCTTTGAAATAGTAAAAAACAAAAAAAGTTGACTACTTAAATGTTAAACTAGGCTGTAATTCCAGTGAGTGATATCTTTCACTATTAGATTTTTCCATTTTATCTGTTTAGTTTAAACTTCGATTGTGTTTACAGGATACTACCATTGTCAACCTGTTCTTTATTTCAAAACAACAACAACATTTTAGCCTGAGGATGATCCCACAAAAATAAATAAATAAATAAAACTGCTTTCACTGACTTCAATTTAAAAGTATGTCTTGGGATAATAAAAGCTGAAATCTGCATGTCAGAGGCCAAGAAGTTAGCCTGCTAGCAGGGGAAAGGCGTTCCCCTGGCTAGCACCAGGAGAAAGAGAAGTTTATGTTAGAGCTAGGACTGCAACCTCATTTTATTTATTTATTTATTTTTTTCCTGCAGCTTTAACACAGAGATAAAAGACTTTGAATATTAGCTGTTCATATTATTTTATGTTGTATCTTAAATCAAGGCCATAGTAATTCTCTCTTATTTCTCTCTTTTATCTGTAGTTTTGAGTCAAGTCTTTTAGGCTTTATTTTAAAGCTCCAATATACCCAAATTAATGTGAAGTTCTGCCAAACCTATTGAAGCTGCAACTCTGTTCTTTGTTGTTGTTGTTTGTTTTGTGATGATATAAGTTTCTTTCAAAGTCAGCTCAGTTTTGCAGAGAATTTAACCCACACTTCGTGTTTTTCAGAAACCATAGCCAACAACTCAGGTTGGAAACAAAATCTGAAACGTCACAGAGAGCATTTAATTTGGCTGCAGGCTTTGTTATGAAAGTACCGGACAGAGTGAAATATCTCCCAAATATCCAATATATCAAAATATCTCCCTGAAATGAATATTCTCCCAGGCAGTCCACCTTTTTTTAACATTCCAGTGTTTGCATGTTGCCATACTATCTCAGGTACGCTGAACAGTCTTATGCTGAACTCATCTCTGCTGTAGTTTCATTGGCACCATGAAGTCCCCAAATGGGACAGTTTGCTTTTGTGGAAGCTGATAGCAATCCTCCACCAAAAGCCTTTGACCCTTACTGACCCTAAGGTCTTCCCTATAAAGAGCTACACTCATGAATAAATTGCCATGGCTTACAGTATGCTGTATTAAATGCCTTTTTGTTTGTTTGTTTCTTTCTTTTTTTGTTTTGTTTGTTTGTTTAAATATATGTTCAACAGCTCAGGAGCTGTTACATGAGCAGTTGAGCTCTCCCTTTTACGGACAGCTGAGGGCATCACAACGTAAGCCTCTCCTTGCTGACTGAAGCCCTTACAATAGAAGCCTATCAAGATGCAGCTGGGTACCTGGAGTTAGAACAGGCAAAATAAATAAAATTCTACATTCTCAGAAGGTAGAGTTACTTCTAAGTCACCCATACTCTTAAACCACAGCATAAGCAATAACATATTTCATATACTAATTTACAAGTCCCCATTTTTCTAGTTCAACATAGCCATATTGAATAGCTTGATACTGTAGTTCTTAAACAGAAGCATGTCTCATGGTCTAAGTGAGGTTTTAATGTGACTGAACAGCACCTTGTTCCACACAGCATCCCACTGAAACCACCAAGACAACCCAAAGAGAAGAAACTAGCTTCGGTGTTTTTAGAGAAGCAGCATCTGCTTGTTCCATACAAGACTTTAACCAGCAAACTCAATCGCTTGCCTTTTTGAAATAAGTACAGCTAACTTTATAACAACTCCCTGAGTATGTATATATTCTGGATGCAGTTAAAATTAAATCATAGCTTTGAATTGTTAATATGATTTTTTTTTGCTCAGGGAATCTTAAAAAAAATGGTGAACCTGAAATTTTAATGTACTGAGGTTCTCTCAAGTGGTCTGGACAGTGCTATTTTCTAACCACTCTTCTTTGCCATAAACAATTCCAATGAGCTTCATTTTAAGATACTTGCAGAGCTGACTGAAGCAATCTCAAATCTATTAGCAGTTACTGTTGGGAGCTTCTGGAGGACAGCAAAAGCACTAAGCAATGAAGGAAGGACAAATGCAGTGCCTATCTTTTAGCAAAAGGGGAAAAAAAGAATTGGGAAATTACAAACTAATTTATCTCCATTTTGACTGACAGAGTAAACCTTTTGTGCTCTTTCAGCCTGATAATGCTTCTCCCCAAGATGTTGTGTAGTTCATGTTGTGTACTTCAGAGGAGATATGGATCAAGAAAAATCAAAGGGGAGAAATGAGAATGACTGAATGCCTAGAAAGAATGACTTAAAAAAAAAAAAAAAAAAGAGTTAAAAAGAGTTTGGTAAATTTGTTGTTTAGTATACAGAAGTCAGGATTAAGGACAAGGCCATTCTTGCAATTCCCTATGACTGCTGCCGAGTGCAAACATGCCGCATGGGGAGTCTAGGAGTAGAGGCCAAGGACCAATGGTCTGCAACTACAGCACAGAAATTTCAAGTTAGATTTTAAGAGCATCTTTCTAGAGGTCTGCTATGGATGCTCTGGAGTCTTCACCAGCTATTTTAAGAACAGGTTAGCCACACACGAGCAGTGACCTTAGTATATTTGACCCTCCACAAGGACAAGTGGAGGATGAGATTATCCTGAGAGACTCCTTTTTTTTTTTTTTTTTTTTTTTTTTTCTGTTATTGTCTCATTTAGAAAGCTATCCTTTCCTAGATGTAACTTAAAAATATAACATTTTTCCCCTTCAGAATGCATGTTTTTCACCTGTACATGTTTTTCTATTCTAAACTTAAAGCTCCAGTGAAACCACAGTCAATCATCCTTTGCTTTGCTAGGCATGGCTACACATAGGTTTAGTGGTTATAAAGCTATTTTTAAAGAATTTTTTTTGTGTGTGTGTGTACTTAAACAGATGCCTTGAATTATCCCCAGGTATGACCATCAATTATACCAGTCTGGGTCATTCCCATTCTTGTACAGCAATAGTAAAAGCAATATATATATATTTATATTTTAACAATACAATATATATATATATTTATATATAAGTATAAATAATTACACTTATTATAATTTTATTATTATATAAGTCAAGTTGTAAAAACATACATTCAAAGTTAGGAAACACCAGAATGAGGGCTGCCACCTTAGTTTGACCTTACTCTCTAAAGGTCTTTAATTGCATGGAGATACTTCTTGTTTTGTTCCATAAAACTCCTGCCACAGGTAGCAGAACAGATAGATAGTATTCAGGGATTTTGGCACAGCTGAAGAATGAAGGGGATGGCTAACTTATTTTAAGACATGAAAACACAGAACTGGATTCCACTTTTGCCTTTTCTACTTATTTCTGTGTGGTAGTGGCAAATCAGTGACACCTTCCTTTTTTAGGTTAGCTCTAATTTCCCAATTCACTGATCCCTGATATGAGACACTGCAGTTTGGTCTGCAGAAAGAGTAAGTACTCTCTCACTTGCAACTGAAGTCAGAGAGAGATGTGTACTGAAATGCAAAGTGACACATAACGCTGAGAACCTGCAAAATCAGGTTCTACGTGTCTCAAATACAGTGAATAGTTTTGACAAGCACTTAATTTTCTCCTTGGTTTCTGACTTCTCCCAAAGGAAAAAAAAAAAGAAAAGGTGTATGCCTATAAATGTAGCAGCACCATGACTTTTATTTGAATACACAGGGTCATATTTGGATAGCTTCTAATAGCAGCTACATATATCACACGCTTACATGAAAAACAGCATCTAACACCAGAAAGAAAAACAGTACACGATTCATATTAACACTCACCAGAAACAAAGTTTAAAAGCAAAAAACTATAGTACTATAGTATTATGTCATAGATAAATAATCTCCTCTCCTTCAGCTTCTTACCTACAAAATCCAATTTCAATTAATCTTGGTATCTTTTTTTTTTTTTTTTTCTGTGAACGTGACAGTAATATAATTAGCTTTTAAAGAAAGATTTGCATTTTTAAATTTTGTATCACAAAAGGAAAAGGCTTGCTCTGCTATTTTGGAATTGTAAACAGCAGCCAAGCAGACTGCTCTCAGCGGTCAACTTTTCTAAATGATCGTGACCATTACATTAAAAAGGCTGGTAACTTTGACATGTTGCAGCCTGCTTTATTAGCACTGGCACAGAAGATGCAAGCAAAGCACCAGCCAAGTGGAACAGAATAAAGACAATATCACATGACTGCCAGTCAGAGCACTGTGGCTGTGATTTAGTCTATTGATGTACTGCAGTGGAAAAAAGAGAAGGAAAAAACATACATAGAACCACATTAGGAATAGCAAGCAATCTAGAATCATTCTGGGACAATATTTTGAATTGTTAATCAAAATTGTTAGTTGCATTAGTTTTCAGAGATTCTCATTTACTTTAAACAATGGCTATAGTAAAACTGAACAGTGCCAAGACATATTTTGTATGACCTGGAAGAGGAGTTGCTTTGAACAGTCTATACCCATCAGAGGGAAGGCCAGATTAAATGGTGTGAATCATGAATTGTTCTGCTGAAGTCAACAGCACAGGTCTGAACCCTGCGCTGAGCACATTCATAAACTTGAGGCCACATCACATTGCACTGCAGCTAAGTATTTGGCTTCATGCTTTAGTGAGATAATAGGAAGACCCTGGAGAATGGGACTGTGGAGACCAGAGCTCAATTCATGCCCCAGCCTAGTGGAATAACTGAAAATAAACACTGGTAAAGAGACTGCACTGCTTCTGTTTTAGACTGTACGGGGTCTTCCACTTATTACCACCTTAGCCACTTCTGTATTTGGTGTCTCAACCACTGCTCCACCACGTGTCACCACTTCCCAAGCTTCACTTGTGAGAGGATATGGTACTTCCCTACCTTATCAACTTACATGGAGTGGACAAAACCTACTCTTGACAGTTAGGCTCTTGTGTACTGCCTCACATACAGGAAGGAAGACAGAGTCTCTGGTATCTTTTGACTTGTTAGCAAGACGAGGAGCAGAAACGACCTAAAAGCTCACGTATTTATGTTTCAGTTCACTCTTTCTCATTAACTTACTTTTCTGGTTTCAGATCCCTGTAAATAATTCCAAGCCCATGGAGGTGGTCTAAAGCCAGGGCCAGCTCAGCTAAGTAGAACTTGACATCCTCTTCTGTAAACATCACCTAGAGAGAAGGAAAAGAAGAACATGTCTATTTACTAGACAGTGGTGGGCTGGCTTGCATTAAACAGACATGGGGAAGGAATTGTCTAACTCAGGAAAGCTGGAAGGCCCATCATATCAGGTTCAATTTTCCATAATTTGTCTGAGCTCACATTAACAATTCTTACCAGATTCTCCTTATAAAACAAAACTTGATCTGATGAGTACTTCTTCTGTTCCTTAAAACATGCTGCTCTCATTCGTCTGTTTGATCTGTTTAGATGACATCATGTCGCAATAATATAAACAAGGTTCTAACTCCTTAGCCTTTGGAAGTGAATGGCAAAATTCAATGTATTCACTGCAGCCCGTATTGCTTTCACATTTCTTAATTTGCTAAGATCTTGGCATTCGGTTCCTAAATTCTCACATAATAATGTGGGGAACCTCTCTGGGGAAGCATAAGGCTTCTTGTTTTAGAAACAAAAACGCATCTCGTTTCCAAATATGAGCAGAATAACACAGCGCGAGGACACTCAGAGATGGATTGAAGCCTCCATGCATCGAGGGTTCAGGGAATCTGCAGGGGGTCTCTTCAGTGCCTTTAGTGGCCACCAGACTCCTAGGCCCTGGCCTCACTGCCAAAGGCATGTGCCACAGGGGAATACCCCCAGCTTCTGCACAGGAGTGGAAGGGGCTTGCAGCTACATTGCAAGGCAGTGCTTTTAGAGCCGTGTGGCCTCATTCACTCCACATAGTACTTGTGTCTCCCATACACCCAGGATAGCACTGCTGCAGTCCTGGGGCACAGCACTGTGTTTATGGTTTTCCAGGTGAAAATATCTGACATAGGGTGCCAAGCATCTTCAGTATGGTACTGCTTGAAGGTGTGCAGCCTGAGATAGCATTGGAGGTGTGTGCAAAAAAAAAAAAAAAAAGAAGACTTGGCATATCCTTGTGCATGGCAGCTAGAAGAATCTCCCCTGATGCAAAGGGGCATCTACAGAGGTGCCTGTGTTTTAGCTGTGAGAGAACAGCTTCATCCTGAGCCAGAGCCAGGGACAGAGGCAGATCAGGGAGCAGGACCTTGTGCTGAGCCTTAGTTATCTGGGTGCGGATGTCCTGAGCAACAATGTGCTGGCCAGCACACAGGGCCTGATGAGGTCTAAGCTGATGTTGGTTGTTTCCTTTCAACATCTGACACAGCTACTACTAACACTGAAAGCTCTGGTTTAGGTGTGAAAAAAATTCTGCAATCAAAACCAACCAACCAAACAAGAAAACCCTACCAAACACTAAGCTCGGAGAAACAGAGTTCATATGGCAAGAAAACCCTCTGGTTCAACTTTTATTACAACTCAGATGATATTAACTTCTCTTTAATTAAAGTTCAGTACATACAGCAATAATAATGCAGAAGGAGAAGCAGATATATTGGATACACAAGTGCAAATACTACATATGACAGAAGTAAAATGACTCATCTCAACACAAATTTTCATGTCATATGTAAATGTAAATATGTCCAGTAGAAGTTGTTGAGCTTATTTTTAAAATTAAGCCTCTGCTCTTGGAAAGGGGCAGCCACAATACTTAAGTGCTTTGAGAAGCTGCAGAAGGTTGACAGCAAAACTAGAGGATTCTGAGGGCAGATGTCACACAATTTAATTAAGAGTGTCACTGTAAAGGATAGAAGGAACTCTGATATATATATAAGTTATATTAAATATAAAAAATAAATTTTGATTATTAATATGGTTTAAAACAAATAATTTAAGCATGATATGAAATCAATAGAATCAGGGAAAAACTTAATCTATAAAGATATATCCTGTTAAAGTCCAGTTCTCAGAAAGACAGACAAGAAAGAAATGAACTTTGCATGTACGCATGCTGTAATGTGATCTGACTGAAAGGCCACTAAAATCACTACAGTTGGACCACGTCCATATTTCATAAACTGCAAGCAATACGAGTTTTCCTATAACATCCTCCCTTGTGATACATTGCCACTAAACAGCTGCAAAGAATAGGTAGACAAGACGAGTTGCAAGCACTGAAAAGAGAAGCATATATCAGGACTGTCAAGTTAACAGGACTCATTCTTGATAGTATAAAGTGGGGTGCACTGAACTGTAAAAGCATTAGGAAAATCTGAAATTTCATTGGAGTACAAAAGCTAAGATTTGCTCTTTCACTTCCAAGTCCCCTGATTGTGCAGAATGTGCCAAGAAACATTTCGCTTTTCTCCCCTGAAATCAGAGAGGTTCTTTAAGACAGCACATGTCGCTAACAAAGCCTGATTTCATGGCAAGCAGCAGGAAGATATTTTTATTTTCTTTAATCCTTTTTAACATTTTAAAAATAATTGGTACAATGTAGTAAAATACCTTTGCTCAGCACTGTAACTAACCTATTGCGAAAGTCTTCCTGCATTAGCAGACAAGCCTGGAAAGCAAACACTTCATCTCCCAGACCACAGTGGACACAACAGTCAGCCAGCCCACTCCACTGCAGCATCTCTCAAACCAGGAGCTGCTGCCACCACCATCAGGACTGCCTTGTCCTGATGAAAAAACAGCTCGGGAACTTTCGGATGAAAGTACTGTTCTCACAGCTTTTTTAGTCCACCCATAACTCCTCTAACTGAGAAGATCAAATAGAGGTCCCCCTCAAGATGTCATGTGAGACATCCTTATCTCATCTTTAAAGATTCTGGGTCAGCTGCATGCTGGCACTCCTCCCGCAGTTCGGACAGAGACCAAGGGCTGAGGACACTACACCAGTGACAACAAACCCGAGGGCACAGACAAGACCTCAGGACCCCAAACAACCCCTGGCTCCAGTGAATGCAGTGATTCCAGTGAATCTGGAAAACTTGCTGCTGCCTCTCCCTGTGGGCATTAGTGAGACTCAGGTTTGGTTTCCTGAATTTCTTACTCTTCATCAGCAGCATGTCCCCATAGGAGGGAGCTGAAGAGGGCAGGGAACAGACTGAGCCCAGCGTGGTGATAAAAGCAGCAGCTGTCCCCAGGTAGGTATGACAGCAGGTGACAACCAAACCACAAGCCCTGGGCAGCATGTGGCCCTGACCTGCTCCCAGCAGCAGCTGCAGGAGATGGCACGCTCCTGCTGGTGACCAGTGCCCTGCTCCATCTGCACACCTGCTGCAGGGGTCAGCCCACGACCGATGGCTTTTTTCTGCCAGCAGTGGTTGTGCTTCTACAACACTTCCATGCCCATGCCCCAGGCAGAACAAATTGGGGATGGGATTTTCATGCTGCTTCTAATCACAGTCAGGATGCGTCCTGTGAGCAATGAACTTGGAGCTTTTTTGCTATGGGAATGGCTTTCTAGTTTTCTGTGATGTGATACTTACAGGTTATCTGCTGTGTTTCCTATAGTATAATTCAAACATAATTATTAAGAACCCACTTAAAGATGGAACTCTATTATACGTATACACACACACACACATACATATATATCAGGGCTATTCTCAAGGCACTCCCACCAGCTTCATTGGAGTTGTGGAAATCCAGGATAGTCTTTCATTTCTAAATTTAAAATCTATCAGCTTACCTCTTTGGAGAGTCTTGTGAAAAGGTCCCCTCCCCGCAGGAAATCTAGTATTAGATACAACTTCCCCTCTGTCTGAAATGCTGCATTAGAAAAGGATGGAAATGTTGGAAATTTGAATCAAGATAAAGTCTCTGAAGAATAAATATTGTTGACTAATGGTGTATCATTCATTATATTAGTTCTCCTGTCATTTTAGCACTTAGAGAACGGAAGAATTAACTTCTCTACAGCATTAAGCAGTCTAGCTTAGACTATGGGGAAAACGATATCAGTTGAGAGACAATGATATATTACTAATATATTCCTTTCCATTCTAAGCACCTACAAATTAATATTGGTTTCTACTGTAAAAGATACCAGGAGTCACTGAGGGGTGGGCACAGAAAGCAGCTCCCAGACCTGTGCGAGGGCAGAGCCCACACTATCCACAGCATCCTCAGAAGGCTCTGTACAGCAATAACGGGGCTGTCTGGGGGCTCAGGGAGCTGCTGAGGCTCAGGAAGGCAACTCCAGCAAGACACAGCATTCATAGACACAATTACAAATATTCTGATTATTAAAAAATAGATCCTCTGTTTTCTTAAATGATAGCTGACAGCAGGTGGGGGGGACTGGCAGATGTAACTCACCAGCTACCCTACCAGCAAAATATATCACATTAGACTTTATGTCAAATGTATTTTGATGGACGAATGACTAAGATTTGCTTATACTAAAATTCTCCTTCGATATAAATGAAGAACTTCTTAGAGTTAGTGTCTGTGATTTTCTTAGAGACAGTCGTATGTAGGAAGGGGATACTTATATGAAATTATAACACAGCTAGTTACAACTCCCCAAAAAATTTAAGAACAAACATAAATTGCATTTTATTATAGTTACCATAATGAAGCTTGACTATGAAAGGATGATTCACTTCTGCCAAAATATCTCTCTCCATTTTTGACCGTACCCGATCCCGAACTACAAAGAAAGAACAATAAGAACAGAAATACATTAAGAGGCAGCATAGTCCACTGGGTACAGTACTGGAATGAGCTTCAGGTGGTTTGGGGTCTGCTTTTCAGTCTGCTGAGGGTTTGTGGTGTGACCTTTAGCAAATCACACCATTCTCTAGTGTCCCCTTTTCCTGACTATCTTGACACTGTAAACTTTTCAGGGAGGCACTATCCCTTCCTCTGCAGAGAGCAGCCCTCACTAAAAGCATCACAGTGTTACCAGTGAGGGGGAAGTGATTAAGCTTTGCAAAAAAAAAGAATGTTAATGTGAGTTAAAACTATACGGAATTAATAACTCTATCTCATTTAAGATTAAATGGAATGTATCAGTCCCAGAGCTTGCCGGGTTAACCTTGTGCAAATTAACTTTTTGTATTGTGCTGATGCTAGCAGCCTTTATTAGATATCTCTGAATAACATTCTCTGCAAGTGATTTATATGAAATATTTTAAGCTTCCATTAATACCCCCAAACAATCAGTAATAAAGAAAAAAACTGATTAAAAATAATAATAAAAAAATATTTTCCTGTGTAGAGAGAAATTCCTGTGGGATAACAGTGAGAAAAATATTTTTTTGTGGTTGAGATGAACAGAGAGTAACAAAAAATAGCTACAGAGGTGAGCTGGGTTCAAATTAATCAAAAATGATGCTGAAGGTTTCATAGCAAACACATTTAACAATGTTCAGATGTTGAAGGGGATTCAAGCTCCCAGATTATCAGCTCCTGACCTGATACATTCATTTTTCAGTCAATCACTATTTTCCTAATTCTGTAATGACAGTATTATAATTTTCTTCTCCTTTCTCTGTGTTACACAATGCCAATACGCTTTGCAGCCAAAAGCATCCACAAGGAATGCTATGAGACTATTTTAGGTGGTAAAGCCTGAGATCTCAGCGAGATTCTGTCATCGCCCGCATATGTTGTGGATCTGCCGAGTACTCTCAGCAACCAAGTAATGAACATGCCGTAATGAAAACACATACTCTGCTGCTGCACGTTGAGAACTGATGCACAGAAATAGGACCAAACCAGCTTATCTGAAAGCCTTAAATAGGAGTGGAGGAACACTTGGGTTTCTTGCTATTTTGATGCTTTACTTGGATCAATAGCTATGTAAGACTTACTAGTTCGCTCGACCTAAGTTACCTCGTAGATAAAAATCAAAACAAAGGGAATCTCAAAATTTTAGCCTTATCTCAAGAAGAAAAGTGACAAAACACACACTCACAAAATGCTCAGCATATGTGAAAGTGGTGTATTTCTCATGCTGTAGATACAAACCTTTGTGATATGCTTCAATGCTCCTGGGCTTCAGGAGCTCCTGGTGGATGGGTGAGCTTTGCTGAACACACTGTGTGGGATATTTTCTATTAAGCTTGGTTAGATAGCTAAATAAAGTGCTTCTCTGTAACCAGACTGATGAAATCTGAGGCCCTGCACAGTGACACATCCCACAAAATCCACAGGATGTTTTGTACACCAGCAGGGTGACTTACCATGCACAGCTGGATAACAGCATAAATCACGCTGGGCAAAGAACAGCCATTGGATGCAATTCACGCTGTCATCCATCTACCTGTGCTACCCAGCCCTGAGTGCAGCAGCGCACGGACACAGACTTTGGTAATCTCAAAGCAGGGGGAGTGCTGGCTGCAGAGAGCAGCAGTTATCTGTCCAAGTAGCAGTCCACTGTCAGCAGCGAAGCCAGCATTTGCCTGTCTGTAAGACAGACGTGTGCTTGTGCAGTACAGAGGCCTAACAATCAGCTGGCAGCATGCCCTCCCACTGCCACCATTTCAACCTCTGATCAGGTGAAGGCACAGCAAAGCACAACAAAGGCTATGTCACCACAGGAGACACCTCATTCCCCAGAGTCATGGCCTGATAGCCTTTCCTGAACCTTGACTCCTCCAAAGCTGTTCTAATCATTGTCTTTGCAGTGGCTGCCAGAAGAGATAATTGGAACTTGTAATCGGGATTACAGCTTGGCACATGAGTTGGTGACCTGCCCTACACATCTTCCAGCATCAAACACTGCCTGATTTAAATGCTCTGAGAGCAGAAGGTATGTAGGCCGAGATCTTTTCCAATCCTGCCACTATAGAAGCTATTAATTATACTCTCTAGCAGGTCAAATCCACCATCTTTCTCTCTATATCTTTTTCTTACCCTACTATTTGCATATGTCTGGTCCACGACTGATTTTATACTCACAAGTTGCCTCTATGAGGGCATCCACCTGGGAAAAATTCTTTTCTCTTATTCCTTATACACCAAGGAATTCCCCTGCTCTTCCTCAGACCTACATTTTTGGGATTGGGTCTCATATTCATCAGGAAAGGTCTTAGGAAGAGTAGGCAGTTTGATGTAACATTTCCACAACATGATGCTCCATCTCAGTCTGACTTCTCTGTCACCTTCTACATATAATGGGCAGGAAAATACCTCTCCTGAATTTCGGAGACTTTTCTAGCATCCATTCGTCCCAGCCTGCTCCTCTGGGGGAGCCTCCT
Source organism: Netta rufina (assembly GCF_964035555.1). Taxonomy (NCBI): domain Eukaryota; kingdom Metazoa; phylum Chordata; class Aves; order Anseriformes; family Anatidae; genus Netta; species Netta rufina. The sequence continues at coordinate 47,400,998 of NC_140125.1, read as the reverse complement.
TTCTAGTTCTTACATCCTGGTAGTCAGGTAATTAGGCCAAATTGCTCATATATGATCTGAATTAGTTCTGACTGCTTATTCAACCTTCTTGATCCTGGGTAGGCAGGGACTCCAGCTGTATATATAAAGAGGGACAGGGTCTGAATAGCTGCTCTAGTGCAAGGCGTGAACATTAGCGGTATGTATTTCTACAGAGGTGATCAAGTAAATATATCTATTTTGCCTAGTCTCATTGGGGGACCAGCAAACTCACCATGAATTTCTGATTCCCATTTCCAAAATGACTGAATCTCTGGAAGGGACATATTTGTATGGATTCCTTTCCAGGTGAGCCTGTTTTCTCTGACAGTCATATCACAGACCTGTAAAGGCAGCAATGGAGCTCAACAGCCTCAGAAAAGTCTGAGGCTCAGGTCCCTCTTCCTCCTTTCAGCCACTTGCAGGGGCTCAGAGCAACACACAGTGTGGGGAGTGCAGGTGTTTAAGGCAGATCCTGCCTATGCCACTTAGTTAACTAAACTATATGAGTAAAATGCCATTGGAAATGGTACAAAACTGCTAAACTCTTGCCCTTTCTAGCCAGTATTCAATTTGATTTGAAAGGTGGGTTTTGCAGTTTATCCTTAAATCATACATCAGACAGAAGCAGAGCATATAACCTGAAGCAATGAGCACAAAGCCATGTTGATCATTTGCATAATCTTGGGCAAAGTAGCTGTTCCTGAAATAATCCCTGGTGTTTCAGAAGAGACAAAACTGGCAGAACCTGTAACAGAGGAGGAAGCACCTACTACCCTGAAATAAAAGCAATTCCTATTTCTAGGTATTAATGTGCTATGAAAGAGAAATGGAGACAGATGAAGATGTATGCAGATAAACACAGCTTATTCGCTTCTATCTACCTAGCTCTGAAAATCAAAGAGGATGTTACCACTTATTTTATTTAACACCAAATGCTTAAGGAGAGGGTTTCATTTAAAGTATGAATTATATTTCTTGGGCTGTTTTAGTTTCAATAACCATGGGAAAGGAAAGGGAAAAAGGGAAAAATATATTCAGAGCATCTTCCAAGGAGAAAGATAATATTTCTTCTCAATACTGGACTAGCAGTCTAGTTTCTGAAAAAGAAAATAAAACCATAATCCTGCTTCCTTCTCTGAAGCTCTCATGATAGTAACTTGGGTTGAGTTTAAATATGAAAAGATAAATTTTCAGCCAATGAACTTCTCAAAATTTCTCACTTTAAGAGTTAGTGTCTCTCTAGCTATGTACACTTTCAAGCCGTGATAATCTAGGGACCTCCCTTGATGCACACACAATGACATTTGAAGCAGTTCAGTAGGATGTCAAGCCAACCCTATGAGAGTTTGTAATTAGAGAAACTGTGGCCTACAGGAGCTGTAAAAGGGGAGCTTATAAAAGAGACACTAATTTATTCACTGTAATACTGATTAAAATTTATAGCTAATTCACCATAATGGGAAAGTAACGTTATATTTCTAGTGACTGGGTAGCTGCACTGAAGTCAGAGCTCCATGAAGTTAAACACCATTTAGCCGCCAATTTCAGTGGAGACAGAACATTGCTTCTGGGAGCTCTTTGGCTAAAGAATAACCTCCAAACATTTTAATTCAATATTAACCTTCTCACTACTGCCCAGAATAATTCTTAGTTCCATCAAAAGAATTTGTTCCTGAAGCTATCACCTAAATTTGTTTTCTCTGTCTTCAGTCTAACCTATTTCTATTTCAAGAGAAATAATTTTCAGTTTATCTTCCAGTAAGTTTCTGTTTTCTCTGCATATAAATGCAGTCTTACAAGGTATGAGGGTTTTACTTACAGCCTTGTTTAAGTCAAGAAGTGCTGAATTTAAGTCAGTATTAATTTATGAAGATTACACTTCAGCTTTAATTTTCAAGTGGAAAAAAAAAAATAAAAAGGAAAAGCTTTTGTTTATGATCTATAAGTTAGTTGTACTGTTGTTTCTTTGACAAACACTTGTTCTAGAGGGTGTTTGTGTAGGTATGCAAGTGCATACATACACCAGTATGTAAAATATGCTTCCTGCTCATAACAACCAATGCAAACAATGCTAAACTCCAAACAAGGAAGATGCTTGCTTCCAGAGTGCCTCTTCTCAACCCTGCTCCACTTGTGGCCACAGTCTTTCATGTACTCAAACTCTGTGAGCATCTCTGACTTACTAACACAGACCAGCAAAATGCATGCAGAGAGCTAGGATGCTCCAGTAAATTCCCAGGGCAAGTTTCACAAAACTGAGGCCACTGCAAAATTCAAAACTTGAACTGAGGAACACTTCTACAAATAATTAATAGCTTCTCGCTTAAATCACATTTTAAAAAGAGGATTCAGACCACAGAATCATTTAGGTTGGGAAAGACCTTCAAGATCATCAAGTTCCAACCATCAGTCTGACCTACCAAGTCTCATCACTAAACCACGTCCCTTACTGCCATAGATTTTATGAACTCTAAAGCTTTTTGTATCTAAAGCTGAAGTTGGTTCTATCGTGCTATAACAGCACTAGAGTGGTAAATCTTTAGTTATTTTTTATTTTTGTTTTTATTTTTAAGTGGGTGGTTAGTGCACAGTTCCCATGATAACTCTCATCCCTGTGTGAATACCTGCTGGTTGCCTTGAGGGGCAGGAGCTAGGTCCCTCCCTTCTCTCTTTTACAACCAGGAATGGGTTGTAAAATGATGGGTTAGATGCCTCGGTGGCTCATCCACATGGCCTGTTGTCCTTTCTGACAATTTCAGCCCAAGCGCTGCTTAATCCCCTGAGAAGTCCCCCTCTGTGTGCAGCACCAGCAAATGCCACTTAGAGAAACACACTTACACAGAAAATGCCTGAATAATGTGAAAGATTTCATAATCTGTTCAGATGTTTGTAAAAAAAAAAAAAAAAAAAAAAAAACATAATTTATCATAAATGACTTGCCCATCCCCGACTTTTAAAATGACCTTTTGATAAGAAAAATCCCTGCTTAGGTGGGAATAAAGCCCTAATTAATTAACAAAGCAAGAACGGGGGCAGTTAGAAACTATGTTAATCATATCAGCATTTAAAAATATCAGTAGCAGGAGAAATCAGTGAATAAAAAAATGGATCTAAATTTCATCCATTACCTTTTTACTTCCCTAAAACTCATCAACATGTCTCAGGAGGAAAAAAGGCAAAATATAACTCAGACTTGGGGACACACAACTCCATTTCAAATTCTTTACACAGCACTGGAATGCACCAATGACATAGAAAATCAAATATGTATGTAAAACTATGTGGTACGTCCTTTACATCCTTTTCAATCCTTCAGTCCTCCCCCCCTGGCTCACCCATGTAGGCAAAAGCAGAGAGCTAGATTCTAATTTCAGATCCACACTGCATACGTCTGGAAGACAAAGTACTTGTCTGGTGACTAATTACACAAGATATGGAGAAATGCAGGCTTTCCAAAAGAAATCATAATCTGGCTTCAGTGGTTCTACTTGGAAATACTATTTACTTTACCGCACTTATATTCCACACAGCATTATACTAGAGTCTTCTAAACAGCAGCCTTTCATGTTTTATATTATCAGCAGAGCATTATTATAACACAAAATAAAAAAGTGTTCTGTTGCCACCTGAATGCAGAAGTACACCAGTAGGGACATGTAGAGATTTTACATGAATTTCTTCTGAAACGTGTATAATGTTATTAAAGCTACCCTACTGCAAGAAAGATCCCCTGTTCTCCCCCAGATTGAACCTTTTAGAGATGGGGGAAGAGCCATTGCAACCAGAGCTTTACTACTCAGTCCTACAGCTGCTGTGGCAATGGAATAAAGCAGAATTACAGGGCAAAAAATGCACCTCTGTATAAGGGCAGTCTGAAAAGTCAACAGGGACACAGACTGTTTTTAGGAGACCAGGATCTGGAGGAGATAATTTTATTCTCCCCATTTTTTTTACTTTTTTTTTTTTTTTTTGTATATATATGTAAAACAACACATTTAGCTTTAAAACAAACAAACAAACAAAAACAGTTTTTTTTTTTTTTTTAATTAGAGTAGCTTGAATTCTTTAGTGTTGATTTAGAATGACAGATGTATCTAAATTAACCCAAATCTTCAAATATTCAGCTTCAAAATATATTATTTATCACCTGTTCATGATATCACCTCTCAAAATATTTGGAAAAGTTGTCTAAATGTCACACTACCCCACTGCTCAATCTTCCAAAAAGAATTAAAAGACAAATTGAAGAAGTCCATCCTTCAAAACAGATCAAATGGGAAGTGTCAAGAGCAAACATAGGTTTCTAGGACATACTGACTTACTGAAACACAAGTCAATAAATGGTAAATCCCTAACTATCCCTGAAAGCCCAAAACAACAAGCCCTAACGTGCATCCTTGAAAAAGCCGTACAAAATATTTTAGTGACAGTGAAAAGGAAAAACAAGTTGTGTGAGCAGGAGACCCAAGGAAGCCTCACTCCCAAGAGTTTCCTGACTTACACAGACACAGTGCTTCCCTCCCTGCAGTTACCTGAGCTCTCTCCTGCATCCTCCCAAGCCCCGGATCTTGCATGGGCTGCATCTGGCATGAGTGCTGCTTGGAGGCTCGCTCCTGCCAGGGGGACCTCTGGTACCTCCCACCTCCTCTCTGTTGGGACACAAACTGGGGTCTGGCTCCTTGACCAAAACTTCCCACAGACATTGCAGGAGCTTAAGTGTGTCTTTGGGTTTTGGTTGAAATTAGCCAGTGGACTCAACCCTGTCATTAGTAAAGTACTGACAGACAGACCAACAGAATGATCGTATAAACCTCGTGTCCTTACACAGAGGTGAAATTTGAATTTTCATGCATTTTGAAATAGAGCTGGACTGACTAGATACACACAGATGTGAACCCCTTCCTTCCTCAGCCAAGGTCTCTTAACAGCAGATGTGCAGCAATATCCAATAAGCCAAATCCTACGGTGATGTACAACACCCATGAAGTTACACCCCTCGCAATCACACAAATCAGATCTAACTGACATTGTGAAAAAAACACTGAATAAAAGGCTTGATGAAGAGCAGAGAAAGCTGCCAGCTGCCAGCATGAAACATCCTCTAAAAAAAAAAAGCCAAAATCCACAGCTGGAAATACATCTGTCTGTGACTTGTGTGAAACTGAAAGTTTTCAACCCCTCTACATAGCAACACCTTGGTTATCTTTTTCTGATATAAGGCAAATGTTTTATTTAAACTTATTTACCATAGTGGACATGTTATTGTGTCAAGTGAACCATGAGATATTTCTGTTTCTTGGATTCTGCTGTGGCCTATCCCTATTTTGCATTATATTTGCTTTAGTTGAATAGGTATATAATTATTATTATTATTATTGCAAGCAATAACAACTATTTCACTGACAGGCAATAATTACCTATGTTCTAGGACAAGGTATAATTTCCAAATGAGAAACCAATAAAAGGGCTGGCCTTAAAGTTCATAAATGCCCGTAAATGCCATTCATTTGTAGCTCTGGAAATGTTGTTGTCCTGAAGGGAGAAATTGGTGGCTATTTCTTAATGTTTTGCAATAAAGAAAAGTTGATTCAAACTGTTAGGAGAGAGTTGCCCTTTTTTCCCCCCCCTCACACAAATTTAAGACTCGGTACCAACTTACAAGAATCCAACTGAGAAAAGACACACTACAAGTGCATATAGCCCTCAACCCTCCTCTTAAATGGAGTCCAAGGAGGGATAAGTGCTCTCCATGACACTTCCCTGGCATCACTGTTTCTCCCACCAGGCTCTAGCTCCCTCTCAGCTGCTGCCACTCTGCAGTGCTGGTGCTGGCCAACTAGCACACAGCTGCAAAGGAGAGGCAGCACCAAGCTTCATGTTTCCTATCCTTGGACATTCCAGTATTAAATGAGTGTTCGCCTTGTTTTTGCTATTGCGATGTTGCTAAGTCAACAGGAGCAACAAAGAATGGTTTTTCTCTTGTCCTGCTTGAGACAGAGATGATTCAGGCATCCAGGAGCTGCTGGCTCTCTCTGGATAACCAGTTTCACTACTTCCCTTTTAAGTTTCAAGTCCAGCATGGTTTAATCAATTATTGGTGTTCTTTGCTCTTAAAACACACCTGTTTTGTGGGTTTTACAGGCAGGGCTGAATAAACTGTGCAGGTTACTTTACTCTGGAAGTGTGAAACTGTCTGTGTTTTGCCATTCACCACAAATATTTTCTGCAGAGTATCTTCAAAGGCAAAAATACAGCTTTTCTGGTTGAAAACTACTGGGAGCAACCACTGACTCAGAGGTAAAAATGCAGAGGCATTCCCTCTTGTGCCAGCCCTTACAAGGGGAAAAAAATAAAATAAAAAAAATCCCTTTATTTAGACTCTCTGCACCTAAAAAGCTAGTAGTATTGGAAGGGAAGATCATTCTCCTTCAAGACCTTTGGGCAACCACTAATTCACTTGCAAGGCCTGGCAGAGCTGGAAACTGTGATTTAAAGCCCACTCAAATCCATTCTATTTTGTTAGAGGAGACCCTAATATTTCCTCAATGACTCAGCATGGAATCTTCTGCTTGGTCCAGTTGGGATTTTTATGGAAAAGACCAACAATCTTTTATACAATATTAAGTGAGAATTCCTGGAAGGAGAAGAAATGTAGTATTATCCCTCTGTGGAGAATGCATGTACTGGGATGCTGTAATTTGCCACCAGGGCGGTTTTGCTCATAGGCTGAACTAATCCTAGTAAATGTCTGCTATAGAGCTGCTTAAAACTTGTAATTTCGGACATTTTCAAAGATGTTTTTGCTGTGGCTTTTCTTCTGAATGGAAACAAAAAGCCTAAATTCAGCAAATTTTGCCAAAATTAAGTTACAAAAAACTGTTTTTGGTGCACCAAAGTAATGTTTTTTTAAAGGGTTTTAATTTCAAATTGGATCTATTATTTCTTAAATACTGGTTACAACATACAAGTATAAAATCATTTAAAAAAATAAATACAACTAAACCAGAGCATTCTGCCTGTACTGAAATGCTCACTGTCAATGATAGCTCAAATGCAATTTCCCCTAACAGTTCTGCTCTCCCTGTGAATAGACACTCTACTAGAAAAGGTATGCTGAACCTTTTATCTGTCGATTGTAATGCAAATTTGGAAGAGCTATAGGAGTTATAGAAGAGTTCAGAAGAGTCAGAGAAGTTATAAGTGCTAGTGGGAAAATAAGTTCACCAAACCCACAAGGCATTTTAAAGCAAAACCATCCATTCCTGTGTCTTCCAAGTGTAGTGTAGTGACACAAAAAATAACTAATATTTTTGCGACTACCTTAATTTGAGAGCTGTGTGCTAGCTTAGTTGTGCTAGGGCTAAGGAAAGGCTGTGTCTAGCTGATGACACACATTTCTTTGGGAGGGGTGGTTGCATGGATTTGTCATGGAGCACGAGGCAATGTTAATGTTCACCCCAGCTAAGCAGCAGCCCTGCTCACAGTCACACCAAGCTGCTTTTTCACTCCAAACACTTGCTCCAGTAAGCTGTTTGGACTCAGTAAACACAGAGGCAATATTACTTGCTCTAAGGAAATATTGTGGATGAACATTTTAGTTTCTAAATTCTGAATGTTTTGATTTGTGAAATGAGCAACTAGTATGTTTAAGACGTCACTGAAGAAGCTGGGATAGCGGCTAATCATCTAAACACAAGGAGCCTCACTTTATTTAAGAGATCTGACGCCCTGACACAGCTTCCGTTTGCAAACCCCACAGGACAAGGCCCACCACAGTCCATCCCACTGAGTTACCTGCACATGGTGGAAACGGGAATTTAGGACACAGACTTTTCAGGAAAATTGCCGTGTTTAATGTCAACATTCAGGCAAACTGAACCTTCACTTTGCCCAGGCCTCAATGTGCTACGCAGACATGCTTTATATAGCTCAGTTGATATGTTTGCCTTGCAGAAGGAAATGAGCATCTGTGAGACGGCTGTCTGTCACTGAAGAAGCCCTGAATAAACCTCCAGCCCAAGCAGCAAGTAGGGTGTGAAGTCAAGGCGAGGTCATGTCCTAAATTAGAGCATAAGGAAAAGCATGGTCTCAAGTCGTTAACGAGTCACCAACTGAAGCATCGCAACCAGCAAGACTTGGCCCTACAAATACTAAGGAAAGGAAAAAAAAAAAAAAAAAAAAAAAAGGCTGGTCTAGTTTTTTTCTCCTGCAGGGAGAGAAACACAGTGCTCAAACAACTGCAAATGATTTTGCAGCCCAGACTCTACTCCCGTATAGGGAGCCCAGTGGAAGATGTGACTAAGTTCAGAGAGTCTGTGGGTGAAATCATGGCCCTAAAACAGTCAGTAGTAAAACTGCCGTTGACATTAATAGGATCTCACCATCTGCATCTCTGTCCCTGTAGTTCTGAAAATATCTGTGGCTGCTTGAACTCTAAAAGAATACCCAGCAGAAGAGGAAATCTTTCTTTTTCCTATGTCACTGGGTAACTGCCAAGAACTAAACATAAACCTTAATAAGCAATGACTAAAGGGAGACAGGAGGAGAGCAGATAAATATTTAAAGGACATAAACATGATGGAGAGAGAAGAATTATTTATCAAAATAAAAGGGAAGAAAGGAATATAAACAGGAGGAGCCTATAAACGTAGACTTTGTCAGGCAAACCCTAACAGGACAAACCCCTAGGAGCAGAAAAAAGAGCTGTGATTGCAGCCTTAACTCTTCACCCATTTTTAAAAACAGAACCAGGCACACACAAAAAAAATAAATAATGATTTAGTAAGAAGCTGGCCTGCCCTGGCAGCAGCAGAAAGAGACTGAATCTTTCACTTTGTGCTACTTCACTGACTCCAACTGAATAAAGGTCCATTTCAGAAAAACATTCTAGACCTAACTAACATACACAAGTGTTTGGGTGACTGACTTAAACAGAGCAGTCATTTGCACCAGGATTAATGCCTGTAAGGTTTGTTAGAATATTCCAGCAAAGTAAAAGAAAAATCAGGAATCAACTTGAAAACCCCATGCAGAATTGCAGTGAGCAGGTGAGCTTTCAGCTGAGCTTTAATTCCTAGATCAAAAATAGCCTTACCAAGATCCATGCATCACTATTGCTGTTACCCTACTACAAGGAGCAGCTGCAAGGCAGAGCCTCCTTCAAGCCTTTTCCATTCCCCACAGCAATAGGGCTGAATTTTGCTCCCTTTTCTCCAAGTGAAACCCCTGACCACCTGCTCTGCCAGCACTTGAGCCGAGCTGCCCTCTTCCTTTGCAGCCCCCTCTTGGGATCCCAAGCAGAAAGCAGCTGGAGGAGGGTGATGCTCTGGAGAAGCTGGCAGCCAGCTACTGCCTGCTTCCTGACATTGTAGAGGAGGCTAGACCCTGTCTTGTTCCTATCACAAACCTCAGTCTTCTCCTTGTAATGACATCTGGAAAGATTCCTATGTAGGACCAAGACAATGATGAAGGGTCTGGAGCATCCCTCCTATGAGGAGAGGTTGAGCAAGCTGTGACTGTTCAGCCCAGGGAAGAGGAGCATCAGGTGTAATCTCAACAGTATGTATAAAGAACCAATATGGCAAACACCATGTAAAAACGAAAATATAAAATAGTCTTTTTAAACTTCCACTTGACAATATTTCTTTCTTTTGATAAGATGCAAGAGCCAAATTATTACCATTTATTTACATCCTCCCTAATTATATTAATATTTTACATTGTATAGGCTTCTTGTTTTGTTTGTTTGCTTTTATTCCACAATGAGACCAAAGTAGAATTGACAAAAACTATGCAGCAGTACAATCCCATAAACCTAAAACTCCCTATGAGCATGAAGGCAGCTCTGAATTAACAGTGTTGATGCTGACAATTGCCCGCTAATTGGGAATTATGTCACAGCACAAACGAAGTCTGAAAGATGACCAGGACACAGTGTAATTATCTGAGCAATTCAGACATTGCCTAAATTTACAAAAATAATCTACCACTGCTGAGAAAATGTCTGTTAAATTACTGTGCCATGGAAACCTTTTGAGTATGTCAATTACTGTTGCATGCAGATAGAAAATGCTGTAGACAAAATAGAGAGGAGAGGCTGTCGTTGACACTCAGTGATTGCTGATCTCTCTTTGAACATCACCAAAACCTCCAACTTAGAGCAAACGCCACAGCCATGAGGAAACCATAACTGACATGTGTAGCCCACATGAAAAGTATAAAGCCACAAACAATAATTTTGCTTCCGTTGAAACGAAACCCAGATGGAAGTTTCCTGCATGGTGCCATCTCACTTTTATAGGGAATCAGCTGAGTGCTAGCACACCTCCAGCAGTAGGTGCGAACAGCACGCCTGGCCAGCTGCTGGTGAAGATTTACAAGCAGTCAAACTGCAATGCTGTGGGGTGAACTCTCACCAGTACAACCTATGTCCCACCTCCTGGGGTCATTCTGATTTGAAATGCCTTCAAAGGGTAGTGCTGACCTCTCTGTTAATTTGTCGTCGTGCTTGAATGGAAGCAACATTTTCTGTTGTATTATGGGAGCCAGTAAAAGCAGTGGGATGCAGCTCCCAGAGGATGGTTATGAATTTGGTTTCCAACCAGCTATAAATGTACTGCAGTTGCAGGCAGCTGAAATTGGTTAAATGGCAATTATGTTGGATGCTCCAACTGGTACGACTTATTCAGTGAACAGAGCAAACAACAAATGCTTTTCATATAGATAATGGATTTGTACCTCAGACAAAGATTTTCAGAGTCCATCAGTGATGTTAAAAATCCCAGGGATATGTAGCTATTGTATTTCCAATTCAGCTTTCCTCTACAGCTACAATTTAATGTAGAAGTACAGGTGGTTCATAGCCCTAATTATTTCAAATAGTCAATGCATTATACAGGAGACATAGCCTAACAATTTCTTGTTTTGGGTTCTTTAGCCATTAACTTCCATAATGCAGTAGATTGCATTTAAGTGAGGAGAAGTGTTAATAACATCATCACTAGTATCTGATTATTGCTTTTCATAAAGACTTTGAGCACTGTGAAGAGGAGGCTGGCACAACTAGGTTAACGTTACAGATACGGAGATTGAGAAGAGGAGCAGCAGTAACAGTAGCTGGTTGATGTTCATGTAGCAGGCTGGTGACAGAGACCTGGGCAAAAGAGAGTCTTGAAACTCCTGAACTGAGGTACCAGCTCCTATGCTAAAAATGGCCTGCCATGACAAAACAGACTACATGACTCAAATTCAAAGGAAATGAAGACTGAAAGCATCTGAGCCTGTACGTGCCAAAAGAGCAAATTCTCTACAGCTTCCCCTAACTCATACAGCGTAGAGGTACCAACAGCAAGCTCTTGGAGATAGAACAGCATTAAAAGTGGTTCCCAGTGGTTTCTTCATGTGCTGCTCAGATGACTTGATGGCTCACAAACAGTGCCTTCTGTTTTTCAGCACTGGGTTTCTTAACAGTAAAAGAATTATAAACAGAAAGCCTAGAAGCCTCCTTAAAGGCAGTTCAAGATAAACAAGGAAAAAAAAAGTCCCAAGACCAAGACAAAAAAACATTCGATAAAGCAGACTTGAAGATTCCTGTCTGGCCAGCCAGAAAGGCAAAAGGAAAAGGGCAGCAGGCAGGAGAAAACAGTGACCAGTGTTATGTTAATACTGCTAAACCCAGACCAGCCTGGGTATGTCCTGCTCAATGACGCTATGCCTATTTCTGAAACTAAACATATAAGAGAAGGAGAATGGAGGTTGACAGCTGTCGACAACCATACAAAACTGAAAACTGTCCAGAAATGCTATTGTCTCAAACAGCAATGCAAAGAGCAGCCATGCTACAAATCCTTCTGTTCAAGGTCTGGCTTTTCCTGAGAACTTGCTCTGAATGGGACTCCCCAAATGAGCAAATATTCAACAACTAAACAATACAACCACTCGGCTGTCATTGCTGCAGGACATTTTTATCCGTTTCATTTAATAAATAAATAAATAAATATTTTTGGACAATATCTGTTGGGAGGGGCTGCTACTTCTTCTGTGCTAGCACAGATCCACAGAGGATCTGAGACCTGAACCAGCCAGGCAGAACAGATCACATTTTGTTTAACAGTCACTGCTGACTTACCTGCTGCTAGCAAGGGTAAGTCAGGGTTTAACTAAATCTTCTAACCCAGGCATCTAGAAAAAAATGAACCCTGAGGAAGGAAAGGAAGGCAAAAGAGTATTAGTCTACAGGAGATGAAGGCTGAACACATAACAGCCTTTGAGATCTGAAAGAAAACTACGGAGAGGAAACTTCTCAGCACCGAGGATGTGAACTAATGGCTTCAGTTATGGCAAGGCAGATATGGGACAGATACTGGGAAGCTTTTTATAGTAGTAGGGATAGAGACAGTCTAAGAAGTTAGGTAAACATCTGTCAGGAATGACAAAAGCATAGCTATAGAATCATAAATCACAGAATGTTATAAGTTGGAAGGGACCCAGAAGAATCACTGAGCCCAACTCCTGGCTCCACACAGGACCAGTCAAAAATCAGACCCTCTCAGCTGAGCCAGCCTAGGTCAGAAAGATGGCCTAATGACTTCTTGAGGTGCCTGCCAGCCTATGCTTCAGAAGCTTGGAAAGCAGAGGATACTCCCAAAGAGTCCCACAGCATACCATGCCTTTACCTGGCATAGACCAGGGCAGGGACAGGAGCTAGAGTCTCACTGCAAAGCCACTGAGGTCCTGCAGCTGTGCTGGGTATCAGCCAGGGATTGCTCTCAGGTATGTAGCCAGAGCAGAACCTGAGAGGGGTGAGGCTGAGAAAGTCCCCTGCACCACTCAGTACTTTCCTACTAGAAGCATGTTTTCTGCAGATGAAGTGGAATTACATCACATTTGTCACACAGGATAAACACTTCACTCATGGCTTCAGGACAACTGTCCGTGCAGTCTCCCAGCTCCTGAAACCACAATAAAAGCAACTAACAGCAATCTGCTACTTGATAATAGAAAATATCAAATGTGGTCTTTTCTGTACTGTGACAACTGATTTGGGATTAACTGCAACTGCAAATAACTGCCATTAGATATACACTGCAACAGATATGACAAAAAGAATGATCCAAGGGAAAGCAAGTAGTAATGAAATCCCTGTGATCAAGTGTACTGTGGGGACTTGGATGAATGAGTTTGGGTTTGAAAGCTATTTAGTGATGACACCTATGGGAGCTGAAGTTTGAAGTGTCTTCAATGCTACTCATTCACTGTGTCAAGCACAGCAGGACCAATTGAAACTTTAAAGAGTTACATGGCAAACTGACTGAAAATTACAAGGCTATTTTGAAAACTGCTTTTTACTATCAAAAGTGAAATAAGTATGATGGACTACTCATTCCTGAGAAAAGGGCCACCGTTACTTTCCTGGCTGGAGTAGACAGGGGATACATTCAATGTAACCTGTTGCTTTTTTGGAAACTTTGAAAAAGCAATTTTTTCTGTATTTCATTGACAAGAGAGTGTGACTTAACAAATGTTTAAAACAAACTTGTATAATTTGATCACAAGCGAAGAATATATCCTTTCTGCCGAAGTAGTAAGTGGACTTTTCTGTGCTCTCTCTTTCTGACTTCAGATTTGAATCTTCTTTGTGCACTCCAGGGAATCATCATATCAATATCTGCATATGCAACACTTAGAATAATTTAAGACAGGTCTGTGCTACACCTAGTGAAAAGCACAAACACAGCTGCACTCAATGTCTTCTTAGCATATTTTGAAACTGGTTTAAACCTATGTCTACATTACTATGCAGTGTGGTATAGCTGCAGAAATCTACTGAAAGTAACTGTGGGTATTTGGACCTAAGGTCCTCTGCACTACACATCTTTTTGGGGTTGACATCACACCTTGGTCCCATGGCCAGAATGCCCACAAGAGCCTGGTGGGTACTGGGTGTGCTCCTGGTTTAATTTCATTAGGTGGGAATCCAGCTTGTGGCAAACCAAGGCACAGCAGATGGGGATGACTGGGAGAATTGCTTCAAAAGTGTGGTATGAGCAACAGCACCAATGCTGCCAGATGCTAGGGCTCTCATCACTGTTTCTGCTCTACCACTGAGCTTCTCATGGAGAAAGATGGGGCTTTCTTGTGAGTCCTGTGTTGCTGTCAGAACTTAACTGGGCTATTTTGGGCAGCAAGATATTAGGCTGCTGAAGCTGCATTCCAAACGAGCATACGAATATACAGTGAACTATATTTTCATGTTATTGTATTAGCACAGTTGTACTGGAACAAATCTGGGGACAGGAGAGGAATGGGCAGTATTGCTGCATTTACCTATACTGTGTATGACAAGTGCAGAAGTGTGTGCTCCCATGTGAATGCCAGGAGAAAACACAGGGAGAATGATTATAATTTTTACCAGTATTTAGGCAAAAACTTACTAATTCTGTCCTCCTTAGGACAATGGGAAGAACTTTCTATCTAGAAATCTGAGCAGCACTTTTAACATGGAAACTGTTACAGAACTCAACAGTCAAATTTTTCATGAACAAAACCTTGAATTTCCTTTGGCACTTAAAAAACAGCTCTATAAGTAACAGTGTGTTTCCATTAAAAACAAACAAACAAACAAACAAACAGAAACCAACCAAACAAACAAACAAAAAGCCCAAATGCTCTCTTGCTGGACAGCAGAAAACATTTTAAACATCCAGAGTTAATTTTCTGAACATCTAAATGGTGGTAATTTTTGCCTGATAACAGGATCTGCATCATGCACTTAGCACTGTGAAGAGGCTATAATTTAATCAGGACTTTATACAATGAGAAATCCCACATGGCTTGTATAGAAACAGACAATAAAATCTTTAAGTGATGCATGCTCGGTTTATTTTTATAGGAGAAAAGTATTCCTTTCTCATCAAAACACTGTACAGAATCACGAGAGAATATTGAGTATTTAATGGAGAAGCTACTAATTCAACGAATGCATATCATTGCTTTTTAGCAAACCCAAGGAAAATAAACTTCCAGCAATGTCTGATATATTCAGACCGGGATGCTCTATAATAGATGCTGACACAGTAAGCCAGGTTCCTGGCCACAGTTCTTTTTCCTTATAATGTATGAACACAGCCTATATAAGTGTGCTCTCTCAAACGTACTGTATCCTTCCCTTCTCATAAATGCAAGACCTAGATAAGGTGAATCCTTAGAGGAAGAAGAAATTAGATGCAAAAAGACTTGAAAACGCACAGTAAAATCAAAACCTGATTGTGACCTCTCATCACTGAAGGTTGAAGACCCTTCAGGTTTCGTTTTCAAAATTCCCATGGAAGGAAGGAAAGCTCAGCTTCCCTGGATGACAGTTAATAACTCCAGCTTGCTCCTAAATTGTGGGGGGCACAAACTTGGAGATCTCATTGACTCTTGGCCCACAGTGCTTGCATGCAAATAGGTGAGGTCCAGATGGTGACCCAAGAGTGTTGCTGTGTGGCTGAGCACGTCAGCTAGACTGATCCTTACATTTTAGAGCCACTTGTGAAATATACAGAAAGATCAACTCTTACTGTGTTTGTGCACAGACAAGCTGTTATTTCCTCCCCCAGTTTTCCCCTCCCAACTAGAAAATTTACTGTATTCCTAAACTTCATCCTTATACAGAAGCCAGAATGCTTCCTAATTATCCACACAGGCTTGTGTATTCCTTGTCACTGCTCAAGTTCAATGATAGCCAAAGCAGTTCTGTTCTGGAAGTGGGGTGCTCAAGGACTTTCTTCACTAACTCAGCACAGCACCCCCAGGTGAGAGATTGAATTGACTGAAGTAGGCTTGGGGTGCAGTGGGCTGCAAGCCCAGGTCTGTGCAGGAAACCATGCAAATAGGCATTAGACTGCAAATAGATTTATTTTAAAAAGCAGAAAATCCAGATCCGAAGGCCCCAAATCAGAAAATGTTTTGTTGTTTCCTAATTGGTAATTGGTGACAGTGTAGTGACAAGGACAATTAAGGCAGAAGCTTCCTTGTGGGGAAACATTCAAAATGCAGAATATTTTGACAAGTCTCAGCTGGATCTTTAAGTGCACTTCCAGGCCCAGAAATGTTTTTTTTTTTGTTGTTGTTTTGTTTTGAGTGTGGAGTCCTGACATTTGACAAGTTACACTTTTCAGAGTAAAGAAGCAGCACACTGTGGCGGTTTCTGAGGGTACCAAGCACTTAACCTCACCTCAGATGGCAGGGCAAGGGGACTTTGCTGTGGGATCTGGATTTGAAGGAAATTGGATATGTGGTCAGAACTTCCCCAGTGAAATATTTAGAAGAGTCTAATAAGAGGTCAAGGAAGATATTAAAAAGATTGAAGAACACTTTAGAATAATAAACCAAAATTTAAAAGTTGGAACAGGGCAAATAACAGGGCCTCTCACCAAACACAGGGGACAAATAGAATAGGATGACACCTTGAGAGCCTGAGCACTGTAGATCTATGCCTATCTGAGATGAAGGCTCTTTGTAAGTCCTGCCTCATGAAGTTAACTTGTCCTTAGATTTTTATTCTGTTGCATTTTTGTTCCTTTCAAACCAGAGGGAAACCACTAGTGTTCAATGGCTTAGATCTAAACACAACAAGCAGTAGCATGAAGGGGAAAAGTGAAGAAGCCTCTTCAGCTGATGCCCAAGCAGGAAAACCACTATTACAGTTTTATCAATGGTTTGGATGGAAATCACAGTCCAGCTGGTGACATCTCAGTTAGTTGTTAAATTTAGTATATAATTATTATCAATGACCTAATGTCCCCTGAAAACACAGGGAAAGCTCTCTGTGAGTCAGCAGAACTGCTCGCAGAGCTTACTGCATCTATAAACATCATACACAGTCAGCACAACTATAAACCCATAAGCCTATTGGTTTAGTCTGAGGGGGATCATAAACTGCAAAGCACTCCAGAGCTTTTGACAAAACAGATTATCATTTCTAAACCCCATAAGCAGAAACAGGTAGAATCTCTCAGTTCTCATTGTCAAACAGTTCTGAGATTTACACAGCTCATTACTAACAAGATGGGCAGATGCAGACTACTTCCTTGTGACCCACCACGTAACTTCTGCTAGATCGTACCTCCTCACTGTAATATTTACAAAGTTCAGAAGCATTATATCAGTGAATTATGGTTTCATGCCACTTTCTGTAAGATTACATATCTCCTGGAGGGATAGGTCTTAAATTTTCAAGCTCCAGAGGTAACACTTCTATTGCAGCCCAGCATCTGTGGGGGATTTACGAACATTTCTCGTGTGCTTAATGAGGCTTACATTGTAAGCAATGTAAACAGCTCTTGTTTATGGAATCCTGAAGCACTTCCAGTAAAGTTGATGGAGCCTGAGACACCTTGAGAGAAATACTGAGTTAATCAAAATAATAAGCCTGCCCTTTCCCTCTGTCTCAGTTTTGCTGGAGAATACAAGGCACATATATATGGACAGTCCCTGTTTTCTTCCCATTTCCTCAATTTCCCAGTACATTCAGGGCAGGCAGTCAACACTCACTTGACTCAAGTTCCATTTAATTAACTTTCTTTTTTTAATCTAAAAACTCATTTTCAAGAAAAAAAAAAAAAAAAAGAGTGCAATGAAGACATGAAAACAACATTTTAAGATAACATTTAACAGTATAATCTGATGATGTTCTACCAGACAACAGTCTCACCTTGAAAGGTATCTAAGTGCTTAAATATTTTTCAGCATCTGGACTCCCCAGTAAAGGTTTATATTTGCAAATGATGGTATTAGGATATTGCATTTTAATGAAAACCATTTCAAACTGAGAAACGTTAGACTTAAACACATACATTCAGCATTTTAATACAAGTTATTCCCCATCTGCTATCTAACAGACATAATATTCTCAAAATTTTTTGACAAGGTTTTCCTAAAATCAATATTTAGAAAGAAACTCTTATCTAGTTTCTCCAGGGAGTTCTCTTCAAAAACAAACAAACAAACAAAAAAAAACCCAACCTCTTGCAAAAGGAAATGAAGTGTGAAGGAGAGAAACTTGTGTTGGTGTTTTCATTTATAACCAACAGGAGCAATAGCTTTCTCATTTTCAAGCACCCAATGCTCCTATCGGTGTTTATTCAAATATAGTTTACATTTAATATAAACTTTCATAAGGTAAAGATTAATTTTATTTTCACAAATGTTTATGACTACAGCATGTGCCTGAGCAAACTTAAACTGGAATACTTTGGATTTTAATTCTGCTTTCACAGCTGGAGTTGCTCTGCTGTTTGGCAGATCTTCTTCAAGCTTGAATCTACAAATGCCTTTTTTGTATCAAACGGCTTATTTGGGCTGCAAATGTTTGGAGAATGTTACTACAGATTGCTGTAACCTTTTTAAACTAGCCTTTTCTGTTGGTGAATTTTCATTGGTCATACTAATTAGAAAAGGACAAGTACTTTGGGGAGAGGCAGGAGGCAGCAGACCCACTGGAGGAAGCACTATTTTGTACTTCTTACACATTCTCAGCTGGTCAATGCCAGTCAGGCTACTGGGCTGGGAGACACTTTTACAAGACCCATCATGGTTGTTCTTCAGAGCAAGTACGAAGCTAATTTTAACCCTTCATTCCTGAGGGCATTTAACTTCTTCAGATTCATATTTATCTGTATTTTGGTTCTTCAGACTACTCCAGAAAAGAAAAAGCAGTTTTGTTCCCTCATCTTTTTTTCCCCCTTCCTTTCTTCTCATTTCTCCATTTTATGTTTCACAGATTTGCTTTGCTAAAGAAAAGAACAGAAATATTTGAGGCTGTTTCAGTGGCACTGGCTCCCGGAGCTTTGGCTTTCTTGCTCCATACTGTACTGTGCAGTACAGATTAGGAAGTAAAATTATTCAGAAATTTGTCTTGTAGCATGTCTTTTGTCAGTAAATAGTGAACACAACGCTAACAAGTACTTGTGGCTTTGCTCCCATTACTTGACATGGTAATAAACAGTTCACATTGGAGTGACTTCCAGACTTTTTGAGTGTAGGTAGGCAGCAACGATTCAGCACTCTCATTTAAAAGATGAAATTAAGCTGTCAGAAATATTATCTCTGTGCCAGAAGTTACAAGGAAGTTCACTGACAGCAGTTCTCATTTTTGCTCTTCTCACTTGCCCTATGCCAATGGGATTTTGCATTAATTTTTCTAGTTCAAGTTAAATAGCTGTTAAATTTAACTTATCTGTGGAAACTAGTGCGGACAAACTAGTTCCTACCAACGTGTTAGTTAT
This sequence comes from Netta rufina, assembly GCF_964035555.1. Classification (NCBI taxonomy): domain Eukaryota; kingdom Metazoa; phylum Chordata; class Aves; order Anseriformes; family Anatidae; genus Netta; species Netta rufina. Next base: position 47,381,709 of record NC_140125.1, on the reverse strand, counting down.
TGTCAGATTATTGAGAAACTCTCAGTTATTAGTCAGAGGGGTAAGGAGTTTGAATGGGAGAGAAATGCGATCCAGAAAAGATCACAAAGCAGCCTCAGTTTTTTGATCTTGTCACTCATGTTTGAGGAAATAATTTATATATATATTTATATATATATATATATATACACATTATGCTGTAAAAGGCCAAAGGAGGAGAGAGGCACCAGCTCCATGCTATAATGAACTAAGGAACTGTAAACACAGAAGGCGTCTGGAGGTATTTATTATTCTTGATGTAACAGAGCTGAAACCACTTTGAGTGGTTTAAGATCACCATTTAAGTTTTGAAATTTCCTAAAAAACTCCCATAATACAGGCTATTTTTTCCAGTGGAATCTAACATTACAGATATAGCCATTATACATTAAGATACAATAAAGTGTTTGACAATCTATAAGAAATCCTCTCCATATCCAAAACTGGTTTTGCTCAACACACCTCAGTTATAGAAAAGAAAAAAAATAAAAAAAAAAAAAAAAAAAAAAAAAAAAACTAAAAGAGAGAGACACTACCCAATTTTCACCTTAGATGAAAAGTTGTGGGTTCTCAAGAGAAATAGAAACAAGTCTCTGATATGAGTTCACATCAGAGGGGTCACACAGTCCTTCTTCCTCAGATGCTGTGCTCTGCAGGAGACAGCTTTCGCTGGTGGCGAAAGCTCTGAGAGTTAAGTTCAGTGCAGTTAAAGCACTTTGTGCTTCTGCTATTGGGTGAGACATCAGAGGTTCACTCTATTACACATACTGTATACACAATCTTAACCTTTTACTTTCTACATATTAAGTCCAGAACTATTTAAGTGGCTATTTACACTCCTCTCTTCTGCCAGAGCAAACTTTCCCATCTACTTTCTAAACAAAAAGATCAGCACAACAGCATCACCTCAAGTTACTATTTCTTTGAAAAAGCTTTGCTAGTGTAAACGACCTTGTAAATTCCCGGTTTTCCACTTCCCTATCTTAACTAGTGCTCAGAAGAGATGCTGTATCTGCCTGTCACCACCTTCTGAAACTCTACCTTGCAATTACTGGTAACTTCACTGTTTTACTTCCTCAAACTGAGGCATGCTAAAGTAAGTTGGATTTATAAGTCATCAGAACTATCTCAAAATTCGCTCTCTTCACATTAGAATAGACACTTAGGCACGATTCTGCATTGTGCAAACCCTCATGGTCTCAGAGTAAGTGGAAAAGTTGCTTTGGGCAAAATGAACCCTGTCATCTTCATCTGTAAAACATGTCAGACATTTGAGGGTTAAAAACAGTACAGCGCTAGGTCAGGAAAACAGGAAGAAGAGTGGATCTTATTAACTCTCTGGAGGAACAAACAACAGGGACTTCAGCTGAGATCAAATTTTCCATGTTTGCTATTCAGTCCTCTCCCTTTACTAGACACTTCCTTTTGGTCTGAGTGAGGTGGTAGCAGCCAATGATCCCAGAAGAAGATGATCAGATTAAACTGTCAGTCATTAGGCCTCAGCCTACTGGAGGCCATACACTCATGAGTTAGGAAAACAAGATGTCAAAACAGAATCAGAACAGCTCATCACACTTGAAAATATGTTCCCATGAATTTTCAAGCATGTAGAGAAACACCAGCAGGAGGGCCTTCCTGCCCAATAGGAGTCACGTTTTACTTCAGCAACACCCTTATTTGAAAAAAAAAAAAATATATATATATATATATATATAATTGTTTCAGTTTGCTTCAGAAACAGAGAGATACTGCCATTCTAACACAACTTAATATATGCACCATAGAAGTCCTATAAGTAATGCTAAGAAAGTAAAGAATGCAAGCAGCTAGAAAACACCAAAGCTCTGTTTTCATGCTCTCAAACTGTATAGGTAATGTTTTCTGTGTACCTTTCTCTAGAATATTCACTACAGTGAGGCAGAATTTTCAAGGATGACAGAAACATATTTTTGCACTGATATATACCATACAACAACAGCAATGTTAAAAAAAAAAAAAAAAAAAAAAAAAAAAAAGACGAGAAAAGAAAAGCAGATGATAAATTATCACAGAAATGGGTACTGCAGCTACTGTCCCAATCCTTACCTTTCAGAGTTGCTTTCTTAAGTACCTTCATGGCATAAAGCTGACCTGCATCAGATCCTTTAATCTTCCTCACTAGAAATACCTGTAAAAAAAACAGACATCTTGTGTAAAAGGGGAACGAGCTTTTAGTTACAAGGCTTGCTGTATTTGATGGAGGAACAAATACTAAGATTCAGGAACTCCAATGAAAATTCTTAGCTAAAAGTACCTCATATTTCACTTGCAATTTGCTGAGCTAGCTCTAGAAAGCTTCAGTTTTAAGCCTTTACTCCCTCACAAAGAAAATATGTTTGACGTTATTAATAGCTCTTTCACATTCAGTTCAAGATGAGTGAATAGTTGTAAACAATGTGTGCACACTTCTTCATATTCTGAACAGCTTTACATGAAAAAAAAGCAATGGATCATTGTGCTTAGGAATGTGTAGTTAAAATTATTTTTATCAATTAAATTAAGAAGAAAAAACAAATTGGTATAATTTATGTCATAAGTCAGGAGTGATGACTAACCAAGGATGTCACTGAAGCAAAAACTTGATACAGCTGGAAGTCTGTTCAAGCATACTTAACAAAACGTAGAACCATTTTCATTGACAAACACACTATTATAATAAAGGCAGCTTTCCTTGCTAGAGTCTCCCATGTTACATCTTTTGGTGTAAAATTTTTTAATTGGAATAAAATATTGTTGTAGCTAAAATTCTGATTTATTGCTGTTGTTGTTCTTGTTTTACTCCATACATCTACTACTTCTTGTCTGACTGGAGCATATTTTTGTTCTTGTTTTTTATTACTATGTATTTTAAAGGGTGTTCCAGTATTAATATTTGAAAATAAAAGAAAGAAATAATTTAGTTGACTCCTAGGGCTCACTCTGCTAAAATCAGAACCACCAAATGACAGTGGCTCAGTTGTTATTTCAGCACCTTTGCTACTGGACAGAAGCCATAAGTAAAGCCAAACGCAAAAGAACTACAAGTCTACGTACATAGCACATACTTATAAATACATGAATCAACAAAGGCTAGCTGAAATAATTTTACTGAAGAATGTCTACTTAGATTACAAAAATCTGTGGAAATTGTTTTAATTCATCACTTGTTCAGGAGTTATGCAGCATTGTCACCACCTAAAACATAAAAGGCCCCTCCCCCTCCCCCCCCCAGAAAAAATAAGAAAGGAGGAAATCTGTTCTTGGCACATTATTTGCAAGTTGAAAGACACTTCCTCCTGAAAAAAAAAATAATAAGTAAATCTGTAAACAGATTACAATTTTCTCAAACACCCTTTGAGAAAAGGGTCATGGGGAGAGATAATGACTTTTAACAGCCATCTAGAGCAACTGGGGAAAAAAAAAAAAAAAAAGTAAATTCTTTCCAAACACCTTGAGCAGGGCTCTTACATCTGTACAGCATCACAGCTACAACACCTCTATGATACGATCTGATACATTTTTGGTGAGTCTTTTATTCTCAAGATATTTCCTGTGCATGTGAGATATGCACAGTTCTTCAGTTGAGCTGCCCTGACTGGCTGAGATCAGGCACATGTTGCTTTTTCCCATCTCCTTTTTCCTAGTCTGATGAACATACAAGAACCTCCGGTACTCAAAACTGCAGAAACAAATTATGAAATCTGTATGCAACAGGAACACATAAGACTTTCTGAAGTGTTTTTCATTAACATTCATGATAAATTAAGCTCAGCTGCTCCAGTATTAACAGGAAGTCAACTAATTTAGAAGTTCAGCTACAGCTAGAGAGAGAAATGTTGGGACAGTCATAAAGCAAGTTTGCCCAAACACCAGATTTTAATCTTTAATAATATTGTGTAAAAATTATAATGGAACCCAACCTTCCCCCTCACCCCCAAGCAAATATTAAACTAAAACAAATCCCAAACCCTTAAGATAATGATTTTAAAATGTACAGCACATACAACAGCACAGCATGCTGCATCTGCAGAAACATTAGGCTGCAGTTCAAGAAATACATTACCTGCCATGTAAAGCTAGTTATACCCCTATTGCTGTAAAAAGCAAAATTATCAATTTATGTTACTAGTCACTAGTCAGTTGTTCTCTGCTGCATGGGATAGGGCACTTGGTCTGCATTCCCTCCGAAACAGATGAGTCAAAAACAGTACGTGCTGTTTCAGAGAACATTAAAATAATTATCAAACCAAAAAGGAAGCAGAACAAATTAAAATGCATTGTATTGCAAAATGAAGTTTGCCTCCCAATTATTCTTAAAGGTATAGTCTTGATAGTAATTGAAACTATTGAGTGGTCCTAGAGTACTTACCAGGCTGTTTATGTAAGCTTTGTAATACTGGTTTGCCAGAATAGCACAGGTATGTGTCTGAAAATGACTTTCAATTGTCTAGTTTTATATGCATGTAAACACCTCTGGTTATGCATAACTGAATGGACTGATAGAACTGCTAAAAGTTCCTTAGCTGGAGTAATAGGTATATCACCAAATCCCAACCCAGAAACCTAAGCAAGTGCTGTGACTTTCAACAGAGTTGGGCATACTCCCTCTGAAACCAAAGGCATGTTCTTTAATCCTGCAGGAAATGATTTAGGTGATTTTTGCTCCCTAGGTAAACAACTTGAAAAACAGCAGATCTGCATCCCCAAATAACTACAGATTTGATCAGCTGAAATACTGAAGTGATGAAAATTTAGGTGACTAAATTAGAATAAGCATAAGAAATAGCATAAGAAACACTGACCAGACTTCCTTCCTCCATGTCTTTGCTGCTCTGGTGAGTTTACTGACCTGTTTCACGTAAGATACTAAAAGTGACTTGTAATCACACACAACTTCAGACAGGTATGATGTCCACACACCCACACTCTGATTCTGCAGTGATTTCAGTGGAGTATGCCCCAGAAATCAGATCTCCTTTTGGGAAGCGGTGGCAGAGAATAAACATTTTGCTGATACAACGCCTAAAACTAGAATGCCAACTTGAACAGATAATAACAAAAACACATCAACACAATCTGAGATAGCCAGTGAACCATTTCTAAAATATTTACTGCTCAGGTATGAAAACTGGCCGTACTGCTTCTTTTACTTTTGAAGAAGAGATTCTCTAGTACTTCTCCTCCTTGTATTAAATCAGAATAAATCTAATTCTGAGTCGTTTTATTTCTCATATTTCTTTAACATTCAAAACTCAAATATCATTATAGTGCTTTCAAACAATTCTCTAGAGTAAAACTTTATAGTGAATGCTAACTCTCCTGATTTCTCTCATCTCAGGGATCTCCTAACAGCCTTACTTATCAATACAGTTCTGGAATACTTGGAAAGCTGCTAAGTACTCCTCAAATATCTTTACTCATCAGTAAAATGAAGACCCTGATTCATTGTCATGGTGCTCAGCTTTGTGCTGGATGCCTCAGCAGATTTTAGGTAGGAGCCAGTTCTTCAAGTTGGCTGGAATGATCCACCTCTGAAGGCTGAGAAGTGTTAATTATATACATGTATATAAAATAGCTAAAATGGTAAGTGCTTCCATTTCTAATGTAAATTAGGCTCACCATTCTGCAAGTTCCAAAGTCTTATTTAGTTAATCCAAAGAAAGAGTTTAACATTAAATTGAGTCCTCCCTCTTTCTCTGTCTTTCCTTCCTATTCTTAATTGCAAAGGACATATCATGTTGAAGAAGACCTTTGGGATTAAGCAAAGCCTTGGACTTAAGACAAAAAACATTGTTTCTTGATGGCTTAGCTTGTTGTCATATAAGTAGGCATTTTTACTTATTTATTTTTTCAACAAATGGTTTATATATATAGTATACATACATATACACTTACATAAACACTCAACAATTAATTACATTAGGAAACAGATCTTCGTTGTGGGCAACAAAATCAAACCAAAAATGAAAACATTGTTTGCTGGTTAACAAATGAAAGCTTGCAACTGTGAACTGCTTTATATCTCATAGTTAGAAAGGAATATTTCTCACAAAATCACTATGAGGTAACCAGCAGGGTAAGTGATGGGGACTTCAAAATATGCCTGGGATCCCATCTGCCCTTAGCAGAAATTGGGAAGCAGACATTTTAAGCCTTTGAATGTTCTTACCACTAAGCAGCAGTAGTATGCTCACCTCCCTAGTGGATAGCTCAGAAAGAAGGAGTCTAACTTCATAAACAGTGTTGCTCATTAATGCTCACTTGTGCTCATTAGTTTGGGTCCAAAGCTATAAACTTCTTATATATAGGAATCCAGCAAAAGACAAAAGTGCTATTAAAATGACAGAAGAGATTTGGTTTTGCTTATCTGCTTTTACAACACAATTTATATACAAACAGTGGTACCAGTGTAAATGAACTCAGAGAAAGGACATGACATTTTTTATTATTGCTCTAGGTGATTAGATGGCATTAAAAAATTACCTTTCCATATGAACCTTGTCCTAATACTTTCAGTAGCTCAAACTGAGAAGGATCTGCTTTTTCAAAGCCTTCCTTCACATGATGACTGATGTCTATTTCCTTCACTATACCTTCCTCCTGCAAAAGAAAGAAAGAAACAAACAATGATAAAAAATAAAATAAAAATCCCCAAATCAGAACTTTTATCCTAAGGAAACATTTTGTTTATTAAAATCACATCTTCTCTGACGCTACAATCATATATGAGATCTTGAAAAATGGAACCAAATACTTGTCCAAACATTCCATGTGCCTGTAAGGAGCAGGAGAGGGTCACGGGTCAGATATCAGGACATCTAGGCCTGTTCCTTCTGTTTATTAAACCTTAAAATTATATCTAAATAAAGATATAGCAAATTGAAACAGAAACACACTGTAGAGATTTATGCTCATCACAGACCTTGCTAACAGTGACATGTACCCCCATCAATACTGCATAGACTCCAGCACACTACTCTCCACATAATTCCTAACTCTTGCTCATAACATCATTTAAACCCACCTTAAAAAGTGAAGCTCACTTGAGTCTCAAGCAGCAATTCTTCTTATGAGTAGGCAATAAAGGAAAGGCATCGTTAAAAGTGGCTCTTCCTATTTAACTAGGAGAATGGAAAGTTACTACCAGTAACCTTCTAAATAAACAACAAAGATCTAGATGTGAAATTGAGGTGGTGGGAAGAAGAACATAAGAAATCAGCTAAACTAGGACTTTCATTTTTGTATATATAACACAACATATCCTTTTGAATTGTTTGCTTTATGTTATTATGGCATGTTCCTCTAAAAAGAGAATGACTGGGTCACGTGAGACCCAGAGGGACTATGCAGAGTTTGCAGCAACCCAGAAAGTCATTGAGCTGAAAAGAAAGCTGCAAAAAAATAACTTATCTTCAAGGATAAAGTAATGAGGGAAGATGCTACTTACATACTTTCTTAAGTGTACTGTACACCTGTTTTTTGTTTTGTCTTGTTTTCTGTTCAAACTACTTTTCTAACTTCTGAACAAATGCAACATGGGTTTTGAGTACAATTATTTGGTTTGTTTCATTTCCCAGATCTAAGTGAATTGCTCTCTTAGGAATAGGCTTGAATATTTCTGCACCTACCAGAAATTATTGAAATCTCATACATGTTACTTTTAGATGGATTTTTTTTCCTCAAGAAAATATCTTGATGAAAGCTATAAATGTATTTGTAAAGTTTTTTTTCCCCTTCTTAAACTAAATGTGGAAAAAATAGAAATAGCATCCTAAAATGAAAATGCATTCCCAAATAATTTGGCCATTGGGCTTTGAAACATATTCACAAAACACATCATTTGGCCATGAAACACATTTATTTACTAAACAAAAATAAACGTGATTTACCTCTCCCCCAAGAAAATTGTTATCACTTTCTACCAGCTGTAATAACACTTCCAATGCATGGCTATTATTACTCTAACTGCTCTGCTTACTACAGCTTCATCCTTTCTCTTCCCTTCTCTGCCTCCTTACACTCATGTGCTTTGGAACAGAGACTATATCCTCTTCTTGGTTTGGAAAACTTCCTGTACTTTGTGCATGCTCCCAGAATCATGGAAAATAATAATCATCCAACAGCAATTATTTTTTTTCTGATCCTAATTTCTCTAGTTCAAGTGATTTGCATGAAAGGAAATGCTTGAAACCAACAACCAATTTTCATAGAGAGATTTAAAGGTTTTCTAAGTATATAGTTGCCAGGATGCTCTTGTTTTTCTGGTTTTAATTACTGTGGGAGACAGAGTATTTTTCTGATTTAGAAAAAAAAAATGATTGTTTCATTTTTTTTTTCCTGTACAAGAGAAACAATAGTGAACTAAAACAGATTCGATAACACTGTATTAGGTCTGTTTCTTAGGGAAACCAGGTATTAGAAACATGGTGTAATCAAAGCCTCTATCAAGTTCTGAAGTGAGGAGCTTTCATACTGAGGGATGTGCATTTTACATAAACTGCCTGCACCCAAGAGACTTGCACTCTGTTAAGAACATTATTTTGAGCTAAGCCTGCCCTGCCACACTACAGTTTTGGTAAAATATCTGGACTGCCTGGATCACTAGCCATTGTACTCATAAAGGCTAAAAATGACTCCCTGTATAGTCAGGCTTCTGCCCGGATTCATCACTTTTTACTCTGTATGCTTGGGAGTTTACTCTCCATTGACCAAAAACAGAATCTGGGAGGGTTGGCTTTCACAGGCCAACCTCTGCATGTGTACAACCCCCTGAAAATGATCATATTATGAAAAAATTTAAAGATTTTTTTCCCGAGTTAGTGTAGCTTGAGTACACTTGGTCATCATTTCAGGATTTTGCCCATCTCAGCCCAGAAGCACAGCACAGCAAGGGCCATCAGTCAGAACCAGAAGAAGTAATAGGTGGATCTAAATTTCACAATATATTTAGGAGACAAAGCTCTACCAAAAACAAACAAACAAACAAACAGAAGCATTTTTATGTACACTGTCTTCCTCAGATTTACTTTTCCTCTGAGGTAAAATTTTGATCTCAACAACCGTGGATGAGATCTACCACCTGAGGGAAACATTAATAACTTGTTTAATTCTGGAAGGCTGCATTTCCACCTGAACCATGGAGATATTTCAGCTACATTTACAGGTTTAAATGATGAGTCACCAAAGTCACAAGCCTTCAACCATAAGCATATTTCTCAATGTAATATTAAATTTAATATAACTTCTTTAGTTTGATGCATTTTGTTACAGGATTATATTGGGAGTATTAACGTGATGACAATTCAGCTTCCTTGAAGGTTGCTCAAAACATTCTAGCATAATTATTTCATAACTTGCAATAAAAACAATTCTTTAATTTCATGTGCATTTAATTAAACCTCAAAATATTACTAAACAGAACAGGGCTAAATACAATCTTAACAGTGTTTTATCAGAGAAGCTCTGATTTTAAAGATTGGAAAAAGGCTGTTGATTACGCGACTTAGCAGAAATACAGAAACGCTGGTTAGAAGGAACTTTTGGAGGTAATCAGGTCCAACACTCCTGCTCAGACTATCACTGACACTTGATCAAGCCAGCTGGTTTTTGTCCACTGGAGCTCTCAGTGCCTCAAACAATGAGGCCTGGGCCACTTCCTCTGAAAGGTTATTCTTCTTCGATTTGCCTGGCTCAGAAAAGCCCACAGTCATGTCAAGCTGCCTGCTCCACAGGGTCTTAGGAGGAAACTGGATATTTTTCTAGGAAGGCAGGATTTCCTGTGGTCTCCTCACTAGGAAGGGGCAACAAAGCAGCACTGAAGAAAAGCATGCCAGACTGCTCCTTTTGTCACCAATCATCACTACAGTGGCATTACTTGTGAGCTGCCCAGGGGACAGCTGGTATTTTAGCTGGTACGACAAACCCGCCTCCCACTGAAGCAAAAAGCAAAACTTTCACTACTTGAGATCCAACATGGGCACAGTCACTTTAAGGAAATATATTCCAGTGCACTGTGTTTCTGGCTCTCTGACATTGGGATGAGGTATTTTAAGTTCAAGCAGTTACAAGACTCCCACAGTGAAACAGCCAAGGCTAAAAAACTTCCATTTTCCCACAACATCCGAAGACTTACAGGTGGTGAATGCCTTTACCTCTGCCCAGAATCAATGGAGGAGCTGGTGGTCCTTACCACACTGTTAAGCATTTCCTTTAAGAGACAACCAACACCAGGCATTCTTATTTTCATAGAAGCATCAGCATGAGGGTTGTCCTGCTAGATCTGCTCAGGAAATGTAACTTGCTGGAACTATGTAGAGGGGAAGGAAAAAAGTGAATTGGAAATGCAAGACGAAGCACTGGTCTTAGAAATGCTCTTAGCTGAGCGTCCATATGGCATGCAAACATACTTCAGAAAGAGTCACAGCAATCTAAATTAGTTCTAGTTCTGGAAGGGAATCTGTTCCCAAAGAGATGCTAAAAGGACTTTTGTTTCTTGGTGTGATTAGCATTCAGATAGACAGGTATGATCTTAACAAGTAGGACACAAGGTATAAAGGCACGTGAAGGTACCCTAATTAGTCAACCAATGCTAAGCTTATTCCTGAGCTGTTCAACTTCTTTGAGTAGATTTCCATAACAAAAGTAGTTGCTAGAAAATTGTCACTGATATTTGTCTAGAGTTATTCAACTAGCTTGTTTTCTCTTTTTTTTTTTTTTTTCTTTTTTCCTTTCTTCTTCTCATGTCTAGAAACCAATGCTGCAAATGAAGTTCACTGAAGAAGAATCCAAGGGTTATCAGTGCCAGACCTTTAGTTACCTTTGCATGGATTTTGATATTCTTATCACTATTCCCAGGGAATAAAAAAATAATAATAAAAACAAAACAACAGCAACAAAAAACAGTATTGGTTCCCTTTTAATATTCTTACTTGGATTTTCCCCTATCATTCCAAAGATAGAACGTGGGATAACGTTTTTCAGGTACAGAATGAAAACCCAGACTATCAGAGCACAAAGTTCTGTGGTCAGATCACAGAATGGCAGAGGTCGGAAGGGACCTCCGAAGATCTCTCTGCTGTTTTTCTGCTCAGTTATATTTTTTCATTGGTCCATTAATTGTAACTTATTTGCATTTGGAACTTGTATTACAACAACCAAACAGAGGCAGGATATTCACACTGGAAATGAAGTCTGGACTCCTGTGCACAATGAAGAAGCTAGTTCAGTGAAGAGAAATTCACTCCGGGAAAAAAAAAAAAAAAAAAAAAAAAAAAAAAAAAAAAAACAAAGAAAAGCAACTCACACAAGCCAATTTCCAAAATGGCTTTGATCAGTGAGTCAAAACCGAATGTTCCATAGTTTGGTCTTGCAACAGCTGTGCACAGCAGCCCAGGCTCTTGTTCCCTGCTGACTTGTCCCGACACTGCATTAGCAGGAATGTTTGACTTGATGAGGCTTAATCTTTTGTAAACTTCTGTAAATATTTATGTTTGCACAAAAAGCATCATCCTGAGACAAAAGTGAGATGGATGTTCTTCGTGGCTCCAAGAAAGCACACAGCAGAGCAGCACAGACGATGAGAGGGAGAGCAATGACTGCAATACATGATGGAATAGGAATGGAGAGTGATTCCCTCTGCTAATACAAGACAGACCTAATCAGAGCCTGGTTATACACTGTATTATTCACTTCAGAGCCCACCCTCCATTCGGTAGAAATTTTGACAAACTAGTAACCCAGAATTGGAATGGAAGTGCCTTTTTGATCTCCTTTTCTTTGAGACATAGGAGATCAGAGCCTCTCTTCTTGCTTTCTTGAGACTGCAGACAAAATAGCTGTGTCTACTTCAGTGGTTCCCAGAGGCAGCAAGGGCAGAGCAAGAGGCAAGCTGCTCCCTCTAGCACTGCTCTCAGCTCACTTCTAAAATTTCTTCATGGAGATCTTGGAGAATGAGATTCTCTAGTGCTCCATGGCTGCCAGGGAGCAACCACAGAGAACTCTTCCAACTGCCAGAATATCTCCTGACTCACTGTCACGTGTCTGAGCAGGACCGGGAAGCGCAGGCACATAGCACTGGGATACAAAAAGGCTTGTGGAAGTACAGGCCTTCCAGAAGAGTTGCTAATTTCAGCTATACAACCGCTTACCTTGGCTGCTCAATGGCCTCGCAGCAACCCTCCCACAAGTTTCTGAAGGAGAGGAGCTAAGGTCATCCTCAAACCCAGAGACCACCTTAATTATGCACCATATATTTCTACACAAGCAAAACCTTTCTGTCCCAAGACTTCCTGAAGTGGTGTGAAACAGCTGGAAATGGTGTAATTCCAGAAGGAGCTGCTTTTAGCAATGGATAATCTTATGCATTTGTATCACATAGGAGAGAAGATGTGGTGCTAATGCAAGATGATTATTGTTTTTCAAAACCAGTAAGACAGGATTATGATTTATTATCTTTGCCTGCCCACATCAACTACTTGTACAAGATCAAAACTGTCACATAGAGATGGCTGTAGAAAAGGGCAATTTTCTGATAGAAATATGTGCAATTTGATATACATGTTCTTCAGTCTTCAGGTCTGTTGACTTTGCATGCTTGAGGGCCTGAAATCAATGAAGAAATGAATGAAAATGTGGCAAGAGGAAATCATAATAATGCTAAAGAGAAGTTATTTCCATTCCAGAGAATCATTATGAGTCTATAGCATGTGCTCCAGATATGGACTTTATTTTGTTACCTGTCTTACCATTTGGCAGGTTACCACCTAATATAAAACCAAATCACAACTGTTTAATGTCCAAATATCACAGGCAACACAACATTCCAAAATACTATGGTTCTTTAGGAAAGTACATTTAAAACTCTGATGTGGGAATAGTTAGAAGAGCATACGTCCAACAACGATGAGGCCAGGTTTCCACTTTTGTTTCACAGGTTCTAATCTGGTTCAAGCCACAGGAGAGTAATTTTTGAGAAGACAAAATAGGTTATTCATAATAGTTACAGGCAAATGGGTACAGGAAATGAATTGTTGGCCTGTGTTCAGTTCTTTGAGGACAAGTATTCATGTTTAAAAAAAAATACCATTGGAGTATTTTCATTAGCCTCCTCTCAAGCCTGTCTCCAGCAGCTGAGGTAAAAATTTTGAAAAAGTAATCTCACATTTTAAAAGGTTTGTAATCCAAGTTCTGGCTTCTGTTGTAGTCTGCTTAGATGTAAAATAAGCAATATTGTAAAAGGGTCCGTTTGTTTTACCTTCTACTGTCAAATTAACAATTGCTTTAGCAACAATGTCTTGCTTTTATTAAGTACTTAGAGAAGTATGTTGAACTCCCTGTGAATTCAGTGGAATTTGTGCCAAGTCTGTGTTTGGACATAAGGTTACCTACCTTCTCAAAAGTCATCTGGAGTTAAATAATGCACAATAGTTATTAGAGAGGTTGGGATTCTTTCAGAGACCTCTCACAAATTTGAACAGAAAGAGTTATCTTTCAAATGGAATTTCACCAAGCAGGTCAAAACCTAGTGGAAAACAAAAACCTTAGAGAAATTTCAGTGGAGTGCAACACTATCGGTCCCTACTAAATTCAGTAGACATTTTTCCAAAGAGAACATCTATTACACTCCCTTTAGCATCTCTCCAACTCTTTTTGTCCTGTCTTTTTTTTTTTTTTTCCTCCCTTCTTTCTTGCTAATAAATTTCGTGACATTTGAGGTTCATCTGAAATAACACAAGCTAAAAGTAAAGAAAGATTTCCAGGAGAATCACAGATATCAAAGACAGAAGCTACAATCTGCTGGATGAATTGGTGAAGGCTATGAGTTGGAGGTTTAAGTATCTGAGTGATTTGGGTTCAGTCTTTTGTGCTACTTGACACTTCCTCTGTATCTTTGGTTAATCAATTAGAGTTGGACTTCGCTAAATAAATGCATGTATTTATGGCATATATACCTGAAAAATAGGAACAGTTGCTTTCTGTTACCTCTTGGTAACACTGTGAGAATTAACACAGAAAAAAATGTGAAATTATCCCATACTGTGGTAAGGGATAGACAAACCATCTGAAATGCATCCAGTAATATGTGATATTGGGCAGCCTCTAACTGGATTCTCCTTTAGCTCAGATTAAGACACTTTAGGATTGAAGACAGGAGCTGTTTATCTGTGACTTTACAGAGTCACTTCCTGATTAGGACAAGTATGTACAAGACAACAACTGCGAAGTTGCAATATCTTCATATTCAAAATGCAAGTATACACGAAGTAGAGAAAGACACCAATTTTCAGTCCAACTTCCAATTCTCAACTCAAACCATTAGCCAGCATAAGACTAATCTTGCATTGATTTTGATGCAACCTGCAAATGTTTATGTGGAGTGGTGAGTAGGAGGAGGTCATTAAAAAAAAAAAAAAAAAAAACTATTAAAGCAAGGGGTTAAAAAAGGCAGAACAAAAGCAGAACCATCTGGTCAAAAAAAAAAAAAAAAAAAAAAAAACAGTTGGCCAGACTTACTCATACAGCAGCTCTCTACAAATACCCAAATACATTTGTGAACTTAAAGAGAAACAGTCTCAAAATGAGTCATACTATTAAAGGACAAAGAACTCAGCTATATTGCTCTGAGCTACAGTAAATAAGAGCAAGAACATTTTCATCAACACCCTACTTGGCATGGTTTACATCTGTGCCTTTTGGTCTTACACCTCAGAAGAGCTGTAAGGTCCACTACTGACTGTTTCTGCTGGTGAACAGGGAAAAGAAAAGAACTTGCTCCTCATTCACCAAGGACCAAATAGTAATTAAGATTGGATCCAGTGCCTAGAAAGAACTCTTATTACTTCTATAATGATAAGTATTCTTATTTCCTTAGGCTGATGCTTCGTGACACTAAATAGAGTTATGAAGACTACATGCAATAGTAATGGACAGACAATATGCATTATGATACTTGAAAAACAAACAAACAAACAAACAAACAAAAAAACTCATTTTATACAGAAGAAGAAGCTGGAATACCAAAAGACTTTCAAAATTTTTTACCCTCCACTACAGCTAAGGTTCTGTTTCCAGGTCAGTAACATGCCGTGCACTCCATGCTCTGGTATGAACCCCTTGGAGGCTCTTTATTTATGAATGGTTTGGGTGTCTCTTGCTGGGGATGTTCCAGGAGTGCCACCACCTTCCATCACCACAGCCCACTCTCCAGAGCTGCCTGGCAGCTGCTGCAGCACACCAACCCTTTCAGGGAAGCCCTGACTATCTTAATGTGATGGCCATCTTCTGTTAATGCACTGGTGTTACAGGATATGGACAGCTTCCATATACCTCTGTGTCCCAGTGTTCCTTCTTTAAACTACAGGTAAGGCCATCTTCCTTTTTCATGGCATTACTGGAGTAAAAGGGCCCTGGAAAGATTATGAAATGTTAAAGTACTGTGATATTAGGCTCAGAGAAGCAGGAAGGTGGACAAAAAGGCCTGTCTGTTCTGGATACTATTTTCAAGAAGCATAACTAGTTACTAAATGCCTCCAGTTCACTTACTGCTATATTCAGCTTCTTCAAAGACTAGAAAAGGAAAAAAAGAAAAAAAAAAGTTGTTGTATTAGTGCATTCATTGGGAAATAAAAAATACAGCTGCACAAGATAAACTTCTTAAGCAAAATATATTTACCACCATTTCCTCACTGTTTCTCATGTGATCCCAATAAAACACTGCTCACCATAGCAGTGTAAATGGCACTGCTGCACTGTGAGTAGAAAATACTGTAAAAAAGGCCTAGTAAATTTGTATGGTGATTTTAAAGATCAGAATAATCTCTAATAAGTGTATTCAAGGCAATATATCAGATTTCATTTTAAACTGTAAGGCAGTGGACAAAACTCTGTACAAAGAGCTAATCACCTTAATAGCATTGGATCAATCAGTTCAGGAAAAAATACTAGCCTGCTGTTTAAAAATCACTTGTAGAGTTTGATAATTATCATTTTCTTTCTGAGAGAAATATAAGCCTGCTAGCACATTTTGAGCCAGCCAGTAATTACATTAAGCATCAGCTAAGGGTTTAACTAGCTCGTACTTCACAAACTGGAATACTGTTGCTATTAGGTTAGGAAAAAATGTGTTGTAATGAAGTTTGTTATCTCAGTGGCATTTAATGGGCAGTCTTAATGGGGAAACAGAGTGATGTGAAGCCATTACGGAATCAAGGCAAATACAAATTAGTTTTAATGCTATTGTTCACAGCTCAGAGCTTCAGTGAAGGCACTGAAGGAGAGAGGGAGATGGAGACAAATCAGGCATAAAGAAGATGGTATTGGCAAAATGGAAATTATACGGAGAAAATACTACAAGAATTAGCAACAACATGGACAGAGGAATAATAAGAGGAAGACAGAGAGACAAGGAGGCACCTAGAAGGAAAACAATTACACAACAAGGGAAACTGTGATTTGTGCCTGCATTGACAGAAAAGTAAATTGAGAGAAGACTGGTAGAAAGTTGTTTTGCCTTTGCAAGCTATCGTAACTGTAGCATGGAAGAACTTTAAATACAAAGCTAGGCAGAGAAGGCTTTTTCCAGAGCAGAAATGAGCTGTGGTACAGTTCAGATAATGACCAAGAAAGCTAATTATATGCAGGCATATGAAGGAGGAAGAGGAAGTGGCTGAGGAAGGGCAACAGAGTAGTGTGAATGGAGAGGCCACAACAGCTTGTAAAGGCGAGATCCCTGGGACCAGCATAACTGTGCCTGCAGCCTAGATGGTTTCCATGGGACATGAGAAAGTATATTGCTCTCCCCTTTTTGCTGTGCTTTTATTTCCCATTTCCAGGAACAAGGGCACAGATGACAACTGGAGATGTAGAGGCCTACTGCACAGGGCTCCCTCACCTACAGGCAACCTGGCAGGGCCACACTGCTTCATGCAAAAACAGCCCTGTAGAGGAGACGTGGTTTTGTGGAAAGGCAGGCCTGACAAGAAGCCATCAAAACCACCCGCCACATGTGACACAGGAGTTTCAGACGGCCAGGGGCTGCAGGCTGTTGCATTGCAGAGAGGCGTGCTGGAGCTGCTTGGGTTCAGGCTACAACCACCAGTTCCAGTGCTGGCCTTGAGAGAAGGAAAGGATTGTGTGCCCTTTTTATGCAGCAGCTTAATCCTAGTTGAATACTGAGCCATTCACCTGGGTGGATGAGAGTGCAGACGTACATCATAGAATGATCCCTGCAAGAGCTATAACTTTCTGGATGGGGACGCTGCTGGTAATAGCCCTGCTACACCTGGCACTGCTCCTAGAAGAAAAGGCGACACAAAGTACCTTATGACACCTCAGCTCATGGGTTCCAGTTTCATGCACAAACATTTATCAAGAGATACTAGATCTGTAACTCACAATTTAAGCATATTTATATCTTCACATGCGTACTTTCATTACATCCATGGGTGAAACCCAGGTCATCTTTGCGGAAGTATGTATTTCAGTGCCTAAGGACTTTTACCACACACAAGTATCTCTCTAACCACATTTTCAGCAGTCTACTAGATATCTGGCCCAGGGAAATTGCATTTTGAAGTTTTGTGAAATACTAAGAAGCATCTAGCACAGCTTAAAGATTTATATGGTAGATCTCTAAGGAATGGGTTTTTAACTGATTAGCGCAGATTGCCTCTTCTGTGAAGGCAAAAACTGTTTACCACACATGTTATACAGTGCTAAACAAATGCATATATTAGGTATATACACCACACTGAAATGATGTGTATTTTAGGGATTAGAATAAACAATGCAGAAGATCCATCTGGACATAAAGAAACACCTTTGCCACACTGTTTGTAAGACTCTCATTTCAGAAAGGTCAAACTGTTGCACCAATCTGTCTTTTCGCAGAGGTTTCCACAATACGATGCTTTCCTATAACAAAAGTGGGGGGGGGAGGGGGGTTGTTGGTTCTCAGCTTATTCATTACAGCTTCATGGTTGCAAAAATTGAAAGCTTTTCATATACCATCGCAATGCTAAATTCCTAACACCATCAGATAAAAATATTGAATTTTAACTATTATTTACAAAACAACTACATGTGTGTGTGTGTGTGGGGGGGGGGGGGGGGGCAGGAGGGCGGACCAGGGAGGAGAAGAAGCCATTAGATGAATATGCTCAAATAAAGAAATGGATGAACAGCTTGGCCAAGGCTGATGCAGAGTCTGGAAGGATTTTCAGGGTCATATTCATCTAAACTTGTCTGTACCTTTTGCAAAGGCAGCAGAGAAATGGGTACTTTTAGGCTTTGATTTGTATCAGACAAAACTGCTGACTATAAAAGAAATCTAGGCTGACTAGTTCACATACAGATTAATTCTCGCTTTTTGAGTGCCTCAGTGACTCCTTCAGCTTCAGCTGGAGCATATGCACTTTTTATAAAGTGTACGATGCGTTATCATCATCCATCCCACCTTTTTCACTATAGATTTTTTACAGTCTCCAGCAGACCATTGGAGATACTCCCATCTTCTCATCTTTCTGACCTGACCTGTACAGGTATACCTGTACCAGTCATGGTAACACCTTTCTGCAGGGAGATTCTTATCCTGCCCAATGACTGCAATGATCAACCAACACAAGTCAGTGAAATCATGGCACGTTGGTGCTCTTCTTGGGCTTGAAACTGGAAGCAAAACCATCACACTGTGGGAAACATCAGGCCAAAACTTCAAAGTGGGGGAAGTTCCAACAAATAGAAGAAAACCCTATTTTCTTCTTCAGCTTCTTAATTCAAAATGCATTTTATTCTTCAGCACAGTACTGACTGTATTTTGCCCATTAGTTCCACTGACATCAGTCATAAGACTTCCAAGACAACTTAAAACTGAGCCCAAACGTAGTGCACTATGCTAGGTGCCTGCAGAGCGTGAGACATGGCTTTTAGCTATCCTGCAGGCTTCTTACTCTGTTTCAGCCATGTAAAGAGACCTTTACATCAAGTGCTCTCAGTTCCTGTCTTCAACTACTTTATTCACAAAAGCCCTATTGAAAGTGAAGGTACATGATGACGGAAGCAGGCAGTGGAAAGAAGCTCTTTTTGTTTAATCCATTTCTGCGTATAATCCTCCAGTATTTTAAAGCATTGAGGATAACAGTTTTAGAGTAAATTCACTGCTCTAGCCTCCATTCTACGAGTATTTTTTTCTACGTATATGCAAACATGCAAAAGGTCAAACTGAGATTAACAAGATCCTGCTAGGTATTTTTCATTGATCTGTTAATATTTCAGTGTTTTCCTGTTCTGGCTGAAATGTGTTATGACAAACCCAAATAACCCTTAACAAAAAAAAAGGGTTTGTAATAAAATAAAATATGATCCAAATGGCTGTACTGAAAATAACAAGTGACCTAGTCTCATACACATCTTCAGGGTAAATCATGACACAAGGAGATTTCCTGTGAAACTCAATGGTTCTGTGTTACAAGCAGCAAACCCAAAGCCCTGATCTGCTCAGGACTGCCAACCTCAGCATATACATGGGACACTCTTCTTCGGGCCCATCGAAGCTATCCAGTCCCAAAGCATAAGACTCTGCAGTCCCCTTTTCTGCACAGTGTAGAGTTAATGGACAAGGTGAAGAGAGGAGACCAACTCATATCTACTGTTCTACCAAGCAGATGGATTCGCTCGTAGATGATTACAAAACTATACCTACAAAAGGAATAGAACACAAATGAAGATACTACTCACTTTGAGCCAGCAGCAGAATAAGGCATATTGCAACCTCATGGCTTCTCTCATGAGCATATCCCCAGCCAGCTAGAACTAAAGGCTGCAATACAGAAGATTGGGCAAGAATGTTCCTGTGCTCAGGGCAGTCACAAAGCCTTTGGGGACCTGTTGAACAGTCTAACCTTCCATTCAGAGAATAGACTAAAGGCATTCTTCCTATTCCACTTTTAACTCACATTTCATATAAAGCTCCAGTTAGTAACCAACAAGCACAAATGAACAGAAACAAACAAAACCCAAACCAAATCAAACCCAACAACCCCACCCCCCAAAACAAACAAACAAAAAAAAACACAAAAAAAAAAACAACAAAACAGCCCTTCATATATACATAATCTTTTATTTATTTATTTATTTATTTAAGTCAAGCTAATGAAGGAAAAATGCTTTTTGATGCTCTCTGTGGTGAAGAATATCACATTGATAGTCTAAATCACTGGCTGGCTCCATCAGGGTGAGATGCCAGCAAAAGCTACAATGGAACTGGACAAAATTCTGAAGATGAAGACACTAAGAAACTGGTGCAACATTATCATAACCAGCTTTTTTTTTTTTTTTTTTTTTTTTTTTCCTTTCTCCCCACATTAAAAATTGTACTTGACACAAAAATTGTACTTGCCCACTTGTACTCAGTAATCCTGCATGATACACAGGACACCAAGCAATATCTACCTGTTTCTTTATAGATAAGGCATTTATTGTGCTCCTTAGTGAATCCTAGACAATTACACATGAACTAGAGTATAGCATTTATACTGGGTCTTATTTTTATAACCCAAGTCAACCTACTGTATCTGTACCACTTGCTACTACATCAAGGTTTTATGAATAATACCTTTAAGACAACTGAATGGGTAAGAGAAATAATTCACTCAGTAACAAGAGGAAGCTGAAATTAATATTTTGGCCAAAGGACAACTAGACAATACCATCAGAGGACAAGTGAAAGCCAAAGAGGAAAGCTGAAACTATACAAAAGTTTTACTTCAAAGAAATGCTTAATCAAACACACAAATCCATTGCTTGCTTGTTTTCCCCATTTGTCCTGTCATAAACAATGAGCAATGTCACAGTTTTTCCAAGAAGCCATGGGAGGTAAAATTTCTGTAATTTAAGACAATACTTTAAGGAAAGAAAAAAAAATCTTTAATGTAAAACACTGTGAAAAACTTATTATAAATTTGTCACACATTTTGCATTGTTTGTATTTCTCAAGTTATTTGCATTTAAAATATCATTTTTTTTTTATTACTAACTACACAGCAGGGATCTGCTGTGCCTGAGCAGAGCTTCAGTTTGCTTTGCTAAATGCTGAGAGTTTTCTCAAAACACATTATTTTGGGGCTGCCTTTTTTTTTTTTTTTTTTTTTTTTCTGTTTGTTTTTCAATATTCAAAATGTTTCTTCATGCACAAAACCTGAATAAGTGGACATTTGCTATCACTGAACTTTATCCAGGCTGTATATCGTACACTTTTTGTGCAGGACAATATCAAAACTTTTAATCCTCATAAAATTCCTTATGCTTGTGAAGATGCATATGGATGTCATCAGTGAGTTTGAATTAAGCTGTTACTGGATCCATGTGAAACCAATGTAAGAATTATGGCCCTGCACAGTTGTAATATCTAAACTTCTAGTTATATGAAGTAGTAAGTAAAGCTGAGTGACATATAATACTGCTGAGTAAATACTCTTCATTTAGAAGTAAGAGTAAAGGGAAGTAAAAATTCACAACAGATTCTAATAACTTCTCTTTCTATAACTGCTCTTATGCCAACAAGCAGGAACTGTATGTTTTAAGGATGCTGAAGGCTGATTAGGTGTGTTTGGAACTGAAATTCCCAGAACTGCATAGCAGTCTAAGCCATTTTTATCACAGTGAAGGATACTGAAAATAGAGGCATCCTTTCATACACGGTCTGTCAATTGACCAAGTCTGATGTATACCAGACGTGATAGTATTACAGGAAACACAGCATTATTTCCAGTCTTTAACAAGAAAAATATGTATTATTTAAGTATACACATACATACTATGTTTTAACTGGAGCAAAATCAGAAGGAAATTACTATTTTGTTTGTTTGTTTTGTTTTTAATGAAAGATTAGCTAAATACTTAAGGAATCCATCACGTACTAAACAGTGTCTATCAGCTAGGCTTGATACTGAACACCTCTCCCTCGATAGTCACCAAAGAAAGGCACATAGTCCCTTGCCATATTCTCCATCAACAAACAAGCAAACCAGATCCTTCCTACACTACCTATAAACTCCCCCTCTTCCTTTCTACCTATACTAATCAGATGATTATGTGAGACGGAGAGACATGCACAAAATCTAAATTATCTTATGGATAATGTAAGAAGCAGTAGGCTTAATCACAACATGAAAGATTCAGATTAGCCATCAGAGAAATCATTCCATGGCAAAGGCAGAGAAACATCAGAACAGATACCACCTAAACAGCATGTCACCTGTTCATATCTTACCTCCCTTCAACTGTCTCTTTCATCTTTCACCCTGATATTATGCTGTTTGCCAGCTGCCCTGCGTGCACTCAGCTGTAAATGTAACAAGTACTCTTAACAAATGGTGGGTATTATGAGATATATAGCAGATATGCAGGATCCACCTTATGAATATTGAGCCCAGATCTAAAAAATCATCACTTTATTAATAGGCATAGTTCTTATGCTTTTAGCTCCATTGTGGCAATGTAAGCAGATGCTTGAGAAGCAACTGATCCTGTAATAGTTTGCAGGATTGGGCCCTAAGAAAAGGCGGATACAGATGGTGAACACAAGAGGCACATTGAGTGAAAACAACTCTCACTTTCCATGGTGGCAGAATGCCAGCTGGTTGGAGTCTGTTGATGATGGTACAAGAAGAGGAGGAACTGTCGTGCATATGTGCCAAATTTACTCATTTAAAAATGAATTGGGCATCACTGTCTGTTGCAGCTAATCAACAAAATGAGATAAGTGGGGCAACAAATTATGCCCCTTTTAATCAACTAGTGCTGTCATCTTCTTTGTAAACAAGGAGAGTTTCTAAATTTGTTTTTGCTAAGTATGAAGTCGTAAAAGAAGATGGAAGCATCCTGTTAACAAATTACTGTCTCAATTCAAAGACAATCAAAAGACTTTCTACAGACTTCAGAACAGGATCAAACTCTATAAATAACATCACTCCATGAAAGAAATTCAAGGATGAAGAGTACATTCCTTACTTGAGTTTTAAAAGTTATTCAAAGAAAAAAAAAATAGATCCTGGTTGTGGAAAAGCATACAAATGGTTTTAACAACAGTGTGACTACAATATGTTGGTGAAGGCATAAAGGTCTGAAGAATTAGACCTTTGTTTTACTTGCTGCTTGGATCTATCAGTCCAGACAACACATATATTGTATTATTTTACATCTCTTTGTAAAAGGGACTAGAAAGAAAACACTTGAATTGCACAAGTTTATCTCCCTCCAGTACATAAGCCTTCTCTGAAAGTGATCAGTACTACTGATTCTTTCCATCTTTGAAAGAAGGCACCTGGACAATGCATTCCTGATGTAAATGTCTTCAGGGGAGACTTCCTGGTGCTCCAGACCTACCATCCCAGCCAGAATAGCTCCAGCACCTCACTTATTTATATTTTGACACTCAGTGTAAAAGAGCTCAGTTCTAGAACACAATACTATGCAAAGAACAACTGTAAATAAACTGGATTAAAAAATAATCCCTGGAGGTGGCCTAGGAATGTAATGAATTTTTTCCTGAAGTAATACAGGTCTGAACACACAATCAATTAAACAAACCAACAATAAAAAACACCCAAATATATAGAAAATGACTACAAATACCTATGTTTTATCCAGGTTTTAAAGATCCTTACACAAAATTCCATTAGATACTACAGTATTTACAAAAATCTTTCCATTACTTAGAGCTTAATCAAATCCAGTAATTCAAAACTAATTCAGCTGAAGGCTAAATGAGAAGTTGCATGGTTCACCTGGTTTACTAAAGACTCAAAATCTTTACTAATCCAGTTAAAATAGTTTGCCAAACAAAAATACTTGACTACAGAAGGTCAATACACAACCTTTACTTATAAACACATAAGGTAATTGTTTGAGGAGCAGCAGAGCATTGCATTAGTACTGCAGCATCCCTTCATTTTTTGCTTTCCCTCTCTGTGAAATTAAATTCTCTTCAGTTTCCACTGCCATTGCAAAACATTTCAACAATCCGAATACAAGGATTACTATACTGACCACTAATGCCAAATCTGCCCCCAAACCATTTACTCTGAAAGAAGATGAGTTTTGCAATATGTAGCTGCATCTATAAAGCAACGAAAAATTGATGGCTTCCTTCTGACTGCCATAGAAAGGGCTGCTTTGTGCATTTCTTTCCTCAGGGAATACATTGGTATAATTTTCCATTGGAGAGTTTCTGTATTCCTGCATTGCTAAAGTGGCTGCAAAGCTGACCTAATTTAGGTCATCAAAAACTTAGGATTAGTCACATTGCCAAAACCAAACAAAGAAAAAATGTAATTGCTACAAATTTAGTTGCTTATCTTAACTTTTTCTATCAGAAACTATGC
The DNA here is from genome assembly GCF_964035555.1 of Netta rufina. Lineage (NCBI taxonomy): Eukaryota > Metazoa > Chordata > Aves > Anseriformes > Anatidae > Netta > Netta rufina. The sequence goes on along the minus strand of NC_140125.1, from coordinate 47,357,296 downwards.
AGCGTTCTTCAAAATGGTAAAATTCATAAGCTGTAATGTCTACATTATTTTGTCTATAAAATACATAAAAGATTAATCTATATTTCATTTTTGTCTGTGTTGTTATTATCAAAAACAGCACATGCAATGTGGACATCATCCATTACAGGATGTCAAAATAACAGAAACATTAATGTAGTCTCAGAAAACCCTGCAAGATGGGTAAGTATTAACCTCAGATGCTGCAAGGTTAAGCTGCTTGCCTGTGGTCACATAGTGAATTTGACAGGATCAGGGATAAAACACAAATTTCCTGATTCCCCAGCCCTATCACAAGACCACAGTGATGTAATTAATTGCTAAGTTTTAATTTAATGGTCTGTGCAATTTGTATTTCTAAATCTCCAGAGTTTGTAACAGCAGGTGTTAATGTTTTACTTCAGGTTCAAAAGTACAAAGTACCCTAAAAGCTGTTCTCAGTTTAATGGAAATGAAATGGCCCATCTCAAAACACTGTGCTGTTAAGAGCATGCTAATGCTTATAGAACTGTATAGAAATGTTAAATACTCAACCTTCTGGTTTGATTACTCATGCCCTCAGAGCTGGCAGTCCAGTTCAGCTTGTACAGGGCTGCCTCGGATGTCTCCATGCAGCACCTCTGTCTGTAGTACAGGCATAACCTTAATACCCCCCTCTCAGGCAGAAGTCTACTCAGCCACCACAACAAGAGGTCAGTCCCACGAGGTTTTGCAGATCTGCAGTGTACACTCACTAGGTGTGTGGACATGTGTCTGATGAAGGAGTGGGAGTTATCTACCCAGAACTCAAATGATATTCTAGTTTCTGAAAGATTAGACAACAGCTCATTAGAGGAAATGTTACAGGCTTCAAATGCCTGTTCCCCAATCCCAGTTCTGCTGATAGAAGTGGGCCCAAGGCCCAACACATCTATTTGGAGGAACCCCAAACTTTCCTGCCCTGCTTCCCCCCTTCAGGTCCTGGAGGAAAAAAAAAAAAAAAAAACAAAATGAAACAAAACTAACAAAAAACAAACAAACAAACAAACAAACAAAACTACAACCATCATTTGCACCCATCACAAAGCATCGAGAAACATGCCCGTTTCAGAGCACTATATGGGTGGACAACCCTTTTTGAGTCGAGAAACTATTACTAGTGCTCACGCAAACCCTGAATCTATGACTCCAGAAGTTTCTGTACATGCAAAATACAGTTTCAAACTTTATGTTTAACTTCACTATTTTCATTGTGCCTTCTCCTCTCCTCCTAGCTGATTTTTCCTTCTCCATCTTTTAACTGAAACTTTTCCTTCATCTTGCATGCTTTATTGATCTTTCAAATCTTACCAGCTATTTTGTAGGTTAAGCAACATCTGTTTGGATAATTAAGGAGATTAACAAGCCAGAGAACAGTCATTACCTGCAGACACACTGAAAATAGCCTTCTCCGCAAATCCAACAGACAGACATCAGTTACAGTAATCCTCGAGGTAGACACTATTTGAACATTTTATATGTGGCACTGACGCTGAAATAGGTTTATCTCCTCCAAAATATATCAACTTCAGTATTTCAGGAAACAAACACTGAAACTGGTGCTTGTCATGTCAGTAAGTGTAGGCTCACACCAACAATCACATTTTCATGAACTTATCTTCTGTGTCTACTTAAATGTGAAATGTCATACATGTGTTTGACAGCAGAGCCAGAGGCATCCAGTTATTCAAGTTACTGGGATAATATTAAAATAAAGATGCTTTTGTGAAGAATTTCAACATAAGAAAGACTCATTTAACCTCTAACAGATTTCCTCGTTTCCTGTTTAATTTGAAGAATCTACTTATTGGAAAGTATATTGTACTCAATTAAGAATCTCTTGGAAATTTTACTGAATTATATTGGGTTTTGTTTAAAATGTCACTTGACGTATAAAAATCAAACTACAGCTAGATTTTTTTTTCTTTAATCAAGCATATTCTGGTAAAGTTTTTTTGTTTGTTTGTTTTCATTTTTTTGAGCTGGGTTTTACAACAAACCTTTAAAAGAAGCTATAAAAACTCATTTTTCTTCATATTTTTAAATGTTACTTTAATTTGACTTTGAAGATGTTTTAAAAAAAAATCAATATATTGTTTTCTGAGAACATCCTAAGATAAAAAATGAAAAAAAAAATTATGATACAGTTTTCAAAAAGTCTAAGGAAGTGTTTGTAAAATTAAATAAACTTTTGCAAAGCTTTTATAAACATTATGACCTTGTAACTTTTAAAAAAAAAAAAAAAAAAAAAAAAGTTAAATAAACTGTGTCTACATGGAAAATCATATTGGCTGGGCCGCTGTGTCTTGAACTAGGTAATATAGCAGTAGACATACCAGAGCTACAGCTGGAGACATGTGGGTAAGGCTGAGATGGAAGGCATGTACGCAGACATGCACACAACATCTGCCAGGCCTGTTTTTACCTTGAATGGCAAAATTTCACACTAGCTTTCTTTGATTGGTAGCACAGGACAGAATAAATTGTTCCCAAATTAGAAACATAATCCTGGTCCTGAACCTGTGAGTGTGGAGCAGATCAGAGCCCATCCGGCCCTGGCCAAAGGAGATGGTCTGGGCTGTGGGATGACTGAGGGGGACGGTGGGGCCCTGCTCTTCTCCCTCCTTTTTGGTCACACAAAACCCCCATTTCCAAGCTATTTGCTCCCTCCTGGGAAGGGGCAAGCCCTGCCAGCATATCATATGGGCAGAGAGCCTTTCATGAAAACTAAGCGAGCTGTAAAGGGCATATACATACGCTGGGGCCCATAAGGCAGCAGCATAAGGAACTTGACGCAGAGTGGCTTAAAGAAAAATAAATAAATAAATAAATAAAGTGGCTTATATAAACCAGTGCCATAAAACCCCTGTAAAAATGCAGCTAAGGATACTATTTCTGCCAGCCTGAGGTAAGCACTGCAAAAAGGATGAAATTAAGGTTATGTAATGCCTCCCATTCAACCCAAAATAAGTAGTTTAAAGTCAAGATTTGCACTTTGAGAGCAACATGAGCCAAACAACCTGTGATGCTGCTTAAATGCCCCATGCTCCTTTAATAGTCATGGCAAGCTGGGCCAGCTGAGAAACAAGCAAGGACTGCTTGTGGAGCAGAATCCCCAGGAGGAAGGAATCAATACCAGTTTCTATACAATAGATCTCCTGAAGTATTAAATAAACCTTTTTTTTTTTTTTTTTTTTTTTTTTCCTATGAGTGACGTAATGTGTAGGAAATAATATGCAAGCTGAAAGGAAGGTATAACATCTAAAGTATATATATATATATTTTACATTTTGCTATTGAGATAGATATACAAAGTTCATAATGCTGTGGCATATTACTTTTATTTGTCGTAGTCAATCACTAATAAACCAATCCATCTTTACTCCTAATAGAATTAAACATTTTGATAACTTTTTAGTAAGGTAACATTTAAATAACACATGAATGCCAATTCCATATAAGCTTTGTCTATAGGGAACTGAATTTAAGACCAAAAGAAAGAAAAAAAGGCTAATTAAAAAACTTCTACTGAGTTTCAAAAGCTCTGTGCATCTACTTCAGAAGATTGCTCATAAATTCAGTAAAGCCCTAAAGATTACTCATGTCTAGAAGCGTTATCATCAAGGGCAAAGTAACATTCTTTTTCCTCTTACTTAGAAAACGGACTTTTATTTTGCTGCTAATCCCACCTACACTTTGAGTACCCATCAGTGTCGGAAGCTGAAAGATATGAGCAAGTTTTATTTCTCATAACTGGAAGAAGATAATCTTTTCAGATTATTCCTTCAGACTTCAGAGATAGGGCTATGATTTTCCTAAGGGTATGTATTAGATCAATATCAAGTGCCCTTAGGATCTTGTAAAGTATCTTTTTATTTGAAATTACACCCAATCTCAAACATATATTGAATTAGAATTTCTAATTGCAACTGAAATCTCTGAAATAGAACATGCAGTATAAAATCTACACTACTAAATTTGGACATCATTCATATGGATCATTATCATTTCTAATGAATAACTTACTGCTGAACATTTCTGCTGAACATTCCAAAAGATATTATTGAAATTAAAAGATCTATACATTCCTGATAGTATAATAAAAATGTTAACATTTGAACCTGTAATTTTCAGAGAAAAATTAAGAAGGGAATTCCTTTATTTATGTTTGTTTTTTTAAAACATATGTGATACGCCTTAATTATATGCATAATCCTTGGCTTCATATGTCAACCACAAATATTGGTATGAAACATTCTACAGTAGGCAGCTACCATTCCCAGAGGAAATTTCTCAAATATCCCCCAAATTTATTCTTAATATTTACTACCAACATTCCTTTCATGCTGTCATAAAAGCTGAGTGACTTTCAAAAGTTGCCAAGACTGAAAGAACATCGTTTGCAAAGCAGAACAGTCCTCAAGCTCTTCTGCAAATGTGGTAGCCTTTTAATTGCATCAGACATAGCCTTAACATGCTGAGCAGTATCAAAGCAAACAACTGATGAGAACCACTTTGTTAGGAAGCAGAGAGTGCAAATGAAAACATTTTTTTTTTTCTTTATTCTTCACCATTTTGTACGTACCTGGAAAGGTCACTGGGATGGACCATCTGTCCTCCATGGAGTGCCAGAGTAGTGGACCACGGCTCATGGCCAAGGTTCATTATGGTGATGCATGCAATAAGCAATAAAAATGCTGGAAAAAATCCACTCATGTTTGATGTAACAAGTGGCTATTAGTCTCCTGTGTTTATATTAACCTTCTGTCCCTAGGCAAAATCCTGCCCAAACTCCACGGTGCAACCCCTTAGAGTTCAGATGGGGGGAGCAGAGAAAGAAGAAAGTCTCCATGGAAAACATGGATTAAGCAAGTTGTTCTCCAGCCTCCCCATCAAACTCCTTGGGCAACTCATTGGTGTTTTGCCAGGCCCCGATCATAGAAATTTGACTCCCTTATTGCATTTAATGATTGGGAGCTCATAATCTGCCTATCATGTCCGATCTAAAACTGGAAAATAGCCATGCACCTTTTAAAAATAGGCTGTTTATCACACCATATATTGATTATCTTCTGGAAGCACTCCAAGACACATCATTCTGGAAGCCAATCTAAAATAAATATGACCTGAATTTATCCAGAACAGGTTGAACGAAGTCTTGTTACTAGGCATCTAGCTTTTTTTTCCCCCTGTCCCAAATTGAACACATTTAACTGATATGTAACTGTCTACATATTAATATCACAGCCTCCTGGCAATTATGAATCATTAAACAGAATTTTAATATGGCTTATTTCACATGTGTGCACTGATATTTAGAAAAGTTCAGTTCCCATTCTTTGAGTCTGGAATGTCTTTCAAAATACTAAAGTTATATCACTGAAATGGCCTGATATATGCACAGAACTAACCCCAGCCATCCAGCTGTGACCTGCCAGAACAAGACAATAGCTGTTCGGCCTGCAAAAAGTTCGAGCACAAAGGGAAGTATTACTGACAACCCTGTGAAAGAGAAGATGGAGATCTGTAGCTCTACTGCTAATAAAGCTTTGTTGCCAGCCCTCATAAGTGCAACTTTATCATCTGAGAGAGCAGCCACTGCAGCAGATTTTACCTGACTGGAGCTGAGACAGGGAAGACACAGACGCCTTTGGAACAAAGTTTCAGATGATTCACTGCTAAAGAAAGGCTTGCATATAATGGCAAATGATTGCTAATTACTGGGTAAATTAAGTGCTTCTCAGGGTTGATTGCTGCTGCTGTTTACCGCTACAACCTGAAAAAGTCAGGTTCTTCTGCTCGATATTTGAACATACTTAAGAGTTTCCAGAAGCTGAGATAACAGGTTTCATTTACAGCAGTCTAGCCTCTTCCTCACTGGAATAAGCTATTGATACGTCAGATATTTCCTGTGCAAATAAAATGATGTTTTATGCCTGCTTCATTAATGCTGCTCATGAATATGGATGAAATGTCAGACAGAGAAGGGTGGATACTCTGTGTGGGGAAGGCTATGACTCTGGAATAACTCGTACCTGCAATTAATAAGTTATAACAAATTATCATAGGAAAAAAATTTTATAGAACATGAAACAAGTAGCATAAAACAATGATATCTTATGGACTATTTAAATTAAAAGGCTTATATTACCTTCTTTCCTGTACAGAGAGAGTTCAGTATCAGGGGGTAACCCAGAGCTTAGGCCTTCCTAAAGGACATCTGAAGTGTGGGCATCATGCCGAGAGAGAGGCATGTCTCTGTCTCAGTTCTGCCTTGATTTACCTCTTGCCCTGAGAGAGTGGTAAAGATCAAGGTGTCAATCTATTTTATGGACTAGATGCAGGCAGCACTACTACACTGCTGGGAGAGTAGGAGGACATCACTGTGATGTGAGAAGCTGTAATGCAGCTGTGTTGGCAGGTGCAGCTCCATCACGTCTGCATGCCGGGTTACAGCTAGAAATCCTTCAATCCTTTCAAAATGTATCACAGATAACACTGCACTCAGTTGTCTTTGCCCAAGCTGTACTCCAGCACAGCAAGCAGCAGAGTCAGAAGCAAAAAGATTTGTTTGCAGCTTCCTGAGGTGCAAGGGGTTTTTAGAGATAAAGGAAAAGCAGCACCAGCAGAAGAGCATTATCCTTCCATCACGTGTTCTGTCTCATCTCATCTATACCAGGAAGAATAAAGAAGGGGATATTCTGTAGAATAGACCACTGTGGAGGTAGAGATACCCATAACAAGGAAGTTTTCCATGAGGACTTCCACTTGCCTTCAACATCACTACGTACCATGATGTATCCATCAAGGAAACTGGCTGTAGGGGAGTATTCAGCCCACTGTATTTAAAATGTTGGTAAATTGAAAATGGATCATGCCACTTCTCTCTGCTCATTCCTCCTCCTGTCCCCCCACACACCATGAATATATTTTAGAAGAAAACAATACACCTACTACTTGTGTAGCTTCTAAGCATTTTACAGATTATGCATGTGAGGAGGAAATCATACAACATTTCAGCGAATCTGCAGTGCTCTACACATGCAGAAAAAAAAAAATAAATAACAGTACAAAAAGGAGGTACTATCCTCTGTGAGGCAGAGACCAAAGTACAGCAATGGCTGAGACCTGCTGTGAATAATTAATGTAATTAATGACATTTTTTTCAAGCAGTTACTTGTGCCTGGATTCCTAAAGGAAATAGTCCTCTTAAGCTGGTTTATGAAAGCTGTATCCCAAGGAAAATCCAAACTCTGTTTAATGAAGCAATTTGACCAATTTGTGATACATTTTCCCTCTCTAGTTCCTCTCTCTGTTATTCAAAGCCATACAGCACATAATTAAATCAAGGATGGCTATAATATCTCACTTGCTAAATTACTATACATTTGCCTAATTAGCAATTACAACCCACTGTTGCCACAGACATTTGCTGAGTAATACTGCTCCACTGCAGGCTGGCACACAATGACAGAAAGCAGTACCAAAAATAAAAAAAATAAAAATGCTATAGTTAGATGCCTAACAAGTTACTATATATAAATCAAAAAGATGGCCAAAACCTCAAAGCAACAAAATATTTGTCTTACAGTGCAGAGATTAACAAGATACTTAATGATAATTGTAACAAAGGGAAGGGGAGAAATCACTGAAATTCTCTGACTGTGCAGCTTTGGGAAAAACAAACAAAATCCAAATCCAAAGCAACTGCTGCCTAAAATGCTTTATGGGTGCACTGCGCTTCTGATCTGTGATCCACCCCCTTCCCTCCCCACCAGTCTCCTGGTAAAAAGAAAGGAAGATTTCACACCAGTCCCACATTTTGGAACAAGGTTTCCAGGAGGCTTTCTTCTCCTATGATCTAGGGAACAAGCAATGATAGGGCCATATAAAAGCACATAATGAAATTGAGTCTCATTTAACACTCCTCTTGTGCTTCAAAGGCACTTACAACTATTAAAGTACAATGCAAACAGCACATACAGCTACAAACAGAACACTCGCATGCACAGAATCATAAAAGTTGGAGGAGACCTTCAAGATCATTTGGTCCAACCATCACCCTACTACCAATGTCACCTACTAAACCATGCTCAAGAGACCTTACACTGCAGAAACTGCATTTCTTTCTTTCCACAGAATGAAATTCAAATCAAATGACATCTTTTTTTTCTTCTCTCTATATATATGTAAATATATAGAGAGAAGAAAATATATATATAATAAATAAATAAATATATAATATATATGTATAATATTATATATATATATATAATAATAAATAAATAAAACATATATATGCATGGATTTTATGTTCTGGATGAGGCCTGGCAATATTAGATGGGGTACTTGATACATCTTTCACAGAAAGGGTTTAAGAAGAGCTAAGCCTGAAAGACCCCCACGCTCAAAGGATTATCACCTATAACAGTCTGTCCTGGTTTCAGTTAGAACAGAATTAATTTTCTTCCTAGTAGCTGGTGGAATGCTGTGTTTTGGCTTGGGATGAGAAGAGTGCTGATAACACCCCGATGTTTTAATTCTTGCAGAGCAGTGCTTATACCAAGCCAAGGACATCTCAGCTTCTTGCTCTGTCCTGCCAACAGGCAGGCTGGGGGTGCAGTAAGAGCTGGGAAGGGACAGACCCAGGACAGCTGACCCAAACTAGCCAAAGGGGTATTCCATACCATCTGACGTCATGCTAAACAATATATAGGGGTGGCTAGCCGGGGGGAGGGGGCCGGACTGCTCGGGGTTAGGCTGGGCACTGGTCAGCGGGTGGTGAGCAATTGCATTGTGCATCACTTGTTTGTACATATTATTATTACTTTCCTATTATCACCATTGTATTATTATTATTATTATTGTTATTATTATTTTTGTTATGATTATTTTCCTGTCTTATTAAACTGTCTTTATCTCAACTCACGGGCTTCACTTTCCATTTCTCTCCCCCGTCCCAGAGAGAGAGGGGGAGGGGGAGCGAACGGCTGCGTGGTGTTTAGCTGCCAGCCGGGTTAAACCACGACACACTCAGAGTAAGGAACTGCCTTTTTGAAAGGAGCACCTGGAACAAGAGCAGCCCAGAGCACTCAGTTGCCACGAAGTTGCCCTATAAACTCATCCTCCGCTGCAGCCACATGTTACAGAGAGTGGATTTAAGTCACAGAGCAGGCTGAGGACCTGCTGCTACCCTGAGCACGTGTGCAATGCTCACAGCTGCTATCCAGATCCCACCTACGTGCTGCAGGCAGGTCTCAAGTGATTTATTGGGACTGGAATTTCTGGCTTTAAAACACAGAAATTACAGGAATTAAGTGCCTGACCTTTAAGAGAGAAAACTGTCTGCAAAGCTTTTGCAGGATACCCAAAAGTGTTACCATCAAATTTGACTTCTAAAAAGAAAGAGAAATAAAAATATTTAAATAAAAATTGACTTTAATACAGGAATTACCCTGAATTCAAAGGTTAAATAATTAAGTTGAAAGAATTCAATTAACAATTATTGAAAATCAGACACAATCCTGAATAAAATTATATTAATATAGCTTTAACAGTAGCAGTGAGAAATCAGGAAACAAATTTAATAAATTCATTGGTGTATATAATTCCCAAATGAGATATGTGTACATTTTTTTGCCACAAAGAAGTTCTTCTTAATTTTCTACATCTATTGCATTAGTCCTATCTTTATATTTATTTTCTTTATGAGGTATATAATTAGGTTTTTTTATTAGAAAAAAATCTTAAATTTCCACAAAAAATACATGATGCATGTAGCTTTATTTTTGATTGAAACTTTGTACTACAAAATTCTTTAGCTAAAATCATAAAGTGATCCTCTAATGGACACTATTCATCCTGATTCTGTGAGGATGACTGACAAAATTGCTAGAAATGAATCCTTAAGGTTCAGTGCCATACAGGTCAAATTTAGCTAGAGATTGACCCTAATCCTAAATCAGATTTTCTAGCTGGCTTCTATTCTGCCAACACAGAAAAGCCACCGATGGCAGGAACAGAACAATACTAAATAGGAACATTCAATTTTAAAGACAATTTAAAAATAAATTTATCGTAGAGACTTATATTTGCTGTTGGGTAAAATAAATACAAAACAAGATAAAACAAAAAGCTGCCTGGGATGTAATATTTCTGGAAATCCACCCTTTCCACTGAAAGGGTGGAGGCCAGACAGGGTTGCAGACTGGAATGGAGATGATGTTGAGGGCAGTGCCATAGGCGTGGAGTCTTTTTTTTTTTCATAAATTCTGCATTTCTTTCCCCAGTTTCAGCTTCTAATCAGCCCTACTTCATTGATTACCAGTTTTGATGGTATGTTGTTTTTTTCTTGGGGACATAAATGTAAATGAAAACTAAATGTCTCCAGAGATGTTTCCATTTTGCAGTTAATGCTATTCCAGTGTTTCCTTCATGTCACTTTTGAAACGTAAAAAGGTTTTGCAGCAGGAGTATGTTACATATATTCTCAGTATGGGTCCCTTCAGACTGTAAGAGCAACAAGTGAAGATTCACTGTCTGCACTGCAGCAATTTCGACAAAACAACATTTTACCACTGCAAAGTGTCCGTAACATTGATCTTCACAGTTTCATACATTATTTATGAGATATAGGAGCACACCATAAAAATGATCTCCTCTGACCCTAAGGATAATTAGCACATTCCTGTGGATTATATAATAATACCCTAGACCCAGGCAGATTCTTTTCAGAGCGGTTTGCAAGCAGCAATCCATGGATTTTTATCAATGTCATTATTTTAACAGAAATTCAATTCACAGTCTATACATATTCTATGCTTCATTTTTATATAGCTAAACATTATATTTGTATTTCACCTAGGTGAAAAGTTCTGCTGCCAAAACTTTCTCTAGTGACAGAGAAATAGTCCAGATGGAAATGCCACCGTCACCAGGTGTCACAAGAAAGTTCAGCTATGCTGTAGAGTCCAAAAAGGTCCCCAAAACCTTTTTCCACCAAGCCCTGGGGCATCAGTTACAATCCAACGGCACAATAAAGCTAAGTCTGGCAACAGATCAAAAGCCAAAGCCACTCTGAGCATGGCATTTCTCCAAAATATTCACCCTATCACACACCTATCCCACAAACAGCATGAAACAAGCTGTGATTAGTGGACCTTCCCACACCAAATTGTCACTGTCTGGGTGTTGCAGAAAATATTTTTAGTATATTTGTGGAATCTGGTAGCAAGGCTCTGGCAGCATGACTTGGCCACCACAATTTATAATGAGGAAAATGTTCAATCCAACTTCACACAATGGCCATTTATCATAATAGCAGAGTATGTGGAAAACATACAGCCATTACTTATGTACTTGCAAATGTGTTAAGTTAGCTGCTTCTCAGATTAGGATACTAATTCACACTACAATAGAATTAAAATCCATTCAGCTATAAAAATGAGGCAATAACACATCTCTTATTAGGAACTCTCTCTTCACCCACTTAGGAAAGTCGCTCTCCCTGACAAGATTTCTATGAATGGTTTTCCAGTTTCTCTGCCTCAAGGGTTGGAAACTCAGATCACCAAAAATACCCTCAGAACAATATATATTTATATGCACAGACAGAACTATTAAGATTTAGTGAGCCTAGCACCCTGGCACTGGGGAAGGAGTGCGTTCCATCACCAAGTACTGACCAAATCTATTTGGTCTCTGTTGGAAAATAGAAACTTCTTGCAATGGGGCACTATTTTATTTATTTTTTTATCACAACTGGGGCATTTTCTGCTAAAACCAGCTCAGCGATAAAGCCCAGGAAGTTGTGACATTTATAATCATGTTCAGAAAAGGTAAAGCCTTCTGTGCCTGAGCTCCAGTGCTGAACGACTGCTACCATCAACATTAGTGGTGTGAAGTACTGCTAGGTGAAGCTGGCTCCAGAAGTTCTTTTCTCAGATAAAAGAAAAAACCTTTATTCAGAAAGACTCCCTTCCCTTTAAGTCAAGAGGACTACGTAGCTCTTATCCTCTCCCAGAGCTGGCTTTGCTCCATAGGTGGAAAGATAAGGCAGGAACAGAGGAGCTCAGGCTGTGCAGCTATAAACAACACCCGCAAAGTGGAGAGCCCATGAGAGGCAATGTTGAGCAACCAACATAATTGGTAGACTAAGAGCAGACTTCGAGTTATGAGGATGGGCAGCTTAGGGCAGCAGCTGTGGTGCAGGGTCCCGGTTGCAAAAAAGAGACAAACTAAGCCTGGGATGGCTGTAGAGCCTCAAGAATTGAACCACCTGCTCCAGGGTCACGACTGGCCAACCAGGCAAGCTTCTTGGAGGTGGACAACAAACTGAAAGAAGAGCAAACCTCTGGGTCTTCTGCCTTGTGTCTTGTAAGATTGTGCTGCTATGGTTGGTATTTGGGCTTTTTATATCCTCACACCAGGAGACAGGAGTTTTCTTCCAAAAAGGGAGACCAGAATGGAGATGGCCTCAGTGGCCAAAGGAAGATTGCAGCGGGGATAGGTCTGACACACAAGGCAGCAGCAAAGCAGAAGGGTTGAATTGGGGGAGTCTGATGGTCTCTGGGGACCTAGAGACGAGGCTGGAGGGGAATGCCAAGAGGGATTTGGGCACAGGGAAGGGTCTGCAGGTGATAATGGATTCTGGACTGGGAGATAAGATAGGGAGTAGAAAAACCTTGGAGGGATCTAAAATGGATGAGGTGTGTTGGGGGTGCAAAATGGGGAGGGGTCAGACGTAAGGGTATTTGGGGCAGAGCTGGAACTATGGATAGCTGTGGGCTGGATCAGTGAGGAACTGCAGAGTGGGTAGGAAGGGTTGTGAGGCTCTGGGGCTGGTGTGGGTACTTCTGAACTGCACGGGGACTAGGCTGGAGGAGGGACACAAAAAACTCCATCCAGGACAAGAGGTTTGGGAACCTCATTTGAGCATAACTGCAGCCAGTACTTTCTTCAACTGCACCTGGGGCCAAGGGTGCACCCAGGACTACTTCTCTGCCAAGCTCTCCTATTTCTGTGTTTGTTTATCAGAGGGCTGTTGCAGTGAGTCCTGGGACTGTGATGCAGGCTGTCTGGCAGAAGTGCCATGTTTCCTTATTGCAGAAGTCCTGCCAAGTGATTCTGACACCACTGTCATGCCTGCATTGGCACTACCTTCAGCATTACACTGTAATGAATATAATTCATGTAGCTGAGCTAGGGAGTGTACAGAATTGCAGGCCTTAAGGAGAATGTATTGCAGAGCCCATGGGTTCTCACCTCTCTACCCACACCTACAGTGGCACCACTAATGAACAATGCTAGGTGTCTGCACCAAAACACCTGGGCTTGACTTTCTGAAATTCCGAATACTTACAGATCCTGTTCAGTCTGAGCTGTGACTGATTACCCAACTCTGCAAACTAAAACCCCTCCTCAAGAGCACCTCTAATCAGGGCCTTTTGAAAACGTTAGCTCCATATCAACCTTCCCAAACTGACAGGAAGGACTGCGGCCAGAGGATATCAATCAGCCTGAGCTAAGTTGCAATGAGGACTATTGTAAGGCAGAGTAAGATTTAGAGGTAGAAAGCACATTCCTCAGGCATCAGTTTAAAAAAAAAAAAAAAAAAAAAAAAAAAAGACACAAACACAAGAAAAAAACTTTAAGTAATGTGCTTTTCACTGCCTGCAATGAAAAGTAATTCATCCTGCAACCTTAGCAGCTTGTGTTAAACTGAAGCAGTCACAGCTGACCTTCCTCAGTCACTCTGACAAGTCTATATTAGTTGTCCTCATTACATAAAGACAATCAATCAGAAATTGGAGAACAATGGCCTTATGAGGGTTCATAAAAATTGAATGCAAATCCTCTATGCCATTCAGCCGGGGACAAGCTATTCCCAGAGCTACAGACACACATCTGTACTAATGTCAACGCAAATATTTTTCTGAGCAGGGACTAGGCTCAAGATGAGAGCTTGCTGATTGCCTAAGGAGGGATAACGACCAGAAACTTACTCATGTTTTCCCATTTAGTGTGACTTCTTCATTCTCTCTTTCTCATCAGTGTAGCACAGAACAGGAAAGGTACAAGTAGCTAATGTAAATTGTTTTTATTATCCTGGAATTACTCTGATGTACATGCCCAATGCCAACAAATTTAGCTAATTTACAAATGAATGCCATCTCAGCAAGTTCTTATTACAGACCGAGATTATTAGGGTTGGGCACTGAACAAGTACCGTTCCACTTCCAGCCCTCCTGAAGCACCTTTTGTATGGCAGGCCATGCTGGATCCACATCATTGATTTCTAATGCGGAGCGTACAGTATACCACTGTCACACATGATTGAAACAAGCTAAAACCTTCAATTTTCAAGGGAGATGCCAGGGAGAGAAACAATTATCAAGGAAGAAATGAGATCCTGGGTACTTAAGTCATACAGGTCTGCTAGAGGTCACCAGAGCTACAATTTCTCATATATCTTCAGAAGAAGAAATATGAGGTCTTGTTCAGAATAGTAATGGGCTGCTGCATATCACATTCAGAACTCCAGATGCCTGTTAGAAAAGTCGATAGCTGATATTCGGGGATCCTGTTTGGTATACATGAAAAACAGCTGTTCCTAATATACATAGTTAACCTGACACCATCAAGCTTATTTTCAGTCATTGCTGGGTCAACTACCATTTCTTCCTCTTCCTGCAATACTACACATCTCCTTCCCATCCGAAAACACTCATGGCCCCCAAACTAAATGGACTTCATCAAACTTTATATTACATAAGTATCATTCTATTTTTTTCCCTCTGTTTTCTCCTAGTCCCACATACATACCTAAACTGAGATCTAAATAATACTTTTAGTCCTGACTGAATGGAACAAAAACTCAGTATCTAGATTTAAAAACACGGTGTTATCCTGAATTCCCTTTAATGGGATTTCTCTCTAGTTATATTTTAACGGTGGAAGCAGTTTTCACCACTACAAACTACAAATTTCCAGCAATTATCAGAATGTAAAACAGTCCTTATTCTTATGTTGTTCCTTCTGTTGAGTTGGTCTTCACCTAAATGGTATTAAAAAGGTAGTTAGACTCTATTTGGCAATTTTGTTTGCCTTTGCTGTACTGAGTAACCAAGGTCCTTCACTAGACTCTAGAATCCTTCTAAGCAATATACATATCACACAAAAAAATCCCAAATTTTTGAAAACCCACACCACATCTTTTAGATTCTGAATCCTCCTCCACAATCATAGATAAATACACTTGCACATCAGTGCTTAATGCTTCTCCAAGGTAATCCAGGAGCAAGTGCAATCAGCTGACAAAACATTAATTTTGTTTTCATTCCCAAATGAGCGTGCATGCTGTTTGACAATATATTCACTGAGTCTCCAAGTTTCAAATTGCCATCCAGCCAACAGCCATGGTCCCATGACTGCCAAATAATGGTAGTCAGGAGCCCTCTGTAGCTCTGGGCAAAACTGTCTCTGCTTCAAAGAGTAAGACATCCCCTACAATATTTAGGAAATAGAATCCAAGTACCACATTTAATAGTAAGCAAAAAGTCTTCCCAGCCTTAAATGCATTGGCAAGTGTGCTCCTTTCAGGTTTCTTTTTGGGGGGAGCGGGGGGGGGGCACATGGAGCTCATGAATTCTGGACTTCCTAGAGTTAACACTGACTTGGTTCCAGGCCTCCTTCTTGGACCGGGAAATCATGCCACATACAATGCTGTCAGGCTACTTCCATTTACACACTGCAGCTGCAAATGTAACATTAAAGTAGGGTGAATAAGCCCTGTGTATAGGACTAGGTGTATGGTATGCACAGACATTTCCACGGAGTCAAAGAAAAGACAGTAACATTATCCAGACCTAACCTAGCCAGTTCCTCTGCAAGGATACGTATGCTGCCTGCCCCATGCACTTTGAAGTAAAGGGTAGTAGGATCACATCAACAAGCTAGTTTGAACTTCTAGCATGAGATAATACATGCTTGCAAACACATTTGGCAAGCCAATCCATAAAATGACCCAGTATTTTGATGACAAAGATCTCAAATATTTCATTTTGTGAAGTAGTAGTTCTATCCTCTATGAAGAAACTTTTCACAGAAATGTCATACATGTTCACAGCCTCATAGATTACTTAGCTTCCCACTTTTCATGAGTGTGAGGAGATAAGGAAATGGGAAGCAATATGTTGTGCAATGCAGCACTTCTAGTCAAGCAAATATAAAATACAGCTGACAACTAACTATGTGACTACATAGATATACTGTTGCTACTGTCAAATCCATCTTTAACCATGCACCTAAATAAGGGTTTTAGAGCCTGTTTCAAACACTCTCTTTTATTACTTGCTAGGAACACTAAAGCTCATACACAAGAGATAGAGGCAGGTACACCACACCTAAATACAACACACCTCTCTGAAGTGGTCGTTAACACATTTTCTCACTGCACCAGCATTGTTCTTATGAGAGATACAAATCACATCGAAGCATCCCAGTTCAGATGATGCACAAGCACATTCTCGTAGTCTCTTCAACAAGCCAAACAGGGACACTGTAGGTCAAGGCACAGTTGAAGCCTTGTGTTTCATGACCTGTATAGTTCAACAGTTTTTGAACAATATATATGCCTATATTTATGCTTAAATTACTTATCGTATCTCAACATTCCTGCAGCTGGAAAGGTGTAAAAAGAAAAAAAAAAAAAAGATTTTTGAATCATGGATTTGGATTTCTGCTTCACTGAAGATTTTCAGGAGGATGTAGATACTTTAATCTAGCAGAAATAATGCTGTTGGTTGGGAAAAAAAAAAAAAAAAAAAAAAAAAAAGAAAGAAAACTATAGCATATACTTTAAATATAGCCATATATATGTATTCAAAGCAGACATTTTTTGACAGATTCTACATCTTAGAGAAAGAGGGGAAAGAATGGCAGTTGTAGGATTTGATGTTTTTTAAGACTTTGGTCTTAAAGACCATAGCCATTTTAATTCAATCTTGGAAAGACAGTCTTTGAAAAACATTTCACAGCAGGAATAGAATTATTTTAAGTAACAATAGATAATGTTATTTAAAGTCCATTTGTGTGTTTATACTTGAAGACAAACAAAAAAGCCAACCTCCTACCCCCAAGTTTGCACACAATAATTTTCTCTAAGGTTTATGCAGCAGCTGGCTATCTGCTTAACTGCCTTCATTTAGCTCACACTAATTTCTAACCTACGTTTTCTTTCTCCACCAACATTTCATTTAAAAAAAAAATCCTGAAAGTATCTCCAAACAAACTCAGACCATGAAAATAAACTGTAAAATTATACACACTGATTTATGTCTTTAAAATTTCCAAGATTTGAATAGAGTTAGAGCTGTTAATGATTTTTACCCATGCTCTCCCTGCCCTAGCTCCAGCTGAATAGTGATCGCTTTCCTCTGTCCTGATTTGAACAATTTGGTATTAACTGCGTCAGTCAAAGGGATGGGAGGGTGCACAGCATGTAATTTGGGTAGGGATACGATACTTTGGCTGCAAGGATAATAGCATTCTCTGATCACACCCCCTCTGTAAACCAGGCTTTCTGCCTCCAGAGGGACAAACCCTATTCTTTACCTCCTTGGCAGCTTCCTCTGTGTGTGCTCTTCTTTATGTGCGGGCTGCAGCAGCAGTTCCACCTGGGTCATCAGCTCTTTCCTTTAAGAGACTATGATCAGTACAGAAAGGAGCAAAGAGATAGCCTTCCTGAAAGTGAGCTATTGTTTCATTTTAACAGTAGGAATAAACTACCACGCAGCTTATGCATATACCTCTCACATTCTGAAGTGGAAAGCTGGAAAGAGGTATGAACCTGAATAGGTGACTTATCACACAAAGAACTTGAAGACCTTATAGAAGTTGTGTGTGCTGAGTAAGATATCTAGGTTAGAATCAAAACTGGTGGTTTTTTATCAAAAGGTTCTGCTCACAAGAGCTTTTTAGGGAAATGGAAAGAGATCAGAAAATGAGGCCAGACAGAAGACTGAGATGAAATTCAAACATTTTGAAAACTGATAGTCTGAAAAGTTCTTGAAAGGTGTAGGGAAAGCAGCGTAGATTTGTGTGCATTTTTATTTATTTATTTTTATTTTTATTACTATGCATGTTCTTTCAAGTCTCCATCTGCATGGACAATAATCTCCAGGTTCGGCTCCTTTCATAGGTGAGCTCCCTTCCAACAGTGTGAGGCAGATCTCCTGGCAATGTCACTTGCAAAACAGTCTCTGGAGCTGTAACCTTCCTCAGGAAGGCTGGACGATTTTAGCTGCTTTTACTACATGGCTAATTTTACTGGCCCACGTTCCACTGCAGTCCTCATGAGCAGCCTACCAAAAAGCAGAAAAAACAGTCCTGCTTCTCCTCTCTGTCAGTAATTGAAAATACTTACTGCTATCTAAAAGGAGCAAAAGGTGAAGGGTAAACAGTAGTACTAGGAAGATACCATGAGAAATATTTAGCTTGCTAGCACGTAACACAACAGAAAGTTTTTTTCTTTTTTTGCCTTCCATTGTCCCCTATATCAGCAGAAGTCATTTACTAGATAGCCCGATTCTGGAAGTCATTTTCCAGCTGATACTGGAAATAGTTTTCATTCCTACAACTTATTTCTCTTCTGTTGTTGGCTTCCTTTTTCTCTCTCCCACTGCTTCTGCTCTCCTCCAAAGTTCATTAGATTACAGTGGAATTTGGATATATTCTTCAGCAATATTTTGATAAAGACAAATCAGAAACCAGCCCAAGTCCTCTTTCTTTTTTCTGGCCTCACATTCTTCCTTCAGATGGACTAATACCAGAAGTAAATATTGACTCATTTTCCTGCTACTCTCCTATTGGTTAAATGCTTCAATTTTTTTTTTTTTTTTATAAATACTGAAACACATTTTTTCTATATATGGTTTATCCAGGAGATAGAACTTTTACTGGTCCCTGCAGTTCACCTCAGATCTTCTCTCTTCTGCAGATGGATCTGTTTATTTACATTTTTCCTCAGCTCAACCCCACACTGTCATTTTCACCCTGCAGTTCCGTAGGAAAAAGTGTGTGCAATGTATTGTCTTTACTGAATTACCAAATGGACTATTTTAAGGAAGATGAGTCACAGAAGACACATTGAGGAAAAAAGAAAAAATCAGATATAAAGTAAAATATCTTATATAAACAAAATGGCCAGGATTTTTAAAAGAGCTGATTCCTGTGGGTCCTCTGTAAATTCCGGGCAACATGTCTACTTACTGTAACTCATACTTTTACTGCTTCAAATCTGCTGGTTTCCATTATCTTTCAGATCTCTCTAAAGTGTTTTGTAGGGAAATAAACCACACTATTGACTTTCTCTTGAAAACCTAATAACAGAAGACCGAATATATTTTACAAATATTTGCCAGCCCATCAACTCACAAATAAAATTTAGAGGCCATTTTACACATACATATTGGATTCATACCACTAGAGCTGGTGAAATCCCATAATCACTTATGATGTAAAGGCTTAAACTACATTAATTTTCCTCAATTTACTGCAGTATGATGAAAACCTATTTAGAAGTAGACCCACTGACAATGGATGGCTAATATTTTTGACCACTTTTACTGGAAGAGGGGAGTTAATGGAATTAGCTACTTACTTCATGCAATCCTATCTATAAATCAAGTGTAGCCGTAGAACTGGAGAAACTGAGCCCTTTTTCCCTGGCATGAGACCTTGGCCAGACACTACCCTACCAAGAAGTTTGCCTGAGGCCATGCAGAAAGTGAAAGCCAGCTTCTGTGATGCCTCCTCTGTGGGCCTCATTCCTGTCTCCTCACAAAAAGTTTCATTAAGCTTTCTCCATTTCCCTGAGTTTTGGCAATCCGTCTCTGACTTCTCTGCTTTGCATGTAGCCTATAGCTATGTTAGTGTTCTCATACCTATGAGCTCTGTGAAGGGGATTCTTTGCTTGCATTTCCTAAATGAATGGGAAGCAAGAAACTAGCCTCAGCAAGATTTTACCCAAGCCTTCACTGAGCACACACTTGAAATCTTCGTGGCTTGGCTGCACAACTACATAGCAACATGGCAGTACATTTCCAATTCATGGGATATTTTGAGATATTATAAGAAGTCAAGGCCAGCTGAAAGTTCACATAAAACCTGAGCCAACACCCCAAAGCTCCAGCCGAATTTTGTTCACTTAGTAAAAATGCACTGAATTTTTTGTACTCCTGAGGTGGCATAATATTTCAAAGTGAATTTACTTTCTTGAGTTAAGGCGCAGTTTGGTTCCCAGTCAGTTAATTAGAAGGATTAATCCTACATATTCGTTCCAATAAATTTGAGGGGACAGCTCATCTGCATGAAGCGTCTCGTATCTCTGAAGTGTTTGTAGATTTTGACAGCTTTGCTATAAAATTCAGAAAGTACTTGCACTACACTGTTCTTATTTGAACTGCACCTGAATTCTGATTTTGATTTGACCAAATTTATTTTACTGGATAATTCTGGTATCTGCACTACTTATTCATAATTATGCAATTCCCACTGCTCTAATTTAGTTCTCTGGCTACTATGACAAATAAGAATGGACTTTTTGCACCAGAAACAGATTTTTCAAGAAGCTGTAAAGTAAAGGTAATAAAATTATATAATATGTGAAGTAAATTGACAAAAGACAACAGTTTGAAAATTTCTCCCCCCTTTGAAAATATAAACCAAAGCACTATTTGTATAAACACTTATGTACAGGATTAAATATAAGCATGCCTACTCATTGGCTACATCTGCATAAATGTCTGCAGGATATGGGCCTAAATCCCAGTTTCCTTCCAATTCACTCATGTTTCCAGTCCATACTTTAGAACAAAAATAAATAACTCCAGTTACTGACAGCACACCACACTTCCAAATCACTCTGTGAACAATTAGATGACAATTAGGGACATAAGTACCTTGTGTAACCTGGACCTAAACAGAGACTCTAGCTTGGGACCTGAAAGGCCTGAACCACATTATTGCAAACACTTTGCCAGTCATTAATCCTGCCTCTACCTAGGGTTAATGAGTCCATGCGCAGCCTTGTGCTGATGATTTATAGTGTTCTGGAGACTTAGGCTAGTATATGAATGTGGCAACACGCTGTGTTTGCTTCTATATATGTCTGATAATATTTATCACAGTCTTGCAAAAAGATTAATTCCCAACTCCTTGTCCACAGCCTTAACATAAGCAAAAATTGTAGCATAAGCATCCTTGTTGAAACAAAACAAAGCCCCTGGATTTAATAAACAGCATATTCAGATGCACCCTGTTTTATTTCACCTAAATCACTTTTTCCTCTTTCACTGCAGAAAAAATGTTTTTGTGTTTGTTTTGTTTTTTGTTGTTGTTGGTTTTTTTTTCATGTTATTTAGCTTTTCAAAGGTGCAGCATAAATGTTTCTGAGTGTAACTTAAGTCATAAAACCTTAAAAAATATGTTCTTCCCATAGAAGGATCTCTTCATACTCACAGGGACTGCTTTATATATCTTAAATGTGCTTGATGTGCAATTTATATTCTCTACCTGTTCAGAGGTGTTACAATGGGCTTGGTGTTGGTAGGACTGGAACTCATCATCCATCCAGGATGGTATTAACAACAGCAGTTCTGGGCCATGCTCACAGCTGTAATCCATATTCCTCCCTCCTGACTGTCAGTGCAGGATGGACTCTTCCCAATAGAGAGTCTCAACATTACATGGGTCTTATCCTTTACCCATATGGCATACGTCAGGCTGGCTTTCTTGGAAGCACATGGTTACAACACTGCATAGCTACATTTCATGTATCCAAGTTAATTTTCTAGCCTCACTGAAGAGAGCAATTGATTGCAAATCAAATGGTGGAAGGCAGTATGAGAGGATACTGTCCCAAAAAAGGAAACAGTAGGTAGCCTCAAAGTGGGACTTTAAAATACAAATTTGATAAATGGAAAGAAAATATACTGGAGAAACAGTTTCATCAGATCCACAATTCTGCTTGATTTGGTATAATCTGAGAACCAGAAACATTTAGCATACCAAAATCTCATGAGCACTGCCTGGGTAAGACAGAGCTCAGCAATTCTGACAAAGAGTATCCTTAGGCCTTGCAGGTTCTAAGTGAACTGTTAAAAATCACTACTAAAAACAACATTACAAAAATTAAGTAAATATAATGAGTCAAATTCTGTCATCAGTTCCGATGAGGCACCTCCCATTAATCATTCTCATTTTGGAACAGACTGTTCAAGAGCCTTTTTTCCATGACCTTTTACTATTTTACAGTAGCACTAATCAGATAAAGAGTTCCAGTGATGTCCAGTGATGTAAGAGGAAACTGAAGGCACTTTTCTCCCCAGTTTTATAAATGTTCTTGCCCAGTGGTTCACAGTTGGCTTTTTGTTTCATCTTGCTGATTTTGCCCACGTGGAAGATCTGTACTTCCACTTTTTTTTTTTATTTCTTCCTTTTTTGTGTGTGTGGGAATGACTTATCTCCTAATGCTGAAGATAAGAATCTTATTCATCATCTAGTTTCTCTCTCTTGACAACTTTACTTAAGAGCCACTTATAAAGGCTGAAAAACAAGCCCAGATTTTGCACTCTGGCTAGCATTGCACTGTGATTGTGAACAATTGCTGCCACCTTAGATGCACTGCTGGCAATGTAGTACAAACCTTCAAAGGCCTTATTTCATTTGCAAGCTCAGGTAGCAGCTACAAAGAACAAAAGGTTTATGACAGAGGTCACTATCAGCATATGACAAGCCTTCAGATGAGGACTGTTAATGAGCAGTAGCTCATATCTGTCCTGGACCCTCTGAAATAAAACTGCAATACCTTTGGATTCTCAGGAAGGAGTTTTTTTCCTTTTTTTTTTTTTTTTTAAATATATATATATATTAAAAAAAAAAAAATACAGGCATCTGCTTCAAGGTGTGAAGTGCTCTGTTGGTATTTTTCACACAGCTTATCATAAGCAGCTGTTTTTTCACCAAACCGTGGTGATGCAGACAGGAACAATATGCAAAAAGAGAAACAGAAGACACTGAGATATTGACAAAACAACTCTGAAACAGTTTTTATGCTTAAAACAGTTTTTTCCGGCAGCAGCTGCAGACCCTTTGAGAGTTTCAAAAGAAAACCCACCCTTCAGAATACAGAAATAGTAGCATTTTTGGGAAAAGCAAGACTGAAACCTGAAGAGTTCAAGGCTACTACATAGACTGTTGAGACATTACTTCTGTCTTTCACCGAAATGCAGTGAGGTTACAGTTATCAGAAGCAAACTAAGTTGTATATATGACTTTTATACTCTGCAATGAATTCCCATAAATGTGCATGTTAAAGACTACTGCCATATACCATATCCCCTTAATGTTATTGGCAGAAATACAATTGGGTATAAAAACTGAATTTTTGTCTTGTCTTGTTTCTATTAGATCTGAAGCACACTGGTAAAGTAGCAAAGGGATGCTTCATTCTGCTGCTCAAAAAAAAAAAAAAAAAAAAAAAAAAAAAAACTTTTTTTTGTTGTTTGTTTCCAAAGCTGTAAACCCATCTGTTTTCCTCCACACACTAAATTCCCACAAGAATTGAAGGAAACACTAACTGCTGATAAGGCTTGGGTAAACCTGTGGGAACAACCGATGTGAGCTAAGGCAACTTGCAGCAGCTGAGCATCCTCCTTCTCCTGTGCTGGGCACTCAGCTCAGTTCAAAGCATTCTGATCTGGTAGTGATGGTAGCGACCCATCACTACCAGAAATCTGGGACAGCTGAAGCTGCAGTTCCACCTTAGTGCTCTTCCTGGCACAGTTCTTTGGTGCCTTTCACATGCCAGAGATTTTGCAAGGCAGGGAAAAGGTGCATAACACAGAAAGCTTGTTTTCTGAACTGCATGTTAGGTCAGCTCCTATACAGGTAGTTATTGACTTGCACAAACTTTAACAGGCAAGGCATAGGCTGCCTCCATTTTTCACCTGGTCATGCTGTTTTCTTCAGTTAGCATATAATATGACAATAAGATTCAGCCTGCTAGTTTGGACTAACCTGGCTAGCAGGTTACTTTGCACATTTGTACTAGGTCTCCTGTGTTTTGGAGCCACTAAAATTGATGTTCTAATGCACCTAACCTCTGCACATGCTGCAACTGTTTGTCTGAGGTGACTTTTTAACAAGCAGATGGCAACTCCAGCTGTAAAAGGTGTTACAAAGATGGGAGTAAGAGAACACATGAAGAAAAGGGTGACAAATGGAAAGGAAATTGCAAGAGTAGGAACTTCTTGCAGTTTCCAACATATTTTAATAGCTACGTTTCCACCCTGCTCCTTCAAAGAACAACAGGTGTCGTTGCCTAAAGGTTACTCCTCCATTGAAAACTGAAGTTCCTTGACTGTTTGCTCCACGGACTGCTGGCCTTTTCACATTTCCCAAGAGATATATTGAAGTGTGTCATTTTGTCATGGCAATTCTGGACTGTGTGACTGCTCACGTCTACTATAGCCAACATGCTGGAAGGCAGTCAGATGTGACATGTCACTCAGAAAATTCAATAAAAATTGTTTCTCCCTGCTTGTAGTTCTTCAAAAAAAAAAAAAAAAAAAAAAAAAAAAGGCAAGAGAGGAATGAAAAAACACACAGATGAAAACAATGGGTCTTATTATTGGTGGAAAGACTACAAGTGCACTTTTGCCAAGCAAATCACTGTATTCAATGATTTGTGACAATTGTTGCCAAGGAAAAGTATATTTCTAATAGGAATAAGAAAGTAGAGGCTTGCAGATATCTGTCCATTTCAGAACTCATATATTCCTAAATGTATGTTTAAAGTTAGTTATTTGAACTTAGAATCTAATTTCTAATACTTGCAGTCACACATATTGGACTGGCGCACGCTTCGTTGGGTTAGAAACTGGCTGGATAGCCGGGCCCAAAGAGTCGTGGTGAATGGAGCCAAGTCCAGTTGGAGGCTAGTCACTAGTGGCGTCCCCCAGGGCTCGGTGCTGGGGCCGGTCCTCTTTAATATCTTCA
The DNA here is from genome assembly GCF_964035555.1 of Netta rufina. Taxonomy (NCBI): domain Eukaryota; kingdom Metazoa; phylum Chordata; class Aves; order Anseriformes; family Anatidae; genus Netta; species Netta rufina. Next base: position 47,332,201 of record NC_140125.1, on the reverse strand, counting down.
TTGATGATCTGGACGAGGGCATCGAGTGCACCCTCAGTAAGTTTGCAGATGACACCAAGCTATGCGCATGTGTCAATCTGCTTGAGGGTAGGAAAGCTCTGCAGGAGGGTCTGGATAGGCTGCACCGATGGGCTGAGGTCAACTGCATGAAGTTCAACAAGGCCAAGTGCCGGGTCCTGCACCTGGGGCGCAATAACCCCAAGCAGAGCTATAGGATGGGAGAGGAATGGTTGGAGAGCTGCCAGGCAGAGAAGGACCTGGGAGTGATGGTGGATAGTCGGCTGAATATGAGCCAGCAGTGTGCTCAGGTGGCCAAGAAGGCCAACGGCATCCTGGCTTGTATCAGGAACAGTGTGACCAGCAGGGCTAGGGAGGTGATCGTCCCCCTGTACTCAGCTCTGGTGAGGCCGCACCTCGAGTACTGTGTTCAGTTTTGGGCCCCTTGCTACAAGAAGGACATCGAGGTGCTTGAGCGGGTGCAGAGAAGGGCGACGAAGCTGGTGAGGGGCCTGGAGAACAAGTCCTACGAGGAGCAGCTGAGGGAGCTGGGCTTGTTCAGCCTGGAGAAGAGGAGGCTCATGGGTGACCTTATCACTCTCTATAGGTACCTCAAGGGAGGCTGTAGCGAGGTGGGGGTTGGTCTGTTCTCCCACGTGCCTGGTGACAGGACGAGGGGGAATGGGCTTAAGTTGAGCCAGGGGAGTTTTAGGTTAGATGTCAGGAAGAACTTCTTCACTGAAAGGGTTGTGAGGCATTGGAACAGGCTGCCCAGGGAAGTGGTGGAGTCACCATCCCTGGAAGTCTTCAAAAGACGTTTAGATGTAGAGCTTAGGGATATGGTTTAGTGGGGACTGCTAGCGTTAGGTCAGAGGTTGGACTCGATGATCTTGAGGTCTCTTCCAACCTAGAAATTCTGTGATATATCTTTAAGTAGAGCATCTAGCAAAGGAAGCGTTTATAGGAATTCCTGTCATTGCAACAGTCATTGTTTTCATTGCATTTTTTGCAACTTGATTAAGGAATTGATTACTTTTTCCTAGAGTGGAAGACATGAAGTAGCCCATGACTTGCATTTCTTCCCTGTGATCACCTAGGGGAACTCCACTGTTGTGTGCCAATGGAGAGACCACAGCAAAGCACATGAGAACTGGAGATGAAGTATTCCTGATTGAAAAGTCTGAGCTCTAAAAGAAGTTGCCAGAGGGATCAAATGGAATGAGACCATCTCTAAGTCATGCTATAAGACTCTCCCGCAGATTTTTTCATCACAGTTTGTACCCATTCCCAAGGAAAAGCCTCTCTACCTAAGGACAGCAAAAGAGTGGAATGCTTCAGGCACAGTTCCTCATAAAGGCATAATTTACCAGCCAACTGCTTAGAGACACTTTTGACACATGCTGCAGGAAACCCCCTGAATAACTAGAGAAGGAGGAGAGAAAGAACACTAGGATCCAACATCAAGATGTAAATCCCTTCTGTCAATCTCCCTTTTTTTAGCTGCTTCCAAAATTCAATCTCATTTACATTCAAATTACTGTCTTATTGCCAAAATAAATTCTTCAGCTCTAGTTTTCTACTACCTTTCCTGAAAAAAAAATAAAAAATAAAAAAATCTCAGGAGGTTTAAAGCCAGCCTGTGTGCCTACTGAAATCTGAGATGCATTGATCGAGGAGGGTTACTGAAGTTTCCTTTCATCTGTAGTCCTTCAGTTGAGTGGCAAGCCATCCATCTAGGCACAGACATGGCTAGGAATAGGCTTTGGGGCAAGGATGAAGGCAGCACAATGCATTTCTTCAGCTTCATGACAGAAATGAATTTTTGCGGAATCAACAAGGGGATGGTACTAGCTTGCACTTGCTTGTGTCCCTGCAACAGCTTTTTGTTTCCTCCTCCCTGGCTACACCTTACTGGCAGTCACAGCTATAGATGATAAGAAGCTTGCAGTCCACATTGACGACCTCCCTGGGTTAACACTGTGTGCCTCCAAGCAAGATGGAAATGTTTTTGTCCCAATAGAAAGAGAGAGTGGGGAATGCACAGGGGACCACACAGAAGGTAGTGGGGGAAGGAGAAAAACCAGTCTGAGGTCAACAAAAACAACCTGGGAAGAAATAGCGGGTGGTGATGAGAAGTACGAGCTACAGGATGTGCAAACCAACAATCCTTTTCCTTCTGAGAGCCAACAAGCACTATTTAAGAGGAAGCTCATTCAGTTTGCTGAAGTAGTCAAAATTCTTGCAAGGAGTCAGTCACAACTAAAATAGACAGTGTTGTATTATTCATAAACATTTTAGCGGTCTTTGCCCGGACTTGCCTAGCAATTGTGATTCATATGACAAATGCAGTGGTAACATTTGCATTCTTTTCCTAGTATGCAATGTGTTATATCATTAAATAATAAGCACGTAAATAGCACTACAAGGTCACATGTTGCTTTTCATAGAAAAAAAAGTTCCCTATCTCCCAACCACTCAACAAAGAGAAAGCAGTTCAGGTGACAAATGCCAACATAGGTTATATCAAACTCTGTAAGATGAGGAAAGAAGTTGCTTTCCATTTATCATTAACTGCACGATATGCATTGCACTTTGTCCATGGTCCCAGTTCAACACCTTTGCTGCCCTGCCTGGACCCCTTCCAGCAGGTCTAGGGGGAACTGAGCTTCAGTTCCTATTCCCTCCTGGAGCAGCTGCCCCTGCACACCTCTTGATAATGGCCTGTCACAACACACCCATGGACCTGCAGTGGTGGGAAAAGGCCAGAGACCCCAGCTGTAGCCCACAGGGGTAAGTGGAGATGTCTACATTTCTAAAGTGACCAAATCAAATAACTGTCCTACGACGCCTTTTCCTGTTTTCCACTCCCCAGCCAAATAAAAAGGTGAAGGAAGAAAGGGAGAAGAAACTCTTGACACTGTGGCATAGAGGCTGCAGACCAAAACCATGCTCAGTGCAAGGAGTGGAAACGCAACAAAGGGAATTAGCATAAATTAATTGCAGAGAGACAGGAACAGGAAATGTATTTAAGAAGGCAGAATCTCACTATCTGCCTTGGAGTGAGTGCAGATACTCATCACTATCATGCTTTATTTTATAAGATGAACCAGGGCCAACTCACCTATTTCTGAGATTACTTATTCACACCCATTAAGACTTGCAGCTTTCAATTCACCACTGTGATTGGAAACAGTTATGTTTGTCACAAGAATCACATGAAGTTTCATAAATTTCTGCATTACAGGGCTCAATAACCCATCAGGATTGCTAGACAAATTTCTGAGCTGTGTATAGATTACCATGGAAATTTAAAACAAACTGCACTTCTCAAAGGGAAAGTATATTTCTACTGTATCTCAACTATTCTCTGAAAACAAAATGAGGAAAAAATTATGTTCTAATCTCAGGAGAGATTTTTGCAAAGTTAAATGAACTGAAACTAGTTTTGCCTCCCGCTGCTGCTTAGTGGTAATAAATAGTTTCGGGGCAACACTCCCCCTCCCAAAGTTGCATTCTCGTTTCATTGTTTAGATATCTATAGGCTGGAGGTTATTTTTACTACATCCTGTCAACAGAGAGAGGACAAAACTGTCAGGAAGAGGATGCATTAAGCTTTTACATTAACCGCTGGTAAAACTAGTGCTTGAGAGCCAGACATTTACTTGTTCACACAAGCGTGCCGTGTGTTGCTCTTTGGCTTCACCACATTAATGCTTAGTTCATGTGACACAACAGATCCTATGACCTTACAGACTTATAGCTCAAAGACAGAGAATCACATTTCACTAAAAGGACTTGGGAAAGGTTCCTAGTTTTCCAGATTCGAGTCTGGAAAAACACAGCCCATGGTGTTTATGGCAGCAAGTTCACATGCCAGCCCTGAATCATTTGCCTGGGCAGCCCAGGGAGCCACTGCACTGGAACACATAATTCCAATAGAAAATTGATCTTCTGTGTATATCTCGTGCTCACAGAAAATAATGCATTCTTGCAAGTTGTAGTCGGAAATGTTTTTAAGTACCAAGGTCCAATTTGCTATCAGATCCTCAATGATTTGCATCCAGCTAGAAACACACATGCATTACAAGCTCAGGCCTGGAAACATACATGCATCTGTAGGTTGCTATTATTATTTTATACAATTTGCATTACTACACAGACACATGACCCAAAAAAAAGTTCCCTTTGAATGAAAAAATTGATTTAAGAGGCCATCAAATTAGTCCAGGAACTCAAGGTCTCAGAGTGACGTTCTAATAGCTAAACCTTAAGCCTTAGCTTTATTTGTACTCTTAACATATTACTTTTATGTTCCCTGTAAAATGAAGTCTTGTCTCAGCTAGTAACATTGGCGTAGGTCTTGAAAACATATGTTACAATTTTAAATTCAAGTTCTAAATTTTATGTTGAAAGTCTTGCTTAAACATACCATCAGATGAAGTGATATTACAATATATTTTTAAGTGAATAGAACTGGTTTGGAAAGGAATAGCATTACTTTTTGGAGTTAGGGTAGTAATTGTAGTAAATACTATCATTATTGAAGAGTTAAGTAGAGGATTATTTTTTTTTTTTTTTTTTGCACATCTTTAATGCTTTGTAATGATAGAGCTACAGAAATGCTCCTCTCTCCAGTTCCATATACTCTAGAGTTATTAACACTGCATTTTTGGAAAAACTGACATGGGCCATGTATTCCCAATAGTTAATCAAATAAACATTTATGTCTGTGCAACCATTTCTTCCAACAAAAGCGACACAGTGGATTCTAACTGAAATAAATAAATAAATAAAGTCTCTTGGCTTGGATTCATTGTCTAAGCTTCAGGAAATGCAAAGTACATGAACTGTGTGAAAAGTAATGTGCAAGTGAGATTTTAAGAATTATTAACTTTTTAATTACCAAATAATAAAAACATGATCTGAAAAAAAATATATGGATAACAACCCAGAAACACTGGTGATATTTTCTGGCTCATGGCTGTAGCCCAGGCCCATACAGTGGACACCATAAAGGGCAGACTCTTTTAATAATGTACTTAAATTCTTAAATGGCTGATTGCCATTGATGCTCTGCTGAGTGTGCTACAAAACAGCAAATCTAACTTAGAAAGGACGGTATTAAAATTGGGACAAGAAGTTTGCTAGGCTTATGTCACTGGTGTTTTAGGTTTAATCTAAAATGGCAAGCTTTTGTTGTCCTAGGTTTTTCATTTGTGAACACAATAAATAAAGAAATGATGCCCAGTACACAGATGTAAAGTAGAGCAGCCACAGTCCTATTCATTTTGCTTCCCTCTTTCAGGGAGATGTTTTATTGCATTCCTCTGTAACACTGCTGGTGCAAACTGCATGTTCACTGCTGGACTTTGCTAACACAGCTACGCTAGAATAAGGGACAACCTGTGGAGTAGCTATCAGTTGCAGGATTTCCAGCAAAACCTGGAAACACTGAAGGGTATTAGCTTTCCTCAGTTCAAACTCCACATCCACAGCAGTAGTTACTAGTTGTGATTCACCACACCGCACCTCAGGGAGGACTGAGGCGGGGGCCAAGATGTGCAAAGTACAAAACCAGCTGGTGGGAACAGCTGCTGAAACAGTCAGAATAGGGTTGTGGTGGTTTTTTGTTTTGTTTTTCTTCTTTTTATTTATTTTTTTCCCTAGACATCCAGCACTTGCTATGCTTCTGAGAAGAGTTTCTCAGTTCTGTATCGATTGCTTATTCACTCCAGCCCTCTCCACACCACTGTTCCTTTGCCTTTTATTTCACTGGACCTCCTTTCCTCCTCTCTGCCATCTTCTTCTCTTCTTCCTTCTCTCATTTTAAGATATTACATACTTTTAGAATATGAGCTGACATGAAGAGCTCCAAAAATGCAAAGTTTGCAACATAGGACAATAAGATTTATCTGCCTTAGAGAAACCAGGACTCTTGACCTTTTACCTTCTTGTTAATCCTCAGTACAGATTGCCTAGTACAGATCAGACACTATCAGAAATTAATTTGGCCTTCCGTGTGGATGTTGCTGATTCCAAGACTGAAAACTTATAAAATATGAATATTAATAAGTTCCTTATGAGCACTTTCTGAAAAATCAAAGCTTGAGGTACACTAGTGAAATAGTTAAGAAGCACAAAGACCCCTGCTTCACTCCTGCAGACTTGTGTATATATGGTCTCATCAATGATGACATGCATTTCTACAAGATAACAGACTTAAATCTCCAGTGCTCTGAATCCAACAATACTCATAAATAAATGTTCTGTTTATATATAAACAACTGTAAAATAATATTTTTTTAAAGAATTTGGTTTTAAAAAAAAAAATACAGAATTACTCCCCATTTTAGAATAGATATGAATGGTTTCTCATTATAAAATGTCATTATCTGTGCTGCCTTCCTTCTTTCCAGAAAACAATACCTCTTACAGCTTTTTTAGTTTTCTTTTTTTCTCGTGTTTGCTCATGAGAAAAATTTGCCTGAAATGAACATATGTCTGACTTTAAGAATAAAAGACAGGATGAACAATGTTACTGAACATTAAATAGGACATACGATGGATATTTTCTATCAGTGTATTTTTTCCACATGTGCTTCTAAACAAGAAATATGACTAATTGCAAACAGAGAAGACAAAACACTAAAAAATTGCTTGGCAATATAAAAACAAACAAACAAACAAACAACAAAACCTAAGCAATATCCATAATTCCAAAAAGAGATTACCAACAACCAGAAGTTTAGCCCATGCAGGTCTGTTGGAAGGATGCTGGAGAAGAGAAAGACAACTTATGCTCATACAGAAGCCACAGTAGGTTTTGAATCCAACCCTAATTTACACAGGATGTCCTTCCATGGATGACCTGAGACCTTGACCCTCAGGGCCTGGCAGATATAACAATGGCAATTAAATATGTTTTTGCTTGCCGCCATTTGCTCCATCTCCCTCAGAGAGTGCTGACCCTGTGCTGGAGGCAGCAGAGCAGGTAACACATCCACCTGCCTCTGCCCTGGTTTACAGCCTGGCATGTTGGTGCCAGCCCTGCTCCATCCATCACTTCAGTTGGCACACCAGGCAGTAACCTGCAGGCTGCCAAAGCACATCCACCATTTCTTCCTGCTGCTGCGAGGCAGATAGCACACCATGGGAGCACCTCATCACCCCAGGTGGCAGAGGCACACCTAGCAGCACACGCCAGCCAAGAGCTGCCATGAGCAGTACTTTGAAGCAGGGTCCTGGTGTGCATGCACAAGTACGTGGCAGTGCTCCATGTGCACATCCCACCTGGCTTGGACAGAAAAGATGATGGCTGAGCGAGGGCTGTAGTGAGGAGAAGAGGCGAAAGGCTCCTCTTTTCCCTCCCAAGCCAATCTGTTGACTGGGGTTTTTTGGGCTGTTCAGGGTCAGTCCTGTTAATACAGAAGAAGCCAAAGCAGGAGGCGGCTTGAAACAGTATCTTACTAAGTTTCTCATGGCTTACTCTTCCGTTAGATAACATTTATCTCCTGTGTAACATGAAGGCTAATCTCCCCTCCACCAAAGCACACCGTCTGGCAGAAGGAGGCTGCAGCACCCCAGGGCTGTTCTCCTGACCAGCTTGTGACCAAGACGGCAGCTACTGCAAAGCAAACAAAATTTCAGCTCTGTTTTGGCCTCTTTCTCTGGTCATGCTAACCCCAGTTTATTAAAGGCTGCTCCAGGGAACAGAGGGATGTTCTGTCCACTTCCTTTCTCTCACAGACTGGCTGCACTGTGGGCAAACCTCTCCCTCCTTCCCCCCCATCTCTGTTGTTCATTCTCAACCCTCTCTCTCTCTCTTCTCCAGATTTCCTCTAGGCCATACACCATCTGTCTAAGCACTCTTTCTCTTTATTCACCCTGTTGCATTCTATTCCTTTTCATTCTGTGATCTATATTTAGTTGTTTTCCTGTTTGTACACCCCTCCAGAGAAGGGTATTGTTGAATGTGACTAGTCAGGAAGACAAACAAAGCGGTTAGAGCACAAACCCTTTCACAGAAGGGTAATCAGGATGAGAAGCCGTACAGGATTGGGTAGGATATAAAACTTTTCCCTGGTTAATCAGAAACAGAGATCTGAATATAAATCCATAGAACTCCTTAGAGCAGCCAGATCAAAGCCAAAGAACACCTAAGCAGGAGAGGAAACAAAAGCAATGAAACACATCCAGATTTTTTCTTTTCCAACACAATATTTTTATTATTATTATTATTTTTTCCATTAGTAAGATTAAGCAATTTGATTTTGGAAACCTTATAATATTGCTGTCTCTTTTCTCAAACTACCAGGAGTCCCTGAGTGTGAATCTTGAGCGCATACATGATGAAAACTTTGGGAAAGGCAAAAATCTTATAGGCAAGAACAATGAAAAAGCTGGCTACCACAGGTCAGACATCAGGACCAATGAGAACACCTCAGCCCATCATGGTGGGACAATAAATAATTAATGTGGTGTGCACCCGTGAGGAGACTCTGTCTGGTCTGAGTGGCACATGCACAGCAAGTAAGCTCAGTGTTCCCCATCTTTAAGTTCCTTCCAGGAATAAGTATCTTGTGAACATGGGGTGGAGATAAGCATTGGTTGTGAAATACAACAGACACTAACACTGGCAAAGCTTGATTGCACAGCTATTCCCCTGTGAGAGCTACCTCCCACTGTGAAATGGAGCAATTTGGGTAAAAAGAAATGTCTGGAATTCTGTTTCACAGTTTAACCATTATAATCATTTAAATATTTTTTATTAATCTTTAAGATAGTAAATGCACTGGCAGCACAAGCAGCCAAGGGAGAATGTTGGTTGCAAATCACTGGTTTCCCTGATATGACCACTTATAAAAGCAAAAGCAGAAGAACTTTATAAAACATCAGAGATCTTTGAAAAAAACTCCACAAATGTACGTGACTAGTGATTTTGCATTAAATTTTGTAGGGTCACATGTCACTACTGAATAATGTGGATTAGAGAATACCTGTGCAATGGTGATAAAATCTCTCAGTAGTTAAGTCTTAAATAAGAACAAGGTTCTGCTCTTGCTGAATAGCAGCCATCCCCTGACTAAAGGGGGTCTACAGCTTTTGCTACAACACCAGAAGAGAGGACAATGGGAAAGGCTACAGATTGGGAATGAAGGCAACAGAAGGATCACAGGAGTTTCAAGGAAAGTACACTTGCAGCATGACATGCTCTTCTGAGTTTGTTTGCTTCAGTTAGTGGCAGCAATTATTGTTTACATGATATTTAAATACACGGAGGGAAGTGGCTTAATGTACAGGATGGGCTTCAACTGGCCTTTATTCATACAAGGCACAGTGGAACAGAAGATGCATCTGAAGCAATGAGCAAAAAGATGATTTTATTAGCAGAGATTTTCAGGGGCAGGAAGAGCCTCTTAAAGAACAAAAGAGAAAAACCTACACCTGTGTTGAGAGAAGATGATCTAGAAAAATGGCTCCATCATGAGAACAAACAGGAAGGAACAAGGCCAGAAATTGTTTGGTCATGTCCTGAAAATCACTGTGATGAGTGCTAATCCTCAAACAGAGAAAAAAAATAGTGATACAGTACCATTTCTGAGGAGTTATCTCCATGAAGAAAAAAAAAAAAAAAAAGTGAACTTTGCAGTAATTTTAAGTTTGAAAGGAATATCAGCAGCAAAAATCTGATTTTCTCATCTGTTTGGTGTCCAGCAGAACTAAAAAAACCTCCACTCTGAGTCAATGAGAGGTTGCGCATGGTATTATGAGATCAAACTCTAATCCTCTTAGTAGCATTTTCCATGGAGAAACTGACATACTATATGTATTTACATTGTTATATGCATTATTCATATAAATTCTATGTACATCCACATAAAATATGGCTATAATTGCAGCATAGTCCTTTATATAGGGTATAATCTGAATCCTGTTCAAAAATTTCCTAAAAAGGAGTAAAAGTAGCATTAGGAATTTGCTTACATTGTCTTTGTTGTGAACAACAGAACAGACTGTCTGACAAACAGATGCGTCTAATCTGCTGGTTAGCGTAAAACATTTATTGTACAAGCCCACATTACACCCTCTCTCTCCTGTATGCATTGATGCCTCAATGTCTCATTTGTAATTCAGAGGCAAAGCGCAAGGAGGCTGTACAAAGCAGGTCAGTTTTAATTCCAGGTTGTGGGGCACAGTTATATAGCCAGAGCTTGACTAAGAAATTTAGCAGCTCTGCAGTGTGACCATGCAGAAATCTTATTTTGCTATTGACATGTCCAGCAATTATTGGGAAATGTCAAAACTCTCTATATAGACACACTTGATTATTCAGCATGCAAATATAAGACATCAAAGTACCTAAGCAGTGTGGCAGTGTGTAAATATAGCCTTATCCAACAGAAGTTTGTAGTAACTATAATTATTTCAAAGGTAATACAAGTGAAAAACAATATTCTTCCTAGGCTTGCTTGCTCCAAAGATTCCTTCCTGAGGACTCATCATTACACACTCCAAAGCCTCTCTTACCAGACAGTCTAAATATTCACTTGCATCCAGATAAATGAATTATTCATGTCAGCAGAAGCAACATCAGCTAGCAAAACAGGATGTTTTAAGCAAACACTGGTGCCTTATTATAATTCTGTACTAAGTATTCTTCTAAAGCCTAGTGAGCTAATGCACTATGATAATTTTTCTGATAAATTCTTGCTTTAGTAGCCTACATTTTCTATTAATATCTATAGGATGGTTAAAATAATTCTACTGATAAATCAGTCACTTGATGTTCAGTTCTGTGAGTTTTTTTCTTCACAAACTATAGTACAATGCTGCTTCCCGTCCACCACCTCCTCCCCCCCCCCCCATCAGTACACCATACTATAAGTGGCTCCAAGCAAACATTTTTAATACTTCAACAAAAAGATGATCACTGGACTCAAAAGAGAAGAATGTCCAGCATTAAACTATACTGCACACTGCTTATCTCAAAAGCATCTCAGTAACCTTGACAAAATACTGCTACTAGTTACTTCTGCCTCAGCCATTAGATTAGAAGTAGGAATTGCTAAAACAAAATATCCTGCTTATTTTGGATTATAGGAAAACATTACTAAAAGGCCACATTGTTATGGTAAAGTCATGATGGGAGTATTTCTAAGCCCAAATATTTATACAGGTAATTAGAGTAACCTACTTGCTTCTGCAGCAAATCTAAATAAACACCTCACAAAAAAACCTAGCTTGCTTCCTGGCATTTAAGTGTAGAAACTGTTCTGTAAGCGGTGCAACAATGAAGCCCAGCTTATTTTAATGTTCCCCCACTTTCTCCTGCCGTCTCCCCCTCTGCTTGGCTTGTTTATTGGCCACACGGTATACTTCCACTCAAGTTCCTGGGACTAGTAAGGTTTTCTTGTCTAGCCTCTTATTTTCACAAATCTTACATGAGCATTGTGTCATTAAGAACGCTATTCTTCTGTCTGCATCTGTTGAATTTGACAATGGTTCAAAAGCAAATGACCAACAGGGTAGAAAGGACAACAAGAAAACTGAATCAAGTTTCATTTCTTTAGGACACTAGGCTAAAAATGGATCTAAATCAACAATTCAGTTTTTCAGTGATTTCTTGTGCTCATGTTCATGCAATTCCTTTCAGATAAACTACAGACACACAGCATACTGACAGATCACTATTTCAGAAAAGTAAAAGAGAAACAATATGAGAATCTGACACTTCTGTCTGCATACAGTAAAATTGGTCTCTTCCTGGGTACCAGAGGATCTCCTCCTTCCCTTGGTCAGGAACTTCAGCAGCTCAAAATTCACTTACTTGCACTGTACTTAAACCAGATAGAGAGATGAAAACTTTCCATTAATATAGTCTTGTTGTAAACAAATAGCAAAGTGACTGCTACCAACAGTTTTACTGTTCTTTTCTCATATGTCTTGAAGATTATTCAATTTAAGAGGTAAGAACAAAACACTTTATATCTAAAATCCTATCTGTTGGACAACGATTGGAATTGCACTGAGAAGAAGGGGGATTCCAGATTTAACAATCTCAATAAAGGGCCCATATAGAACATCGTGATTTCAGACACAGATATGTTACCATCCTATACCTACAACCAACTCAACCAGATTTAATCCACCAGGTTCCCAGTCTCAGCCAGGGGATGGCTCCCCTTTAGACATCTGTTTATGAAGATACCAGTTTTGTGCTAGATCTGAAGTTGGTAGTAATTTAGGATGTATGTAAATCAAGTCTAAAGCCAGAAGACAACATTTATTTGGTGTAGTCCTTGTAGACAACTTGAGGTCACCAGCTAGAAGATATACTGAAGCTGAGGAGTATTTACCTAGGGTAGGTTGCCAGTGACTTCTGTTACATCTTTCATGTTGGCAGGGAGGAAAGAATATTGATGTAACAATGACAATGCCACTCTGGTAACATGTTAAATGTCACAACAAAAGCAACATGTTTTCTTCTGACTCAGATCTGATTCCAGGGAGTAAAAGCAAAAACAAAACAAATAAACAACAGTTTGGATTCACTTTTCATTTTGCTTTGAACTGCCTAGGTTTGAACAGACAGGTTTAGACTTCATAGCACTTCATTTAAAAGAAGAAGTAGCCCTCAACTACCAGGGTAACGTACTTTGAATGGAAAAAATTTTTATTGTTTTTTAACCATACATGCCTAAATTAATGCAGACTCACTCAAAATTGTAATGAAATTCCCAAGATGAACTACACAAGCTTACGCCTTTTAGTTGAGATGGATGATGATGACACAACTGAGCAGAAACCATGCAAAGCCATTAGACTTCACATGAATTCACACATCTGAAATGACAACATAACAGCTGATTTTCACTTTGAGGTTTTTCATTCAAAGTTCAAAAGAAAATTCAGAGGGTGCATACCAGAGGAAAATGGTAACATGGATAGCTTTATTTCATTCTTTTCCAAAATACTGTAAGACACTATAGCAACAGTGCTTTAAAAACAGAGTATGGTGCTGTGAAAATGGTTCTGTATAGACCTAAAATCTCAGACAGACGTTCATGCTCAATTGGAAGCTGAGTTGAGTCAGAGGTATGAAACCCTGGTGCAACAGGGCTCACTAGGAACTTTTGCTTCTGCTCCATCTGAAAGGGAAACAATTGCAAGATGTTTGAACTATATAAAGTCAGAACATAGAGACATCTGAAGAGAAAAAGGTAAAGACTACACGTATCAGGGGGACATTTCTGAGATATGTAGTAAGCACTGTATTACGGATTTGTTTTGGAGCTGTCTGGCCATCATCCAGCCTCCAAGCTGAGTGTCTCCTCTGAATCAGCACTTCCTAACATAAAGCTTTGTTTTTACTGATGACTCTTGAGTCACCTCAGTAAACTGAATGTGGAAAGTCTCAAAACAGAGATAGTGCAAGAACTGCAAAATTATGGGATTCCCATTGTCTGACACTAAAGCATAAATAAAATAAAATAAAATAAAATAAAATAAAATAAAATAAAATAAAATAAAATAAAATAAAATAAAATAAAATAAAATAAAATAAAATAAAATAAAATAAAATAAAATAAAATAAAATAAAATAAAATAAAATAAAAATAAAAATAAAAATAAAAGCTGAGTCAGATGAATGACTGGGAGAAGGAATAAGATGGAGCTGTTACCTTACAAGGGAAGTATCTGAGAAGGCAAAATTAGAGTTTCAGTAGATACTAGGATCCCAGAATCAAGGGCATGGTGTATGGAGCTCTGCGTTTGTGTGGTCCAGCCATGGGAGTCTACACCCCAGTGCACAGCATATTCCAATCCTCAACATTTATTTATGGTAGGAAAGCAAAGCTTCAAGGAAAAGCAAAGAACCATATCGCAGGAATGCAGAACAACTCGACTTCTTCTCAGAAACAGGAAAACGGGGAGTTGATGTGCCTCCTTGAAGTGATGATGTAAAGTCCCAGGCAATGACAGGTCTCTGGTCACCAGAAAGATAAATGAGTGCTTATAGACTACAGTGGTACTCCATGAATACAGCTGTATTCTTATTTCTATCTCAGTCCCATGAACATCACACTAGCAAAAGAATTTAAAAAGCAAGGGGAAAAGGGCAAGCTTTCTCTTCGCTGTGGTGTGCACAGTATGTTAATTTTTTTCTAAGTACACAGTTTCCTGGGGATGGGTTATAATCACTATGGCTGTGCATATAGAAAACAACCAGGAGGAATAGATGTCCATGGAAGAGACAGAGAAAAAAAAAAAAAAATCAATAAAAATCAAGTGCTGAAGAGGGAAAGAAAAAATCCAACCCATTTTCTATAAATAAGTCTCTTCAAAAAGCTGTTTTTGAAATGACCCAGATTGTCTGCATTAGGAAAGATTACATTTTTAATCCACTCATTTGAACATACATGAGAAAGATGGAAATATTAAATCCAAAATTTAAGAACTTTCTTATAACTCAAGGGAAAAACTTCCCTAAAAAGAAAGATGCCCAAGAACAACTACTGTAACATTACAAATGTCTGCCTGCTATAGTATTTCTTTAAATACAAGCACAATTCAAATGAATTTTATGGCTTTTATAAGCCTATTACAAAATGAGAAAACACTTGTGAGCCAAGCAGGGTGAGAACAGGTAGTTGGCATAATGCACATGATTTTTCTAAGTAAACTTCCATCCTTTAATAGATATCAGTATCAGTTTTCAAATTAAATTGCCATGTAAACTTTATCGTGGATTTTGGAGAGAATATTTTCAAAAAGACAATGAGGACAAAATGAACACCTTTCAGCTGATAATCACTATAGGTGGTGTACGTTTTGATAGAAATGACAGTCCTCAGTAAGGTCACTTCCTTAATTAATTGTTAATTAATAAATTAATAGCATTCCTGCAAAGGTCCTCTTTGGGATTTCCCATCTGGGAAAAAAGAAATTTGTTAGCAACCTTACAAAGCACCTGTTGTTGAGAATGCTTTTAGAAATTCATTTCATCCTATTGGGCTATAAGATGTGTTTTTCAGCACATGGTCTTTCAGAGAAAAGTAAATATAGAAAATTTCTCTGTTGTGCAAGGGTGCAGTAACATCAATGGCAATAACAGCTGTGAGAAGGACAAAGAGAACCTCTGAATGCTGCCATATTTGCACTGGTGGAACAGAGGGAAGTAGGTGAGGAAATACTGTACATCTACTGTACAGGTGTAGTAAGCTCTGCTGCTCATCATCCTTACCAGCATTGCTGCTCAATGTATTATGAAGTGATATTAATTTTTTCACAGAAGTGTGAACAAATGCACGTACCATTTGATGTACATGTTTTGTAAGGATTCTTCCATTCGGAAAATGCAAAAAAAAATCACTAGGAAAAGTTAATCCTCATGGGAAAATGGCTTCTCCAGCTCTGGTAACACTGGCAATTTATATATAATATTGTACAACTGTCCTTTTTTTTTTTTTTTTCCCCCAGCCTTGAGCAAATATTCCGAAAGTGCTCATCATAACACTCAGGATCTAAGGAAGGCTTGAGTTAGGCACCAAACTAAGGCTACTGCACCTCTGTAGTTTTTAAAGGAGAAAAAGTCTCTCCCCGCTCCCCCCAGTTTAGTTGGACCAAATGTCTGCTTTAGTAAGTCTGCATATTTTTTTGCTTTAAATTGTGAAGCAGTTTTATTACTTTAAACTGGCATGCATCATAAACCCAGATAACTTTGCATCAATGCAGAGACTGAGAGGGATTATCTGATACATGTTTCTGCTGGGGCTTTCCTGCTTTCACACAACACAGCATGTTTTCTGTGTAGATTCACATAACACCCACCCATCCACTTTTTGACTGTCTAAATACAGAGTCCCACCTTTGGGGAAAAAAATAAAGAAAATTTGTAAAAATGCAGAAATTAGAGCTAAGATTAACCACCATACTTTCTTTTCCTCCTTTTGTGCCTATTTTACTTGTTACCACATTCAAAGAAGATAACTCCCCAGAGTTTGAGAGTCTGGAAAACAAGGGCAGACACATCTTCAGAGAGGCATATAATCTTTCAAATTAAGGCTCTGCAAACTGTTTGAAATCAGCTAGAAAATGCCAAGATTTTCATATTCTTTTGTATTGCCACTACCTGAAAATCACGCACAATTTGAAAACGTCTTGGATTGGATATCTTGATAACACTGATTTAATGAAATGTTAAGGAGTTCATTTCAGAAGAAAGAACAGTGGTTTTACTTGCCGGAAAAAGCTTCAGGTCTTTTTAACATAGTGAAATGTTATTAAAAAAAACATCTGAAGTATGTACTATATAACATCTGTGCACATTTAGTAATCAAAAATTCAAATTCAGTGATATGAAAGATCTTTAACCGTGTCATGGAAATAATCCAATATAAAGCCTTGCTTTCAGATAACAGTTTAGTTAGAACTGCAATGCATAATCATACAGGAAAAAGTAGATACTGTGCAGACTAGCATATCCAGCAGTATTTAAGCTATTTAGACAGATGACTTTAAAATGGATGCAATTACAACATTCACTTGCTGTCCCAGGCATTTTCTAGTCACAGACTAAGATTGTCTCATACAGGAAAGGCGGGTGTGTAGATGTGCTGATGCAGAAGTTAAAGGCAAACATATCTGCCAGGGTCACAGAGCCTGTCCATGAGTTGCTCTCAGCAGAAATGGAGAAGACAACATTGAACTGCTGCAGGATTTTCTTTGTTACTCACTAGCAAAACAACAGAAATTTCCACTAAATAAAATAAATAAATAAATAAATAAACTCTGAACCCAAAAAACACAAACACTCACCCAAGCTTTTTACTTATTTGTCAGGAAAATTACTTATATAGCCATGAATGTATTATGGGGATTTTCTTTCATATCTATCAGTTCTTGCCAGTTTGGCTATAAATTATATAGCATGTTGGGCCTCTTAGGAAACAGACAAATGAGTTATTCTCTATCCAAATGTTGGACTGAAATACCAGCTCTGGGATGGCTGGGCTGACAAATGCCAAGAACACATTCTATTTCTCCAGTGTTACCACCCCAGAAGAGCTCAACTCGGGAGCACATTCTGTAATACACAGTTCTCACCACCACCTAGCTCATTCACCGTGCATGGCACACAGAAGCCTGTGCCATACTGGTAGCTGAAGGAACTGATGGATTCCTCCTCTCTCAAAAGGAAATACAGATTATTGCTGCTTTTACATATCAATAATGAAAAAGAAGGAAAAAAAAAATAGGGATAGGGTAAAGCTTTGTGTCTGGAAAACATCTTTGCACCAATTTGTATATGGAGATGTCTAAGGCTCTGTCATGTTAACAATGATAGAAAAGACTCACAAGTTCAACACATAATAAGTCTTTTTCACAGCTTTTAAGACCAACTTCTAATATTTATTTGGAACAGAAATTTAGTTTTTTATTATGCTTTACATGTTATTTCATTGCTTGTAGCAGAAACTGAAGCTGCTACTAAATCCTGTAGATTTTAAACTGATTTTCCATACAGACTTAAAAATATCTAATCATACCAGTTTATCCTTGAGTTCTACAGGATGTATGTATATTAAAAAAAAAAAAAAAAAAAAAAAAAAAAAAAAAAAAAACACACAACATAAAATTCCAGGCTCTGAATATATATGATATGTGCATAAAACTTATTCTACACAGTTACCTGAATGTCAAAAAAAAAAAAAAAAAAAAAAAAAGCTCTTTTCCTGCCTACCACTGCTCCCAGCTCCCCACCACTTTATACTCACACTGTAACAGGCTCCAGCAGACTGATCTCCCGACACCCAGATATTCTTAGGGCTGTCCCATGCTGTAGCACTGGGCCAACCTTCCAGTTGCACATGCCACAAGAGGGTACTGCAAACTTGCCTGAAGGTTGGTACTCCTGAGGGCAAGCAGACCTGTGCAGTCTCCATTGTGTGACAAGAGGTACAGGACAATGTAATAGATAAAATCACACTTGTTCCCCTCCCCTTCATGTGACCTTCAGCTTATTCATAATGATGTTGGAAGAGAACCATTTACTGCCCTGGGCTATTCATGCACACGTCCAAATTTGGCCCTGTGGTAATGAGGCACAACGTGCTTTAATTACACCTGGAGTTCATATGAGCTTATTTCATAGGATATCTGTTGTTTAACTAATTATTACTCTTATTGGAAATGCCTGTCTTCTGCACATTCAATTCTTTGAGCTTCCAGTATCATTGGACTCCTAGCACTCAGTTAGAGGACAGCTCAAGTCTCTGCCAAAATTCTGATGCTGGCAGTATTTCTAGGCAGTTTAGGCAAGTTGGATACAGGCTGTTCCACTAACCTGCATCACCTTGTACTGCTGACTGAGTGCCAGACTAACAAACCCCAGTAACACAGCAACAAAGGAAGGAACTAACTCAGGGCAGTTAAATGCTCTCATTCCAATTGTAGATGGCAATGCTTTCTTAGGCTAGATAAACTGTAGTGCTACACGTGCTGAGACAGTCCAAACTCTGAAACGTGTAATAGCTCCACAAAGCAATTGTAAAGACTGACTCAAGGATTACAAGCGTTGACACACCATCAGGAGCAGCACATTTCAAAGCAGCAAGAGCAATTTCACAGCTAAAGGATGGCTGCTCCCTTCAGTTTTCCAAAGCCATCCTGTGGCCGCCTCATGCTCATGCATGCACCCACTGAGGGAACCTGCACCCCAAACTATCTGTGAACAAGGTATTTCCCTGTGCACGAGTGGTAGCTGACTGCAAAGTCCTTGAATAGATGCATTGCTGGCCTCCTTATACATCCTCAGTCAGGAAGCTAGAAGATAGATTCGGTGGTCCAGTCATCTTTTTCCATTTCCTGAGACTTTGTTCTTCAGGAAGCAAAAACATAGCTGGTGAGAGCTGATGGTATCACAGACACACACACCACCCCTGAGTGCAGAACTAGCTGCTGCTTCCCCGCAGTACTGTGAATCTTTCTTAACAGGGCATACTTCTACGTTGCAGAAGTGAGACCATAAGTCTTGTTAAGTGAACAACAGGGACTAGCAAATATTTAGGTTACAAGTATTTCTACTTCAGTAACTGGTAAGTTCTTTTGTTCAGATTTCTGTTTTACTTGAGAAATATTTCCAGTTGCCTGCAAGGACACAAATGCAAAGCACATGCACAAAACTAATCCTTTCCTGACACTAGCAGGAAAAAGGTTGTTTCAAATGCTACTGATAATAAAAATAAATGCAGGAGAGCTCAGACCCCCCGAAGCAGACTTCTTGTACCACAGGGTCAGACAGCACGTAACATTAAGAGCTAAAACCTAGAATAAAACTATATATTTTCCACTTGCATGAAACCAAGTTAGTTCCAATTACTGCTAGGCGGGGTGTGCATCCACCTGGTTCACCAGGTCCAGCTCTCATCCTCCTGAACACCCACACACAACTCCAGGCTCTGGGAACCACACACAGATGCAGTGAAGAGGCGCTGGCCTTTCCTTGTCATTAGTTTCATCATTTGCTCATGGCCAGGACCCAACATGTGCTCACCATACCACTGTGTCATCACCAGTGGCATAAGGCATGCACGCGTACATCCTCTCAGCTGATCAGACCCATCCCGCAACCAAACGAAGTTATCTTCTGTTACAGGGGAGGGTCAGACTCACACAGGGTCATGATCTTGAAAGTCCCTAACTTTCAGGAAGGAGGAAAAACATTTTTCTCACCCTACTGCAAAGACCGAGAAAGTGGACCCGGAAATCTTGTAAACACACAAAAATTCTGCTTCAAAGAAAAGGACACAATCTGTTTTGCGGTTACAATGAGTAGGACAAGATGACACAGGCTTAAATTGCTATAAGAAAAAATTGCATTAGACATTAGAAAAGCTCTCAGACTAAGGATAGCATTGTAAAATAAACCTCCTAGGAAGGCTGTGGGGCATTTAGCATGGGAAGTGTTTAAAAAGGGACCAGACAAACATGTTTGGTGGAATAGTTGAGATATAGCTATTATTGCCTAAGGAGGAGGGAGAGTCCAGATCAAAGTTTTTTAGATCTGTCCAAGTCCCATTTATTTATTTATTTATTTATTTTTATTTTCTTTCTGTGGACAAGTTATCCCTACATCTGCCTGCTTAATTTCCATTTTCTCTAGCTCAGCACAGTTAATTTGAGGCTTGGGGGAAGCAGCACATAGCAAGCCTGATGCACAAGATACTGTTTATTTGGAATGAAGTCAGAAGTATTTGGAGATTTTTGGAGCAATTTCTTCATTACAAATATGTAAGTATGTGAGTAAGCTCTCTTAATGCCATAACAATATAAATAGGTAGACTTCTGTCAAATAACTTGAACAATCACATAGTTTCCACCTTAAAAACAGGGAATGTTGGACACAGAGCTCTGAACCACATGTAATGACACAGCAACTTAAAAAAATGAATCTGGAAGTTAGATTTCCTGGCTCCTCAAGTGACCTGTTTGATGGACTACATGCTCCTCCTGCTCTCCTTCCCCTGCCTTGCTTCACTTCCCCACAACCAGGCAATGCAAGATTACAAGAACTGCAGCATTTCCTCATAAAAGTCTTGCCTGCAGCTGGGGGAAGTCAGACTACAATAGCATTGGTAACTTCTGCTATAACAAGGACACACATCACAAAAATTTTAATTACCAAGGGGGAAAATAATACTAAAGCTGCCTCAGGACTTGCACCTTGCAGAGCTGATCTTGGACTGCTAATCTTCATCCCTCTTCTTTATCTTGCCTCTTTCTGTCTAACATTTGACTGAAAATATATTCCTCCACAAGATGATTATCTATAAAAATAAGAGAGAAGTCAGAATAAAGGACTCACTACTGATAAAGAACAGTATTGCTGGACAAGTGCAGAAGAGTTCACACACGTTTGCAAGTGAAGCATTGATCCAGCCCACTGTGCAAAAGGAGACGGCTAGCTCAGCATTTCCCAGCCTCTTTCATAAGGCTGCTGTAATTTAAACCATTAGGAAATCAGAATACAAGGTGAAGATTAAAACTGAAAAGCTCTATGAACAGAGTATCATAAAGCTAGGGCCTGTCCTTCTGCACTATTCCTTACCAGACTTGATAGTCTTATTTCAATTTCCTACACAACAGCATTGGAAGCCAAGGAGGACCACACTCTTGTCACCCCCACAGGAGGTCTAGCCTCTCACAGCTGGCTGTGTTGAGAGAGGCTAACTCAAATTTAATTTGGAAGCTGATTTGGAAAAAGTTTGGTAGGCCCCATTTATCGACGAAACAGAATTTGGATTCTCCATTACCAGTAAAACAAAACAAGAATTAAAACCATTAAAGAATAAGTATAAAGATTTAAAAATGCACTAGGAGTGGAAAAGTCAAGAAAAATCTCCAAAAAGCATCAATGTCAGTGTTTTAATTGGTCATTTTATTTTAAAAAGGCTTTTGCGTCACTGGAATAAATACAATCAAATTCTTTGCATGCTTAAGTCTTTCCTAGCTTATTCGAATGGCATAGTTAACTTTTGATTTATAAATCAAGGATATTGCTCACTGCTATAAGATGCATTCCACAGGGGCTCAAAGTCTTTAACAGAGCCACACTGTGCGTACATTCTCCTAATGGTTTCACATTCATGTTCATCAACACTCAGCAAGAACCATAAACAAAGCCCGTCTCTCGGATGCACACATGCAGTTCCCATTGACTTCGTCGGATTTTCAGCTGACTTCAATAAGAACTCTGTGTGCACGCAGAAGGGCAGAACTTGGCTCTGCATGTTTAATAAAATTACATCACTAGATACCTTATAAATGAAAGGCAACACAGGCCATACTGAAAAATAACAAACTGAAAACCCAAAGTGTGGCCAAATCAGTTCAAATTTCAGCCAAGTTTTCCCAGAACAATAAAAATGGCACACGTTTTAGGCAAGATAAAATAAAAGCCCAGCGATATCTTATTCACCAGAGCGTGCTCTGCCTCCTTTAGCAGGACTAAGTGGAAAACCTATCTACATGAGGCAATGATCTTGTTGTCTCAGATGGAGCAATGATATTGGCATATGAAATGATTAAGTAAAGGTCAAGTTACAAGCTGTGATTTGCTAAGTCATTTCTGCTTCTGTATCCCTGCTCTGTAAGTTATGAAGCTCATTGCAACTGGATTTAAAGCATAGCAGAATACCACAGAAGAAAAAGTAATCAATCCTACAGCATTAACAACTAATATTCTATTATTTTGAACCTACTCCAGTAGTGGTATTTTAAAGATTTCAAACGCTTGAATCCAGAAGCATCTATCTTTATAGACGCTTCACCCCTCTTCATGACCCCCAAAAAGAACAGCATAACAAAAATCCCACACAACTTAGAAACAGCATTCCTCTTCCAAATTTCAAATGACATCTAGCAACACAATTTCTGCCAGGTATATTAGCTAAGGCACACTAAGCAAAGCAATGCCACATGTTTTCTCCAAATTTCTTCCCTTTATTTTACTTTTACTCATTCCATGATGTAATAACCTGTGCCTTTTTACCGCCTCTTTAAAAATATCTACCTATTAGGATGAAGAATATCCTGACTTCTAGAAATCTAACTACCACCAGGCTTCTTTGCACTTTCTATTTGGCTGACAAACTCTCATTAGCCTGCAATTACGAATTTATACACAAAAGTACTCAGAGATGAAAATCACAGAGGGGGCTTGATGTTCATGTTTGGTTTTTCCCCTCTAAGCAGGAACATCTCTGATGATTTTCACACTTTAATAGCAGAACAGATTTCATGAATCATTTTTTCTTCCTGGTTGGAACAACCCCTATTCCCTGTTGCATTATAATACTGAGTCACTTTGCATAAAGTTGGCTATTACTGCCAAGCCAATGGAGAGAAAAGAGAAGTGGATGCTCTGAACTTACATGTGCAACAGGATACGTACCAGGATGCTTCTTGAAGCAAATTATTTTTAAATATATTTAAAATTACTTTATAAGACAACTCTTGATCTCATGTAAGGAAAAACTATATCAGATATTGAATGTAGATGTCCAGTGTATCTAATATAATATTGGTGATCAAAATGATGCTAACCCCTCTCTGTTCCCCCCCTCAAATGAAGTAAAGGTCTGGCCAGTTACCATTTCTGAGTTGCGTTGGTTATTCGCACTATATTATTCAGTAAGTTAAATAATTATTGTGGTGAAATCTGTTTCTCCCAAACTACAGCATCATCAAATTACTAGTTATGAGGTCTGGTAGGGCTCTGCTGTCTCAAAATCATCTCCCCTTAACGTGGCACCCTGAAACTGACAGCCCGTGAAGACACTTGTCTGTCTCAGGAGAACTCCTTCATGCAACTCAGCGACTCCAGATCTATTTTCTGTTGGCTCTGATGGAGCATGAGCCTGGTGAATTTATAGTGCGTTACAAGAACATCTATTTCGGCTTAGCCTTTGCAATTTGGGGTTCACAGCATATCCCCCTCAATCCTGGAGTGTTAGGGTTGGTGGAGCAAGGGAGCACTAACAACTGATGTCAACTTTAACTTACTAGCTTTAAATTTATAACTCAATGAGTGAAACAAATTTAGGTACCTTACAGGATCGTTTTTAAGGAAACTGATTTTAAAGAGTTAAGAAAAAAAAAAAACACCAGCCCCAAACTCTGCTTTTCTGCATGTCCCATTTAAGCAATGACACATGAAGAACTTTATGTCCAAACAATTACCTAGTACTTTAAATAGGACACCAAGGGAATAAGATTTTAAAACGTATTCACACAGCATGAAACTAATCCTCCTCTTGGGAATACTGGTGCAAATCAGAGTAACTCCTCGGAGGTCAGCTGAAGTACACCAGCATAAAACAAATGTGAGACAGAGGAGAATCGGGCCCCATCTACCTTTATTTTAATGCAGAGGTTGCAGATCATCTGCAATGATAAAATGAACAACATAAATAAAACTGACATTTATTCAATTGATCTCACTTCCTGCCGACTATTCACAGCTCCAAATATAGGGCTGAAGAACAATGGTTCAAGGAAGAGAGGCAGAAATCCTGCTTCTACCCCATTCACACATTCCTATCCGCCAATACCTCCAACTTGAACTGCTTTTAATCTCCTGATACTGCTGAACTGTTTTAGGTTTAATTTGGCATTGCTCCCCAGCTCCTGAAGAACAACTTCTCCTTAGAATAAAATAAAAAGAAAATACAGGATGCAGGGAAGAGATGTGTAAAAATCTGTGTAGCATGAGAATCTATAGAAAAACAAGCAAGAAAATCTGTCTTGCATACAATATATATGCAAGGCACTAGCAAATTGACCAATTATTTGAAAATCTAGCACTAAGAATCATATGCTTGCAGGGGAGGAAGACTGAAATATAAGGCTATTACAAGTCATGCTGCCATTTGTGCTAATTTAAGTGAATATGTAATTATTTCCTACAACTTCATGATGTCCTGAACCAGCTTCCTCCCCCTGTGCCAGGCTGATAAAAGGATCCTCAGCAACACACTATATATATTATGCAATGTATTGAACGCTACCAAGGAAAAGCCCTGAATTACACTGAAACAAAGAACATCAGGTGCGAGCAGCAGCACCTCCAGGGAAAGACCACCTTTAACTATTTACTGTGTCAGCAAAGGCAGACGTTCTCTTGTACGAATCTCTGCTAGCAGCAAGTAACGGTATTTGCTACGTATAACAAAGTTACCACGGATTTTACCTCAAATCTACTTAGGCTCGAGCTCTTCGACCGAGACTTCTTGCGGAGATAGACGGAGAAGAACCGCCGCACCGTGAACTTCTTCATGTTCATTTCCATTGCCCCGTCCGAGCTCCGGTGCGGAGCACGGAGGAGCTGCAGTGCCGGAGGAAGCTAGCACATCCCAATTGCCTCCTATTTATATCCACAGGCAGGAGGAGATCCTCTGGAGCCTCCGCTTCTCTTCATCCAGCCGGGCTCGGCTAGATGGGCGAGAGGTGTGCTGCCCTGAGTGCGTGTGGTGCGCTGCTTGCTGCCAAAAGGCGTTTCACTCCGTCCGTCTGCCTTCCCACTGTTTACATTTCGGTGCTGCAAGCCTAACTCTCTCCCCACTCCCTCTCCCCCTCGCCTTAGGTCCTACTACACCCAATCAGGCTCTGCTGCTGCTGCATGCATAATCAGCTCTGGCAGATGACAGCTCCCCAGTCCCAGGCGTAGCAGGTTTGAGATAAATATTAGATGCATCTGTGGCTTTGTACTGCCCTCCTCTCTCAGCCAGGCTTTTTCGATTTCCTGGTTTCTGAATCACATGGGGAATAGGCACATGCTGCACTTCTGTTTTTAGCCCGGAATTTCGCTACTGCTATAATTACTGAGGGCTACGGTGGTCAGATCTGAGAAGAGGCGAGCTCCTGCACCAGAGCCTCTCCTGAGAGAAGGCTGAAGGACGCCATGAACCCACTGTCAGAACAGGAGGGTCTGGACCTCCTCTCATCATGGGGACTGTGCACAGTAACGCTTCCCACACCCTTAAATCAAAAAGCTTAAAATCCTATTCATAGCTTACTCACCAGCTCCACATTAAAATACCTAACGCTGGCACAGCTCTGAAAATAGAAAGCACACTCTAAATAGGAAGTATTACTATTCTTATTGTACTACAGCAGGGAGCTACAGCCCTTCTCAGAGGTTAAATATGTACATCTATTTACAGGCTGCAGTTTGAGCTGCTCGCTATACTGGAAGCATGCATATTTACAGCTGCCCCCACCTCCCCCCAGCATAAACACATTTTTCAGCTTTTCTTCAAGAACTAATGAATCTGAATGTGATCCAGAGACTGAAGAGCTTTCTCTGCCTGCTGTACACAGCTCGGGCTCCTTGTCCTTGGCAGCCTTTCCTTTCTGACTAGCAAGGAGCATCCAGACATGCCTTTCTCCCATATCCTCATATGGAAAGTGAATGTCTCTGATGACTTATTAATGACTCAGATAAATAATCCCAAAGAGAGCTGACACCACTACAGCCTGAGAAAACTCTCGGAAGTTAAATGACAATACCTCTCCAATCAATCTGCTCTACACAGAGGGAGTCAAATTTTGCTTTAATTGCACATCTGGGCTCTGCCATGAACCACATTGACTGGTCATGCCTGTCGCTACCTGCATTATTTGCAGGTTTTCTGTCCCTCTCATTTGTTTAAAGCTCGCCATAGTCTTTGTACCCGGAAAAGCAAGAAAATTTTAAAAAGTAAAGGAGTATTTTGGCACTACATACTCTTTTACCACTACAGCTGTGTTGGCTTCTGGCTAAAGACCCTGGTGTGAAGGCAACAGCCCAGCAGAAACCCAGCTATTTACAGATACACCAAAACCATTTTCACAAGCAATAAACAGGTAAAAAGCAATGTGGTGACCTGATCTCACCAGTAGTTGCCTGACCAGAGTGAGGGCCTGAGGCACTTGCCTCACCCCAACCTTGCCCCGATTGATTCCTCGGCTATTCCTTGCTGTAGCACTGCTAGTGCTTCTTCCTGCACCCTGCCCTCTGCCTGCAAAAGGGGCAACCTTAGCCTTGCTTTCCTGCTGACAAAGGCTTTTCAGGGCCACACATGTTCTTATGGTTGTAAACCACTTCAGCTCTAAATAGTAATCAGACTAATCAGGATAGCTCCCTGAAACCTTCTCTTCAGGTGTACAACGAAGTCCCACCTGGACACTGACATCGTGCAGAGATGATCATTTCCCTGCTCTGAGTACACAAGGTATTATCCTGCCCTATGTAAGTAAAAGCAGTATATGAGAGGCTGCTGCTACTTATGCTAGCAGATTTATCACAGCCTTCACTTTCCATTAGGCAAGCAGTACTTTAACATTCAAGGACATGTGGTTACCATTAAACATACATGTTCTGCAATAAGCATCCAACATTATGCATGCTACAACTTATTACTTATCAATTACATTTATTATGTTCAGAATTTTGTTCTTTTTGTTCACACACACACAATCAGTTACAATGGATTAGCAGTGTAATGTGAACATTAGAGTATAAGCTGACCTTTGATGCTACAGGTTATACTGCAATGTTAACAGCATCTCCAGGCTAGGAGGCAAGTCTCCTCTTACATCCCTGCTAAGATGCAGGCATGGAAATAGGCATGATCTGCTTGTTTTCTTACTCTCCTCCCAACAGGTGATTAGGGATTAAATACAGAAGGATAAATAACCACCAGTGCCAGGACACTGCTCTTCACCTATGGGGCAGCAGAACAATAGAGGTACTGCTGAAAGCATCTTCCAACTGTAAACACCACAAGCAACAAAGTTACAAAAATTTACAGAAGAAAGAGTACAAGTACAGAAATCAAACAAAAGGCATGAGCATTGAAAACTAAGCACAGGGACAAATATCTGAAAAGTAAATTCTACTGCAGTTGCATTCACACAGTAAGCTTCTGGGACACAGAACTTAGCTTTACTTCAGAACAACAAATATGAGGAGGTGTAAAAAATTATCTCAAACTTTCAGCTACTGAAACAACATCCAATTTTTCCAATGATTTTAATTTTTTTTTTTTAATTTTTTATTTTTTTCTTTTAAGGTGCAAGCCAAAAACCAAATTAGATGACACTGGAACATTCATCATTATATTTATAAACTTATAACTGTCAGATCAACTTCCAACTTGAAAAAAAAAAAAATCATTGCACTTAGAAATTCATGGCTATATTAACAGCTCCCCTCTGAGTAATTTTAACTGCTAAGGAACTGCTGGAAAAATAAATCCACTGAATGTTTCCAAGATAAAAAATAAACAACAAAACTGGTGGATGGGGCATATAATGCATTGATATCAAGTATTGATACTTTGTATTCTGAATTATACTTTTTTAAACTGTAATAATATTTGTTGCAGCACAAAATAAAGAAAGAAAAGATCATGGCTGTTCCCAGTGAAGTTAATAGCAAAATAAAGTTTATTTCAATTGGAAAAGGGCTTAAAAAAAAACAAGCAAACAAAAGAAAACCAAATCCAGTATTTGAAACAAACTCTCCAACAGAAACCACTTGAAATTTGATATCAGACAGCCCAGGTTCCAAATTCTAAAAGTTAAAAAGAAAATTCCCAATAATATCCAATGAAAGCTGAAGGACCTCTCCTTTTGTTTGCAGATGGACCATAACAACAGTGGTAAAAAATTGAAGGACGCAGTGTGAGGAAATTCACACAGGGCAACAAAGCAACCTGCACAGAACCAAAGCAAGAAGGATGCCAGCTGCCAATGCCACAGGAATCACCAATTTCTAAAGAAAAAAAAGTAACTTGATTTTTTTTTTTCCATGAAATAAGGCACAAATCAAAGACATCTACCACAAACCATGGCCTTGACTATGAAATTTCTTAAAGAAATTCTATACTACAATATCATACAGCATGTCAGACCTACGACCAAAATGGACTTTCTAATTTTTATGTGAATCAGCAGTTCATAAGCAAAACCAAAATGATATTGCTACTTGAGCAAATTAAAGGACCGCTGTAAAAGTAAAAATACATAAATTGATAGTATCTTCCCTGTGTATGCCATCGATATCAGCTATCCTTCCTCGATAAGTTCATGAGGAAAACAGAAAAGCATGAAAGCATCAGAGGCACAGACACTATAGACAGACCAAATAACATTAGCAGAAAACAGCATGCAGAGAAAGGGAAAAACAGAGTACTGTGATAGAGGCCACAAGAGACAATGCTACAGAAAAGGTGAATTACACAGTACTGTTTATGCTCTTATTAAAGAGGATCAGGATCAAGAGCAGATGTTTCCAAGAGACACCAATGAGCAGAACAAGGAATAATACCTCCCCTCAAGGTGATTAGATGGTACATGACTCTCAGTTATTGCTATTGCCTGATTTTGAATGCTGGGCAACTTTCCATATGGCTTTTTTTTTTTTTTTTTTTTTTTCCTCAGTGAGCAATTGAGGTAGTTATTTTTCTTATGATGTTTCTTTTAAAAAGAAAGAAAAATAATGGGCAAGAAACACCTGATCCCATTATATCAACATGCCAATCTGGATCCCAGCCTTTCCAGCTGCTATATCTAGTTATATACCTTGTCCAGTTTAGCATCTTGCTGACTGGACTAGAGTACTCTCATAAAAAGGATACACTGTCCAGCCAGCATTATGGAATACAGGCAACAGCTTGCATTCTCAGACACGCTTCTCACCATCAATGATAAGCAAGTGATCAGCAAGAGTGGCTGAATGGGGATGTAAGAGAAGTTTCCAGTAGAGGTAAAGGTTTCCAGGTCCCTTCAGCCATTTTGCAAATTAAAATTACTGCTCAGAAGAAAGAAGAAAGCAAAGTCATACATCTCATCTGTGTCCAACGAATGGGCAAGTTGGGAAGCAGTTGGGAATGCAGACTGCTTGCCTGCCATCTTCTCCACTCTTTGGAGCAACACAGCAGACCTACAGTATCTGCTTAAGCTTGTACCTGTAATAATAAGGCCTCAAGAGATTAGGCAAAGGCAGGGGACTGTTTATATATGCATACTTTTAATTCCTTAATTGCTAAAAGCATTATCCAACACTGGCAATTATATAACAGGTTACCGGTGTAAATACAACTGTAGCAATTGTAGGAGAGAATGGCTTCCTTCGAAAAGATCACTTTTGCTCAATATGCTGGTATTCCTATAAGTAGGTTCAATTCAACAGATTTGAATGTTCTTGAAACTAAGTATCAAGATAATTTCTAGGTAAATTTGAAACCAATATTTCATAGGAATGCAAGTGGCTTAGATGGAAAATCTTCCATACTTTTCTTTCTAGTAGACTCCACTTCAGCAGATGAGATCAGAAAAAATATACTTAATGGTACTGAGAGGGTAAAGTGTCTCTGCACATATCATGCTGGTGCACAAGAAATCTCCTTACTGAAGTTGCCTAAACATCTACTTCTTCAACTCCTTCTAAACACTTAATAGTCACATGATGATAGAGTAGTTCTGCTTCTGGAGATATCAGATGGGGAGCACTATAGAGACATATGGCCTGTTCTTATTTGTGCACAGAGAACTGGGACTGCTGCAGAAATAATAGCTCAAGGACAAGATAACAAGATTTGATTGAGTATTCAGCAGATGACAGATGTTTTAACTCTCACAAAAGCATCTTGTGTTAGTGCTTGAGTATCATATTGGCAAGCGTCACAAGTGCTGTATTGACTGCTCCCATATGTGTTTTACTACTTATAGACTCACACTATCATGCAACAACATCACTGGCCACATACATGTCAGTTTACTGTGGTCTGTTTCTAGGATAGAGATCAAGTCATCTAGCAGTCTGCCTTGAAAACAGGCTTGGAATAGTATCAGATTCAATTTACTTTTTATTGAGGACTTTTAATTTCTTGGATGATACAAGTGTTGCTTGGCCTTAGACAAAAGTACAAGACAAAGAATTCAACAATCTCATTTATATAATATAAGCTTCTACTCCAATGCAGTTGAAGGAGATTGCTAAAGATACAATTCTGCTTTGGCTAATATGCAGAAAATCATACTCCTATAATGGATTAGAAGTTTCATAGATAGAAAGATGCTACTTCATATGAACAATTGTATCACATGAATATTTATGAATATTCACTTTGCCTGAACGTTGTACAATACAAAATTGGATAGCAGAATTTCATTATGTGCAGCATATGTTTACTATTTATTCAGACTAGCCGTGAACAATACTAAAAAGGAATACACTCATTCAAAATCTACTAGTAGGCAAATTTAGGTTCTGAAAAATATACACCTAACAGGAGAAAGTGCACAGAAGATTTACCACACCCCATTTTTACTTTTATTAATCATCAAAAGACTAAATGGACTAAACTGCACTAAACAGAGAAGCCAGACCATAGCTTGCTCTTGAAATCCTGACACAGAAGTGCAGAATTGGGCTTAGGAAATTTCACTCAGGAAAGTATCAACTGTAGGAAGAACTCTTCCCTTCTATTAAATAACAGAAATACTCACTGAGGTAGTAAAGCAAATGAGGTAGATATAAAGCATCA
Source organism: Netta rufina (assembly GCF_964035555.1). Taxonomy (NCBI): domain Eukaryota; kingdom Metazoa; phylum Chordata; class Aves; order Anseriformes; family Anatidae; genus Netta; species Netta rufina. The sequence goes on along the minus strand of NC_140125.1, from coordinate 47,301,110 downwards.
TATGTAGTTGAGCTCACTGACCTGAATTAATACCCTTCATATCTGAGACCGTTTTGTATAACCTGAAAAAGAACGTTGATCTCTCTATGCCTAGTTGAAGTCCATGCGCAAAACCCAGCCACATCCTGATTCCCTGTGAGAACAGGGGCATTGATTACACTGTTTTTTTCTTCTTATTCTTTCTTACTGGTATATCATGTCCTTAGCGAAGAAAAAACACAGATTTTTAACCAGAAAGAAGCCAGACTGCACTCTTGCCCGTTTCCTGATTTTGACAAATGGGTGTGTAAATTCAGGTCCTTAAATGCACGTACATGCACTGACATTTACCCACATCTTTGTTTCAGATCTCCTTCTATAAAATGGAACTGGAATGCTCTGCCACTTCACAAGACCTGTTTCAGAGTAAACACAATGATCATTATTATGTGCTCATAGTCAAAATTTCAATTTAGGCTTAGCACATATATGTTAGTTTTGCTTACAGAACCAGATTAACTGTAATGTCAAAAAAAAAAAAAAAAAAAAGAATAAATAGATGACACATGCAAATTTACCTTGGTAGAAATTATATCTAGCAGGGCAAATGATATATGGGATATTTTCAAAATATATGACGCATCTAATTCCTGCCAAAAATCAGTATCAAGGTTGCGTGAACACCTACCCCACGTTAAACACCACAGAAATTAGATTCATATATCAAAAATCAATAGTCACTCTTGAAATCTTGAGCATTAGCTTCCTTCTTGTTAGGATAAGTGTATTTCTTATAGGACTAATTTTGAAGGCATGCTTTAAATTTCTGTAATAGCAGTACTTAGATTACAGACACAGCTCACAGCTTGCCCCCTTCCCCCTTTTTCTTTTTTTGGAAATAGAAACTGAAGAAACAGAGCAGAGAAAAAAGTGTTGTGATACACCCCCTCTTTCTTTCTCTAATACAGTTACACAGGAAGTGTGAAATTGAAAAACAAAAATATATGCAAAATCATTTCAACCTTCAAAAATGTTGGTTAGATTCTATCTGACATTTACAAAACCCCATACTGATTTCACCTAGTACAATACCCCATTTTACAATGGGATTACAATGTCCCATTTTACAACTAGCAACTAAAGCCAGTATTAAATTTGACTTCCATCCACTTTACACAGTAAAGCTAACAAAAAATTTACATCAAGATTTCATAACAACAAAACAGAAAAGGACATGGGAACAGAACTAGCAAAAATGATTATGTTAGCATCTACTCTAAGATCTGAAGTAATCTCATGAGGAAATAAAAACTGAATTTTTACAGCTACTTTGAAATCATCCACATGCCCTGGATGTACATGTATAACTTCAAAGTAGTGAACAATTGTAGCCACATATGTACAGACAGCTCACTTGGGATAAAGTAGCCTCCATCCAACAGTGCTCTAATCACACAAGGACAGATGACAGGACATACCCTTAGCACAAGGACTATGTGGGTCCAGAGACAGGTGCAGCAGGTCAGTGAAAGCATCTTACATGAAGACAAGAAAGGCAAGCTATATAAACATCCCCTGGGTTAGGACTAGTTGCTGTTACAAGGTTGAAGGTTGGTTTAATTTAGATATGTTCAGTATGTTCCATGACCTCTTCCTGTAGCCTTACCTGAATTCTGCTACATAAAGTGTCTCCATCTCTAAACTGTAGTGCCACAGCTTTCATCTAAGCCACCACGTAGCAGGAAGTACATGCTCTTTTTGCATAAATGTTCCTGCCCACATTGGAGATGAGTCTTCTTAATTGATGCTTCAACAATCTGGGAGAAATTTCAACATATTGTGTATGTCTTCCTACTCTTCTAACAAGTGTGTGAAATCTGTTGCAAAGAGCATTTACAGAATATGAAAAATTCAAATGTCTGATTAATCTAATTATAACCTAATGGACAAAGAAAAGTCACCTAAAGCCTTGGACACCTCTCAGTGAATTTATTATATCCTTTCAAATCCTTAAATAACCCTATAATTCAAAGAGGTATACATAGAAATAATCAACACTATATATATAACACAAACACATATGAAACGAGAATCTATTGCCCATATGTGCAATGCCAAATTGGCAGTTTGTTTTGTCTGTTGTTCCTCAAGTACAGATAAAAATGTACAATCAAGTCTACCATAACGTAAGCCATGCCATTTAATACAAGTTCAAGTGCTTATATAGGTGTGCGTGTATATATACATATATATACACACACATATATATATGCCCTATATATATATATATATACACACAACTTATATATATACCCTCAGAAACACTGATTAAAATACTGAAGAACTACCAGTGTCCTCCTTAGTATACTATGTAGTACAATGCATCAATGCATACTTGTGGTCAAGGCATCATGAAACTATCTACCTAAATACATATTTGAAGCAATGCAAAATACGTATTAACACAAAAAAAATCTTAAATTCATTACTTCGCCAGTAATCTTTTCTTTTTTCTTTTTTCTTTTTAACCAATGAAAAATCCTATAGGAACCACTTATCTCCAAACTGCAAACAGAACATTAATGTCACAAAACATCTAAAATTCATAAAACATGCCATGCATAACATGTGCACACATTATACATTCACTGAAACATGACGTTTTAATCCTAATGACATTACTGGGATTTGTTTCTGCTGTTTCCCTGAATGTCCAGTATTCGATCTTATCCTCCAAAGCAGTGTGGAACAGAATGTCTATCCATTAGGAGACTGGTTAATACTGAGACTCCCAAAAGAGAAAACAGGTATCTATCTCCAGTAGGAGGAACAAACAATGCAGTTGCTATACAGCCATGTAACAAGGTTCCTTCCCCCTCCATTACAGACACCTCAAGGGCAGCTTGGGGAAGCTTGGGCAGCCTAAGAAACTGCTGCAAGCAAGGCCACCGGGCAGCCTTTCCCAAGGCAGAGTGGCACCCTCAGTAGGCACCAGGGAAAGCAGGGCATTTCAGGAATGTGATGGTCTCTGCAGTCTGGCTGCCAGGCAGCAGTGGCTGCTCCTGAAGAGTGGGTGACCTGAGAGCAGAGGTGGCCTCAGTGCAGGCCATGCCCTCACCCACGGGCACCATTCCTCAGGGCTGAACGCAGCAAGCAGAGCTGGTGCTGGTAACAAGGCCCATGGGCAGCCACAGCCATGGCAAGTGGATGGGCTGGGACTAAGATGCAGCCAGGAGCAGCAGGAGACGTGGCAGCTGGCAAAGCTACAGCACGAGGGACCCAGGCTGGAGGCAGAGGCCAAAGGCAGGGCTAGAGGCAGCCCACAGCGCATTTTCAAGGAACCCATACAGGGCACTGCCTCATTTTTGGCTTGCTAATTACAACATTTATTAGAGTATCAGTGTTAGCATTTTTTCTCAAATAAGGGAATAATTTATTATGAAGACCCTAACTACTTCTTACAAATACTAGCTACCCTTTGAAAGCACAAACAATAACAGTTAGGCCTGGCAACATGTAGGGTCTAGTCACATTATCACACTGGTGGCGAGTAACTGCTCTCATTCTCTTGAGGCGGACCAAGGCCTACAGATCATTACAAGTGCTATATTATTTAATAGAAAATACTTCTTTCACTGCTTATCCGACTTTTGTGGTGCTCTTAACAAATATCAGGCTAGTACATTTTGCCTGTTATTTTTAATTTGCTTTAAAACAAACCCACACAACGTTCAGACAGGATTTGACCACCACACACCTATGATTCACTGGGAGCCTTGCTGTTTCGCTTATAAACAACATTTCTTCTCTAGCATTGAATTGACTCTGGCATAAGAATAGACTTAAGATCGTATCCAAAGAAGCTGCAAATAAATTGCAGCTGAACATCTTAGGAACTGAAAACCGCTCAACTTATCACTGTGATTTTAGTATGTTCTTAACATTTATAACATCTTTTTTTTTTCCCTCTACCTTCACTCCTTCATCCTCTCCTCATCTTCTCTCTCGCTTCCCGTTACTCAGATCTTCTCTTCAAATGTGTGACTCACATCTTACCTTCATCCCTCTTGTCTTTACTCAAAAAAGCTGAAATAACAAAAAAATAACTTGAGCTTGAAGGCAGAAGGATTGCTTTCAGCTATCTGACTTTTAGGAACTACTTTATGGCACCTGTCTGGAATTCAGAAGGTCCAAAACATACAAGAAGTAAGAAGAAGCAAAAGAAAAAAAAAAAAAAAAAAAAAAAAGGAAAACAAAACAAGGAAAAAAAAAAAAAAAAAAAGGAGTCAGAGGACTCTATGTGCCATTTACATTCTGTTCCAGGCTGGAAACAGAGATAAATCCTTTCAGTAACATGGCTGATTTCTACAGTATTATTGCATGTCTTCTAGCACACCTAACTTTAATATCTCTTGGCTTCTAGAGAAATGGAAATACACAAGAAACATATTCTTTCACTGAAGAAAAAAAAATACAACTGGCTACCTCAGTCCAGTTAACCTACTGCAAGACAGATGTAGATGTTAGAGATGCTGGAAAACAAGAACTAAATCAAGTTCTTCATGGCAAGGAAGAGTGAAGCTAAAGCCACCTGCTTCTCATAGAGCCAGTAATGGGTTTGGAGGCTGCACAGAGTTTTGTTGCATTTTAGACAAAGATCTTGGGTTGCAACAGTGATGTCATTAGTCCTGGCATAAGCCCGTCACTTGTGGCCTCACTCTGCCATCTCCAGGCCGCCATTTCTTTCTTCCTTTCTGTTGATATAATTAATTCACAGCCATGGGATGAACCTAACTAGAAAACAGGTCCAAATTAAAATTAAACCCAAACCCACCCCATAATGTTACCTTTTAAACCAGTTCAGTTCCCTGATCTGATTCACTATGTGGCTATACAAATGTCTGCGCCAACCCAATATTTGTTCCTGTGGTGTGGGCAGGAACATGTGCTTGTGAGTGGCTCTTCCTTCTTTGGCCAGGATGGGTTATGCCAACATAAACTGCTTGCTTCCCAGATATGAAAGCAGCATGCTGTTGCTGCCTGGCCCAGCAGAACTGGAGTCACTGAGTTGACCACATCAAACTACCCCTTAGATGATAATGAAAGTTAAGAGAATAGCTCTGGCATAGACAGAGCATTTTAAAATCTTACAATGTATTTCTTCTTTATAAAACCAGCAGAAGTAAATTAGATAACAACATACAATAATTGGAACCACGGACTGCCGGCCGTTATGTGTGTTAAAAACTTGAATCTGTAATTGATTCTCAGCTTTTTTAAAAGGAAAATGATTTTATAAGGGAGAGAAACAGTAACCTAGAGCTGCACTGCAGAAATTCAGGAGGTTACATGAGTGTTTAATTGACTCAGAGGTGCTGATATTAATACTTTTCTTGTCAAGCTATTCCACATTCTGCTACATCTGTATAACTGCACACACAAACACGCATCTCTCACAAATCTTTGCATACAACTGTAGTATTTATGCTGGTATATGCAGAACTTGAGTACATTATGTGCTACAGGTCTGAGTGATTTACCTTAATTATTACTAGCTCTATATCATCTCTTCAGAGACTGCTACTAAAACAAGAGAATGCAATGAGACTCTCAGGAACAGAGAGCTTCAGGTTTGCTTGAGCTTGCGTCTTTGCCATCCAACAAAAAGGAGTACCTCCAAGTCAACCAGGGCTCAAGTTTGTATATATGTTCTATTTACTCATTTTCCCAAGCTGTGCAATTTGGATGTGTTTGATGCACATCGCTTAGTGAATTTGAGAACCACTATCAAATTGATTATGGATGTAACCATAAGCAGTCATTCAATGTGCAAGTGCTCAAACTATCATAAACTTGGTTTAATGCCATCGTAAAGTCATCTCATGCAGTTAATTTAAGTTTCCAACTCTGCTTAAGTTTGCAGCTCCACTTGCGAGACTGTCTAGAAACTTACCTTCCTCTAATGGTGAAAATCCTTGCTGTAGTGCCTAGTACAGATGCATTACAGCCAATTTAAAATCCTTTGCTCCTATGGCAGCACCTTTCTTTAACTTAAATATTTATTTTCCCTACCTATAAATAGATTTTTTTTTTCCAAAGTAACCATATCCTCTCCCAGTCTTGACTTGTCTGTGCTAAATGATAATGGGCTCTTTCAAGCATCTCTCTTGTCTGTGTCACAATATACAGCCCTATCCTAGACTTGTTCCAGCCTTCCTTGTACATGCTATTAGCAGAAGGTTTTATCAGAGCCCCAGTAGTAACATTAATTAGAAAGTCTTTATCACAAAAGGCACTTCAGGGTGTTTCTCAATTTTTCCAATGGCCATTTCAGACTGGAAGTTCACTCCTGCCCTGTAACTGAGCATCATACAAAGCCCATCTTTCTCTGTGGTATACTCTGAGGTTTCTATTCCTGTTGTGTACTCCATGGAGAGAGAGACACCTCTGATACCTTCTTGGTGTCGTCTAAGATACACAGGATGAAAAGGATTATTTATCTTCTGGAATGTCTTTGTATTAATTGCAAAAGGAGCTTAGACAATTATCTTTCATTAGAAACTTGACTTTAGCTTGCTAGAGTGAGACAAACTCCTTCCTTTGGTATGATTTAGTCCAGTAATTCTAATTCTGTGCTATCAACAAATTCCACCTGCCTTTTTTTAGCTTTGTTTTTGATGCTACTTGCACAAATATTAAACCAGAAGAATCTCAGATCTCTCCATCAGGCCATCTGACAGAAGCGACCTTCTGATGCTGTACATATTCCTCTTGGCTGTGTCTGTTCTTTCTTGTCATTAAAAGTTATATTATTTTTAAAAGGAGGGGGCAGGGGAGAATGAGGGAAGAAGGCGGAGAGGGGGTGACAAAATGCTGAAGATTGCATGCCATACACAATAAAGGCTGAAAAGTATCTAAAATTACCACAAATTTAACTTTTTCATAGCATAATTTTAAAAGAAATTCTTACAATTTGGGTATTTTGACAAAATCTATAACACACATGGAGCTAGAAATGCCATTATAACTGAAGTGTTGTTAATTACTTGCTGTGTTAATAACATGCAGCTAACTCATAGCTGGATCTAAGGCTCCTTCCTTCACCCCATGCCAGCTGGAAGGTAGAAACTAACTACAAAGACTTTTATAACTCTAAAGCAACATTTCACGCTATGAATTAGTTCACATGCATACCTGTCTTGGGAGAAAGGCATGCTTATTTCTCAGGATCTGCTCTTTCAAGGCACCTTCAACAGATAGGCAGAAATGTCAAGCAGCAGTTATAAAACAGAGGTAGGGTGAGACAAATTTTTGGAAAAAAGACTGACAATAAAAAGAAATTAGTCATCAACCTTTTTGCCTACATGTTTCTCTATCAATTTACTTTATCAGGGAGTTCCAAATAATAACCTACATTCTCAGACACACAAAAGGTAAGAAGCAGTGGAAGGCAAGTAAATGTTTGTTATGCTGCCAGTTTTGAAAACATTAAGAAAAATGAAGTTGCCTGAACACTAGTTCTGTGAAGCTGTGTAACTACTCTCCCTAGCCATGCAACATTAGATCAATTGTATCCAGTGGTGAATACACAGATTTTTCTTGTACACAAAATTCAGAGTACCACCTTCCTTTTTTTCCCCTGCAGAGAGTTGATTAGAAAGGAAAGGTTTTCAAGAAGCAGGTAGGAGATCAATTTAAAAATAAAATAAAAAAAAAAGTAGGACTCCAAAAAAAAAAATCACAAAGCAATCATTGCAGCAGATAAGTCATCTCCCTTTCTTATCTTTCAAGGCTCCCTCAGGATGGAAGCCCACTTTATAATCCCTCACTCAAGTCATTAGCTGCATTACCATACCAATGAATTACACTGACCTTTTCTATATATCTGAATTCTTCTATCAGGTCTTAAACTTTATAGAGCATTAAGAAATTACCTTTTTTTAAAAAAAAAAAAAAAAAAAAAAGTGCTATTTCATATTTTTGTGCTTCTTGGAATCATCATCAATGGTCAAAATGAACCTCGGTCATTTTGTCCTAACAGTGCATTTCTTCCTTTGATATATATGAATTTCTTTTAAACACAACATGAACTTGGAATTTATTAATGTTTGTTTTGATGATAGCTTGAACATTGCTGTGAGAAATTTTCCCCTAAGAACCACTAGTGCATAATCTGAATTTTAACTTAACCTTGATTTGAGTTCTGTTTGGTTATATCTTTAGGCTTTTTATTTGAAAACGAAGGAAGTTAAGCAATCACAGAATAAATACTACCATCTAATATTTCTTAGATAAATTTACTGCTCTTAAACCACTTCTAAAACTTTTAAGTTTTGAAGTCTGTGGCTCAGTAAAAACTGATTTGTAAATGGTTAATATTCAGTAGTTCTTAAATATATGCAAAAGTAGGTATAAAAAAGATACTTAAAATTTCCTGTGAAGTTTCAGGAAAACTCTGAGAACATTTCTTAAATGGCTAGCACATTCTTTTTTGCTGTGACAGATTTTGAATTATTTCATCATAGCAGAAATAGCAGATATTCTAGCAGATAGCAGAAATAGCAGATATAGTAGAAATCATGTTAATGTGAGTGGAAAAGGGATATCTGCATATCTCTAGCCCACTTGCTTACTTAAAGCACAACCATTGTCAGCACTAGGTCACATCAGCTATGTGTTTTTCGAGCTAAGGTTCAAACATCCGCAGATGAAAACTACACAGTCTCACTGGGTGACCTAATTCATTGCTGCTCTACCCGGTATATCAAGGTGGGTTTTTTTTGTTTGTTTGTTTGTTTGTTTTTGTTTGTTTGTTTGTTTGTTTTTATCTCCAGCCTAAGCCTCATTCAGTGGCACCTGCGGCCACTGACCACAACTGCTTTGCCTGCCATGAAGAGTTTGGCACCTTCATCTTCTGACCACCCTTCATGTAGATGGGAACTGCCTTTACATCACTCCCCCTTCACATCTTAATAAACAGTGAAAACCCAGCTTACTCAGTTTGTAAATAATGTGTTCTATGATCTGTCCCTTCATAGTTTTTCCATAACTTCTTGACACAGGTCTTACCAAAATGGATTCTATAATATAGGACATAATCATTAGTAATAGCAACCATGACTCACAGTTACATGTATTTTTAAATTAAAAACAAGTAAGTTTTCATAAAACTTGTCATTAGAAGGTATGTATGTTATGTGTTGTGACTAATATCATGAAATAACTAAATGTAATTCTTTAAATTCCAATGATAATTAGTCTAATATATACAATCCTCAAAAGTTTAAATAATTTAAATTCAAAATTTCAAAGTAAAGTCATATTTTTTCTGCCAGAACTGTCATTAAGACTGAAGCCTGAAAGTTTAAATTACTTCAGCATTTCTTATTTAAAAGTACATAAACCCATTTATTTTGCAAAATGATTTAACTAGTTGTAGTTATTACTTTCCTTTGATTACGTGCTTTTCATTTTTGCAAGAATCACTGATGAAGCAGCTCAAATATTTCTCAGCTCCATGCACCTCAGCATCAGAACTAAAAAAAAAAAAACAAAAAAAAAAAAACAAAACCATACACAACTACTAACAATAGCAGCATTACTTTCCCAATGCTTATACAACTCTGCTGCATCAAAACAGACATAAAGCAATCAACCCTGAACCAGAATTTATTATTGCTAACCTTTATGCAAGCATGATAAGCAAAGTTGTGAAAACACTACCTATATTATTTAAAGTAGTCATCAAGGTTACATGGGATTTCTTGTACTGATCAAATTAATGTTCCTTACAGCTCAGTAAGCAGCATCTTTTATTGACTAATAATTAATGCTTCAGAAAAAGAAAACAAGCCACAGTTCACCCAGACAGTTGCATAATTGTCACCAGAGATGATGGTGAAGGATATTCTTCAAACTTAGTTTCATTCACGTATATCCTGACTGATAATGTAGGATTACCTTTATTTTGGCTTGCACAACTTGAAAACACTTCTGAAATAAATTATCCTTCAGTTCGTAATTTCTCAGCACAAAGGGTGCTGCCATAGCCTCTTCCAACAGCAAGCTTACTGTGTTACCTTCGATTAGGTCTGAATTTAACATCCCATAATGAAAATTTTCCTGAAGTTATATAAGCATGAAAATGGTAAGGTAAGATAGTCATTTTCTTCATTGTGATTTTGAAGACATTATTGATCAAGATAGACAATCTTAGCATTGTTAATCTATTAACTAAATTTTGATATATCTCCAGACATTTGCATTACTTTTTCTGGACCTTTGCTATTTTCTGTCATTATATTTTCAGATAAAATACACAGGATATTAGGCATCTCTCATATTACAGGTGCATGTGTGTTTTCTGCATCTTTCTACAGCTTTCCACAAACATCCTACCTTTTGAACTGTTTGTGCTAATGGCACAGACACAGCCAGTGTTACTCATAGTTTCTGTTCCCATTTTCAATCTGGTCCTATCAGCTAAATGACATGGATCAAAGTGGATAACAGCAGAATATGTAATGTATGGAATGCTCCTATTTAATTTTCTGTGTTTGTAAACATACTTTTCTTTGTTTTAATTACAGTACCACATTAGCATTGTTCTAATTGCCTTCTTCAGCCAAAATACTTATCCTAAGCTATCAGCACTTAGTTTCTCAAATCTCAGTGAAGTGAAGTAATGCCAATAGCTTCTGCGAATCACTCTGTTCACTCTTTCCAATGAAAAGAAAACAAGCCTCATCTCTCAGCCTGACTTTATTTTGTATAGTCATGGGAAGATACCATAAAACGCTGCACCGTTTAAAAGACACAAGTAAGGAAAAGGAAGAAAAGTTGCCTGAAAAATTCATATATCCCAGGAAAAAAGAACAACTGCTGTGAACCATAGTATGAATATTAGCAACTGAAGTTTGGAAAATACAAGAACATCATACGTATGCATATTTGATGCTGGCAGCTAACAGATGGGTCGTGCTGGGCACAACGCTACCTTCAGCCCTCAAGGACCAACAAGTCATTGCCTAACCAGGTCAGATGCTTCATGGTTAGTGGGAAATGCATTCCTCACAAACACTCTCACACATATCCTTTTCATATCCTAGTATTATGTCTACAGGCAACATGTTATTTTCATAGATATTAAGTACTGAGTGTTGAATTCATACCCAGCTGTGTTTGAGCTCTGAGACACTCGGCTACTGCAGCTAATGTGCACAGGCTGTGTGGACAACTTACTGTTATTACCCCATGGTTACTATTTACAATTTCAAGGTACAGAAAATACACTTATTTTTCCTTTCTCTCTTGCCTATGATCAGATTGATAACTTCTCTTTTAGGGAGGTCACAAAGCCACATTGAATATCTTACAACTGGCATGATGAAAATTTTTGTTCTTAAATGTAGATGATTTGGCCTTCTGCATTGTTTTTACTTGTGTCTGAAACCTAGCATATTTCCTGATGATATCTTGATGGAAAATGAACAGCAGGTCTAATGCTCATACAGACAGATTACACAAACTCCATGTCAGCTCTGTTTTCCAGATGTTTCAGGGAAGCTGCATATCCTCATCAGGGATATTGAAGGCAAACTCCACACCCTTATTTTCCAATGGGAACTTTGCTTTTTGGAATCCTTTAGCAGGCAAAAACCACAAACAGGTTTTCCAGAATATTAAAAATAATTGAGGTAACGTAAAGCTAATAGATTTTAGCTTAGAGGGTTGCAAAGAATAGCCTGTCATTGTACAGACAGCTCTGTAATAGAGCACCTTGTTAATTAGAGATGATTCACAAATGCCTTGCAATAGATTCTGGTAGTTCTGAATAGCAATGATATTTTCATACTGAGCTCTTATCTACTTAGGAGTAATGAAGCTTTAACTTTAATTAAAAGGAAAGATCCTTTTTTTTTTTTTTTTTTTTTTTTAGGCCTGTAAGCCCCAGCAACACCAAAGTACAGAAAATTAGCATGCCTCGTAATAATTTTCTGTATTTAGGGCTCTGCAGTTATGGTTTAGCTTTTGTAATATTTGCCACCAGAGGAAATCTAAGTACCTGAATAATACCTGTCGACGAGAAGCCAATATTATTGCTGCTTTAAATGAAGGAACAGGCAATGAGGTGGAAAAACTGTTTGCTCATGGCTTCTAAGCCAGTCTGTGAAAGAGTAAGAACAGAACTGCATCCATCAGGATACAGGGTCAATTGCTTACAACTGCATGCCTCATCACATAATGCCATCTGCTTCACTTGGTGGGCATCCACCGCTTTGGGTCATGATCATTACAGTTGTGCCATCTGACAGTATAACACCTCTTTGCTACTGAACGAGGAGTTCCCACACCGTCTCCTTTCCCCTTCCTCTCTCTTGCCTTGCTAGCACAGTTATTTGCACCAGGGAGCCTGCAGTGGATTAGTCCAAGGACCTAACCCTGCAGAGGAGGAAACCTACACATGCAAGCTTTCTGCTGGTTTAGCTCCCTGGAACTTGCCCCTGAGGGGCTGGATGAACTTCGGGACATGAGCAGAGATGTGCAAGAGCAGGACAGCTGGCCACAAGATGGGCTTAGCTGCAATGCCAAACAGGACTTTAAGTTGGTATTACCTGGCACTGAGACCTCATACCTTAAGCTGTCTTAGGCACTAAGGTTTTCAGATCCCAGAGCAGCCTTACATTAAGAAGGATGGGGCTCCCCAGCTTCTGCCTGGGGTTTCCAATGGTAAATGTGTATTTGTGCCTACATATCATGTGTGCATAAGGGAGCTCAGTTAATTGCACTGCTCTTGGGTTGACCTGTGCTAATGCGGTACGGAAGACTGGAGTAAGGTTGAATATATGCTTGCATATGCACGCACATGCACATTAGAATCAATGGCAAGATCCTCTATCTATCCTGTCACCATATCTGTCTACCTGTGAGCCTAGGGGACTTCCAAAATGTTTGGTTGGCCTGGGTTGCCAGGCTTTCAAACATGACACAAAGAGACTTTAATTACTGTATTCAAGAAACTTGAGGAGAAGCTTTTAATTCACTAATTGATACAAGCAATGACACATCCCCTCCCCCCTCTTTTTGAAGAGGGAGGATGTAGGATGACCTGCATCTAACATTATACTTTCTAAAAGATCACCACAAAATTCCTTAATATTGCTTGCCAATAAACAGATTTGCAGGATTCAATACTGTGAATCATAAGGACAACAGTAATGCTATAATTGCAAAACAAAAATAAAAGAAACAAACCCCTTTGAGTCATTCAGTATCTAGAGTATGCAAAAAAAAATACTGTAATCACCTGCGAATTTCCAATTACATTAAGTGGCAAAATGAGAGAGTATGTGCAACACAAATGCAAATATTTAGCCTTTCTACTTCATTTAGGACTCATGGCAAGTATTTACAAGCATGTTACTGTTTAATTCAATAAAAAGAGTTGTATTCAAGCAGGGGGGTTTGTTGTTGGTTGTCGTCGTGTTTTTTTTTGTTTTTTTTTTTTTTTTTTTTTTTTTGTTTTTTGTTTTTTTTTTTTTTTTTTAGGATTAGAAAGGGATTACTCATCTCCAAAAAAAAAAAAAAAAAAAAAAACACCTGCATAATTATTCAGTTTTCTCAGGATCAAGACCTTTTTCCAGTGAGCTCTTTGGAGAAACTGCATGTTCTCTATATCAGCATTAAGCATATATTAGGTGCTTTGCTAATACAAAAATAACAGTGCAAAAACCAATAACGACTGAATCTCAAGCTGAAGAACTAAAACATCTTGTAAAATATAGAACGAAGCTAGTCAAAGGCATGACAGGCAAGCACAAAAAGAAATCAAAACTTGTGATTATTTCAAATATAATGAACAACAGCTTATTATATAACAACATGTTCCAACAGTTTGACTTTCATAACTGGCTTCACTGTACATCTAATAATATGATGTTAAATGTAACGGCATAAAAACTTATCTTTTTTCTTTTCACTCACCAGGCTTGGCTGTTGACTGTGGTTTCAAATGCTTTTTTTTTTTTTTTTCCTGTCATATTTACTGATCTGAGTTTTACCAGATCCCAAATTAAAGAAAATATCTCCTTAATGTAAATTAAGAGTTGGCTGAGATAAATTCAGGGAAGTCTAAGGCAAAGAAAGCATACTTGTCAGAATCTAACTTGTATTTAGCTTTCAACAAGCACCCATGCTAAGGACACTATAACTTCAATAAACAGCAAAATAATCAGGACATATATCATTTATCAAGGAAAGTTTTTGTTACACTTTCAACTGAAGTCTTTCATTTTTTCAGGGAAAAAAATCAGGTGGCAAAAAAAAAAACAAACCCCTCAAATCACTATGTCTTTATGCACTGTGCTTTAAAAAGCAATTTTTCAGTAGATGCTTCCACAATAAAGTTTTTTAATAGAAAACATAACTGACAGTTCAGTTTCATTAGAAACCTTCCTCCAAAAGCACTTGATTTTCTTTAGATGCAGTAAACTTGCTTGTTAGAAAATAGCACAAACACCTACCCTCACATTATAAGTCTATAAAGCTCTTTACTAGAGCAGATCTGAAGTTTCAAATTGTTACTTTTTCTCCACAAATCTTTGTGTGTGACAAAAAAAAAAAAAAAAAAAAAAAAAAAGAATAACAACTCAACCATTAAAGTCTCTTTATACTCTTTATACATAAATACTTTTATTGTCCAATATGGCACTTAGATTTCTACGGCACTACTTCTGTCACCTCATGTGGGTTTACCAAGACACATCATAGACACTGTAGTATGAAAAAGTCTCAAAATTTTTTTGTAAGGACTTTTTTTTTGTTTGTTCTTTTTGCTATATAACTACATCCTCATATAGCACATACACGCATCTGATCTCTGTCACACAGTGGTTATCTTGGGATCCCGCAGAATCATTCTAGCTCGTGTACCAGCCTCGTGTCACCCCAGTGTACAGCTTGGGATGGTTCACAGTGAGCCTCCCAGAAAATGCAGACCCTGAATATGGAGCACACAGGAGGGTTAAGGTTTGAAAAAGGTCAACGGCTTTTATCTCGCATATTGGAAGTTATGCAGAGCTACTCTCTCATCTGGAAGACAAGATGGAATTGCAACATTTAATTTTAAAGCTCATTTTGATTATATTTTTGCTTAAAATTTCTTTTAAGAAAGCCTATTTTGTTTTATCTGTATTACCCATTCCATAATCTTTCCCAGGTCTAGGCAGGATTCTGCTCACGTACTTTGTAATGAGCCTTCCCACAGTAATCATAAAACAACAGACAACATGACACACATCTACAACAGCTCATTACTTTCTGTGCTTCTCAGCACAATTTTTCTTAACCCTTCTCAGCACCTTCTTTTTTCCCTGTGCATAATTGCACTTTTCTAAATGCAAAGCTGGATTTCAGCTGGGCCATCATCCTTTATCATGTGAAATATCTTATTGCTGTTGTCTTATTTTTTTTTTTGTGAGTTCTTTTTAACATCCATGATGTTAAAGACTCCTCCTTTAACAGGATTTCTGCCCAGTGACACACACATGGCATTCTCTGAGTTTCTGCAATTATATGTGGTCCAAAAGAAAAAGCTGGATACATAAAGCAGATGTGTCCAAATTAAACATCACTGAGAAAGGAGTGAAATAGAATGCAGAGTAAAGAAAGAATACTCTCTCAATTTCAGCTGAAGTAACTGGTAAGCATATGCTTAAAGGAATATGTATTCATTCAAATGTGGGTGCTTTGGGTGGTTTTTGGTTTTACACACCTGGTTTGAAAACTTTTTCAAAGATAAATTCTGAAGTGCCGTCATTTCTTTCATTTTCCACTAACATTAATTGGAAATAAATTGGAAATTGGAAATAAAGAACTCAGAGTGCTACTGAAATCCATGGGTCTGAATGAATCAAAAGGATACAAGAGCAGAATTAACTCTACACTCAGTACTAAGAGTACACTGCCAGACAGGTTTAGTTAGTTATAAGTAGATAACTTACTTTGTGAGCAGTCCACTTGAAATCAAGATCTGCAAGTGCAGTGGAGGGCCATTCAGTTGAACATGAATCAGCACACGAGAAAGGGGAGCAGAGGAGCTGCAACATTACTCATTTGGGTTCTGAATCATCTACACATTTATATGAGTTTAATATCATAACCACTTGGAAAGTCATGCACATTACACCTCTTTCCCCTGCAGCCTAAAATAGTCTGCTGTATCCAAGATTTTGGTTAAAGCCATGGGACTTCTATGTCAGGTTTTCATTGTTCTCACATTCAATCAGGCTTTCATTTAAACCAATGCTCTAATTTTGTGCCAAGAGCAGTCTCTAAAAATTTCCTCTTCTGGAATGACAATTCCCATTTGAAGCATTTTTCCCTCTCCCTTATAACCAGACAAGTCACAACAGTTGTTAACCAGTGGACTTAACCTTACCACATGACCAGGGAAAATATTAACATATCCCCAGTTCAGAAACCAAGCAAGAGCTTACAGAGTTTCTCAGAGAACCTTCTGACACATCAGGAAAACTTTCACGGGCCTCAGTTCCATGTGGAGACAGAAGCAGAATAGGCACAGGTTACAGGACAAGTTATATTTCTATGGAACTAGTTATATTTTTTCATCAGAAGGAAAAGAATCCTGCTGGAGCCAATGAAGCCAGCAGAGACCTGTGCAAAGGCTCTTGACTTAAGTTTTGGGTACTTCCATGAAAAAAAAAAAAAAAATCAAAATAGATCACAGAAAACAAATAGCATAAAGTCTTCCTCTGATTTATGTGGTTTACATCAACACAAAAATTATAAGCAATTTAACCATCTTCAAATATTTATCAATCTCATTTGACTAGATTGCCAATCCTAACTAGGATTAGCACAGATTGAAGAGGTCAAACTGATTTCTTCTCAAAGCCACAGCTTTCAAGAGCTATGCAGCAGCTCAGTCAGTTGGACTTTCTGCTGGAGAAACATTCAGCAGAGTAAATTTTGTGTTAGCCACTGATAAAACGTTGCAGTTTTTAAATTTTCATTATTGATTTTATTCTCCAATTTTGGTTCAAGAATCTAGGGGAGGGGACAGTAGAATAGACAAGAGTAAAACGAGGTTGCAGAGAAATGAAGAATTAATTGAATGGACATTTAGCCTTGGAGCTACTCTGTTTAAACTTTGTGCCAGTGGTTCCTGCTGTAGTTCAAATTTCAATTTTCATTTAAAAAAAAAAAAAAAAAAAAAAAACCTAAGACAAAGTGTGAACACATTTACACAGGGTATCAGAATGTAGTACTTCATCCTCTCTTTTTTGGAAATAAAACCCAAGAATCAGTTCATAAGAAGATCTCATCACATTCCTTACTACTGCTCCTGTGATAATTTTCTAGTAAGGATAACAAATACCAGTTTTGTTCCTACATAATCACACAGACACCCTCATAACGCTTATGAAAGACAATAAAATGTTCCACATAAATCTTTGCAGGACTGAGTCGCATAATGCTATAAATTATTTTTAATTCTCTGGAACAGTATGCAGATGACATCGCAGAATTACACACACGTCATCTGGAATGACAGCTGATGCTATTATAGAGACGTTCAGAATCAACACAGAGTTAGTGCTCAGCCCCCTGTCAGCAGATCTTACAGATTTATGTACTGCCCTGCCTGCAGATTTAGGAGATGATCCTGAATTACACTTATTCCCCTTGCACCTCAATTTTCATGCAAAAGAAATTCACATGCAAAGGCAATGAGCTGCATGATGCTTAGGGAAGCTGGTCTGCAAGTTCCTACATAAAACTCACTGACTACATCCATTACAGAGCACTTTTTAGCACCTCCTGAGTTTAGCTGCCTCCCTACTCAAGGCTGCTTTGCAAGTAATGGCTGGGCTGTGGCTGTTTTCAAGGCAGGACAATAAATGATATCACCTACAGCTGAGCAAATTTACATTCCCACATGAAGTCTCTCCTCACTAAAATAACATAGAGCAGAACATTATAATTAATACAATCATCATCATTTAACTACAATCTGCCTGGGCCTGCCCTGTTAGTAGAAAGAGGCCTAAAATTGGATAAAACTGTTTTCACCTCCTCCATATCACCAGAAGGAGAAAAGGGGCCACCATGCAAATAGATATAGTCCCAACACTTGCGTAGATCAAGAGGCTTTTCTTTTCTACTTCAACTCTTGGAAATGAAAATTGACCTGCATTTACAATATTTGATAAGTTTTGCTATGTTATTAATTTCCACAGCTGTGACAGAACATTTGGTCCTGTGCAGGGCCAAGAAAGACTTAATGGTTTAGCAGCCATCTGTGCCTTTGTAAATGCCATGCAGTGTCTTCATCCCAGTTATTTTTGTATGTATGCATATGAACACATACTATTTTGAATTATAACCATGGGTTAATGCCAATATCAAAGGGTTATGATTTTCAAAAAGAATTTATATTTGAAAAAAAAGTTAATTTTAATATCTTTCTTAATTATTCTGAAATCCACTAGCAGACCCTCTCTGAGAAGCAAGACAGACTGCATAATGTGCTTCTCCCAAGTTTCATCATATCATAGAAAGGAGAAGCATAAAAAATTCAGCAGAACCAAAACATAAGTTATTAATTGCAGATATTTAAAAGAGTATAGAGATATGTGGGTTCTGTGGATCAATAGATTCATATCTAAAATAGACGCACCATAAAGGATGCCTTTTGATTTTGAACACAGAAGTGTGAAGACATTCCCTATTCAGCTGAGAAATACTAGTAAATACTGAAAGCATCTCTAAAGCAACACAAACGTTTTATATATTCATCCAGAATATATTTTAAAAGCTTTATATGTGAAATCATTATGATTTTATTAACTGACCTTCCCCTCCCTTCCTCCATTTTTTAATCCATGAGTGATAAATATCTTGACCTTGAAAAATTTACATGAAATTCCCAGCACTGAAAATAGTTGGCACTTTGGGCTAGTCCAGTGTCTATCCAAGTAAAAGCAATATAAAATGAGTAGAACTTACTTTGCATTTGAATTAAACCTTGTGATATGTAAAAGTAGTGTGACATCATTGTTTCATCATAATGAAACCTCACAAAGAAAGGAAATCATGTAGTACAGTTTTATCATAATTTGTGTAGGGAATGCATAATTATTTATTATGTCCATCCTAAATAATATATTCATCACAAATGGTGCTAACAACAGCTGTTAATAACCTACTGTGTATGCAAATAGGCTCACAGGCAAAACTAAACCAAAAAAGAAAAAAAAAAGAATATTTTAACCGACATTTAGTTAAACTGAGGTCAGATATTCTAGGAACACTGAACTTTCAACTAAGACAAAGCCAAAGCACAGAAAGCTTTGGCCTCACCAATGCCTTTGGCAAAATGTTCATTGCGACTGGTTGGGAAGATGATGCCTGCATTTCCCTTGTTCAGATGCACATGGTAAGATGTGACGGACAGAACCCAGCCTGTCTCTGCAGAGGTACCAAGATGTGGAAGCTACATCCCTACTTTTAAACACTGGTAGCAGATGACTAGGCTGCTGACATCCCCCCAACCACTGGTTCCAGACCCTATTTGCAGTGATGCTCAACTTCAGCAAATGCAAAACTCCAGCCCCAGAACACCTGAAATGGGGAGAGAAAGAAAGGCTCATGCCATAACCCTTCTATTACCAGATTGTAGAATACAGTATAAACATCACCTCAGTCTCAATGAACAGCATGCAACACACCATATTCCTCCTTCTGAAGGGCTATGAGAGCAGGCAGCAGCAAATACACAGAGTGGAGGCAAAGTACTGCAAATGGGCACACAGCCCCTGCAGAGCAGCAGGTGCCAGAGGAGCTCAGCACCAGGCAGGATCCCTCCCCTCCTCACCCTGAAGATGTTTCTGTGTACTGTGATTCAGTACCATATCAGTTCAAAGCAAAAAATCTACAGTGATTTCCTCTCCAATGTAGTTACAGATCAATCCTACCTGATGGCAGGAAATAAATTTCGGATACTCCTTAGGAATGTTTATTTTTCCGAACTCTGTCGTTCAATGACTGAGTCATAGGTGACATGGCTGGGAGAACAGGGAGCTCATTAACATCCATCAACACTTGGAATAAAATATGCTAACCTCAGATTTGTACCCCAACTTAGTCATGCTCTTGTAGCTCTAGTCAGCTTATAAGAAACAAAGTCACTTGGATATTCTGACAGAAAAAGGGAGAAATGAAGCAATGAATTAAATTGACATCTGCAACAAGGCAGAGACACTGACTGAAGAAGAGGAGGAAGATGGTGTCGCCCAAAACAGAAATGTTGTTTACAGGTAAAAACTGCCCAAATGCCAGCACTGGTAGGAAGTATTCTGCTTACGATTTTATAATAACAGCACCAACCCTGTCCACAAACCATGAGGTAGGGCAGAAACTGGTTCAGTTTGCTCTCTATCACTTCTCTACAACAATTTAAAGAGGATAATGCCCTTCTAATTTTAATACATAAAAGTTTCTGCTGAAAAAAGGCTGACGTTCCCAAACTTGTCTGGGTCAGACAGTAGATACATGACCCAGTAACTTTTACAAGAAATCTCCAGAAGACCAAAGTCTAGACAGAACATATTACGTACCTGGCAGAACTCCAGGAATATTTTACGGGATGGAGATGTTGGGCTCCTTGGGACTCCACATCCTCACTCTAGATAAGCCTAGCCACAGCATATAATGAGTCCCAGAGAATCGATGTTTTTGATAGTATCTATTTCAGGTCACTTCTTCTAACTATAGAGGTTTCAACTTTTTCAGCAAACCCCACATAGCCCCAGTGCTGGCCAGGTGAACCCACACCATCAGCACAAATCACCTTAGGAATATTTCCAATTGTATGGAACAGGTCAAGGACCAAAGACTACAAAAGGCAGGAGTGGACTTTGTAACATGTAACCAAGACCTATATTAAGATGTAGTATGTACTACACAAGAATGTCATATACGACCAGGATCTCTGTTAAATTCTTTTCAGGTGGTCAAAATGGAAAATGTGTGATGCTAACAGACAGCATCTGATGACTTTAAATTTCACTCTGAGTCACGGTCAAAGCAACTCCTCTCTAAAGCAAAAGGAAATCCGAGGACAAGCTGCAATTGGACAATTTAGGCCTGTCCAACCCTCATTGTTTCTAATCGGATGAAAATAATAGCTTCAAACAAAATTTGTCTCAAGGACTCTAAACTCTTCTTCAGAGAAATCAAACAGTGAAGGAAATAGCTCCTAAGTCCTGTCAAATATATACTGAAAAAGCATTTCAAAATCATCTCTCAAGAGTTTCAATCAACTTCCATATCATGCATAATGGCATGAAGAGGCTTCTCTATGCATTTACCTCCTCTGACAGTGAGTCAAATTAAAAAATATAAAGATTCAGCCTACAGAGCTCAGGTTGCGAATGACAATGTGTGCTGCAGCCAAAACTAAGATTTGTTGCTCGAGAAGCGGAAGAATAATTTTCTATCTGGGTCATGTAGTGGTTCACAACAATCACCTTATCCATAGCTACCAGCAAATGACTGCACAGCATGCATTAGGACAAGCACTAATGGAAGTAGCGGACCTGGCTGAGAGTAATGAGAGCTGACTGAGCCAATGCATTACAATTGACTTTCAGAATCCCAAAACAATTTGCAGAGCTTAGAAATAAATACAGTGTGTTGTGGTTTGATACTTAATAGAAAAAATTGTGCCTGCATCACGAATACAGACCTCACCCTTTACCAGCTATATTATTCATGAAACGGTAAATGAAAACAGACACAACTACAGTAAATACTACTAAATATATAATATTTATGAAAGAAGCAGCATTTAGAGTAGATTTAAGATCTATGTTTAAAAACATGGTTCTAGAAATTTAAAGGTGACTTTGACAAGAGCACTTAAATTTTTTGCCACTGAACAGTGATTATGTTTTTCAGACTGATAGAGATTAAATGAAGTATCTTCTGAAACAGTCGCTTTGCAGTCTTAAGCAGTGCAAAATTGATCTTGCATAGCTAGTAATCTGTAATGTATACTGGGCTGAAACCTACATACATTTCATTACAATTCCTCTACCCTGCTGTGTGTAGACAAAAACAATTTATAAATCCATTGTTAAAATTAAATACATGTTAAATTGTTCTTCCTGGGTTTATCTAAGCAGCTGACTTGAAAAAATTTATACTGTAAAGCAACATAGAAGCACAAGAACCATAATTCTCAAAATTGAACTTTAAGGATATTCGTAAAGGAAAAACAGGTTGAAAAGACAAACTCCCACTTGCCAGTTTTCTGACGTCTACAAATAATTAAAAGAAAAGGTTTTGTCAACTTTCAGAAGGCAATTATTTATTTTTTTCTTGAACAGGAGCAAAGAAAACAAACAAACAAAATCCCACTCTAAACCAACAGATCTTCAGTTTCATGGAGTTCCTCCACTCTATCAAGGTATATATTTTTCTACTGGAATATCCGCTTTTCAGTTATACAACTTTCCACTAAAAATCATTAGAATGAATAACCTCCTAGGAAGCCCAATAATTAAATTGTCTATTAATGATTTAAATACAAAAGATGCCAACTAGAAAGTAATGGAGCTGAGGACCTAGATCAATGCAAGGCCTCAAAGTTATAGACAAGCTGTTATCTATATCAATGGAAATAAATAGCAAATGGAAATTCACACATTGCACATACCAACTTGTTAGACTGTCCTGCCCTTAAACTGACATAAAAGCAAGCCAAGCTGTCAAGATGCCCCTGATTCTCTGGCATGTAGTGCCTACAGTCCAGGTGAATGCAAGATAGAGAACAGCTCAAGGCGTCTGTTGCTATTTTCTCCATCATGGATGTGGAGGCAAAGGGCTGGCTGAAACGGAGAAGTCTAGAAGCATTTTATACACATTTTATGGGAAAGAAACTTTTCTCAGAATCTGCCTACACTGTGCAAAAAAGAATACAAATTGAACTGGGGTCATAATTAAACCCCCTGCCCCCTTCTGAAGGTGGGTGCTGCCTTTCATATATCTAAAATAAGAATTTTCTAATCTGTAAACTAGCACACATCTTTTGAGTGCAAGAGCACTCAAAATAATGGCTTTCTCACTCCCTGAGGCTACAGCCTCCCCCAGAAGACCCTGTGCAGCTTTCTCACACCTTAGGAAAAACAACAGGAATGTATCTTGGTGATGCAAAGGAAGTCCACAGGCCATCAGGGTGCATCTCTAAACCTGGTAGCTACAGAAAGGCCAATTCCAAATTCATATACACCACACCTAGAGGTATTGAGAACAGATAGACATGCCCTCTAGGAAGGAGACTGGTGCTAGTGGACACCCATGTATGTACAACTCCATCTAAATAGCAGGAGGCAGATAGTATTTTCCTATTGGCTTTCTAAAATCATTAACACAGCTCTTCTTGAAGACCTGTCTACCAAAAAGCCCAAGCAAAAACCACACACTTCTGCATATTGAGCAGTCTTCCATTTCAGTAACAATTCTGAAACTACATTCCTGTAAGAAAACAGCAGCTAGATGGTCTCCTGCCAGTCTGTCATTCCCCGCTGCTGCTCTTTTCTGTTCATCTTAATTACAGATTTCAAGCAGAGGGCTTAGGTCAGGTGAAGCTGTGATGTCACCAGGAGTCAAGAGGCAGGTGAGGTAATCAGGTGAACCCAACCAGCACAAGAGGAACAGGGACCTGGGACACAGCCTTGGCAGATTAATGAATATGCATCTCACAAGGTCATTTGCCAGAAACCACATCTCAGCAGCTTGTTGCAATTTTACTGCGACACCACTTTGCTCCGGAGAGGGGACATGAAAGCGTGCAATGATATGAGTGTAATTGCATGACTCAGTTTGCCAATACATTTGAATATTTATACTATTTAATGGACTTCTTGGAAAATTAAGCTGTTGATTGATTCCCATTTGGTAGATTAAGACAGAAATCTAATGCTATGCCCTAAGAAAATCTTTAGAGGTGCAAGATGCCTTTAAAACATAGAATTCTTCTAAGCATGTATCTATTATCTTATGCCACTAATGGGATAAGAAAACATGCCAGTATGTTTAATTTCTTATATTTTAGAAATAAAATAGCAAATTATTTACATTTACTCTTGAGCTTTTGCTGCTATCAAACTAAAACATTTTCAACTATGTATATAATATGCTAGCACAAAAAGCCTGAAAACTGCACAGTCTGTGGTTTGTAGATATGCAGCAAGTTCCAGAGGTGCAGCAGGGGAAGACCCAAACATGACAGCTTAAAGAGCACCCATAAAAGGGAGAAAAAAGTGAATCACTTTCAGGCCAAGCTTCAGAGCCAGCCTGGTGGGAGAGGCCCAGATAGGGTGGCCTGCCTCGGCAGATGGTGTTCTCCCAGCGCAGCCTGCATGGAAAGCCTTCCATCTGCTAACGCATTCAGCAGAGAGTAAGTCAGGAATTACAGGACTTTTATTATAAACAACATTTGTAATACTCTTTGAAAAATATTTATTTGATTCCATGCTAACATTGATGAACTCAGGCTACATAGCCCCAGAAATACTCAGGAGGGGCTGAAAGGATTAGCAGGAGCAGCAGATTGCTGCTTTCAGTGCAAAAAGTCTCAGCTACTACACAAGCTGCAGAAGGAATTTCATCTGTTAACAACACAAAATCGTTCTGTTGCTACTGTTTCCCTTAAACGAAATTCTGGGTACCTAGACATGCACTTATTTAACCAGTATATTTCCAATATGCATTTGTAAATACCTTTTTTTTTTTTCCTCCCTTCTAAAGGGAAGATACCTGTCACAGGTACCTGTTTCCTTACATTTTGCTTTATCTCTTGGTCATTGTTTCCAGTTTCTCAGAAGCAAAGTGACTAATGAAGTTTTGCATGGATATGGGGCCACAGGCATAGCTAAAAGTCTGTGGCATAGATTTGGCATGTGAAATTTGCTGTGCATGTTTTTCAATTATAATTATTGTTCTATGCTTATGCTAACAGGGTTATTCAAAAATTGTCCAAGTCCCAGAAAGAAAAAGAAAAAAAAAAAAAAAAAAGGTATCATTTAGTTCAATACATTTTCTGTAAGATTAAGATACATGGTGATGTTGTAAGGTTGTGCTTAGCTAAGGAGGGCTGGATCACCACCTCTTGGAGAGAAGCTTGAAGTGTTATTGGAAACACAGCTGGCCAGCTACTTGTCAACATCTCAGAAGAAGAGCAAGCATCATCCTCTCTCGAGTCCTAGAAAAAGTATCTCCAAGAAAAACACAAGCTGCTGCCCTGAGTTAAATTCTCAAGGATATGCTCTAAGCTTCCTAATTTCTGACCATCCTCTGACTGTATATAACAAACAAAACTGCCACAGCATTTGAGACAACGCACCTGTCCCCATGGAAATGCACCCCACAGACCTTCCCCCTGGGCCAGGGGAGCACTGAGCTTCTAGTCCAAGAGCAAAAGAAAGTGCACAGAATCAAACAAGATGCAAGCAATTTTGCTTTTCTGTTTACTCAGATAGCTAAGAAATATCTAAAATTAATTAATTAAAAAGTATAAGAGCAAGGAGATACTAATTGGGATGGTAATAAGGGAATGTTAGGGAGGGTCATGTGTATCAGAACTAGAAGCAATAGGATAAAATTAGCAGGGAATATTTAGGTTGCATACCAGAACAAGCTTTTGGACAATAAGAAAAATCTTTGACAATTATATTAATAGCATGGACATGGAAATGTTTATATCAAACTATACCTTCTTGAATCATTTAGAAAAATTCTGCTTTATAAAGATACAAATTACTGAAATAAGAGACATTTTTCATTTCCAGTCATTGTGCATTGTGTTTTTTTTCAGGGCAGGACAGCACTTATCGTTGATAGAAATCCATTAAGTAACCATAGCCATTTCCTGAACCACCTACCATACACTGTTTCCAAAATAATACCTTAAGGGAGTCTAAGCCTGCATCTCAATGCAATATTCATGGATTGCAGTATTTGTTCATCCTTTCCCTGTATTTGTCATTGCACTATCTCTGGTATTCAGGGAGTGGAAAACTCAGAATAAGTAAATAAACAAATAAAAGATGCTGGGGAAATCATCCATATTTTTATATATTGGTTTTAAACTTTTTTTTTTTTTTTTTGTAAAACCTAGAAAACTATTTTATACTTAACATCATGAACACACTCATTAAGTTACAGTTCAAACCAAGTGACAGTTGAACTTTTCCCTTGCAAAGCATTTTTCCTATGCTGCCTTGGAGTCTGAAGTATATAACACAAGGAAGTAAATGAAACACCAGTTATGTGTCAAGAAAAGAAAAAAGATACTTGATGAGAAAAAGCCACCAGAGCAAGGGCACTGAAACAGAAGCAGTCCTCCCTGACATCTGGATGCCTATTCCAATGACAGCAGCAGCAAAGAGCCATTTTTTAACAAAGACCCTTGAGGAAACTAAGAATATCATGCAACCACCTGAAGCACTTCCCTAAGCTCACATTTTGCATGACATCTTCCACTTTTCACTGAATTCCACTGAAACATGGATTATTCACTGTGTAAAGCAGCAGTTGGCAGAAAAGAAGGAACAGGAGGGCCAGGGGAAAGAAAGAATCAGGTCTGTGGCAATGTAAGGATCATGAAACTCCCTTTTTAAAAATCCTCAAACAGGCTCACTTTTTCTTCATGGAAAGAGGAAAATTATCTACATGGAGAGGAAAAAAAAAAAAAAATGAAAAAAAAAAAAGGAAGAGAAAAAGAGAAAGAAAAAACTGAATGCAGTGACCTAGAACTTTTTTGCAGCTAACTGGTCTTGTTAATACCAAATAGCGTTGTCTCAGCTGTGGATTAATAACAGAGGCAAATAAGCATTTCGCTTTATTAGAAAAAGGAAAGGAACCAGCCCAGTTCAGTTTTACAGACAGGATAGCAATTATCATTAGATATCATTCACTACAAACTTGTATCAGACAGATTGGTACACTTGCCCTTGTTTCAAGAAATCAGAAATAACATGGTACCTCAGACTAATTGTCAGTGATGTCAAAGAGGACAAATTACTGACATAACTATTTGGCTCCCTGCGAAAGCTGAGGAAGTGATCCTACACTCAATCCCATATATACATTACTTTCCTTTTTGCCTTCAAATTTTCTACAGGCTAAGTACAACTGAGTTTATTGAGGGTGAGCAAAAAGGAAGAAAGGCTGGGGAAAGTACTGTGATCTATGAAAAAAGTTCTGATAAATAACAGGCATGCTCAGTTAGTTATGATAAAGTTTCTGTTAGCTGTTGACAAACGTTGAAACACAGTATAAAGCTCGGTGAAGCAACAGCATTGTTCTCTCATTACATGGCCAATTCAGAGTGGAAGTTGCTTTCTGATGTAAATTGTGCTAACAGATGGCTCGTTTCAAGAGCCTAGTGATAAAATTGTATGTCTGTCCTAACTCTGGTGCAACTTGAAATGAGTAAGGGTGGTTAATTCCTTCTTAGAAAATTACTAAGAACTGTAATTTAGAACTGAGACATTTTTATTTCAAATTAGTTTATATACAATGTATGAATTCCCCTAAACTTTAGTCATCGACTTTTACTTGCTTTTGCATAAATAAATTAATGGATAAAAGACTAAGTCACACCTAGACAAAAAGAAAACATTTTTTAAATGGGTAAAGTCTTCCCAGCTGCTTTTTTCTTTTGCTTAGCCTCAGGGGACATGTCTGAAAGAGTGCACCAGCCAGGGCAGATGGCAGCCAACACATTCCTTGAGTCATACATCCTTGTTCATACCAGGTCATGAGGAGTGCCTCAAGGCAGTGACTGCAAACTACCAGCAAGTCCTATAAAACATGCCCAGAAGGAACCACTCATTCATTTCATATAAATTAACCTGCACAAAGGAATAGGAATGACTGCCTTATTCTTTTGTTCTGTGCAGTCAACAGGGACCACATAAAGCCAGCTGAGCTTGGGGGCACACTGAGCAGTCCCACTATACTCAGCAAATCAGCTGCTGTCAAGGTTTGGCACTGATGCTCTTGGGGCCTATAGAGAGCAGGCTGTAGAATAAACTCCCAGGCTCAGCAATCAACACAATATTGACATGAGATGCTGAAGTCTGGAGGTCACAGGCAGGGGTGAATTGCTCAGGGCACCTCATCAATAGTGAAGTAGGGAGGTGATCTAAAATGCTGCATGGCACAACAGAATATCATTTATTTTCTTCATTTGTCAGACACTGGACGCTTACCATGTACCTTCCATGCTTGTTGCTCTAAATCATGAAATTTGTCTCTGCAGACTACAAGGACACAATGCTGTGAAAATGCTCACATTTGAATTTTGTAGCAATAAAGGCCTTGTTAACTACCACTGCGTAGTATTTTAAATGAATGTGAAATATTTACAAGGGAATGTTGATCCATCCTACCTAGACTTCAAAGGGCATCATCTCCTGAGAGATGGATTAACTGTCCATATCTAAAAAGCTCCAAATGCAAAGAGGCAAACAGCACAAAGGTCTTTGCAGAAGGAGAAACACAGTATGTCCAAAAAGGAGATCAGCTGATAGCTACTGCTACTTGGAATAACAGTTTATTCCTTATACACACCATGAAAGCAAGAGGTCCAGCCCATCAGCATCTAAGGAGCATGAATGGATCAACAGAAGGCCAGAACAAACGGCAGAAGTAGAGAAGTGCCATATCTCTCTATCAGAAGGCAGTGAAGTAGAAAAATACAACAGTTTTGGACAAAATAGAGGTACAGCTTAATATTTTTGACTGGTGATTGAAGACAAGGTAAAAATAGACTGATTTCACATAGTCTGTTATTAAGCTTTATGCTTTTATATTTATACATACTGTAAGGATGGAAGTTATTTTGCTATAGAGACAACAAAACCTACTGAAAACATGGCAACTGTGACAATGTCAGAGCTACCATCCGTTAACTTCACTCAACAGACAATGGCATTGAACACAGTAGATCGCAGACTCGCCTTGATGAGCATCATCTCATAGGAAGTGAATCTGCACAAGAAGCAGACTAAAGTTTATTGAAAAACAATTACAGTTGTTTTGGAAGCAAAGGCTCTTTCCCATTCTTGCAATTGTAAAAACTAAAGCAGATACTTGACTTGCTGAAAATTTGGAAATTAACTAATTGGCAATTAGCAAAAATCCCTGTGGAACCTACTTTTCCTGAGGGCCAGAAGTACAAGGAAGGGAGTGGAATAGAAGCAAGAAAAGTATATATATATATATACACATATATATATTATATATATATATTATATATATAATATTATATATATGTATACATATATATATATACTATATATATATATAGTATATATATAAAGTGTATATATATATATATATAAATTAGATGTGTTTAGCAAGCTGTTACTGTAATTCTTTTCCTCCCTGGTGTAAGCAACATTCTAAAAAGATTCAAACTTCAATGGTTAATTTATAGTCTTGCATTTTAATGTTAAAATATTTTGTTGTTCATCGTGCTTGTCCCTCTGCCGTATCACCTTCATTTTAACTCAAAAATATGCCCATATTCTCTATGGCCTAATAGAAATTGAGCTAATAATTCAGTGCTACATTGAAGAATATTTCCTCCCCAAATGTTTCAATATGCACTGTGTGTCACGAGAAAAAAAAAAAAAAAAAAAGGTAATGGATCGCCACACAATTCAAAATGAAAGTAATTTTAGGCAACAGGACAGCAAGTAAACAACAAAATAGGAGGTAGAGTGATTTGAAATGCAACAGGCAGAATACAGTCATCTATTGAAATAAAAGTCAGAGGAAAATTTATGTAGACAAGCATGTAATTACCTAGACTGAGAGTTGGCCAGGATACCAAGTCATTGTAGCTTTACTTCTGCAGAAACAAATGGGTTGGATGCTAAGCTAATATTTGTCTGCAAAAAAACTAGTGGATTCAGCAGCAATTAAGTGGGTCACTGATTAAGTGCAGAATGGGGAAAGAATCAAGACCAGCACAAGGATTTCCAGCATTTACTTTTTTTTTTTTCTTCTCTAAATGTATTCTGCCTGATGAGGCTTAGAAATACTCTGTGCAAACTGACAGCAGTACAGGGAAGAAAAAAAAGAAAAAAAAAAAGGAAAGAAAAAAGGAACGGTATTACACCACTGAGAACTTGTAAAGTGTTTACAGTTTTGAGATTGGTTGTAGATGAGTAAGATGGGGAAAGGTTTCCAGGGAAAAGCTCTCTTAAGTTTCCACATAAACCAAAGTAAATATTTCGTGCATGATTCTGTTCTCCTTCCTGCAAGTCAGGAGCAACTCCACCAAAGACAACCTAGTAAAACATGTGCTAGAAAGTTCACTGTTAACTGAGATTCATAATCACAACCAATCACCTATAGAAAGGTGATTACCTACAATCAGTTTACATTTTACATCACTTAAATGATTCATGATAACTGGTCTTTCAGAGAAGTGTTGAAAAACACCCAATCCATTGTTTCAGTCATTACCAACCATTTTTTTCTGGCAATAACTTTAACCGGATGCAGTCAGTTGCTACTGGTATTACCTGTCACAAGGAATATGCCATCAGCCTCTAGAGAGTGCAGCCTGGATAGCTGTGCAAAGATCATATACTCCTAGTCAGGACTTTCAGTGGCAGGTACAATAGGTGCCAAAAACTTGACTACATATTGGCAGAACTGTGGAAAATTTGACAGGGAAGAATGAGTGAAGTACAAAAATGTTCCCTTTCCTTCTTTGACCTGTAAACCCTAGTGTTTTCTCTTTTGTCTAGCTTTCCTACCTAGGCAATGGTTCAAATACTATGCTCTGATTTCCGGGGAGGGGGGGGGGGGGGGGGGGGAGGGGAAACAAAAAAAAACAGTTTCTATAGAGTAACTCTGAACAGTACAGAACAGGCAGTAGATTTACTACTTCAGGGATGTTCCTCCTACAGCTGTACCGAAAGGCATCATTATGGAGATGTAAACAGACTAAAGCACGATGATGTCCACTTATGTGACAAAACACTGATGACAACAATTCACTGAATAGAGCAGAGAATAGAGTGCTGGCTACATGGGACTGCACCTCTACTTCAGCTACGGGATAACGTATAACTTACTCAGGGCAAAGGTGGCAGTGTTGTTGCCTGGTTTACCTTTCTGCTTTTCATTAGGATCCAAAATGCTGAGCATCTCAAACCACTGGAAATCAGATTTGGTAGAATGTTTTCTCATGATTCAAGTTTTGTCAAAAAACATCCATTAGTTGCCTCCTAATATTTCTCAGAAATGTCTTACATTTGACAAGCTTTTGCTGCAGCCACAACAGGAACCCTGTTTGAAGCCTTCCTAGTCTGTCCTGTGATACCACGTATTAAAGCTCCCTAGTGAATGTATAGATCTAAAGACTGATCAGGAGTCTTGGAGAGATCTCCTACATTTTTAGTAATTGATACTGAAATTGAAAACAAGGGATTTATTGACCTTGTAACATAATATTGCTCAGACCAAATGTCAGTAGTCTGACAACACTCACTTCGATCCCTGCTTTCTTCTAGTAATTCATGGCAGTCTGTTGTGTATTACATGGCTACTGAGCACTGTGCTGACATTCTCCCTGAATGGTATGGAATAACATCTACATTTGTTATTATTATTATTTTTTTGAGTAGTAAGAGTCAACCCCAGGCCAATCACTATGTATATAAACTGGGATAACTTTACCCCACACACAGTCATTTAAATTTATTTGTACTGAAAGTCATCTATCTTTATTGCACATTCATTCACTGTAGCAAGGTCCTGCCATTTCTGCATATGTAGCCCTTCTCTATAACTATGCCAAAGAGACACAGTACTGCTGAAGTCATTGTTTCCCTCATCTCTCCTTGTCTTGATAATTACCAGGTCCCATGCTGTTTAAATAACTTCCCTACACTGAGAAAGATTACCACTGAATACTCTTTCCTCATCTTCCAAACAGATCCTCTCACTTGGGAAGAAACATCACATGGGTCTCCCCAGATTTCAGGATACAACAAACAATTCCTAAATCCTAAAAACAGTCTATGAATTTTTCTCTTATCCATACACTAACACAAATAGGATTCTTCCACTGCAGGACTTCCACCAAGCACACGCTTTTAAACTGTTACCTCTCTCAAGGGACAGCTTCTAGTCATGCAGTGTCTGAAGCATTAAGAGTGATTTGCAAGATTTTCAGATCATTTATCCCTGAAGCAATAATTGCATTAGTTTAATGTCTTAAAATTGCGCTACTAAAGGGAAAAAAAAAAAATAAAAAACTGCATAAAATGAACAAATGGAGCTCAGAATCAGTGTTCCATGTAATTTCTCAGTTGTTCCCAGAATCTTGTCTCATCAGAGGTTTTTTCCCCATTTAACCATCAACTGACCACAAATTGAATTGTATTAGCATTAAATTCCAGTGTGGAAAGGAAAGTTGTTATCCATACAGTTGGAATTTATCCCTGCCTGAAATGTGGATATTCTTACCTGCTTGTACTACATCATGCCAAGGAGTCCTAACCACGGATCAAAATTTCACTGTGCTCTCTGCTGTAGAACCAGCCAGTGCAGCATGCTTCACTGATTGAAACTGGGCCAAGAGCAGCTCATCCCACTTTCAGCGTGAGGCTCTTCCCAAACTTCAGAGTGCCTAGACATGAGCATTTGAACTCAGAGCAACACCAACACTGCACATGCCAGACTGGTAGAACTGAAAAACAACAGTGTGCACTGGGGAGTGGAAGCAGAGAGGTGAGCCCTCCAACAGTATAACCACTGCCTCTGTGGAAGTAAACATTCATGGTCAAAACAGTTACTTATTTCCCTTGGACAACTCAGCAATGTTACAGTAACATTTGCAATTTACCTAGCATGAACTATAGGAAATGCTGCAGATACCAATGTCGTCATACCCTTTACTGAGTGCAAAACTGGGACATCTGAAGTGGCTGCAGTAATTAGCACACAGGACACTCACTAGGTAGCTTTTCTAGACAAAAACTAAATGGAAATCTGACTGCCCCTTCTATAATTGGATTCTTGATAAACCAGGTTTCTGAATCTGGCTATGAACAGTTCTAATAATAGTAAAAGAGAGAACTACTTAACTGCATATTTTATGTGAATAAGCTGAACCTTAACTTTGCTGGATCATAGCAGCATTCAGCCATAGATAAGAGGAAAGCTTTCATGTAATTTTGCTGCTTCAGTTTGTCTCTGAGGGAGAAATTCCTGGAACACAAGTACCAGCAGCATCAAAGGGAATTTGAAGTAGTTTCACCAGACAAGAAACTACTACTGGAGTACACTGTGTTACTACAGCCATTTGCAAAATATGCACATTCGCCACATGGTGGACACAGATGCAGTGGGAAAATACCAAAATAAAAGTTAAATGGGCTAACAATAATGTGACTGGGGCAGTAACAACAGAACACATAGTAAGACAGGGAATATGCTTTTTTTTTTTTTTTTTTTTTTCTCCAGTTAGCTTCCTCCTATGTGTGTACTAAAGCTGTATTGTGACCACCTGAGCAGTTTGGATAGACAAAATCATTTTTTTTTTTCTCCCCATATTATGGTGCCACTAATTAAGTGTGCTTTCTATAAAATGATATGCAAACAATATTGCACTGCCATAGGCTTCTGTTTGCGAGCAAGATGGACTGTTTGCTTCTGTGCTGAACAATCTCCTTCACACCTAATGCCCAGACAAACTCTTACCAACTATTTGCTTTGCAAAAATGAGATTATTTTGCCCTCAAGATAGCTGGAGGGCAAAATTAAAGCCCTCAGTCATAATCGGGTTTTAAGTATTCAAAATCAACCCACATGCAGCTTTATCTACCTGAAGGCATCTTCTCTGCAGCTAACAGCAGCTCACTGTACAGGTGTCTGGACTGTCAGGAGCAGCAGTTAAGGATCAGTACCTCTGGCAGATGCTTTCAAAAGCTGCTGAATTCCTCAGTGGGCATGAGCTGGTCCAGCATTTCATGAGACTGGTGCAAGATGCTGCTGCTCACACCTGGGATCCCACTGCCAGCACCACTGTGGGTGAACTGCAAGTCACACACACTGGTACACTCTGAATAAAAATAAGTTCTACCATGGGCAAGGCTCAGGCCTAACAGAGAGGCACATAAAAATGGGAAAAAAATACTTTATTTTCCAGTAAAAAGATAGCTGTGTGTTCAGTTTTACCATTTTCATCTCAGGCAGTGAGGCAGGGGGAGTGTTGGTGAGTCAATGAGTTGGTGACAGCAGTTTACTGATTTCCAGAACAGGCCTTCTGCTGAAATAACTGTGTCCCGGCACTGACTTCAATGGGTGCTGGAGCATAAGAATGCTCTGAACTTGACCAGCCACCAAAATGGAGATGCCTATCCCTTTAAATCCCTTGCAGAGAAATTGGATACTGGGCATCAAGAAGGTGCAGAAATCAGTCACCTTAATGTGGTATTAAACTTCTTAAATCACCGGTAATGTTACCAGGATAAGTGAAGAACTGGTTGTTTGTTTTTTTTAATGACATGCGAGCACTACGGTATGAACATGCACCATGATGCAACCATTTAAACTAATATTCAACTACATAGCACAAAAAAAGCTTTTCCAGTACACCATCAAAGAAATAGATGTTTGCCTTTCAGTACTGAACAGTAGAATAATAGAATGCTTGAGGAATTCATTTTACAAAATACTTCAGATGTGCTCAGCTGTCACCAACATATGAAGATTAATTCTTCCCTCACCTGCACTGTTATTTATCCCAGGCAGTGTAGCTTACTGAGCTATTAAAGCAGTCTCAAAGTAGTGAGAGAATTATTTTCAGAAATACGCTGCTCTGAACATACATGTGTAATGTTTTCTGAATAGCAGGAAGTCTTATTAAATGGCCCATTTGGTCCTGCCTGCCCTTAATACATGCAAGTCTTTGAAAAGCATTATTTTATCTAATCATTACAGAAAGGTAATGAGCAAAAGTTCCAAATAGCTCTCACTGAAATCAATCTGCTGATACACCTACATAACACTTGAGAGTGGCTTACAAGAAATATATACTGTAATATGCAAAGAATATTGATGTTACTTGTGGGAAAAAAACTGCTTGCACATCCAGGAAGTATTACCATTATACATGTATTTCCACAGAGCTTGTTCATTCATAGTTATTCCTATCTTTTGAAACAAATCTTGCCTTGCTGGTTTGCCCATACCAAGCAAAATGGGTGTGCACAGACATGCATGCCATTATCACTGCTCTACTAGTTCATGCAAGCTCTCCTTTAGAGCAACATACTTCCAGTCTGTATCAGACCTTGAAGAATTGACTCTGAAAATAGCATGGATATTCACAACCAGTTTTACTAAACATTTCTGTTGCCTGTGAAAGTACTATAGAAAAACAAATAAATGAACAGAGGGAAAAAAAAAAAAAAAAAAAAAAAAGTCTGCAATCTCATTTTTCTTTAGAAAGAAGGGAATCATGAATCAGATTAAAAAGAAATTATATATGAGATTTCTAGGAATAAACTATTATGATTAAAATTTCCATGGGCCCCAAATGTCCTCTGTTTTTCTGATGAGCAGGGTGATCCACATATAGTTAAAAACATTGTTACTGAGGAAGTTTAAACAAAGTACAAATAATCTAAGCACCAGACTCTACTTCTCTTCAGTCTAGTTAATACCGAGACAGATTTCTACAAGATATGGGACAGTTAAACATAGGTTGTTGTGTTCAATAAAGAACTAATATTTTAAGATAAAAAGTAGATTTAGCTGATTTCAGATCCTTTCCTTCCCTTAAATTATTTCTTTGCATTTATCAAAAATAGCAACACAGCAATAAATTCTGGCTGTACTGAAAATTTTAGCTTGTGGTATCAATATTTTTATAACATTCTTTAACTTTTCAATTTCTTTATTTCACCTTGCTCTTATATAGCTATAGCTTGTCCTCTTTGTAAAGCAGCATCCTTTCTTCCCCTCTTCTGACAGATTTGCATGTTACTTGTAGTCTATGCATCTCATGGTGGCAGAGCTGGTACCTCTGTGGTGGCGTAGATATCCTAAGTTCCAGGCGCTTTTAGATTCGTCATGTGGATTTCACAAAGAAAATCTCAATTTAGTCCCACAGTACTACAGAGTACTACTGTTTGATGTGAATTTTCCATGTCTTCTTTTAAATTAACTTTTGCAATAGTCAGAAAACAGTTGCTGTCACATACTAGAAAATACAGGACATAAATTTTATATGGATAAAGTGAAAATCAAAGATAAGAATCTTAAAAATGGATTCAAGTTAACAATTGTTAATTGAAAGTTCAAAACATAAAAAATTACTTTTCACCTTGAAGACTTGGATATCTTGTGATAACCACAGTTATTCTGTAGATTAGATTAGACAGCATAGAAAGTACAGTTAGAAATTAGAAAGGCTTCCACAAACAGAATTAAATGAAAAAGGAAATAATAGCTTTCTGATGTTATTTTGGTACCAGTGAGAAAAAGCAAACAAAAGACTAGATAAGAAGCTAGGAGAAAAACAAGTGACAAAAAGTCTATAGTGACATAGATTGAAAAGCCAAATGAGTTCAAAAGAGATCAGAGGACACATTTTGACATAAAGCTTCTGGAAACTGAAAATAAGAGAGAACTTTCCCTCTTTTATAAGAACTTTGTCTTAAGGCAACTAAACAGCTAATAGATTTTTTTTATTTTTTTTTAAAGCAGTATTGGAGGTCTTGTTAAGCATGCAAGCATAATATAAAGTGATAAATAAAGAATAACGAAAAAGCAAAGTTCAAGACAAGGCTATGTTGTCTCACACAGATCAAGTCTAAAAGATAGACATGTCTTCATGATCAAGACCTTCTGACAGTCACACTGATTTAAAAGGTTCAAAGTATACAAAATGACAAAAATGATTAAACACCAAAAGGGAAAATGGTTAGAGAGCATTTGTTAAACAAGTGACAAATAGTCCCTTAGTCACCTCTTATGCTTTTGAAGAGATTACAGAACATACAAGTGACACCAACGCAGTTGAAGACTCAGAACACGATTTTCAAATGATCATAGCATTGTCAGCCTCAACGTCTAGCAAAAAAAAAAAAAAAGTGTTATCCTCAGTATCAGGGAAAAATCAAGAGCAATTTCCTTCTGCAACCTGTCAAGAAGCAAGTAGGTTTCCAGAGCAGAAAACACCAAACAGATTTTAAATCATCATTATCAAGTGAGTGCTTTCATTTTATAGACCTAAGGTGAAACGATAAGTACCTTTCATGAAAAATATTAGATTTTCAAAAATCTTTTGATAGCAGTCATGCTGTCAGAAAGTCCAGTGGTTTGTAATGGTAACTGGAGTAAGACAAGAATGTACAATATTCCTGTTATTGTTATTACAAAATTATCTATAGAAAGCAACTAAGAAGTTTTGTGGACAAAAGATGCAATACACTTGGATGATTTTCATTTCACTCCCCAGGTGGAAGATATGAACCAGTTATTAGTAGACACAGCAAAACATTTTGGTCACTTTATTGGCAGGGAAGACAAAAAATGTGGCTTGTAATTATTCCCAACCAATCCCAGAGCAGACAGAGGAACATTAATAAATATTGATCATTTAACTTTCTTAGGAAATGGAATAGATGATGACTAAGCCACCCTTGAATTCATGCAATGAAAACCAAGTCAGGAAATGGCTTTTGTAAACTCGTAAAAGTTGGGGGGAGAGAGAAACAAGGGGGTGTGTTAAAAAAAAATAATAGATCAAAATTGGCATTAAATAGAAATTTTTCCTTGTGCTGTTAAGTCTCTTCTTGCTTGGAGCAGAATCAGAGCTCCATAACATTTGACAAAAGAGAGTAACTCATTTCAAAATCCTCATGGGAAACACTTGGAATCCACTAGACAGAAATACAACATCGGGTATCATAGGCTGAGCACACAAGCATAAAACATTAAAGCCTAACAAGAGCAAGTGGCAGATGTGTTTAGTACATGTTTTGAGAATGCCACTGATATGATTCTGCTATCAAGTGATAGATAGCCTGAAGACTGAGTGAGTGCAAAAAGGAGAGCTAGGAAAGTAACACAACTAGAGCCGGATCTCTGGTTAATTGCCATAAAGAGAATGGGACCATGACACCAGAGAAACTGGTTCCCTGACTGGCCCAAAAGGTGCTGGAGTAGAAACAACTCCCATCTGAAACAGCAAAACATCTCTAGGGAGGATGCAGACATACAAGGCACCAGGGAGCTCAGAGTTGGAATACAATAACAAAATCAGCTAGCTCACCGCTCAATACCAATCTAGCCATGGTAGTGGGTCTAGGCTTCACTTCAGCGTTTCCAATTACTGAGCATCAGATAGAGCAGTTAAGCAGAACAAGGCTTCTTTGGTGATGTCTGACTCTGAATGCCAAAAAGAAGAACAACCCAAAAGGAATAAAAATGGGCTGTCAGAGAAAGAATGATCTACTGCTTTCTGTTGTATTGAGAGGGCTGCTCCAGTCAAGGCTGGCACAGTATCACAGTCTTGCATAGATGAGAGAAACAGTGTATTTTACAATGATTCACTGGCACCAGCACAAGGGAGTTTTCATTAAAAAACAGAGTCTCTGAAGCAGTCAGAATTTGCAGTTAAGGACAGCAACCATTCTGATTTGCAGAATCAATAAGCAGCATGTCATGTCAGAAATGTAACTTGGACCCGGTATGCTCATTGCCTCCTAAAAATTATGGACCAAAACTACTTGCAGACAACCAAAACAGGTTATTGGACAGATCAGCTTTATATACAGATCTGATAATTTAGAAAAAGTTTTGCAACACTGAAGTGAGCCTTCACACAAATAGGGATATATAACCTTGTAAATGCTAAAACCAGCAACTAGTGCAGGCTCACTTACCTTCTTGTTTTTTAAGACATGACACAGATTTGTCAGTTGTATGCGATCAGTATGCCTTTACAGGAGACTAAAAGATTTTCCATTCTGCTCAAAATTCTGTAGGGAGTTAACACAATTTGTAGTTCAGATTGTTACTTGGCGTGCTTGGACACAAGTTCTCCGTTCATTTTGAGGAACAGATCTAGTCAAGAGTTTGGA
Source organism: Netta rufina (assembly GCF_964035555.1). NCBI lineage: Eukaryota > Metazoa > Chordata > Aves > Anseriformes > Anatidae > Netta > Netta rufina. The sequence continues at coordinate 47,261,922 of NC_140125.1, read as the reverse complement.
CAGCACAAGGTTCCCCACCACACCTCATCAATATTCCTCACAGTCCAGCCCTGGCACGCAGAGAACATCTGGCAGGGGACAGCCCCTGTTGCAGATGTCTGGGACCTGTCTGTCCCGAGTGCCAGCAGGCACGCAACCACCATGCACTATGCAAGGAGGAAGCTTGTCATATCCTATGAACAGCAGATAGGCTGCAACTTTTCCTTGAGTTCTGTTTTCCCAAAGAAACTGCTGTGAAGTATGCAGAATCTATCATAATCAAGTGCTAAGGCTTTTCAATACTCCCAATGACAGGAAAAAGAAATATGTGTAAACAATTGGAGCAACCAAGACACACATACAGGCCAATGCAAACATCATGCTTCCCCTTATCTACTTCTCCTATTAGCAACAGGAGTGACTTTTGTTATGAATTATCATGAAGCACAATATAAACAAACTAATGATTTCAGGAGTCAGTAATTTACTGGAAAATGATTTTTTTCCTGAAGTTCCTAAAATTTCTTGTGCAGTTATCCTTAGAGCTACGTGAGAGGAAATTTCTTTCATTACCAAAAATTGTAAGGATGTATTTTATCATAATTTTCATCCAGAGAAACCCCAAACCACCCAACAATTCTTATGAAAATCCAGACAAGCTTTCTATAAAACAATCCACAATCTCGGAGTCATAGCCTCACTGGGGATTTAAGATACTATAATTCAAATCCCAGCTCAGGCTAAGTTGTAGAAAGAATATGAGTGGATACCCCATAACCTAGGTGAGTGAGTGCACTAATTACCAGGCTCTTTGATATTCTCAGGTGAACTGCTCTCAATTATTCTACTGGAGTAACCTCATCTTGTATAACTAATTACATATCCACAAGGCTAACAAGGCTGTTCCTCTAAGCCCACTGGTTATGGGACTCACCTTAAGTTGTGAAAGATCCAGATTCAATTAGTATTTTAATTACTTACATAAAACAGAACTATTTTCACAAGAGAGACTGAAATTGTAACACCCAAAAAAATGCCTCAAGGTTATGACATCCATAATAGAACATGGGTGGCAATTTCAAGCTTTCAACCTGAACTACATTTATAGGACTTAAATGTGTGACTGTGTGCGTGCTCTGCTAAGGTAGGCAATTCCATCTGGATGCCAGAAACATCCTTGGTTGAGAAGTGATAACTCTTGATGTAGAGCAGCTGGCCTAGACATAGCTATTAAGTATGATAATATGCATACACACACACACACACACAGAGGTATATAGATATGAACAATAACACTCCTATTCCATGCTAGAAAATAAAGAGTAAGAAAGATTATTTTCAAAGGAAACAGCAGAACTATCCTAATGGAGAGCCTAATAATTCTTACAGGCAACACAGGCCTTGTCTGCAGTCGATATTTTGCCATTTCCAATACCTTTTATATGACTCCAATAGTCTCAGAGAGAAATGTAACAGAATTGCTTCTCTCAGAAGCACACAACCTTAGGAGTTTTCTTCTGTGCTTTCTCCCTCTTCCCCCTTTTTAAACTGGTAGTCACATACTCTAATGATTGAAAGTATAAATAACTAAATATGCTCAACAATAAAAACAACGCATTTCTTCACAGTATGAAAACTTAGAATTAGGAGGCAATACTAAAATTTTGTCAGTTATTAAGAGCTTGCTGCTACTTAACTTTTTCCGACACCCCTCAATAATGCAATGACTATTACAGATTTTAAAAGTATGTTAATTACCTGTAAATAACTAATACATTTTTAAAGGAACATTCAAAACAAACAAACAAACAAACTCACTCCTTTACAGTCTACACTTCTAAAATGTAAGATGTTGCAGAAAAGTTTATGATTGTATATCAAATTGATAGAATGGTTATTTGATTAATATATTGCTGTAGAATCAGTCTAGCATTGGACATGATTCCAATTTGATTTGAATGTACTGAGTACTCAGCACTAAATCAGGGCTTGGATTACATAGAAGACCATTCTTCCTACAGAATTTTGGAATAAAAGTCTGGAACTTTTCTTCAGAATCTTGGTTTCTCACTTAGGGAACAGCAATGTAAACAAACTTAGTAAATAAGTATATACACATACATATAAATATTAAGCATAATAATTAAATGAATAAATGAACACAGTATATGGTACACTCAGCCTATAAAAGTCTGTTAAACTATGTGGTTATACACAACTTTTATATACATTTATATGTAAATGCACAACCCATGCATGTTCACACACGCAGTGTTGTTCAAGCTAATTTTTCAAGCTACAACCAGCTTATGCCTTACAGAAAAATTAATTGAGCAAAATTTTAGCCATGAAATTTTTAGAATACAAAACAATTTCAATTTGCTCTTAATATTTTTGAAATTTTGCCCTAGGAAAATAACGACCAAATATTTTGTTTCAAGAAGTTTGTACTTCAACATAATGATATTCTTCTGAAGCATATTTAATTTTTAATGTTTTATATGAAGACTTGTGATGGTTTGGGGCTTTTGGGGACAAATGCAATCAAAGCTTTGGAACCGCTCCAGAGGACAGGAGTTGCATTTGGCAACCACTTCAGTAACATCTCAAAGGGGAATTACTCTGGACAGCTTGAGCTCCACAGAACTGATCAAATCATCACAACATTTCAACCCAAAGCTTCTTAAAAATTTGCCACTCAATGGCATGTGTATCTACCTCTGTTCCTAAGGAATCTATAAATGGAAGTGGCATTGGTACTCATGACTCACATACGTTGGCTGTGCTGTGTGGGCAATTCAGCACAGCATGTTCTCACTCCAGGACTGATCTACCTGGCTGGGACCTGTCTTCACTTTCATTTGTCTTCTCAATAAATTTAATATTTGCATCCTGCCTCTTAACTAAATGAGGTCATAAAAGAAAGTAACATGGATCTGATTTTGACAGATTGTCAACATCCTATCTTTACTGAAGCTCTGTAGACATAATAATGTTTCCCTGACTCCAAAGTCCATGAAGTTTTATGAAATATCTGGTGTGGTCATGTCTTTGCTGGATCCAATAGACATAACATCAATTCAAAAAATGCTTTTCTAAGCCTTTCAACAGCTCAAAGCTTTGCCCATTCTTCCAATGTTTTTCTAATATTATTTTAATAAATAAAAGTTATGTATCACAAAATGTGTTGTATTTATTTTTTTTTTAATTTAGTATTTTTTCTTTGCTTCACCATCCGTTTTGTCATTACACATCTAACAAGCAACTTCAAGTTTTTCTGTCCTGCATTACCTGTCCTTTACTCAGTGACAGGTTATCCTGGACAAGACAGACTCATATTACAAATTCTTCAGAAGGAAAAATATCTGTTTTGAATTGAACTTTTCTAACTTGCTTTTACTATTATTTGTCTGAGTACCTCATTCTACAGTTGGAGCTATAAGTGCCCATATTTATCCCAGAGTAAGAAAAAACACATTACTTGGGTTTCTGCCGTAGTGAAACTGTGGTAAGCAGTTGTCAGATTTGTGTCACATTCCTCCTTCCTTCCAGAGTCCTCCAAGCAGTCACAGGGTAATTCACATTTCTGGCACTACCCCTCTGTCATCTTCAAACAAACCAGTTCTCCTCAAGTACAAAGAACCGCTCTGCAGCTACTGGGTGCTTACTCCAGCAGAGCTCTGAAGCACCACAAGGCAAAGGCCTTCACCTGAGCATCATCAGACCCTTAGCAAATGACTTTGGGGGAAGTTCAGGGAGGGGGAATGAGCTGTAAAGAACTGTGCAAGAACAACCCTCAAATAGAGTCTGCCAATGAAAACATCCACTCCCTGGAACGCCAACAAAGACAAGTGGGTGAGTAAGAAAGGAGGGTTTGAGGCCAGCTTTAGAACAAAATGAGCAAACACTACTCATCCTGGAGAGCTTGGATTGAGGTAGGTGATGAATGGTACTACTGTACTGGGTCCATTTCTTTTGGCTAAAGAATTTTGACATGCTTAAAAAAGCAACATAATCTAGTCAAAATTCACTAAATGAATAAAGATCAATTGATAAGACAACACAAAAATACAAGCAATAAATCTGCATTCTCTGTAGGATAGGAAAAGTCTAACAGGAATAGTGAAATGAACAAAAACCCACAGTGTGCTGTAGAAAATTGGTAAGATGTTGTACCAAAACATGAGACAAAAATATCTCCCATGCAGAAAGGATTTTGGCTAAGCACAGTTCCTGGCCTGGAGCCTCTTCTGGTAATGATTTTCTATCCTCCCTTTTCTGAGCAGAAGAGATCCAGGAGTTCACAGAGATAGCTATAGTGCTAATTAAGAAAACAGATGTGTGAGTCTTCCCCACCTTCCATACTACTCCATTCCACTTTTGCCATAGAGAGGAAAGAGGAAGAGAAAATCTCAGTCATTGAATGAGCTGGAACACAGCAAACCTGAAATGATGTAAAACCTACCACCATTCCAACCCTGTAAAATCCTTATCCAGATACCTGCAAAAAACAAGATGTTAACACAGTCAAATTCCACTAGGAACACAGATAATGACAAAGAAAGGAAGAAAGAAAAAAAAAAAAAAAAAGAAATGGTAACAAGAAAAATCACTTTTCAGCAGTCACAGGAAATTGAAAAAGAGAGGGGCTGTGGTTTAATTGAGAAGATAGAGCTCTCAGGCATAGGGGTCTCTGGAGAAATCTGAGACATCCTATTGAATGAAGCTCCAACTGTTCCATGAAAGTATTCATTTCCAACTTTAAAGATTGAGCCCCGTCTTCAACCTCAAGGGAGCAAAGCTGGTAAAAGTGAAGTTCACTGTGAACAAAATAGAGCACCAAATCTAGACGGCTGCTTGCTCTGCCTGCATCTATTGAGCCATGAGGCATGCTGGAAGAAGGCTTTGGTTGTCAAAGTGGGAGACAGATAAGCTGGCTATATGCAGGCTAAGTGGTGTACTCAGAACACACTAAGTGGGAAGGTCTGCTAAAGTCAGTGACCCTGCTGCTTACCCCAGCCTTTCTGGCTATCCAGCAACATCTTTGTAACAACAGCTGCTAAATGATGCTCTCTCATATTCCTCTCTGCTTTCTCTTCAAATCCACAGAAAGGCCACATGAAGTAATAAACATTTGTGGCAAAAAGAAAGAACAACCATTAAATAGTACCTTCTGCTTTTAATAGAGGAAAAACAGGCCCTGGATAGGAACCAGAGCTTCAATCGGTTTGAAACTCCTTTCCCTTTCAATCAATGATTTGCAGACAAGGTCTGATACATGCTGACAGCAAAAAATTGCCTTTGCTCTCACACTCTGTCTTCCAGGCACAATTTCTCTCACATCCTTTGTCATATTGAAGTCTTTTTTACGAAGAGGTTGAACAGGAGCAGATAAGGTGAGGGGAAAAGGAAAGGAAGGCAAGAAATATCTTTTAAACCTAGACTAAACTGTGATAAAAACTTCCATCTACAGTACAACAATATTTGCCTCAAGAAAGCAGTTTATTCAGCTGCTCAGGAAAGAGGCTCAAATTCTTTCTGATAAAGGGTTTTCCTAATTATGCCAGTGAGTCAGAAGCAATGCATTCCATCCAGCCACCGAATGTTTAAAAAGACTCTGTTATTGAGGGTATGTACTACTTCTTAGCATTTCTCCACAACTAACAATCAAAAATAAATACCTAGAAGGAAGCCTCCTCCAGCTCCACAGATAAGTCTCAGGAAAAATAGGCTGTTCCTTTTGACAGGACTCCAGCCTACTTCTCAGCAAGCCCAAGTTCAGCTTGCTGCTCTGCCACAGCCTCCCTTGGAAACCATCACAAAGTCACTTGGGTATGCTACATGGACTAATTTCAATAGCTTACACTGTTCTTCCTGCAGACCCCAGTGAAACAAACCACTGCAAGTCTTTGTAAAGCAGAAGAAAGATTTGCCATTCTAATGACTCATCTACAAAGGTTTGGCTGTGGCATCACTGCAAATAGCCTCTATTTCTGCAACAAGAACTGAAGAATTTGTTCTTGAGCTCTGCTGTGCAAAACCCCTTGCCGGTAACACCTCCAGCCATATCTAGAAGGATTCTGGGACACAGGACAACTCTAAGATACCTCACATTCAGTAGCTCACCCTTTCCCTTTCTTGGGAAAAGTGTAAGACAAGATAACAGAACAAACAGCATCTGCTCAGACCCCTTAACATGCTTTTCTCACTACTTAACAGACCAGGAAAGTCCATGGTTTCAATGTAGCTGTGAGGACTAGTTCAGCTTTTGCACATATTACAACGCTTAAACTCATCCAGCAGAATCAATAGACTTTTTTACCTCTGCTTTTCAAACCTGAAAGAGCATAAAAAGCATCATGTCTGATGTGATCTGAGACAAAAAAAAATATCTAGTAGATATTGCAAACAGCACAGTATAATGATAAAATCAATGTGTGTCCCATCTTCATGTTAAAAGGTCAGCACAGCGTACAACACCCGTCTCTCAGACTCATATTGTAAAGACATGCTATTGTAGAGAGCCTGAAACTGTCTCCTCTGCTGCATATTACATAAGGCGACACGTATGATTCATGAGTCATCATTGCCATATCCCCATATTGTCAAATGTATATTTTTTTTCTTAAATACAATTCCTATATTAGTCTAGATCTTTTCCCAGACAAAACGTACGCAGAGAACTGCTGGAAGAAAAATGTTGAATGAAATATGATCTATGATAAAGAACATCAACAACCAGTTCTGCTGCTGTTATAGGCAGGGCTACAGCACTGTTTAGTATTAAGAATTATTCCTTTATGCAATCTTGTTTTCAGCCACTTTTACCTCTAGCAGAGACTGGCAAGTGAAGTTTCCCTCTACATGGTTACACTTCTGCTGCAGAATTTTTGTAGGTACATTTATAAATTAAAACAGTTTATCTCATTTATGAAAAATTCTCCAAAACACTTTCATTTTCATATCTATGGTATAGTTTCCTCATGTTCAAGCTGCAAAACAGCCCCACTTATCTCAAAACAATATTTTTGCTACAGCACCCTTGGATTCTATTAATGCACAGCATATGAAAGCACATGAAGGAACTTACCAACACAGCCTTCAGAGCAGGTAACAATAATATGTAGTAAGTTCAATCCTTCAACCTTATGTTGAAAGAAAATGAAAGCAAACCATCAACATGCAGCAGTTAACTGAATTAACGAGGCACTAGTGGAAAAAAAAAATGGTTGTGACTGCATATGTAGATGCAGTATCAGACCACCTCATCAGAACTATTCAGAGTCACAAGCCAGCCATTTTACTCCCAAGCCTTTTGAATGCTTTGACAACTCAAAACATTAAAATGACTTCCTCCCAATGTCTTTTTTTTTTTTTTTAATTATTTTTTATTAATTAACTTCACAATTTGAAAACACGTGCAGAATATCTTCAGTCTTCTGGAAAGATTTTGCTGGGAACATGCTATTTTGATGACAACTTTCCCTACAGCTACTTTTGTAAAGCCAACTCTTCTGGAACACGTAGAAGGCTGAGTCTTACAAGGACTGTGGGAGGAGCCAGGTTCTAGGTCCTTGCTCTTCATCATGCGGCAGTCTCCATCCAAGTGTTTTTCATGAATATTTGGAAGTGTTTCTGCTTCATTTCATTCTCGGCCAAAACAAAAATGTTAAAGCCTTCCTGCATGCTTGTGCAAAATATTTTCACACTAGTGAGACCACACTGCAAAACCCTTTATGCCTGCAGTCCCAGAGGGCTGCCAGACGCCCTAACAGATAAAGCTACAGCAAGCATAGGCTCTATTTACACAATGTAAATTACATATACTTAGGGCAGATCTACCCAATGCTTCAGCAGCATTCTCACAAACTCTTTCAGTGTTGCTTTATCCCTTTATCATTTAATTAAATCATCTATAATAGAATTTGTAGATGAAGCTGAACAAAAATTACTATAAAATGCCAAAAGATACTGAAAGCATATTTTACAAATCAGGAGTGTGGAAATTAAAGTCTACAAACTCTGCCTCACGACAACAAAGTTGTGTGGAGAAACATGCTACAAATGGCTTTTGGCTCAGAAAGCCTCATTCTTTCTGATGTGTACAGCAATAGGGCTGCTGAGTCGGTGTCAATAGAACATACAGAACATATATAGAACAATATATAGAATATATACATATACAATATAGAACAATAGAACATATGGATATCCTTCCACGCCACTCTTACACAGTAGGGTTATCGGCCAAACAGTAATCTGACCAAAACAAAACAAAACAAAACAAAAAAACAACAACAACAACAAAAAAACACCTTTGAGAAGGTTCAAAAAGAAAGCTATTCAGGATGAAAACCCTGGTCTGCCTTCTTTTTCTGAACTCTTCTCAATAACCACAGAACTATCCCTTCTCCCTGGCATAACGGATTTGCTTACCCATAAAAAGCTGACATTATCCAGATGTACTGGTTCTAACTGAGGTAGGGTACCCAAATTCTGGCTGTCTCTATGGTTGGGCAGCTGAAATAACACTAAGACATTGTATGAGCTTCCCTGCTGCTTGTTTTATGGAAACCAACCTCAAGATGAAGTCAATTAACTGGTTAAATTTCTCACACATTTAAAAGAAACAAAACGTACTATGTTGAAAGATGATCCAAAGCAAGTATTTTTATTGTGAATCTTTAACTGAGAATCCTCTGAAGTGATATATAGAACAGCAGTTACCTCTTTGAGATACTAATTAAAGTTCCAAGATCTTAAAATCCAGAAAAAAAAAAATGCACTATTATTTGTTTTGACCAGATACACTGATCTCTCAAAAGGTTGAGATGATGCTTGCCTAATTCAATAAGGATGCTGCATAGCTTAATTATGGCTTTTGAAGCTCTTTGTGTCTTCAGAGAAATCAAAGAATAATTATCATTGGGATTAATACCAATATACATAGAGTCATAGAATCTAAAGAATAGAACAAAAAGCAGAACACAAGACAAAACCACGACACTTAAAATACAGGTTCTATTACAACTCAGGTTCAGTTTAAAAGAAAATATAAATCCATGTAACAAATATGAGATCTGCAGGAGTCTGTTTTTTATGGCTTTTACTAGGAAGACTGAAATAAATTAAAATTCAGGAACCAATTTCATCCTGAGTGCAAGTCTACCAACCTCAGCTGGGCTTCACTAGGGACAGATTTGACTCAGAACTATAACTGAAGCATTAAAGAGTTGAGATTGTTCAGGAATTCAAAAGAAACTTGAAAGTATTCCCAGATTACCATGCTAGACCTTCTGAGGAATAGGAGAAGCACCATGGGTTTCATTCTGTTCTCTCTGAAATTACTTCTAGTCTACGTTAAGTTTCACCGATATAAACACCACTATTTCTTCTTTCTCCTCACATAAGCAAGATCAGAATTAGGCTCCAAGTTTCTTGCCATCTGGTCAGAAACCACCCCCAATCAGTACGCTATTGCTCCTTGAAAAAATTGTAACAAATGCAGTGAAAGGCTGCTGGTGTGCTAATGTGTGAACTGAAACAGACTGCAATGAAAAAACTAAGCCGAAACAAAAGGTAACTAATGAGGCATTGTTATCCACATCCCGCACATCTTTGCTTCAACAAGTATTTGCATACTGTAGACGGTCATTGACTCAAGACTTAGAAAACCTTAATCTCCTTCAGCTACCCAAGCTGAGAAACAGTTAGCTATTTTTTCCCCCGATATAAGATGCATTGAGTTACAATTCAGGTTGTACAATCACAATGAAATCATAGTCAGAACGTGGTAAAAAGTCTTCTCCCAAATGCACAGGATATACTTATTTCAATACTTTAAATTTATTCATTTACAATACAGTAGATTAGTAAATTTCCATAATCAGAAAAACATAAAATTATAAATTCATGTATTTTCTCATATATAGATTTTCAACATGACAACCACGCAGATTGAGACAATCCAACTGAACTCCTCCAAGACATGATAGGAGATGCAAGATTTATTATTATTTTTTTTTAATCTTTAAGAGACAGATGCATTTCTTTTCTTCGTAGAGGAAAAAATAAAAATAAAAAGCACTATTTCAAGCACTTTTTCAGAAAAGCACTTCAGCCAGCTACCTAACTCATACTCATGTCCATCATGACTGACTTGTACACTCCTAAGCACTCTCTTTGAGGAAGACTAGCTACAACTCATTTTGTCTCCTTTATACCAGGATATATTGCAATATATTGCAATACATTGCAAATATATTTATTCAGTCTTGTCAGATAACTGCTTTATCAGCCCTTAGAAGAGCATAGATAGAAGGACTCAAGCTCTCAGACAAAAATAAGATTTCACGAGTAGCAGAGATAGCACAAGTTTGCTTTCTTGTCTCATCTTTTCCAGATCTCACTACACCATAGTTACTTCCTTCCATATCCTTCTAGAGTACATTTAGTTCCCGCATTTCTAGTGTCCAACTCCATAAACATCTTCCCCATTTTCTCTTTCTACTTTTTGGCCATGCAAGCACTACTATGTGCTGTAGCTCATTTGGTACAAGCAAGCAGAACAAAAAAGGAATGCAGAAGGATGGATGGAAACAGAATTAACCCTTTCAGGGACAAATACATTAGGGTGCAGCTTCACAATGGGACTAAGCCAAGACATATGTTCTAACTTTAAAGGTCAGACTGAAACATCTGAGAACTGTCCTTCTGGAAATCAGAAACATGTCATTGAAACACAGCTTCCATGAGAAGACTTCTCATTCTTTATTCCACATTGTGATGAAATATATCTTAATAAATAAGCAACAATATCCACAATGACAAGGTTTCTCTTAACAGACCTAACCAACTCACAGTTGGTTTTAATGTCCTCATCACCCCAAATTTGGCCAGCCACAGCACATAAATCTACTCGCAGGGTCCTTCCACTGCATACAGTTTGATCTGCAGAGCATGTAGAACTGCACGTATTAGAACAGACCCACACTGTCCACCACACTCAACAATGCCCACAAAAGACTAGCTATAGTTGAAGTTCAACCCCATGAGATGCTACTAACTGTTGTATAACTATAAACGGATACCAAACGTTTCAGATTATGTTATTTATATTTTTGATTTCTTCCTAAAAGCCTAGAAATTTACTCTTGCAATTTTTTTCAGGCTTATGAAAGGTATTTCACTACGCAGTACCCTGACATAATTTTGACATCAGGAAAAACAAAACAACACAATATGAACTATAATATATTACTCTTCTATTCTGTAGCATAAATATTCACAGTAACTCATAGAAGATTTGGATTTCTTGGAGAGAAAAAAAAAAAAAAAAAAAAAAAAAACACACTTCACCTGCAACATAATCTAAGTTCCCTCATCTATAATTCTGATTATATATCACATTTTCAAAGATTATAAATCTTCACTCATATACATACTATATTCCCCTTCTGAGAATATGAATATTTGGTAATGTAGTATGTTATATGAGGGGACACATCTCCTAAGAATTATTCCAAGACTACCAACTAATTTTTCATAAACAGCATAGCTGATTTTGGAAGTAGCTATCCTGATATTTCTACTATAAATCATAAGAGTTAAATAAAGCTACATTATTATTAAAGGAAGGTCTTCATTGATGACATGAACACTTTGTATGTCATCATTCGCAACCACGATGCAATAAGCCACAACTCAACTCTTGAATCAGACTAGTAAAAATGTAAGCAGGAACCTGGAACAGGAATGTTCTGATCTTAGGAAAAAAATATTATAGGAAAACAAGTATATAATCTTGCTTTTGAACTTCAGTACTGCATGTCTAGAAGTATGCAGATATATTAAGAATAATTAAGTAGTATAGAACTTGGGACACCGGTAAAGGGGAAGGATGAAGAAACAGAACAAGGCAGGTATTTTCCTATTTGATATAAATGAAGCCCCATTTTTAGTAAAACAAATGTAGCTTCTGTTTTTCTAACTTGATGGATAATCTAAGTGATGCAGACCATCAAATCTGCTTTCTTAAGTCTTGTGACAGAATCTATTGCAAAACATAGTTTAGTGATCTTTTGAGAAAGCACTGCTACTTTCAGGCTTTATAAAATGATATAAGCAAATTTGCAAAAAAATTTTTTTTTATCAGTATTGGGCAGACCTATATTTAAAGCAGATGCTAGAGAGCAGATGACCACCTTGACTCTCCCATCTGAACACTTTTCCCCATCAAAAACAGAAATTTTACCTTTTTTTTTTGTTGTTTGTTTGTTTTTGTCCTCCTTTTAGGCTGTTCGAAATTTAATGGCCCACCCCCAAGTAGCCTCATAGGGTTGCTCAGATGACTGAGCTTTTCTCATAAAATATTTCTCATAAAATATTTCATTTGTAGGTTTCTCCCACTTCCTCTTTACTTGAGGACTGAGTCACCCAACTTGTCCTGATAAATAAGGATTAAGATGCCATCCCCCAGACGATCAGGTTCGCTCAGTGATTTCTAGTTTAAGTTACAATTTTACTAGACTTACTATTGTGATAAGTGAGAGATACTACACCAATCCCTCCTTCTAATTAGAATTACAGATAAGGATTTATTGTGTAGGAATGCATCCTTTCCCATTAGCACTCCACAGCGTGTACATGCCAGGCTAAAAAGCAAGACAGCAGTTATTCATCCAAACTGCTTGTCTTTGCCACACCATCTGCATTCAGCTGGTTGCAGCATCTAGCCCCAGCACTCTGTTTGTTATGTCTTGTAAAAGTACCTCAAAGGCAAGAGGAACAGATGTGTCAAAGATATAAGAAGTATGCCAAAGGAAATAAGTTATCCCCCTGAAGAAAATAAAAACCTGTGTGGGTTAGAAAAATGTTTTTTTTCTAAATCCTTTATTCTCTTCTTCTGTCATCAGATGCATGCTGTATCATATACAGCACCAGGTACACTGTCAGAACTTAAAAGAAAATGCTGAGTGCAAGAAACCAGTTCCAATTTAGTTTGTTTCCCTGCACAAAGGATTTTTCTTTCCTTGTGCTTGTTTTGAAAATAAACTGATGGAATGACCTATGGTATTTTTCTTGGGAGATAATTAAATAGGTTCACAGGCACCACTATTACAGGACTGTCATCGATATTTACTTTCATGTTTTCTTAGCTTAATTTCATTTACACATTCTTTCAGAAAATCCAAGTTGTACCTCCTTCCTTTTCTAGATTCTAGAAGGAAGCCTGACAGGTTCTTCATATTTTAAGACACAAAACCATTACATCATGATTACTTTACATTATTAAAGGGGTTAACCTAAGAGGTTTTAACTCAAGAATAGTAAAAGGTTGAATAAATAATCAGACTGTTATAGAAGTAGGAGAACCATTACTTCAAGTACCCATAAAAGAACATGGTTAATGTATCAATACCTTTTTGTTAATAAAGCTTGGAACAAGAGCATTTATAGTATTCAAAAGGTTAGTGTTCAGACATCACACTGTAGGTAAATGTTGGAAATAGGTAGGGAAACTGAAATGGTATTCAGAAGGTATTATTCTTGTACTAATTTCAGTATCTCTTCTACACTATATTTTTTGGGGGTATAAACAATGAGAGAAAGAGCATGTTACTTTCTTAGTAGAGAGGCTTCACAAGGTAAAACAGAAAATACAGAAGACAAGGGTCTTGTATATAGGTGTTTTATTTCTTTATGAATCTACATTAAGTCTGAAGAGAGGATACTCATCTTTTCCCGAGTTGTACGTGTGATTGAGAAAGCAGAACTGATCGCCCTGCAAGTTTTCCAGGAGAAATAGTCTGTGATTCTTCAAAGCATTTTGAAGTTTTAAGACAAAATTTTAATAGGAATTAGCACAATATACTATTGTAAGAGATGCTCTGGAAGCACTTCAGCCATGCTGACAAAATAAACCCATCTAAATAGAAAAGACCTAGCATCCCATAGTCCCTACAAAGATATTATTAAATTTGTTCTTGTGTTGTATAGTTGGTTATACACAGAATTTTTTTTTTTTTCTAGGTAAAATTAACGTTGTACTGCTCCACTTCACATACATTATTTAACCACAATATTGGGTGATCTTCTGAAATCTTTGACAAGCACATTTAAAATCTGATAACATCAAAACAAATAAATGTGCCTGACAAGCAGGAGAAATAGGAGATTCTCTGCACCTTCCTCCTGAATTGTTTTTAATCAGTTACAAACAGATACCTTCAGCCAGCAAAGCATCTTCTCTTCTTGATGAGTGCAGTTCTCTGAAGGAGGGCACTGTAATCAATGTGACTCAATGTATGCAAGCTACTTATGCTCTCTTAACTATGCTATCGTTTGAAACGTGCAATTTTCAAAATCTAGACAAACTACAGATAGTAATGCAATATAGCTTCACTTCTCACTCTGTTCTCCAAATATTACATGAGTGTGTTCTTGTTAAATAAATCTATATACATATGCCATTCAGAAATTCTTATGTGACTACCAGCCAGGAAAATGTCAAGAAGAGCTATTATAAAAATATAATAGGAACATACTGAAAGAATTTTCTCTGTTTTCCTCAGTAAATAACTGCTTTTATTTATATAAACAGGGATAAATCCCAAAATCAAGCTCGACAGTGCTCAAGTACACCAGTCTGTGCTCTTACAAACTTGCAAGCCATGAGAGCAAAAGGACCAGAGGAGCCACAGGCTCAGTCAAGCTCCTCAATCCTGGCTCTCCCTGTGGCCTGCTCCAACACCTGGACAGCCAGCACAGAGGTCCTGCAACACCTGCTGTAATACCCAGTGCAAAGGATTATCCTGGAATAAAGGAAGGGGAGAAGTAACAGCTAGAACAAAGAGGGCACAGGTCCAAGGCCTAGACATCTGAATCACCAGCTTGAGTACCTGCTCCACAGCACAAGGCACATGTGTACCCAGCTCACATGGGAGGCTGCCTGCAAATCCTCACACATCTCAAAGAACCCCACTCTTACACCCAGAGTTTCTACTAGAAAAATACATAAATAAATAAATAAAATTGTTTGCAGAAACCTGTTCACTTCCCTAAGTACAACAGCTCAACTACCTGTGTATGTTTGTCCTTGCTCTTGGGCAAAAGGAACAACTTCTACTCTCAGTCATGCCAGTGCAAATCTGGAATAAATCAACAGCTTTCAGTAGGGTTATAATTTACACTAGTGTGACTGAAAGCAAAATCTCCCATTTTGTTAAGACAAAGATTAAGATCTGAGACAGTATGGATCTCTATACTGGTGCCAAATCCCAAATTTCCCAATTTTTTCATGTGTTTAAATAGAGTATCCACAAAGCTTTTTATGCAGCTTAGACAAAACCATGCTCTAAGTAAAAATGACACATTTCTACACATTGACAGGCTCTAAACTGTTCTAAATCCTCCTTCTTTGTTCTAAACCAGTAGATTTATTTCAAATATTCTTAAGGAAAGAATGAATGAAAAGAAGCTATACAAATACCATCCAACTGCCCCCAGTTTGCCTGGGAAAGATGCAGCTCTGCTCTGCACGGCAACAAAAATGTCACTGAGAGCCAGCTCTCCTAAAGATCCTATAAACCATCCACACTGAAGAAGGACTGAACTCAGATGTTCTCTACTCCTTGTAAATTTATATAAATAGAGCAACTCCAGCATGTCTCTCTGTTCTCCTGGCAGGATAGATTGAATTTACAGAGGAATTTCTCTAATATGGTAAGAGGTCTGGGCTCAATTCCTTCCCAGCCAGCAGCTCCACATGCAACACTGGGAAGCTACTATTTACATGTGCCTTGCTTGTTCCTAAAACAAGGGTAACATCCCCCTCCTTAGGGAGGTACAACTGCTTGAATAACAGGAGACAGAAGCATCTGAAATAAATGTGTTTAGCCCAATGTTGTGAGCTAAACACATTAATTTAAATATAAATTGTCATTTTATGAAATCATTTGCTATACTTTCTAAATAAAAGTATTTTTGGAAGTGTTTGACAGGAAAGAGGGGAATACTTTAAAATGACTATCCAAATGTTTACTTTTAATTGAATCTATTCACTTAAATCTTTGAGTTAATATCCCTTGATAAATTTGAAAGTTATCACAGGTAAAGCTAGAAACTTTACTGTGAATTAAGAACCTCCTTCCCCCCCCTTCCCCCCCCAAAAAAAAAACAAGAAAATGTAACTCTTACTTGACAAGCTCACATACTATTTGGCAATTAGTTGCTTATTACAGGGACTGTGAAAGCAAAGTTGTCAGAATTAAGCTCACTGCATTTTCCAAACATGTCAAAGTTACAATTTGCTCCATAAGTTTCCAGATTTAAAATGCATGCAAATATGTCCTATTAAAGAATTGCAAATATTTTTTCATGGATCAAAAGAGCGAAAAGTAGAATTTCTCTACACATCTCAAGTGCAGTGGTATTACTCATGCAACACTGAGTACTAAATACTCTGTACAATTCTTATTTTGGCAATGGTTTTAAGCCACATATTCTATCCAAAGTCTCCTGGGTAATGAGTGGTAGATAAATAGCAGCTGTTGTGTAAATCATCCAAAAGAAAGAAGTTACCTAACCGATGAAAATTCTGCCAGTTCAGCAGCAACAGGTAGCACAAGCTGCCTCTCTATACTTAAATTTCACCAAAACAGAGCAAATAGAGCAATGCCCTCTGCACATTCACCTTTGTAAATTCTGAGATATCAGAAAGAGCTATACAGACCTTAGCAGCTGTTTAGCTTTTCTTTTTTTTTTTTTCTCCCTTAAGAGGCCTATTAAAACTTACAAACAAACAAAAAACTAGAAACTTGACTTAATTCCTTTGTTCTTTGCGTTATCACTTATTCTCCAGCTAGAAATTTTGTGTCTTCCAAACCTGATGAGCAAGTGTTTTCCAAAGGTGATGCATCTTCCATAAGGCAGTGATGATTTGCACTGGAAGAATATGCTACTTCTGGTGGCATTCATTTTCAAGAACAAATACATTTTACCAACGGTAAACGCACATAAATATTTTACCGAGAAGACACCAAGCTGTGTTTGCAGGTGACAATTCCAAAAGAATTACTTAGTTCTGCAGCTCCCAGGCTTGGGTCCAATCTCGTGACAAAAGGAATTATTTTTTTTCCTTCCCTTTTCTAACAGTAGCTCTCCATCCTTTTACCTCACTGGATTTATGCATGGAGATTGTACACTGGAAGACTCAACACAAGCAGGATCAGTGTTTCTTGTTTCCCCCATTCAATCTCTGATTTTTGCAGATTCTTGAGGATAGATACCACCTGTCTGATTCTCAGGTAAATTCCCCCGTATATCAGCAGGGAGTAAACATACTTTGTAAAAACACTCCAATATGCTGCAAAATACTTACCATTCTTCCAAGGCCGTGCCCTTTCTGGAAGCAGACAGTCCCATCGTGCACCTGAGGAGCCACACTCCAGGTAACTAACCTGTTACCCGCCATCCTTCGAGGTCAGTGAAGTTCTTTACACAGCTTGAGCCTATTCAAAGAAATCTATTGACTAATCACCAGGTGCTAGGTTGATGGTTGACTCCCAAGCTCTAGGTTCTTCCTCCTTGCTTGTTTTTTGATGCCCAACACTTTCACAACCCTGACAGAAGCCTCTGGCCATTACCATAGCCCAAGTGACATTTTGGTGAGTTAATTTATTTCATTTTAATAACATTTGCTTTCCTGGAACATGCTATTTCCCAAGAAACACCTACTATAAGTTTTGTTCCAGAGGCAGGGAACAAGGGAGCTGTCACCTTGCTGTTAATACAAAGGGCAAATAGAGAAAATGAACATTTACAGAGAAATACTCTTTTATTTGATGATAAATGCACAAATCCTAGGTCAAATTTTGCATACGAAGCAGTGTGAACAGATATCAAAACCACATTGCTGTAGTAGCTAGTCTGTGATCTTAATGTTAATATGTTTGCAACCTAGATGGCCTAAAAAAAGGAAAGCTTTGAATGAGCTGCAGTGACAGAAAATCCTACTCAACAGCTGTACCTGTCCAAGTACCTTCCTATGGCACCTACAAGTGATCACTTCCACATAGTTTCCACTTACACTGCAATAGAAACTATACCACTGCTACCCATGGACTGGTAGTCAAATCCAGTCATGTTTTATTCAAAAATGTTAAAAAAAATATTATTTTTTGAGCAGTATTACCATATTGTATAAAAGGTCTGAACTGCTGGTTTCGACAATCAACTCAAATTAAAATAAGGTAGGATATAAACTGCTGGTACTTTGCTATGAAATACAGTCAGGCACCCTATCATGTTTAGAAACCATTACAAGCATGCATTGCACGGACAGCGCTTCTCAGCGACATCCACCAGTGGCAACACAAGTCAAACAGCCTGAACGTAAAAGTGATATATTAGAAGTCAGCATAAACGTTCCCCCCATAATTTGTTAGAGGACTCAGAAGTCTAGAAACACTTGTCTTGTGAAAAGTTCTGGTTCTGATGAGGCAGTATTTTTCACTGAAACCAGCCAAAATACAGAGGGTTGGTTGGTTCTGTTTTTTTGTTGTTGTTGTTTACCCCACAAACAGGAGTTGGAAATTTGATAAATAATTTAATTCCAGTAAAAATTGTTATTCTAAAACTGAACAATAAATGTCAACTGTTTTAAGCACAGTGAGTCATACTTTTTATCACCATTTATATAACAATTTTATTTAGATTTTTTGTTTGGTACGTTTTTTCTCTTCCTTTTTTCATTCATTACTTCATAGTTGGTTTTCAAAGCAATGAAAGAATCCACACAGAACTGCTAGTGTCCAAAGTTCAAATAGTAATAAAAAACTGTTTCTGATTTGTTTTTCCCAGAAATAATCATATAGAGGAGCCTTTCTTCTAAAATCTCACAGAACTATAAAACCATTTTCAGTGCCCTTCTCAGGCAGATATGCATCTTCTCATAAATACACTGAAGCCTTAAGACATCAAACAGCCCAGTTCCATATGTAAAATAAGCATTACTCTCCAAACCAAAGTCCTGACTCCTTTCATTACTGTGCCTACTAAAAACATCTGTCCATGACAAAGGGCTTGCAGACTTGAAACAAGCAGATTACATTTGATTTGGTATTTAAATACAAGCTGGAAGCTGAATAGTTTAGGATTAAATATTAATGAAAAACCTTTCATGGTGATTAATTATCGCTCAACAAAAAACAACAACAAAAAAAACTACAATTAAATCTGAGTCAGGAAACAAGCACTTCTGAGTCTCCTGTGGAGATCTTTAGGAGGAATAGGCAACAACAACAACAACAGAGTGGATAGGGGATACTGTGGACAACAAATGACGTGAGGAATGGTTACTGCTGTAAGGGAAAGTGGTGAGTCTCAGTGGAAGGAAATTTGGTTGGGAAATCTGGAATCCCACATTGTCTCTCCTGTCATTGCACTGTAGTGCAAGTTCTACCTCTGCAAGTGGGGCTCCTCTAGGTCTGGTGTGCACATTTTTAGAAGAATAGCTAAGTCAGAAGTCACAGGAAGTACAAGCCAACAGCTAGAGAACATCCTAAGAGACACATTCATTCCCTTTGTGTTCAACTCAATAGAACAAGCTCTTTGGAGAGGTACCACAGCTATAGAAAACACTGGATCCTACTACATCCTTTTACCGGAGATGAGGAGGATACTACTAGAAACAAGAGTGGAAGCCAGTGTCCAACACTTACATAGTTTCATTACAGCAAAAAAGGTTTTGAGAATGTTATCAGTAACATGAATAAACCATTAAGGCATTTATCCCTCCCCAAGAGTCTTCCAGGGAAGCCTGCCTGCACTCTGGGCACTGTAAGCGCAAGCTACAGGCTCTGTGCAGGATAACAAGGGATAACCAGGTGACCAGTAGGATATACAGCATAGAAGTTCATTACAGGCTTACACCCCGTGAATACATAAAGTAGGAAGAAGCAGAATAAGTTAGAGAAAAGGTGTCAATTATCAGAATATGTTAAGTAGCAGAAGTATAATTTGGGATAATTTACTGAGTCACCAACACCTGTAACAAACAGGGGATTTGACAGATCTGTGGCTTTTCTGCTCTTTGTCGCTGACATACTAGCTGCTCCTGGGACTTTATGTGGTTTTCAGAGACATTCAGTGGTTGAACAATATACTGCAACTCAATGTTAAAAAAAAAAAAAAAAAAAAAAAAAAAAAAAAAAAGTCAGATCTCTTAGCATAGTGAAAGCTATGAAACCAACCTTTTTTCCTTGATTTAGACAAACAGCGGACTACGAAAACATTCTGCTCCAGCTTTCTTACATGAGATTTTCTCTGGCGATGCACAAAAGTTAGCAAAAATATTTTAGAAGAACAAATACCTCTCCCACATGGAAAGATGAGTGTTTGTTCTACTGTTCCTCTACTGTGGATTTATTATCAGTAGCTCTGGAACAATGTAGATTACTTGCAGTATCTAGAAATCTGCAGTTTTAGACCACCACTCTGCTGTGCCAGAGATTTTATGATTATCAGTTACCTTATTTGTGATAATGTTACTTCATGTTACTGAATAGATTGGAAAGAGAAGTCTCTGTCCTGAGACTGCCTATTGCTAGCATTCAATTCCTACTCATAGAAAAACTCCCACCTTGCAATTTAACACCAGGGGTTTAGGGCAGACTCATCAGTAACACGTTAGCCACATATTAGGACTTCTCACCAACTTGTGCAAATTTTAGCATTAAGAATATATTTGTATTGTGGTGCTGCACATGTACATCTTTCAAGGAATACTGATATATTATTGTACTCAACTGCATTCTATGATTTACATTTTCAATAATTTTTTCTAAAACACAGGGGGAGGATGCAACTGGTGGTTTGATTGACATGAAGTTGAATGCCTTCCTTGCCCTCTGCAGTGTTGCCTGCTGAGGGCTCAACAGCAGCTCTGGGCTCAGCAGCTCTGCACAGAAGTGTAAGAAGTGGGGGCTTGGCTGCCAGAAACTGTGGTATTTGTTCAAAAATGAGATCTTCTGGAACTGATTAATGCTGAGAGCTTTTTTTTTTAATTATTATTATTATTATTATTTGCCTTCCAGCTTTTCAGGCTGTGCTGCACCTGATTCACACTTTTAAGGCTTCTTCAAGAAGGACAAAGTAAGCATTTTGCTTTAAAGAGATAGAGTAAAGCCACGTTTCTAGTGATAAACACACTTCTAAAAATAATGCTAGAAATCATGATAAGAAACAATAAATACAGAGGCAAAGAAGCTTAATTCCTCAGAGTTTCTGAATCAAAATTGTAAATCTTATTTCATCCAGCTTGTTTAGGAGCTGAATAGTGGGAGCAAGCAAGAGCCCCAAACATCTGCTCAGCAATCCTGGGCTAAGCTAAGATTCAGAACAACAGTTCCAACTCTAATAAGCAGACATCACTCAACTTAATAACAGAGTGATTTTAACACCACTGCTGTTAAACACTTACCTGACAGGAAGACAACTTTCATAAAACAAAGATAGCTTATTCCCTGCACGGATTATAACATGAGATCCAGAAACAAAAGGAAGACTAGAGAATGAGAAGAAAGCGGGGAGAAAATATAGCTGTTCACATAGCAGAAAGCAGACACAAAGCAGTCTGATGGGAGATTCCAGATACACAGATAGGCTTATCCAGGATCTTGCTGGCTCCAGTGTAACTATCCACTGAAGTGTTGCTGACAGCAAGAAGGGAGCCCATGAGAGCACTCAGTGACAGAACAAATGAAACAAGCCCCAAGTCTATCAACTATTGCAGCTCGAAGAGATACAATTCTGCAGATGTGTAAACTATGAAAGAACAGATGGGTTTAATGCTTGTTAAGACAAAACAAACACTGGCAAATCATATGCTTTATTTGCAAATAAGTTTGTCTGTGTGCACATACAACAGCCTTACTCAAACATAGATGGCTTTTCTATCTGCATGACAGACCAAACAAGTAAAGGTCATTCTAGTAATGAAGAGACCTCTGCTTCTGTGCAGCTTCCAGGTCAGTTCAGCTGGAGACAAGAATGAAGTTCCACATCAGAGCTACTCCAAGCCCAGCGCTGGCTGCCCCTCAAATGGGTGGTCATGCTCCCCTTTACCCTGGTTATGCAATGCTTCCGTTGAGCAGGCTCTAGCATCCACTTGACACCCCGTTCATTTCAGGGAGACAAACTGGAAGATTGATTTTTAATTTTGTGAAGTTTTTTGCTAGATCAACATCCACCTCAGTCCACACAGAGATCTGAGAAGTACTAGAACTTGTGAAATACCAAAACTAAAGCCTTTATAGGAGCATCAGGCCAGAGCAGTGAAGAATGAGACAACCTCCATCTCTCTCTGGTAGCTACCCAATAGATTGAGTAAAGTAAAAATAAAATAAAATTCAATGGCCTCCTTAAGGAAGCCAGACATGCAAATGACACAGTAGTTCCATGAACTCACAGAAGACATTAGATACCTCCTGTAATGGTCTCCTCATCTCTCAGCCTGAAAATAAATGGATCAAGCATCCTCCTGTTGGGAATGGAGACTTCTTTTTAGCTGTACCTACCTCTTTCTCCACTTATTCTTACTGCTGCTTTGGTGTGATCAGGCAAAAATGAGAGTTAAAGTTTGAAAAACTGAGAAAGACTTTTTCCTGTATTTAAAATTTTAACTAACTTTATTTGCTTTCTTCTGAAAAAAAAAAAATAGAGGAAGAATAAGGTCACAACTGTATTCTTCAGAATAGCAGTATGATTTAATTGCTATCTGAAAGGCACTTAAGCACTCTGCAGGTGGGTGCCAGACAAGCACACATCTTATAAGTGACAAATATGACCTTTCTGCAATCAAGACAGCTTAGTGGGTGCAGAAAATTTCCTTGGAAATAAAACTGCTCAAAGCATGTTTTACTTCCTCAAAAAAAGCTCCTGGTCAAAAGCAGGGCTGAGTCATGAGGTTTGGTTTTAGGCTGCCTGCTCTGGAGGCATGAGGCTGTGCTGGATTCAAGAGCCAGGCTGTACCAGCAACAAGGCTCAAACCTGACAGTGATGGATCTGATGATGCAGAACAGCAGGACTATGAATTAAAACATAACTTTAGAAGAAGTCAGTGCCTCTCAAATCAATTACAGAAAAGACCCAAGAAAGCTAGAGAAAGATTAAAAGGCGAAATGCAGTAAATCAAATATGTACATATTAGCTGGAAAATGAAGCTGCATGTAATCCAAAGATTGCATACTCTTTTACACAATTTTTCGTCCTTTAGAGCCTGAAAATTCAGAACTGCCATTTTTCTAAGGAAATACACTCTAGTTCAATCAAAGGCTTTTACACCTTATGCAGGAGTTGCTCATAGAAATTCTACAGCCTCAGTTACGCAGGCACTCTAATTTCTATTTGTTCATAAAACTTAGAAACCATTATTTTCCCCTTATTTCAATCACTTCAAGTGTGGAGTGTGCACCTGAAGTTGTAATCAGTGTATTTAGATATTTACAGCACAGTGCTATTGGTTTCAGGGGGTATTTTTATACTGATTTTTTTTTTTCCCCCAATTACCTTTCATATCTTTATTGAGTTTTTAAAATTGCACCTCGTTCCATCTCAGAAGCAGTCTTCATTAGTATACACTTACTTTGAGATGCCTAATCAGCACCAGCTGCTTATCTGCCTATTGGACACAGGCATTGGGGATTTGTAATGATTCCATCCCACACCTCACACTGCCACGCTGTGGAGATCCTGCTCTTGGTGCATACCGCCCCAGTTGTCAATACGTGAATTGCAGTACAGGTTAGCTACATGTAATCCTGCGGAAGTTCACTTTTTTGATTTTCCAGGGACCCAAATGGATCAGGCAACTACTGACAAGCTTCGCTACAGAGTTGTAATGATATGGCAGAAGGAGACATACAAATTAATTATAGTGGGAAATATGTGGAGATTTGATGTTCTCTTCCCTTTCCTCCTGCCAAAGGTAGTGTGTGTGATGCTGCGAGACCACAGTGTGCAGAGTGAATGGGTATGAAACAAGGCTAGAGAAAAAGTTCATTTAAAAGAAACAAGTCAGTTTTTCACAACTATGGACTGAATAGTTTGTTCTCCGTTTACAATCCAGCATAAAAGTAGAAGCTTGGATACCCATTGTCTAGATAGCTGATACATGAATTTAAGGTCATCTGACCCTGCTTCTCACAAGACCTTCATCCAGAATAAATACCTTTGGGGCACCTACAAGGTAGGTTTACATGAGGTAAACTGCTTCCATAAGAAAATGGTTTATTTCACCCAGGTCCTAAACATATAAATACCAAAGCTGCATTGAAGTCCCAGTGCCTGCAACTCTAAACCAGCATCCCCACGTATACCATGCCTGTCCTGCTCAGAGCCAGGTGGGGTGTTCTTCAGGAGAATCATCAGCCCAGCAGCACCCCCACATTTTAAGTCAAAACCTGACTGCCTGAACCCTGAAGTAAAAAGGTAAGAGCCCTAATCCTCGGCACAGCCCCCCATTAACTGTCCCCTGAACACACACTGAAAAAACAGTATGCAAGGCCAACTCCTACCCATTAGTATTTAATCTCTGCCATGAATTCTTCTAAGAAAATGGTACCTGGCCACCATTTAAAAAAAGCTTTAAAAAAAGCTTTTTAAAATAGTTTGCCTGAAATAAAATATCAAACAACATATGGCATAAATGTCATTTACTTCTGATTCAAACTTGCAAATACTGCCAATCTCAGTATGTGGATCAATGCTAGGCTGAAAGACAACTATAACAGAGCAAATGGAAGGATTATTGTAGTAACTAGAAGAGATTAATTTCTAGTTATCTTACAGAGGATAATATTAAAATGAAATCCATAATGGATATGATTTTATAACAGCTAAGTGAATAAAGACTCGCGCTCCCTGAAGACTGTGGGATACAGACAGCAATAGCTATGGTTTCAAACCCAGTTGTTGCAGCAAAAATAATACTAATGAAAAAAAAAAAGTTCCTTTTGAAAATAGAGGATATATGTACATCTTATATGACTGCATTTTGACCATGATAGCAGAAAATCTCATACCATTTTCAATCAGAAAGAAGCCATGTCAAAATGAGGAAAAATAGTGGAAAGAAAAAAGGAAATTTTCTGCCCTTCAGAAATAAAGTATTGAAGGTTGAGTCATAACTCAAACATTAGACCATTACAACACACATTAAACAGAGATAGTGCTTAGCAGCAATATACTTAAACAATTTCAACAGTAACTGCCTTAATGAGAAGCTATTCAAAAAGGCTGCATCAGTTCTATCTCCCCCAGGCTTATATTTAAACTATCCCAGTTAGTCAGGAGAACCTCACATGATTATGAAATATGAAGGAGGCAAGAGCAAGAGGACATCCCGGATCAGATTGGCTAGGGCAGCATTTGCCCAAGAGTTGCTGGTAGAATACGTGAGGAAACAGCACAAACAGGATGAGAACAAAGATTTCTCTCTTCCCTTTCCCACTCTTTTCCTCCCCCAGCCTCTGCAGAGCTTCCCAGCTTCTAATAACAAATGGTTGATCAATTGCCTGAACCAGCAATAGGGATAGGATACATTAATTTGCCACTGGTACCGCTAAGTTAACTTACCACCATTATAGTTGATATCCTTAGGTACATTTGGGTCTTTCAGATTGTTCCATCTCGTAAAACACACACACACACCCTAATGGGCATAAGTCACTGAAACCTGGAATCTGTAAGCCCCAGATACCTATGTGAATGTCAAAAGCAAAAGGACTATGAAGAGAGAGGCTGTCAAGAGCACTACTGAGCCTAGATACACAGCATTCAAGAGCTGTCAGACATGTCACAGACTTTAGTAGGTGTCTGGCAGTTCCTACATCTGTACCTTTGGAAATCTCCAATTCCTAAAAGAACATTTATTGCAATCACTGTGTAGTGCTACTGCTACTCACAGTTTAAAAACTCATCACCACCAGTTGGAATATAGATCTTGAAATTAAACACTATCAGATTTACATTTAATACATTTCAAATAAAAATTGCTAAGCAAGTGAGAAATATTTTACAGCAAAATAAACTATACTAAAACTTTTAAAGGGAAAACATGCCTCATTATCTTCAACGGTAGCCATAAATATTCTTTAGCTTGTAAAGTATGCAAACTAATAAAAATTACTGTAGTAGGTGGTTGTCAATTTTGATAGTTATGACTAATAGTTATGACTTGATAGATAAGTCTCAAAAAAGTCATTATGTAAAAATATATTGAGCTAAACTAGTTATTAACTTGGGAAAAAAAAAAAAAAAAAAAAAAAAAAACAGGCTATCTGAAAAGAGGGAAAAAATCTTTTTTCTTTTTTATTAACAGTGTTTCATTCTCTCCCACTTTTGTATTTTCTTTTCCACAGTACTATCAGCAGCATAGCATCTGAACTTTTCTGTGCTTCTAAAAGGATATGAAAACAATAGCCAATGTTTGACTGTAAAGTTACTTCAAATCTCCCTGAAAGCTGGACAGTGATGTTCATAACAGAAACTTAAATTCCCAGCGTAGCCAATAAATTACTCCATGTAATGTTCACATTTATTTAAAGGAATTTTCTTTTTTTTTTTTTCTTTTTTTTTTAAATGCATTTAAAAATATAATTCAAGCCTTTTGCATAACATAACATGGGAAGGAAGCCCTTTACCCCCAAACTTCATGGTTTAAAGAAAACAACTATTTCCATTTTTATGTTTTAAACCACTTCAGTCGTAACAATCTTCCAAACTGCATGAAATATTTCAGGGTACATCAGTTTCACACTAAGCAAAAGGCATATGATACTTAATAATGTAGCAGAGCAAGACTGAGTATGAAGCTAAGCATTAGTAAGGAGAAATCGTCATTGACTCCTGGCATATTATCATTGCTTTTTGGCATAACCACTCTGAACAAAGGGAAACAAAACAAAAAAATATTTTATCCAGAACACTGAGAAGTGCTGCTTAAAAAATAACGTGTTCAGGAACCACAATGCTGAAGCTGCACAACAGTAAATGGAACTATAGCAGGCTACTACAGGATTTCCACGAAGCAATACAGAATTTCCCTTGTGCTCTTGTTCTACAGGAGACAACCTTCCTCCCTGCTCCACAATGCAGTAGTATTCCTACTATTATGCCACTTTAATTCCTCTATTTTTTATTTTTTTTTATTTTTGCAAGTTCTTATTTGGCCAATAAGAACTCAGTATTGTGCAAAAGCATATTTGCAACAATAAGAGCTGAGAATCAATCATTTTCAGGCAAGTTGGAAAGTTTATTTACTCTTTGGAGCAGCTCTTCTGACCTGGCAAATAAGGGAAGACAAACGTTAAAAAAAAAAAAAAAAAAAAAAAAAAAAAAAAAAAAAGCAAAGTGTTTCATTTGTTGAGAAACCAAGAAACCAGCTTTCACTTTTTCAATACACATGAAGTTGTCAGACGTCTGTTTCAAGTTAGCAAGCTTCTAAGAAGAGGGCAATCTTCTTTCCTGAATGCTTGTGACATTTGATAAAGTAAAATCCCTGTCTTGACTGTGATAAACCTTGACTCATCCCACACAGTGATATACATGGGAGAAACAGGGGCGTGCTTTTCAGTTGTGTTCATGGAGTCTCTTACGTTGGCCAGGTGGTCTCAATAACCACAGTCCAAACAGAAAACACTAACCCATGCTGAGATAAACAGCTCCAAGAGGTAAAGGCAGAGCAGAACCTGGCCTGTAATCTCCTTTGCTTCTTGTATTTGAAGAATTATCATCTTCTCTGGTTGAAAAAAGCAGCATGAATGCAAGATGTCATGCATGGTATGCATTGAAACTCTCTACAGCACCATGGAGCTAGCGTAGCTGTTTACCAGTTTATGCTCTCTGAAACCAATGGGTCCTCTAGATATCCTAAGAATATTCTCATGAAGTTGTTTCAGTGGATAATATCCAAGCCCTTCTGATAGTATATGAATTACTGCATTATTTACGTGCTTTCTTTCTGAAAAAAAAAAAAATATATATATATATATATTAGAATAAAGCTATGAAAAAAAAATCCAACTATTCAAAATGTTTCTTTTACATGCTTCAAATATTGAAGAGCTTGCTGTTGCATAAAATCAAATAGCAATGCTCAAATAGCCTTGGAAGAATAAGATGTTAGATTTGTTCAACATTTGCCCTCAAAAAACTTGAACTGGAATATTTTTTAATCAAAGTATTCCATGAAATCATTCCAAAAAAGTGCTGCCACAATCCATTTGCGGCTCTGGTTCAATAGATGTACACTAATTATAAAGCACATGGTATGGGCAGCCAGCTCAAAAATATATATATATATATCTCTTGTTGGCTTACAGAAAATAAGGGTGAATTGAAAGCTTGTGGTTAATGAAGTCTGCAGCCAAAATGAAATTCCTCAGAATAATTATATATTAAAGGTGAGAGAAAGTCCTGCCTTATTTATGAATGACTAATAACACTGTTGTAGTGTAATTGAAAAGATGACAAAATTAACAATTATGAAATGCCAAGGTCCAGGCAACCTTAAATATAATTAAGGTGATGTTGCTACCTTGAAAGTATTGTTACATCATGCATTGTGGTAAAACTTAAGATGCCTCTGCCCTAAAATTCATTTCACCATTTTAAGGAAATAAAAAATACACAGTATGTCTACAGTCCATCAGAGTGTTAAAGAAAGTGATCGAAGAGATGCTCTTACAAAGAAACCGTGACTTTCAAATTGGAGCAAGGGATATAAACATGACCTTACTGGCCATTTTCTCAATTATCCCTTACGACTATGCTCCACCTTTTACTTGTTAATGAAGAAAAATTGTACACTCCCTATTTTAGCAGATGTATCACTACAGCTTCTATTCTAGGATCACAGAATGGCAATTCTTATTTGCTAGTGATTAGAAAATGTTAAAGACAAGTTCTGAAAACAGAAGCAACATTTAAGTCTACTACATTCAGAGCATCTAGTGAAATACAAGGAAATTAGTTCAATCCATCCACAAAGGAACTGGTTATGCTTCAACACTTTTCCAAG
This sequence comes from Netta rufina, assembly GCF_964035555.1. Taxonomy (NCBI): domain Eukaryota; kingdom Metazoa; phylum Chordata; class Aves; order Anseriformes; family Anatidae; genus Netta; species Netta rufina. The sequence continues at coordinate 47,232,863 of NC_140125.1, read as the reverse complement.
TTCACTCTGTGAACTTGGCAGCTGAATGGTTAAGTGACCAGATACATAACCTTTCAAAGGAATGAGGCAGAACAGAAATCAATAATTTATATTTTGGCTCTTCATAAATATTTGAAAACTTTAGTTAGCACAAAGCATTAGACTGAAGCGTACAAAGTCAACGAAGAAATCATAGCAGAAAAAGTCTCCACATATAGGCTTTGTGCCCTTTCTTCCCCTCCACTCCCTCCCAAAGTGCACTTTTAACAGCCAAGAGCACAGCTAGAAAACGTGTTGGAAAAGGGGGTCATATAATTGACGGATTTTACTGAATACTTAAAATAAGTTTATGGCATTCCTTATTATGCATGCTTGTTTCAGTAGCATAAATCTGAGAAACAGGAAATATTTACCTTTTTCCTACAACCTCTCTACTGCTGAGACTTCAGTCCACTACTTCTTTTCTCAGCAGAAAAACCTATGTTAGCCAGATATCATATTCCTTACTGTTTACTGGGCACTCTGCTAACAAATGTTAGCAAGGAGATAGTTCTCTGAGGAAAAAAAAAAAAAAAATGTTTCAAAATAAGTAACAAAGATAAGCCATTGCTTTGTTCTAGGTGCATCCTAAATAAGCAGGGACATAAAAGCAAAAGCCTCGCTGTGTACTCTGCTGACACAGAGACTGACAAATTCTTGGACGAAGAGCATGAAAACAAATGAAGTCAGACATGGATATTGTCAATCTGAAACACTACCAAAGCACCATGGTGCACACCACCTGTCCCCTCACAAAAGAAGAGTACAACAATTCCACAAATATAAGAGCTTGATCTGATGAAGAAAAACAGGAGTGAAAAAAAGGGAGAACAGTGTAAAGCTCACAGCTGGTACTCTATCCTATAAAACTGGCAAAAGAAACATTTCTGCTGGGACTTTTCATCACTTCACAGGGCTTCATTTTGATACAGGAAGTGAAAGTCCAAGTCCATTAGGTTTGGAAATAGAATTAAGCAGTCTATGAAACTTCTTTCATTCTGTTTTGTTTTTTTTTGTTTGTTTGTTTGCTTGTTTTGTTTTGTTGTTGTTTTTTGAATAACATATCCACAAAGAACAATACTTCTTTTTCCACCAAAAACTGAAACAGAAACATCACTCAAGTCAAAGAGCAAACTTGTCTGTTTTATTTTTCAGCAGTAAGTTGACTATTTCTTACGGGATTTTGTGTTTGACACCCAAACTAAGTCACAGCTAAATCTTACCAACAGCTAGCAAATTAAGGTTCAGCTTTAATCACAGATCAGTAAAGGAATGTATCAGTAAACAAGCCATTTACCTGATATATAGCAAGTTATTATCTAAACAACGTTATAGGGACAAGCTGGAAGACAGTGAAAATATTACTACACCAGGAGACCACAAGCTAATAGGTTTTATTACAGCTTTATGCATCAAGGTCATACTAAATTACTTCTTTAAACACCATAATTAATTTCCTCCCATCCACCCCACAAGTTACACTTTCCTTCAGCTAGATACTAACTCAGTTTTGAAAAGTCTGCCTACACAATACTTCCAACTCAATGCAGTTGTAGTATTACATTTTTTGTTAATAACATCTTTTACACAAATGACTCTCGCAGATTACTTCAATCAAGTTTTATTTATTGTACATTATATCTCTGATGGCCTAGATCCCCAGCTGCAATACATCAGCATCAGTCTTGATTTATGCAAGCTGAAGACTGTGTATACATGAACGCTTTCACTCCAGCTGCTGCACTGCCATTTCTGAAGTGGAAAATTGTAGAGTGTTCAGCCACCTCCTGAACTACTCAGGTCAAGTAACTGAATAATGTCGTATCAAAATGAGTCCACAGAGAGAATTCAAGGAACAAACAAGTCAATCCATATCATTAGATGCATGAACAATCTAGACATCAATCCACATGCTTACTGTGCACAGTACAAATTAGCTGCTGCAAAAAGAGACCAGGGTATACATGTTTTGAGGGTACAGTCAGTTCTGCCCAAGTTAGACATTAGAAAACAAACAATCATTTTATTGCTAAGAAAAGTAAGGATCCACCAATTATGTCATTGCATTCACTCCCTGAGATTAGAAAACACCGATTTATTTAAGAGCAGTAATGGCATTATGAAAGCAAATCCTTCCATCATCCATATTAATGCATGTTGCTTTAGATCACCTAGTAATTTTGGTGTATATACACCATATTCCTTCAGAGAAAACTAATCCGTAAACTCTTCTTCAGCTGTACACAAAACACATCTTAACTCCTAAAGGGAATGCAAGTGTTTGAACAAGCTACCCTTCTTTTGGATCACACTAAATCATTGCTTTCCTTTGATAGTTGTCTTGAACATGATGGATGTCATAGAATGACAAAAGATCCTGAGCAGGAAGGGACCCACAAGGATCATCAAGTCTGACTCCTGACTCTACACAGGCCACCCAGAAAACAGACCTTATGTCTAAGAACATTGGCCAAGCACTTCTTGAACTCCCCCAGGTGACCACTGCCATGAGGAGCCTGTTCCAGTGCCCGAACACCCTCTCAGTGAAAAAACTTTTCCTAACACCCAGTCTGAACCTCCCCATAGAATCACAGAATATCCCGAGGAGTTGGAAGGGCCAAAGATCCAGTACTGTAAAAACTTGAATACAGTTGCTTTCACAAACAGATTTAGTTGTAAGAAACCATTATCACCTGTCTGAGAAAACCTTTAGAAATATTAACTATGTAAAAGGACAATGTTTTTAACAATACTGTCTGACATTAAGCCTGAAACTAAGCGTTGTTAAATAGTGCATCATCTGCAAGACCATTTTTCATGACAATCTTCTTAAAAAGCTGGTTTGAATTAGGCCTTCTTCCAATACCTCACTAGATTCCTGGAAGTTTACTCAGCAAATATTTGATATTATTGGTCATCATTAAGTAGATCAAACAGTTACATTAACCTTTTATATCAGGTCAGCAACATGCTTGGAAAGCTGCTCATCAGCTCTGATTGTTAATGCCTCAAACCCCTAATAACTTCTCCACACATCACAAGCCCAAGGTCACGGTGGTTAATGTGTTTTATCAGCATTCTCAACCAAGCAATTGAGAGAGAAGAAAAAGCATAGCAATGGAGAGCAATAGAAGGAACTAATATTCTAATAAATTAAGTAAAAGGTGAAGCACATAAATTTCCGTGATTCCTCTGTAAATTATGGTGAACCAGAACCAGTACCACTGACACGCATAACAAACATGGTTCTGTCTGAGGTATGAGGTAAATAGGTGGAATAGTGAATAGCAATCTTTGGAGTAGATTGAAGAGCTTGTAATAGTTTTTTGGAAACACATTTCCTTTCCTTTCCTTTACCAGCCACTATTACTTTGAACATAGATTTCTAAATTCTGGATGACCAAAAGATGTAGTTATGCCTTTTTCTGATGCTGGGGCTCAGATCCTGCAACAGTATCCCTGTAGGAACTCCTATATTTTTCGCATGGCACTGTGTTTCATCATCCAATTTTTAAAGACAGCCCTTCATCCCTAGTTAAGGTATTAAGCAACCCAGAGAAAGTAGTATGACCTTTCCACTTAAATTACGAGTCTTATTCATTAAAAAAGTAGAACATAAAAGCTAAGTACTTCCTACTGTCTGTCCCATATAATGTCACTTACTTTTGATTTTTTCTTTCTTTAGTTCATACATCAATAGGTCCCCAAAAATGGTTTAGCTCAAAAAAAGAATGATGAAACTTGCAAGTTTTGTGAGCAAGAATTAACGATGACTTGTCTCATATGCAAAAGGAAATGCAGTTTTGAGAACCACCATTGACAGAAATAACTGACACACTTAGATGCAAGAAGCAAATTCATTTTTGAAAGAACAATACATGCTTAAAAGCTCCTCTGCATTTGATGTTAAATCCTGTAGGTCTGTACAAGTTGAGGGGTTGCGTTTGGCTTCAAAACTGCTTCACATACTTCCACATGCTGTAGAAGGCAACAGCAATCAGTTAATAGAAAAAGGATCCTAAATCACTAATTTCCCCCCCAAAAAAACTAGCAAACAAGTTCTCAGACTGCCAAAAGTGTAGACTAGGACTTTGTTGTTTTCATATTTGCTTGTTTTGCTCTCTCTCATTATTATGTTTGATTTAAGATCTCTTGACAAGTCTGGAGATTGCAATGATTAATAAGTCATGACTTATCAGTGCAATTTCTAATCTTTTCCAAGAGATTAGTAGATAGGAAAAAAGTCCTTGTGTCAGGTTGATTTGCAATGACTCATGCAGGTTGCTGAACATTCATATATACAGGAATAATGCTTTTTTAATTTTTTTGCTCTCTCAGTATGACATATTATAATTGATGTCTTAAGACCTGTTTCCCCCAATTGAATAAAAACTATTTATCTGTATTTAAATACAATTATATGATTTTTTTAATCTAGTATAATATATTAAAGCTGAAATAATCAAGAATCCAAAATGAGGCTATGAGAACACCATTTAAGTGAAAGAACCATCCAATTTCAAGAAATATTAGCAAGATTTTCAGGAGTTCCCCTTATCACTTGTTAGCATTGTTGGGAGCAAAGCTGCATCACTTCGTTCCAGTACTAATGCTGCTTTTTTGCCCACCCTAAACCCAGCTAAACCATTCATGCCTACTGTCACTGTTGATGAGGCAGTCAGGTGGATTTAACATCACACCATCTGTCTGCCTGAACAAGTTGTAGTAGTAATGCTGCTAAAGCTTAAAGAGGCTATTTGCACAGAAATGAGGGTTGCAAAGAGTAAATAAAAGCTTATGAAGCTTAGAAGTAAACAAAGATGATTTTCAATTAAATTGTCTTGGTATTGAAGCACGTGAGATTTCACCTGTAAGGACTCTTCCCCTGTATCTAATCCTTCTTCATTTTCAAGTGTCACAGATTCAAGATGACTTTGAAGTCCGTCTTTTGAAAACAGAAATTACACTATATTAAATGTAGAGATCAAAGGAATAATTAAGTGTGCATTTAACAAGACAGACTGTTTTAACAAGAGAGACTAACTTCTCTATTTATGAGAGACATCTTAATTCCTCGCTCTAAACTTGTGGTTGTTTTTTTTTGTTTTTTTTTTTTTTTGTTTGTTTGTTTGTTTGTTTGTTGGTTTTTTTTTGCTTGCTTGTCTTGAAAAATATTTTAGTGTCAGGGGAAAATAGGAAAGAAGAGGAATGAGAGTAGACCAAGTAGGTCCAAAGGTCTTTTGAGGAGAAAGAACATTATCATCTTCAATTTAAAAAAAAAAAAAAAAAAAGGTTGAAGCCAACAGCCCCAGCACACTACTTGTAAAGAGATGAACATGAAGATGTTAATTTGCCAGCAAACCAGAAACCTTCTCATTTTCTGTCTTCATTCTTGACTAAACATGACCTAGATAATGTGTCTTTAGATCATTCAGAAAAATGTTTGCATTTTTGCACTGTCCAATGTAACAGTTTCTTGAGGAAACCTAAGGCAAGAAGGAATAGGGTAATGAGGTCATTTCTAAATTTCAAGACACTTGTACTTTGGTCAAAGAGTAGAAAATTACATGCAATACAGTTTCTGAAAGGTACCAGGGGAGTTTAAGTAATGCTACAAGGCTAAACATCATGGTTATGGCTACACTCAGCATACTGGTTTTGGTACCGTTTCAAAGGATTATCTACAATCACATAGATTAGTGGGGTTTTAAAAGGAATTAAGGGATTTTATATGTTTTTGAACTCATCATTCTGTTCAATTCGCTTAATGTGAAACATTATCCCATTGCTGACCTCTGCTAACTGTCTACAGTTACAGGTCACTTTCAATCTGCATTTTAGTCATTTGCAAAGGTGTATAACATTTAGAGAGTCTTCTGCTCCTGATAAAAAGTGCAAAACTCAGAAGACTCTCCAAATGAAGCAAGTAGGCACAATCTGTTACTTTATCATACGCTAATTTTGGTGATATGAAGTTTGCTTTATGTAAACATACAAATTATAGTAGCTTATGTGATACATCAAATTATGCTGTTCTCAATCAAACAGCACCTTGAATACTGTGAAATTTGTTACAAGCACCTTTTCCAAAACTGTGACATTACTTAATCTTTAATTACAAGTCACCAAGTTTTTTGTTTTGGTTTGTTTTTGTTTCTGTTTTATTTTTATTTTTTTTTTCCCCCTCCCCTTTAGCCACAATCCTGTCCCAAAGAATCTAAGAAGAAAATTAAGAAGTCACTCATCTGTAAATACCGGTTCTCAAATCGGCTTGTAGGATTCCAGAATAAACTTCTTAATTGAAATGCAAGTATACAGATCCTTCCAGAGTGACGCAGATTGGGAGGACTTGGAAAACAATAGCAAGTAGAAGCATTAGCTTCCCCTCTCTGTTTGCATTCTGCCTGGGTATCTGCCTCTAAGAAAAGAGAGATCGCCAGCGGAAGGCTGCAGGAATGGCCATCACCTGAGTCATCTCCTTAGAGATGCTCCCTCCTACCTTCCTCTCCACTTACCCCAGACAGACATTCATCCCCTGTCAGGTCACCCTTTATTTTCCCAGTCCTCCAAAGGCCATTGCCAAGATTTTTAATTTCACCTGCTTCCACTTCCACATCTTCTTAAGTGGACACTTGGGGCCTGTCTTGTTCTCACTATTCTCCTAGTTTTTCCTCTCTATCAGCCTTTAAATTAATTTCCATGAGCTCTAGCTGTTTCTGTAAGAGACATTGCCGTCCAGACAGCCAGAGTGTAGAAGCTTCTCCCTCACGCTCCCTTGGCACATGTGCAAGAAAGGCATTAGCCTGATCTGAGGCCAGTTTGCTCAGCTGCATCAAGCCACTGTGCCCCATGCTGCCTTGGAAACTGTGGCCAAAAACAGGACTCCAGCATATTTTATTCAACAGGCTGTTTGCGTTTTGCACCCTTAGCTAGCTGCCATGAAGCTGGTTACTAATGCAACCTTGTTTGAGGGGAACATCTGCTATTCTGTTTCAAGCTCTCCCCTAAAGTCTGGCATTGAACTACAGAGTGGCTTTTGTAGATGAACACGTACAGCATACTGAACAACTGCTACTCATAACTGCTAATATTGAATAAGTGGTTGAATCAGATATTAACAGGTAAACAACAGACTTTTTTCCCTGACATATCAGTAATGGCATGCAGTTTCAAACACAAGGATTGCATATACACTCTTCAGAAGCAGAAACAAGTACTCTGAAATCTAATGAGAGAGCTTATAAAACATTAATGACAGGCTGCCCCTGAGCCACCTAAATAGCTCGTGTAAAGTTTCCATTGTGGACTTCTCCATTTTCTTCATGGTATTAAAAGTCTCAATTTACAAAACTGAATCCATGTTTTCCAGTCAAAAGAAGATGTTGCCAACAAAAACAGAATGCTTACAACACATTTTGAAAACACTAACTTTCAACAACTTTGAGGTGTTGTCTTAATTTCATCTCCCCATCAGCTGATGGAAGGGCTACAAGTACAGCTACAAGTACAGAGTACGGCACTGAATGGGCTGCTGCCGGGAAAGTTAACATTCCAGCCAGACCCAGTACAATTGTTTAGGACATTTTAATACAAAATATTGAGTAATCATGAATGTTGTAAAAACTAAGCTTTGAATGCTGTGCATGAGATATTGGAAATACTTTACTTTCCATTTCTTCCTAACAAAACTGTGTACATGGTAGACAGAAGAATAAAATCTGAAAAAGCTTTACTAATTTAACCATGTTCCTTGTTCAGGGTCCACTGAGACAGACAGGCATTACTTGATTCAGTAAACCCTCTCCAGGCAAGCTTTTTCCCCGAAGTGGTTTAAAGGAAAATAATTTCTTGGAAGTGTCTTACCTCCTAAGTGCATAACCCTCACATAGGTTTGTTCCCTTCTCCTTAACCTCTCCATCCTATATTGTCACCTCTTCCAGAGCAATACAAAAATCAGATTCTAAGCTTTCCAACAAACTTGGACAAGCATCAGCTGTACCTTATTGTGCACTGAAATAACAAAATCCACTAGCAAATACTGATTTTTTAAGTGGAGCACTTCGACAAGAACAGACACACACCTGTCTAGAGTAAACAACATTTTCATCTGCAACAGTTGACCATTTGCCCTTATCAAAAGATGTTCAGCATTAGGGAAGACAATAGCAGCAAGCACTCTGCTCAGAAGCCAGGGAAAATCATAGGTTTGTTAGCCTGGATTTACTGAAGTGGAATACAAGCACAGCTGCATATAACCATCTCCGTGAGCAGGGCCCGTCTTTGAATCAAGTGGATTGCTTTCTGCACTTGAATTTCTCTTTTTCATTACAGTCAGAAGCTAAGTTGAAGAGTTTAGCTACAACTTGGAAGAGAACAAGTTTATTTAAAACCTTCTTCTGATGTAAAATTGGTAGCATATATGTTAAGCCAGGAGGCCACTAAGGATGCATTATTCCAATATTAAACAGAAAAGCAAAGACCAAAATAAAGAAAAGCGCTTTCTTCTTAGGTTTACCCTCATTTTCTCCTGTATTTTTTTCTTTATTAGCAAGTCTCTTGCTAGCATCTTCAGCTATTTTACACAACTTCTTATGTCATTTGATAAATAATGGAGCCTATTTTATTATTTCAGTTTTTAGGGTAATAATAGTATCTTTTGTCAAAAATCAGAGACAGCAGAAAACCTTTGAACTTCCAGAGAAAAATAAAGGTTTAATGACAGATTTTTTTTTCATTTTTTTTTTTTTCCTCATGTTACTGCTGTTGCACCTTTCCTTCATCTATGGAAGGGAAGTTGTTTTCATAACTGGATATTGTCCCCCAGCCCCCCTGAGCACCTAGTTCTCTCCCAAACATCAGCATATTCTCAATTCTATGCCGTAAGGTGCTTCAGACAAATCAATACTAGACATTCAATTTCCAGTGTGCAATTCCCCCTATTCACAATATTACTTTGGAAAACATAAATAGGTGCAAGGACATGGAAGTTCATAGTTCTTCAAAAAAATCAATGCACTTTTACTTTTTTAATGCTCTCATGAATGGCTTATTTTTCTCTGCACAACCATACACCTTCCATCATTTTCTGTTCTAGAAAATTAAGTGCTATTCTCTGAAGCAGTTTCAAAAAAGGTACTTTTAGGCATTTATTGTCAGTTTTTCTCTCCAATTACAATAGCTGCTACGTTTATACTAAGATTAGTCTCTTCCCCACCAGACTCAGAAGTGAGACACATCTGCATGCTGTCCCATGTTAAATAGCTGTTCTTTAGGGAGGCTGCAATATCTCCTTGGTTTTCAGAGCTGAACAACACATCCTGCTAAGGCCTCCAGAGAGTTTCCCCTTGAGATGAAGTTCAAGTGTGCATTCATTTTCCTTTTTATTACAAAGATTAAGCAAAAGCCAGAATGTCTGTTATCAGTTGTCTTATCCATTTCAATCTACATAAATGCACCCTTATTTTCTAGATTTACAGGTTTCTTACATTTGAGCAAGAAGTTGAGAAGGCTTTTTTTTAATCCTTCAAGAGAAGGGATAACTTTGATTATCAAGCAAGAATAGAAGAGAATTAGATCCTATCAACATCCTGTCAAAAAAAAAAAAAAAAAAAGCCAAAACAGAAATAATGCCTCAGCCTTCCACAGAAATAAAGTACAAACACCTTGCAGCTGATATCCAAGAACTAAACCAAATGAGTAGGCTCATAAGATCTTTCTTTTGGAAGCCTAGATTCACTTCCCATTTCTGTGACTTGAATGGCTCACAAAAAAACATTTATACAGTTTTCATGAAGAAGGCAGCCAGTTAAATTCTAAACAATTTTGGGGAATAGTAATTTTCCTTCAGAAGACACTTAAAAAAAAAAAAAAAAAAACACACCTCTACAAGCCAAGTGAGGCTTATTTCAAGTGATGTCAAATGATGGATTGAGAAAAGGCAGAAAATATTCACTTTGAACAAGAAATACATGCTGTGGGATTTTTTATATATATTTATTTTTAATGTGAGAATTTTCTATAAGGGAGAAGTGTATTGTAACATAACGGGGAAAAAAAAAAAATGCACACCAAAGTAACTCCAAATTCCAGAGAAAGAGAGTAGTGAAAAGCCACATTAAAGTCTGTTCATTACTTCTATTGTAGTTATTAACTACAACAGTCAGGAAAAAAAAAAAAAAATCTAATTACACAGCTCCTACTACATTGTAATTCTTCAAGATCAGAACTGAGGAATATCTGAATCAAAAAGCTCCTAAAAGAACAAAAAAGATTTGAATAGGAAGTTTAAAAGAAACCAAACCACAGTTCAAGGAAAAAAAAAAAGTACAGTATTTCTATTAAAAAATCCAAAATTTGATTCTAGTATTGAGACTCATTTTCTAACTATCAAAGATGTATTACGATTTGTCTTTCCTTCGAGGCAAACTTTAAAACTTAAAGGCAAGTAGCAGCGTAGCATCCTTGTTTTTAATTCAAGGAATAAAAATAAATACTTGTAACCTTCTGCCTCCTAACCCTAATCTGTACCCCAATCCAGACTTCTCAGAGATCTCAGTGAACAGATATCTACATGAAAGGGGCTTAACTGCTTCATCTGGGAATGGTCTGTATTGCAAAATCTCATTTAACTATCACCAGTAATTCAGATGAAAGACGGCACATCCTGGATTAGAGCTAATAAAGTAATAGTCTTATGTTTCTGCAGAGCACATTCTCTTTTTACATGCACCTCAGCCTTGCCCTTTTCAGGCTGTTTGTCTGACACAGGTCTTCCTCAGGACTCTGCTGACTGCACGCGAGACAAAAAACAAGCCTGTGACTCCAATGGACTATCACTTGAGATATAATGCAGACCTCATAGCCACATCTTGTCTTCCTTCACCTCAGAAGGTATCTTTCAGAAACCAGTCCAATTTTAGAAATAAAGCAGTTAAAACTACACAGTACATTCTTATCAAGTACTAAATCCTCACTTATATGCTAAGTTACAAGCAGACATGCACCTTCTTTGCATGACTCATACCTGCCTTTATACAGTAGCACCAGAAGTAATTGAGAAGACATTTGTGCCAAGATCACAGTTTTCACATCTTGAGATTCAAAACAGAAAATTTGTGTATTTCTACCTTTTGAAAGTAATTGCTGAAGGCCAGCAGTGGCTGCTGGAATAAGATCCTGTATCCCCCTGGAAAGCTAGAAAAGATGGCATGTAATATTTACAAGACTGAGTAAAGCAAGCAAGTAAATATGGCTGCATGTGAACTGCAAGACCACAAAGATCATATAGGGCGTACCTACTGCACAGACGCTTGGTGCCTATATTCAAAGGAATGCAGCTAAAGAAGTGGAAAACCACATGAATTCAAATGAAAAGGGAAAGACATATCACACTGGAAAAACTGGGAGATAATATTGACTTGGCCTGAACAACACTGAAGGGTACTGGAACAGCTACCTGCAGGAAGGATGACTTGTGCCTGCAGCAGAAGGTGCACAGCATGCACACTTCATTGTCAGCTATGGTGCTGAATCCTGGATATGGACAAAAGAAATGTGAAATCACTTGAAAACAAGCTAGTAATGCAGGGATCATGCTAGAGAACAGGAGACAACCTGAGAATTTAGAACAGAAAGAAAATAAAGTCATTTAGGTGAAGAAAATTGAGTTCCATTTTCCAAGTTACATCCTTTGGATGTAAAGTAAGAAGACCTGACGGAAATCACCATGCTTAGTTAATAGTGAATCTTTAGGGGGGAAATGTGAAGAAAAAGGTAGTTTAAGATGGTGCCTTAGGTTCAGCATGGGGGACACAGAGCACAGCCTTAAATCAGCTGACCCAGGCCCTCCTTTCTAAAAGAAGGTATTTGTTACTTGAAAAGCTTTAACATTTACACCAGCACACAGAGTTCAGGGATGTATTTCATAGTACAGGGATGTATTTTTCAAGTGCCAATGGCAAGCATTACGACTTGCCTCTGGCAAAAGCAGAGATGTTTAAGTCGAATTCTTTCATGAGGTGACAGGGAACAAGTTGTGCAATCTCTTCAGACACCCTGCAGTGCCAAGTGATGTGTTAATAAAGAAGCTGAGGGGAGAAAGCTGTGATCTACCAAAGCCCACCCCCACATTTTAATCCTTGCCCACATGTTGGGAGCACCAGCTGCACAGCACAAAGACCCACGGGGCTGTGGAGGCCCTTCCATAGCAGCAAGGCTGTGCGTTTCCTGCGCCACGCCCTGCCAAGCCCTGCCATGGCACCAACATGCCATCAGCCACCTCGTGCCCTGCTATGTGCTGGGGAGGGACCCGCACACAGAGAGAAAGTCTGGGGAGAACAGTTCCTGTCACTTTAACACACACCTAAACAAGACAAAGGCTAGCATGTGTATGGTCACACATTTATATATAAGCAATTACTTCGTTGGTTTTCTTTTGTCTTATCTTACAGTGGTGTCTCATATTATCTTCTTCTTTACCTACCAATGAGGTAATAAATCACAAGACAATTAATGGATTAACTAGGCTAATGACTGAGTGAACTGGCATCAGTTTTAGAGGTGAGTGTCAAAATCTGCCAATAGTGCTTCCCACCATGGGGCCACAAGCAGCACCCCTCAGCCAGGCCCTGCTCTACCACCTTCCCAGTCTTACTGGGGTGAGAGTCTGCCAGAGCAATCACCTGCCACAGCACACACACAAGCCTCAGGAAATGGTTCAAGAGGTTGATCCTCAGAGAGGAAAAAGGACTGTCCACTGAAACAACATCCACACCCAGCACAACAGGGTCCATCTCTCCCCAGCACTCTTGAGGAGATGGTGGTTCATATGGCCAAGGAAGATGCCTTTGCCCTGCCTCACAGAGCTAGTGAGGGGTGCAGTGCAGTCATGGCAAGCTGAAAGTAAAGACTTCCTGCTGGCAGTTAAAACCTCCAGGGTGTTTTCTCTGCCAAAACACTAAATGCAGAGCATTACCAAGGTCTGTCTCAGAAGACAGAATTAGGCTCCACACAACAATTTTATCAAAGGTCAACAGGTATATCTAATAGGTGGGAACTTTCTGTCATGTCCACGGATCCTCCTGTGTCATTGTCAGGTTTTTTTTCTTGTTTGTTTAGAAGACATCAGAAGAAAGAAGGCTGCCAGTAAAGAACCATGAATCAGCACTACTGACCCGTTGGGCTCAGGAAAGCATAGCTGTTACTCTGTGTTCTGAACTCTTATTAGAAATTCAGGGGAGTTTTCACATTGCATGTAAATCTGTTTCACAGAACTATTACAGGTCTATCCAAACCTTCTATTATGAGCATCAGAACACATTAGAAGCAATCTATTTTTATTCCCCTAAGGTACAAGTATGAGTACCTTGTTCATATGCATCCCCCTTGTTCTTAAACCTTGAAGTGATCGCCATATCATGCATGGAAAATAGAATACCAGGAACTCCACCCAGATGGCACTGACTCACATTCACCACATTCAATAAATTCTTGATTGGGCCTCATCTTCACTTGCTTGACACCTGCATTCCAGTTACACAACCCATGGATAACCATAGGTGTTCCACTGACTGCAGTAGGAGCACTGACATAGTAGAGGTGTGCACGTATGGAGGTGTTTTTGAACTGTCCTCATACATGTATAACTGGCTACAGCATTACTCAAGACACTCAAGTTGGAAAAAGAAAACACAAAAAGGACATAGTTCCTCAACAGCTGACTTGTGTTCTCCTTCAGCATGGTGGCTCCCACACCACCTTCATGAACATCAGTTTCTGTGGAATTTGCTGACATCCCCACCACAGAATTATGCTTTAGTTGTTCCAATTTCTACCAAATCAAGTCTACTTAGAATGAAATCTTCTATGTCTGCCCTAGGCTTAATTCTTTTTCAAACTTTCAAGCTTGACTGGTTCAACTGTTTCTGAGCAAGGGGCGAGGAAAAAAAAATACATTGCTTAGTTCAGAAAAACTCTTTCCCACTTCCCTCAACTAAAATACTCGTTTGCAACCCTGACACCAATACAGAGGGCAGGAACTTGTACAAGTCTTCTTGCATGGAGATAGAATTGAATACAATCCTGAAAAATTGTCTCCCAGTAATCCTTTTTGGAAATTAATCAAGGAATTTAAGTGCAAAAATACTTTATAAAAATAAGGTTGAGTATTGTAAGTGGATAACATTTTTGGTTACAACATGCAAAAACTGTGTAGTGTTTACATAATTACACATCAGTATTAACATACATAGCCCAATGATAGCTATTATTAAACTCAGTATGGTTTCTCTGCTTTTAAGAGCTTGTACCTTGACCTGAAAGAAGATTCCAACTTTTGTCAGGCTCCTTCATTCCACATAGTTGCTTACAGAGAACACATTACTTAGGTTACAAAAAGAAAAATCTTCAAAAGCATATTTGTCTTCTTAATGTCTCATGAAATTTAGACTTGCATGCATTAGAAAGCTTCCCCTACAATCTTTAAAAAACAGATTACTAACAAACACTCAGCTGCATTCTCTGTCAGTCATAACATGAGAGCCAAAACCTCAGAGTCCCAACTGTTGCCTGTCTACGAGATATTCCCAGTGTCACACACGCAATCACAGAATGTGTCTTTTTTAAACATGCAGGAAGGAATACAAGAGTGAGAGGCCTGGGCTGCTCCTGCTTGCAACTTTTCCTTTTAAGCCCAGCCAAAAACGTGTACAATGGCTTCTGCTTTTCTTTCCTTAGAAAACAGCTGCTTCAAGAGTTAGTCCGAGAATGATTTCTCTGTATGCAATCACTTGCTCAAATAGGCATGCATAGACATTACTAGTTGTGGACTTTGGAGGATCTAAATTCTAATAAGTACATATTTCTTGGAATACAATTTTCAGCAAGGTTCCTTGCAAAGGCATCTATGGACTTGCAGTCAAATACTACATCTTCAAGGGATCACAGTCATTCCCTAACACCAATTTACAACTGGAAGACAATACAGCATTGGAGTCAAGTCTTGACATAGACAAAGCAGGTGGTTGCCTATAGAAGCAGACAGCTGTATGTAGCAGATCAGTCAGGTTTTCTTATCTTGCCTATACCAGAGCCCTGCAAAGAGCCAGCTGGATGCTGTTGCAAAGCACAGGGTATGGAGTGCAGGGGAGCACCTGGTCCTGTACATGCAGAAGAAATGAACAGAGCCCTCCCCAGCAGGGCGCATCCCTGGAGTCCCCCAGCAGCTGCAGTAGTAATGCAAGCTCATCTTTCCAGAACTCTGGCTCTGACCTGGTGTCCCAGCTCTAACCCGTTCTCCATCCCCTGCCGCACAGAGAATAAGCCAGGATTGCCTTGCTGCAGATCTTCATACTTGTACTCACCTACCATCCTCCCACCTGACCAGCAGTCTTAGTATTTAAGTCACCCCACATTCCTGAGTAGTGACTAGTGCCACCACTGAGGACAGGAACTGTGATAATATTACAAGGGGTGCATGTGGGTAGACAACTTGAAAATGCTGGTGCCAGCTCAGTTTCCCCCATTCTGAAGGGTTCCAACCCAAATTGCACAGACAGCATTAAAAAAAATAACAGTCCCTAGGCTCAACAGGCTGCCCAGATCCACCAGAAGACAGCCTGCTTTACAAGAAACAGCAAGCACACCTATGACAAAGAAAACTATTATAGACATGTAGAAACGTATTGCTTTGTATAAAAAAAAAAAAAAAAAAAAAAAAAAAAAATTACAAAAGATTACAAAAATACCTTGCCCATGTATATGACTTTCACATGTGTGAATGTACAGAAAGATATCTAAAAGATCTGTCCTATCTGATTCTTTTGGAGCTATGCATCCTTTCATGCTTCTCTCCTTTGTATCAGTGACTCAGTCATATGTTCCCTAAGGACAGAAACTTCTGTTGATAGTGATGGGGAAAGGCAGAGACATTTGCCACAAGCTACAAGAGATAATAATCTGCCAATACTGCAGTTGCTACCAATTCATTTTTCACAACACGGGGGGGAGATCCTCATTTTTGATGCTACAAACATGCATTTTAGTAAATCATACAATCAGCATTTACAGCATCAGATTGCTGTAAGAGTGTGTCAGCTAAATCTTAATTTGTTTTGCTTAAGTGCTTCTCGCCTATTAACAGAGATTACATTTTGCTCTTAAATGGCGAAACCCAAAATTACCTATTTTTAATAAAACCTATTTTTCTGCTAGAAAGCAATTCAAATCAAAATGTTTTCCACTCGCTTTTTATTTTCCTACTGACTTATTTACTGAACTATAGTTTGTTACTACTAGTAATGACTTTCATGTCCTTTCTATAAATCAAGCAGTTTATGTAATGTATTTTCTATGCATGCCAGTTTCATGACGTGTCCTGTTCAATGGTTTGTTTGACAGTATAGCAGGAACACCTCTCTGCCACTGCATGTTTGTTTTGGACAAAGCTCTCGGAAGAAACTCTGAACAGTACAAATAAATTTATGTGGAAGAACATTTGCCCTTGAAGGAAGAACAAAAAAAAAAAACAAAAAAAAAAAAAAAACACATTAAATAGCTGTCCTTTCTTTGAAAAGGAGGACAACCCTTTCAGATTTGAGTAGGCAACAAGGATGTTAAATGTACTGTTACCAGCCAATTTTTGCAGGTAAACAAGGTTATTATTGTTGTTTATAAAACAGACAACATACTCAACAAAATTGCCTTCTAAATTCCTGTTTATGCTCTCAGATGTTGTGGACTATGCTGGCTTTGCACAAGCGTAAAGACTCTAGGTTGAGACTTTTATATGGTAAGTACAAAAAACAGATTCACATTTCAGAAATAAACGTGAACTTTCAGACGTATTAAACAAAAGCCCTAATACCTTGTAAACTGAACATATCTGATACATAACCAATGAATAATATTGTGAGCTTAAAACACACCATACAATCTTCAGTCAAGGCATACTTTCCAAAGCAAACTCTTACACTGTAAAAGCTCTCACACACAGCTGTTGAGGGGCTTACTTCCAAAAACCCTCACAAAGAGAATCACTGACTTATGTAAGGGCTAGTGGTGCCTATATGATTAGTAAGCTAAGTCTCAACTTCTACTTCCACACATAAGGCTAAAGAGTAAGCTCTGAAGGAAGCTTTCATTGCTGTAATCAGATTTGTTATTGTTCAGTAGATATTTTTTCCAGGAAAACACAGGACTATCCTAAGACCTATTTATTTATTTTAAGGAACTTGCCTATTTGGGGCATTCTTTTGTTTGCAATGTTACAAGTATGTTCTTTTAGTTACTTAACTGCACAAACATCTGAACAGGTAGGCAAGCATTCAGGTAACTGTTGTACAGTTATACTCATAAAAAATGGGAGCTACAGGTCCTTTCCAAAACTTTCTTCAAAGAGGGATCTCTGTGGCAGTGGCCACATAAATGAAGGAAACAATCATCAGCTGAACAATACATCTAACCAAGGGACCCAAGTTTGAAAACATCCGTTAAGAAAGTAATCATAGGTGAAAAAAGAAGCATCCGTTAATTCTTTCCAACCATCTCTCAAAGATGAGAACAGTCCATCTAGTTGATCTTCCAATTATTTGAGATTACTCCCCATGCCCTAAACATGTATACAACTCAGAGGGGAACAAAACTCTCGACACTAACTGGCCATGGTCTAATCATTTAACCTGTGATCACATCGCCTGTTGATCCCATGACTTAAACCAAAGCCCAAGACCAGAACTCATTCTGAATCACGTTTGTCTTAATATGCTAATGCACCCACTTCAGTCAAAGGTATGCACATATAGTAGAGGAAAGGATCTAGCCACTGGTTTTGTGGTACCCCCCCCCTTTCCCAACACTTATAAAAAGACCCCTACAAACTGAATCAGCTTACAACTTCGTGAAGGATCACAGATGTTTTCAACAGTTTTGTTCCAGACATTACCACAAATCAAAATACAGTTTGTTGAAAATTCCCCATCCACCTCCAGGGAAATAACATGAACCATCAACACAGGCAAGTATGTGAATCCTATTCAACATCTCTGTTGTGTGGTAACACAAACATCTTTTCACAACAGAACAAGTTGCTATAGAACTCCCAAGACTCTGGCTGCCCTACTGCTATTTGAATGTTAAATTACACTCATTTCCTTCTTGGTTAAACCCACCTTCACTTTATCACTTCAAACCACTGGCTCAGCAATGAAATCAAATTTTCAGCAACTACTCTAAATTCAAATTTAGCATAATTCATCACCCTCTTTCATTGTCACCTACATTAATCAACTGGGGACTTCTAGTCCTATGTGCGAGAATATAATAGAATATCAAGTTATAGTTATACCACAGTAAAATTATGGCCATTTGATCAGGAATGGCCAGCAGCAAGAAATATATACTCTTGCAAAAAGGAAAATGATTTTCACTTGGCATAAGGAATCTCAGGAGGACAGTTCAATTGTGTGACTGTGATGTCAGTGTTTAAATGCTGGAAATCAACCTCAAAATAAGCAGTACAACCAACCATCTGTGTCTTAGAAAGTGCCAAAATCAGCGAGCTAAATGCCAGATCCTAACTTACACTAGAATGTGACCACTGTCTTCCCTTATAGCCAAATTGAATATTTTTAACTAAAACCATTTTAATGGGGTATATTCTATTACAGATATCAGTATGAAATAGCATACACATGAAATTATACTATGTGGTGAAAGTGTAGGACTCCAGTTCACTATAATTGAGAATCCCATACTATAATCAGGATAACCCTACTGAATAAACAGACTGTTAGAGGTTTATCAGGAATGCAAACTGTGCACATAAGTAGCCAAGAGGAGAAGGGGGGGAGGTTATGACACAGTACATATGTCTTTTCATAACTAGGGGATAGTGCTTAGATAGTGTTTATGCATAGTCTTAACAGGATCCATAGATAATGGAGACATTAAAAACTACTACTTAGATTGCCGGTCACCATAGCACTTAATGCCTCACTAGGTATAGTGAGGAATAGCAAGGCATAATCTAGAAGTAGCTTTAAACTAAAGCCCAGGTAGTTCTGAACACAGCTCTGTTTGAAAGCGTAATGTGCTTTCCATAAGGTCTCTCCATATCCCTGAGCTACATGGGTATATTTGAAAACAGAATAAGTGTACAACAAATTTGAAAAATAGACATCTGCTTTCAATTTGAACTATTTCTCCCCTCCCCAACCCCCAAATAAGCACCAGTCAATAAGCAACATTCTTTTTACACTGCAAACAAAACTTGTAGAGAACACTAAAATTCAACGTGACAGATTCAGAACATATGGTGCCAGCAACAGGGCTAAAAGGCAGCACAACGCAACAGGGAGACAGAAGCTGTAAGCTACAACTGTAATCAAGTGAACCCATATAGCATGAGGTCCAAGCCTGGTTCTGACGACTTCCATCACATCCCAAACCACAAGCCAAGAAAAACATTACATTGAGAGAACAGTCTGAGACAACTCAAGATAAAGAAAATAGGAGGCTGACTGCACAAGAACAATGCAATTGTCAAACTTTGTCATCAACCTAATCAAAGCAGCAAGCAAAAAAAAAAAAAAAAAAAAAAAAAAAAAACATTTTACCTTTTTAAGGAAAAATTTGTGTATCTTCTTGTGAGGCAGCTTTATCATCTTTTTTCAGCATTCAGGATCACAGTGCAGGTCAGACAGCGCAAGCCCTTGAGCCATTCTGCAGGGGTTCGACACCTTTCCTCTTCTCTATTAACTCGCTGCAGCCAGCTTAGCTCAGCGCGTCACCAGACGCCAGCCCAGCCCAGCAGCAGATTAAAAAAGAGCTAGGCTGGATCTAATCTTTGACTCAAATCAGAAGCTGTACACAGACACCCTAGCTCCAGCAGAAACCTGGCTGTGCTGGCAGCACAAGGATGAAGGGAACAGGTACCAAGTCTGCAGATTTTCTGGGAAGAGAGGCAGAAGTTAAAAAAGATACTCATCCAATGGCAAAGATTTGCAAAAAAGCAGAAGAGGCATTGAGAAGCTTGGTACCTGGCTGATCCTTTCAGACCCTGATCTGGAGAAGAAAGGAGCTCGACATGCAGGACCGCAAACCCTACCCAGCGCTGCCGGCGCTTTGCCACTGCACACCTGCAAGTTGTGCACTGCCTGTGACTCAGCCCAGCACAGGAAGAGCCCGTCGTTTGTTTGCATTACAACACTTGGAGATTTATTTTTTTGGAACAATTTTTAGACAAAAAACAAAAGGTACAAAGACGACAACTACAGGCAAAGGTGTTATATACAGATACATGCAGAGGTACAAATGCCAAGTCTGATTCAATGCCATAGGAACCAGAGACCATAGGCATTGCTGCTTCCCCTTTGAGAACCTGCCAGTGAAGTTCAGTTCCAGATTTGGAGGGTGTGGGCTCAGCAGCACACCAATGATGCTGCACCACCTGTGTCAGCGGTACCCTAAACCAGCAGGGTGCTGTGAGACAGCCTGATCTGAAACTGTGTCCACTTGCAGTTATGCTGATGGGACAATCCCCGTATTTAATAATTGAGAATACACTGAAACTAGTTGAGTCAGTTTAAAATAACTATTCCCATCTAGCCTAATCAAGCTGCCTCCCTGACCCATACTATCTCTTCTGAGGTACTCTATGGGGGAGTCAAGTCTTTTGAAACTGCATAACAGCATTAAAATATAATACCCTCTAGCAAGGGCCTATATCCCTGATCATCACCATCATGTAAAGCTGTGAGCCTATATAACCAAGAAGAGCAGAAGTGCATGCTGTGACACAAATATAGAAACACAGAACGGTTTGGGTTGGAAGGGGCCTTAAAGACCATCTAATTCCAACCCCCCTGCCACAGGTAGGGACAGCTTCCACTACAGCAGGTAGCTCAAAACCCCATCCAATCAGACCTTAAACAACTGGTCATAAGAAAACATGCAGACCCAGAATAATCACCAAGATAAGCCAACAGCTGAAGGTGAGTGAGCACAACCTGATGAATGCAGTACTCAGGAAACAGCATGGCTATCAATACTTCGCCTGCTGTTGGAGAGCCACGCAAATAAGTTTTGAGTAGCACCCTGCACCAGGACCACACCCATAAAGAGAAAGCCAAGGGGAAGAATCCGGATTTCTCTTTAAGAAATAGAGCTGAGCAGTAAAAGTGTCTGTTTTTCTGCTGTGTTATATGCGTTGGGTTTAATTTTGATAAAAAGATAAAGGGAACATTTCTTAGGACAACCTCATTATGCATTGCATAAAGCAGAGAAAAGTCCAAGATGCCTGTAGAAACAATGCAGTGAAAACGCCATATAAACTGTCCACACACAAAGAGCAGGAATATAAATTGGTACTAAACTTCCAATTTAAAATAGAATTGAATTCCAAATTAAATTGGAAGTCTAGTACCTTTCTCCATAATTTCTCCTATAAAATGCTACTTTTGTTTTGAAATTTGGAGCCCTTCAACATTATATACATACATACATATATATATATATATATATATTTTTTTATTTATTTTTTTTTTTTTAAGTTTGCAACCTCTGGGTTTGTATAACCAAGAATGTTACTTTTAGTTTCAAACATATACAATTCTCCAGAGTTTACATCAATTCTTAATATCTTGGGTTTTACCTAAAAGCTTACTACAGTCAAATATCATTGGCTTAAAATTCCAGTTCTCCATAGTGCAACTATTTAACTGTATTTTTATTTTTGCATTCATGTCCATAAAGGTTTTGAGGTTTTCCTCAATATATATACACATGCATTGAAGTAATTATTTCTATGAAGTCTAAAGTAAACAAACAAAAAAAAACAGGCTACTGCCTTCCTTTGAGACAAGGTGTCATCACCTCAGCTCCTAGAATTAGCCAGTTCTTTAAAGAGTGCATCTCAAACTAAATAATTAGGTTTAAGCTGGAAGTACTGTAACAACAGTATTTTGTACCTAATGAATAACCAGATTTCAGAAAGTAGATGTATTAGAGAGACAGTAAAGGTAGAATCTCATCTGTAATTCTGAATTTCTCACTTCTTGAAGAAAAAAGTCACAGTGAGGTGCACAGATACATACAAATTAAACTAAACAGCAATGCTAAGTTATATCTAAATATGTTCTGAATTTTCCTGTAGTTACTATGGTAGATAATTTCTTTTTATTAATTGTGGTGGTCAGACCCAACACATAGAGTCTCAGCTTATCCACAATCATTTCAGCTAGATGTATCACTTAATAAACAAACAAGATCTCCAAACCCCATGTGCATAACATCTTTACATGCAGGCACTGCCATGTGCCCTTTTGAGTCTGTGTGCTCTTTTATGCTACGGAGGCTTTATACAGGCAGGTTAAATGAAAGATGCTTCATTCACTGATGAAAGCTTACCTCATCTTTCTGAAATAACTATTGTAAGAAACACCTTTCAGTAAAGTGCTTTTTCATCTTTGTTGACAAACTATGCAGCTCTTAGCAGCCCTGCTCCCATCTGATCCTAGCTCTGATTAGAAAGACAGCATTTAGCACCCCAACAGAAGCCAGCTAGCTATAAGTAAATTTTGCAAGACTGAGGAAGAAAAAAAAATGTATTCCGCAGTTCCGTTTAGTTTGGAATATATAACATCCAGTACAGTTTTTAATATAAGCAACAAATATAGCTCAGATTTTACTGAAAGTGTAGTATTACTCTGGACTGGAACCGAAGGTAGAGAAGTAGATGGTGCTAAAGATATTTTCTGTCCCTATTTTTAAAGTTACCCTTCTACATACCTTTGTAACTCAAACCTGAAAAGACAAAACATCTTACTGCTTTAGCTCACAGTGGTACAAATGAAGTGTGAGGAAAGCACAAATTGAGGAAAAAAAAAAAAAAAGTATGCAAATTATTTTATCAATATTTCTAACTGAATGTCTACCCCTGTAGTGGAAAGTCATCAGTTTTTAACCTTGTCCTGTTTTTGATTCAAATTCACAAAATGTCAGGAGAATTGGTTAATACAAGCCCATTTCTTCCCTGGCTTACTCATCCCTTTGCAAAAATCAATTAATAAACATTGGATTGAGTTCCAAAATATTTGTGTTTAGAAATGGGTAGCATGACAGCTATGGCTATACATCCTGCCCCGGTATCAAAATGTCTTCACTCATGGTGCTATAGATCCACATGTTCAAAACAACAGAACTAGAACTTTTGTCCCATTTTCCCCCATTAATTTTTAGAGGTCAATACACAGAAAGAGGTGAATTCTTTCCTCTATGGTGAAAAAAAATATCTTACCCTCAGGACAACTGGCTAGTATAAATCTGTTGAAGATAATGGAAGTTGCACAGCAAAGGAACTGATGTTCTTATCAGTGTTTGCTAGATTGGAGCAAGTAAGATGCCAGCATGACTGTTTTCAGGCTTTTTGAAATAGGCATTTAAAAACAGACTGACTACATTTGATCTGGAAGATTTTATTGCAGGAAATTTTTTCACATCCCACTTCTCAAAAAAATCTGGAAGTATAAGACATCCTTCCTTTTTCCTTCCTCTGCTCTGAGGCATCAATTCCAGCTCCTCTAGAGCCACCCTGAGGGAACAATGAGAAAGCAGAAGCAGTAGACACCACCTGTGTTCTGGGTAGCATTACACACCTGGTAGCAAATCAAGTGTTAACCTTGAAAAACAGAACTCCTCTCCTCCACAAAAAATAATTGATGCTAGATCCACAGTGGCTTGGCAGTGCCCATTAAAGGCAAAAGCATTGAGATGTGATTTCCCCCCCTTGTTCTAACCAGCAAGCATCACTGCCTGACAGATCCTGCTCAAGTCTCTGAAACAGCTCTCAAGCAAGCCACCTTCCCCTTGTACCTTCCCAGTTTTCTGAGTGTCCAATATGGACTGCAGTGTTGTACACAGTAAAAGAAATGAGGTAAGAGTGCGTCCCGTGAAGGAGCTCCAGTTTCTCTACTGCCCTAAGGATCCAGGGGTAATGCTTTGGCATGTTCTCAATCAAGAAATAGCTGCATGATCTTCACACCCAGAAGAGTTAATTTTGCGAGTAAAAAAGGAAAAGCAAAATCTGCATAGCCTGTAGAACTTCTAAGGTGAAGTTTTGTGCAGGGAAATTAAAACAATTTCTTAAAAAGGAGAAGCATATATTTCTTGAAATTTCTTATACTCGAAAGCTTATGAAATCATGGCCAAGGTTTTAAGGGTTTTATTCTGCCTTCAAAAGAGAAAAAAAAAAATAATGACAGTAATTTAGCCCCAAATGAGTTGTGTTGAAAGCACCTGGTGCAAGGGGACACCACAAAAACATTCAAATACAAGGTCAAACCACAACCTTACCATAGGCACGCTGGTTCTGATTTCAGACACAAAGCTTGGCACAAATTCAAATCTTCAAAATTCTCCTTTCAAATTCAAGTTTTAGGTATAAATTGTTCCATGTCATCCTGAAGGGATTGCTGGGGGGGGGGGGGGGGGGGGGGATGGGGAAAAGGGAAGCCTTCAAAAATGTTTTTCATTAAGTCCTTCTGAATGCAAATCAATGCAAAAAAAAAATAAAAAGACAAACTTCCACAGGTGTAACTGATCATTCATTCAGTTCTGGCTGCAAACTGGAACTGCACAGGGGTTTTGTGCTCTGAGCTGTATTTTCATGTCTTTGTGGTAGACGTAATATAGAGAGACAAATCTGGAATATGCTATGTCAGTAAGTTGTTGTTGGGCTACAAACTCTAACACTTCCAGCAGCTGTAGAAAGACAGATTTTGACCACATTTTTCAGCTTCTCCTGACTTTGACAGTAGGCAGAATAGATCCAAGTGAATAATCCAAGTGCTTAAACTGGTATGAGACTACGTTAGCTTTTACACCATATACTGTTCTTACTACAATAATCACTGTAGGGATGAATTCACACTGTAAATTAATTCCTTATTGTGAAATAGGAAAGCCTATTGCCAAAAGTAAATGCCTTATATACTCTGACTTGCATCTCAGCACGTATTTAGTGTGCTCTAACAAGCATTTACTTCTTGTACATCTTTTTAGACAGCTTAGTTACTCTAAGAATATAGATGATCTAAGAATGCAGACTTCATCAGAGCTACAGTAACAATTTATTCTATCCATGACCTTTATGCCTTGCTCATAGCTACAGAGCACATCAAAACAGATAATTAATGCATCGTTTTGGCCATAGACTTCAGAGAAGAGTAAGAGAGCCCACAACTGGAAACGTGTCACATCTTCCCTTCAAGGGAGAGGAAAAAAAAAAAAAAAAAAAAAAAAAAAAAAAAAAAACTGCATAATTCTATTCTCTTCATTTATTAGATTCCATCTGAGTCTAATATTCAATGTTACAACCAATTTTTGCACACTTCAGATGCCTGTCTAGAAAACAAGAAAGTTTTAAACTGCCTCTAATTTGATTTTCATTGATCAGTACATACTCAACAGAACAAAGCAAAACCAAACTGTATCTTATTTTTTTCTCACCTTTAACAAAAGGGATCTAATATTCTTCCCACCTTCTCATACAAATTCCTGTCCATTCCTCTAATCATATTCACCACCTGTTTAGCCTCAAAAATCACGTTCCACTAGGTTTTTCAAAGGTGAAATTAAGGGAACTGAGCACAGGATTTCAAATGAGGAGAAACCAGCACAATGACACAGCTCCACTGTTGTAGCCTCTCGCTTACCTCTGTCCCCAGTGCCTCCCATATGCTGTGCAAGCAGGAGGAGGGCTGCAAGGGGAATACCATTGTGCTCCAGTCTGCGTTTTGCACCTCCCAAAGGCACACACACTGGCACAAAACCTGGCACGACAAGGCTGTACCTGCATACTGTTAAACATTTTAGAAGGAATTTCTAGAACTAATTAAGCAGCTGATGTTTTAAAAGCTTCTTCTATTCACCCTCAGCACTCTTTCCTCTCCTGATTTAAAAAATCCTTATTCTTTTGTTGTGACATAACCTCAAAGTACTGGAAATAGGAATGCAGCATATCATGTTGCAATGACGCTGTGCAAGTTTTTTGGCCAGATAAAAAGGCCCCATAGCCTTTGTTATCTTCTCATTGTCTCATGTAGGGTAGCACAATTATACTCTGTCATAAGGGATTTCAGCAGTGGATCACATCCTACAGCAAAACAAACCTTACTATGTAAACAAAGTTACCTGAAGAAAATGGGAGTTTCTTATATATTAACCTGTTTCACATCTTCTCCTATTTTGTATCATTCCTCCTCTCCCCCTAAAGAGGAACAAATCTCTAAAGTTATAAAGGCAACAAGGACAAGGCAGCAGAAATGCCATCCATACTGGATGTTTCTGAAGTTATATTTAAAACATACAGTTAATACAAAAATTTGGAATAGAACAATACAATAAGATGCAGTTTGATTTAGGCAACTTCAAGATCTGCTTGACTACAGATCAACTAATACAGCATTGTATTCACACTACACAGCAAGAACCAGTCACGTTCAGCTGAAAGTGATAATTTTCAGATACACAATTTTTTTTAAATATATTTTTGCTCTGTCTTTGCTTTTCAAAATTTTTGAGCTAACATGTATCCAAAGAACTGCCATTGCAGAGCAAACGGGAGAGACCCATCCATCTGCAACCTATGGCCTTACATAAGAAATCCTGCCCCTCCACAAACATTTTTGCAAAATTAAGAATGGATTTGAAAACAGGATTTTGAAATCAATATTGATCAGGAGCAAAACACATGTTAGGTTTGGATAGAGAGAACAGGAGAACCATCTGTACATTGTATTGCTAGCCAAGCTGTAGGATGCTTTACTTGCAAGACTATTAGCAGGAGCTATCATAACTTTGAGTCAAATGACAGATTGTGTGTTTGGGCTGAGGTCACTCAGATTCAACAAAACCAAAAATAAACCTTTGATGGCTCAGTGCAACACAGCATCACACCTTAAAGGGAAATAGTCATACTACAATAGTATAAATAAATGGCTAAAAAATGAAAAAAATGTATTTTAATAGATAACAATGCCAGAACTAGAGAAGGTATGAGCCATAAGTAACAGGAAAGGAGGAAAGGAGGAGGGGGGGGGAGGAGGAAAAACACATCGGAGTCCTATGCTTTTTAGCAGCTTCTGGAAAATATTCTAAACTGCCCAGAGTTCCTCCACTTACAGACATAACAGATCAACCAAATACAAAGAATACTTAGAGCTGATGTGGGTTGAATTAAAAATATCTGCCATCATTTTTATTATTTTTTTATGTTAGAAGAAATAGATGTGATCTGCCTTATAAATTCATGTCTAAGGTGAGCCATTCACTTTCATCCACTTGCACCTACCTGAAGCCCTGGCTAAGAGCTGCCTGTCCTGGCTCCTTGCACCATCTGGCAGTGTTTCCCAAACTACTGACTAATATGATTCATTAAACAATAGGCAGCACTTTCAGGTCAGCCCGTATCATCATCATAGAAGTTTTTAAATCAGCATTCAAAGAAATGAAATGAGAAAAGACTGAAGAGCTACTTTGATTTTCCCAATGCTGATCTATTCTTAACTGATAAAATCGCATGTTTTCTAAACAAGGCAGACCTCTACTGTTGGAGAAAGTTACTGCAAGCTCAACAATTATACTCATTCACCCCTGAATGATTTCATTGCTCTAGCTAAAGGTCACAGCTACACACTGCAATTCAAGGCACTTGCAATTAAAGAGCAAGATAAACGCATATACCACAAATACCAAAACATGTCATTACAGCCCTGCTTTAGATTGGCCCAAACTGAGCTCTGTGACACCATTATTAATGCATGCCACCCAGAAAGGTACAGTAACCCAAACAGCACTGAAACCCTGACAGATTTAAACTGATCACTGTATCCAAGCTGCCCAGTGCCAGCCTCCTACTGCACCAGTTGCCATGGCCTGCAGCACTGCTGTATCCCTGCAACTGCTTCCAGCACAGTCCTAGAGTTGGTGTGCTGTTTATTTTGTTAGCAAACAACAAGCACTTCTGCACCTTCCATTAAAATGGCAGACTGGGATTGAGAAAGAAACACAGAATGGATCTTTCCTTATCTATAACGCCATAACAGGAGGGGAAATAATATAATAAAGCTAAAATCCTGATCCTTAGAATAATTTAGGCTGGAAGAGACCTCTAGAGGTCACCTAGACCAACATCCTGACACGAGCAGAAACCACTTCCAAGTTAGACTGGGCTCAGACTGTATCCAGAAGTGATTATGGTCCAGGGAGCAGGATTTGGTAGATTTTCAATGGGAGAGTTTGTTTTTATTTTGTGTTTTACACTTAGCTTGGATATGGCTGTGCAGAGAATTATGATGGAGTCTTGTAGCTATGTTATTTACTGTCTAAGAAGCACTCAGTGTTATCTCCCACACTTATACCACATGGAGTTCCTCAGGGTATGAGGATACATGATGCATATCACACAAAGCAGTTTAAAATGTGTTCATACAAAATATACTTGGGAGCTCTGCTACAATCCGTGCTGTAGCTTAACTTCAAGGTCAGAAATACTTACTTGCCATACTGAAGTTTCACCCTGCTTCAGTGGTTTGTTTCAGCTCCCCAGAACCTGCTTTCCTATGTCAAGGACATAAGGCATCCCAGCAAGCACTAACCAAAAGGCACAGAACCGCATTACTCTCAGCAGCACGAGCATCATATCAATATCCAAAGGGTGACAATAATGTTACTGAGGCTGTGCCAACACAAGAAGACACTAGAGGGATGGCTGCCTGTCTAGCATGATGTGGAAATATGTCCTTGATCACCGTAACCCCACCATCCAGAGAAGGAAGTCACCACAAGCAGCAAGGGACCACGCTTCCCAAAACATCAGGCTCCTGAGGACACACCACTCACTACAGCAACAGTTCTGCCAGAGGCCAGAAAGAGGAGTGAGGCACATGTGAGCTGCCCAGTGTCTGAACTGAAAAATTCCCAAGCACCAGAGGCACTGTGATATATTAAAATTAAAGAAACTGAACTCGATAGGAGGAGCTTCGGAAGCCGACTGTAAGGGCTGTGCAGCTACAGCGCAGCTTGAGTTGAGCCTCACTAGATGTCAGCATTGCCTTCAGGATAGCACGGCTGAAGCCAGCCAAGCACACGCTGAAGATGGGTATTTAGGAAGTGCTGCACAGTGTTTCACTCCCAGACAAATGGGGTTCATGTTTGTATAGCACTAACAAGAATAAAATCTGCTCTTTGCTCTCACAGACACGTGCTGAGAAATAGCATGCTTTGTCCTTAAAGTGCATTCTCCCTCAAAGCTGATCTAGTCTCATAACTAGATGAAAGCAAGGTTTAAAACCAAGTCAGTGTGTGGCCACAAAACAGTACAGTCCAGTTTCTGTAGGGAAACAAAGAAGCTGGCACACTTTCAATACCTATTTTGGGGGGAACAACATTCCCAGAAAGAACAGTAAATCAGAGGTGTTCACTAAGAAGCAGAGCTGGCAGAGCCTGGTTTTGCACAGATTGATGGCTGCTGTCCCTTAGGCTCCTGTCTGCCCCTTCCCCTGTTTGGACAAGGACAGAGGCAGGCTAGGAAGCCTGCTTGCTAACTCATCAGATAGACCTCTGCTGTTTCTTCCCTTGGAAGGGTGCCATTCTCAGTCTCATCTCTACTCATCTGCTGACTTAGCCAAAACTTCTGAGAACACAAATCCATCTAAGGTGTGACCCCCTTTTTCAGGTCTGACTGAAGCTGGCCCCAATTACTGTTGGGACTGTATTATCAGTGCAATCCTAAGCATTGTCTCCCCAGGAATATGCTGAAGATTTATCAAGTGAAAACTTAGTGTTTAGCACAGATTAAATTCAGAATCTATCAGCTGCAGCCTTCAAGAGAAAACTGCTGCATAATTGCTTGCTCACAGGCCATGCCATCTCAGCGTACAGGAGCTTCCAGTACAAGTCTGCAAATCAGAATTATTTTTGTCCCCATGGCAACAGACCGCATATGGTCACACTGCAGTCAGAAGATGCGTCTGCCATTTATTTGCTTGATTCAGCCTAGCTAGTCCAGCACAATATAACAATGCAGCCAAAACAGCATGGGTCAGGCTCTTCAGACACTGACAATACATTTAGTAGCTAAAGCTCATGCTGCCATCCCCTACCTGGTACTGAACCTACCGTCTCACAAATGCAGAGACACCACAGCCTGCTACTGAGTGGCACCTGGTAAAGAGATGCACATTGTGTTCTCTGAAATAATTTTGGCACTCATTTTTCAAAAGTGTGATATATTAAATCAACTTTAAGAGATACAGGGCATAGATCATATCGTGTCCCTGCCCCCCAAACAGCATCACCTGAATTAACAGACACAGGACTGGATAAGCAACACTTTCCACACCACAGATGGAGGTACCCAACAGGCTTATTGGTTCAGTTGGCACTTTGTCTATGGACGCTTCCAGGTTTGACATGATAAAATCCTCGTTGGTTTTAGTAAGAACATGTCTGAATCCCTCTAATCAACCTTATATTAAAATAAATACATTTGCTTAAAACAAAACAGATTTAAAAGTCCCATCTACCGATCAAAACAAGGAAGTGTACCCCAGTGAAACTATTACATCACAGCAATACATGATGAAAGTGGTTTTAAAGCCAGTATCTCCCATGAGCACAGAAACCTGAGTCCCAGAGTACTGTCGCCTTTGAGCTGCCTCAGACTTATTCTTCAAATTAGCCAAAAAATTAGAAAAAAAAAAATAACCAAAACAGATGCTTTAATACTATTGTATGCAGTTGGTACCATTTTCTGTCGTTGAATACTTATATTAACCTGAACAGGCTAAACAGTGTTTCTTGCAGCAGAGAGCACTCAGCCCCTGAAATACACACATCTGGG
The DNA here is from genome assembly GCF_964035555.1 of Netta rufina. NCBI lineage: Eukaryota > Metazoa > Chordata > Aves > Anseriformes > Anatidae > Netta > Netta rufina. Next base: position 47,201,950 of record NC_140125.1, on the reverse strand, counting down.
GAGTGAGTTATTCCCTTTCTTCATGCAGAGAATAAAGCTGATCCTGACCTCCCACATCCTTTTTTTTTTTTTTTTTTTAAATAACTATTAGAGAAGTCACACAGGAAGCTCTCCTGCTTCCGCTTTAACAAATTTAGTCCACTATTTATTTTGCACTATATGAGATCAAAATATCTCAGCAACAAGGAGAAACAATTGTTTCAGTCTTGAAGATCTGTTTATGACAATAACTTTGCATATACAATGCACAGAGAGACTTGGATGCCCAGATCAGTCACCTGACTCTGCAGTACTCCTCCCTTGACTTCTAAGCTCATAAGGACAATTATTTTTGATCTGATGGGAAGAAAAAACTTGTTCCTCAAATCTACCTGGTAAAACCCTAGCCTCTCAGACAGGCCTGTTGTCTTCACACGGAGGACAGTAGTATCTCTCCCTTTAAGCTGCAGAACAGTGTTCAGCCACGTTCATTGTAAGGAAGTCAGCTGTTCAGGCCCAGAGAAACTCCCCTGTCCAGCTACTAAAAAGCTAAAGCATTTTTGTTTTCCTTCTCTCTCCTGCCAGACTATAAGCAAGGAGATCCACCCTGCAATGCCACAGGAGGCATCCGGTGCCTGTATTCTCCACTGCAAAGTGAACAGGATTTGCAGGTGCTCACCATACTCCAGAAAGCCTTTAATTAACACAAAGGAACACCCTAATCTGGGTTAGATTTACTCTTCAAAATGGCACAAATCATTATACCCAGACAGCTAGGGAAACAGCCTACACTGCTGCTCCTGCAGTCAGCATCTGCCTTGTGCAGCATTTATGGTGTCATTAAATGCTCCCAAGCTGTCAGCTGGAGACACAAGACCACGCTGCATTGCTCGCAGAGAAGTTCCTCCAACTGTTCATGTGTGGAGCATGTCTACATTAAAGGAGAATGAAAGGGGCAGGAGGGTAAGCTAGGGAAAGCAGTACTTTAATGGCCCATTCCTCCTACAGAACCAGGCCCTGATCTCGCTCCAGCTATACCACTGGGATACTGTGCCTCTGCTCAGCAGAAAGGATCAGAAGTTCTGCTTAAGTTAACCTGCATAAGTATCCTGTAAACATTTGTTCTGCATGTTTCCTGCTGGCCAGTCTGATTTAGAAAAGCCAGCTATGCCTTTACTTATATCAGCAAAGCTGAGGGCTAAAACCTTCAGCAAGAATGAGGATTATTGTGCCAGGAATAAA